>NC_073631.1:6155000-6780000 GCF_029407905.1 Bubalus kerabau | reverse complement strand
CAGTCCAACTCTCTCATCCATGCATGACCACAGGAAAAACCATAGCCTTGACTAGACGAACCTTTGTTGGCAAAGTAATGTCTCTGCTTTTGAATATGCTATCTAGGTTGGTCATAACTTTCCTTCCAAGGAGTAAGCGTCTTTTAATTTCATGGCTGCAGTCACCATCTGTAGTGATTTTGGAGCCCAGAAAAATAAAGTCTGACACTGTTTCCCCATCTATTTGCCATGAAGTGGTGGGACCAGATGCCATGATCTTCGTTTTCTGAATGTTGAGCTTTAAGCCAACTTTTTCACTCTACACTTTCACTTTCATCAAAAGGCTTTTGAGTTCCTCTTCACTTTCTGCCATAAGGGTGGTGTCATCTGCATATCTGAGGTTATTGATATTTCTCCTGGCAATCTTGATTCCAGCTTGTGCTTCTTCCAGTCCAGGGTTTCTCATGATGTACTCTGCATATAAGTGAAATAAGCAGGGTGACAATATACAGCCTTGACGTACTCCTTTCCCTATTTGGAACAAGTCTGTTGTTCCATGTCCAGTTCTAACTATTGCTTCCTGACCTGCATATAGGTTTCTCAAGAGGCAGGTCAGGTGGTCTGGTATTCCCATCTCTTTTAGAATTTTCCACAGTTTATTGTGATCCGCACAGTCAAAGGCTTTGGCATAGTCAATGAAGCAGAAATATGTTTTTTTTTTTTTTTTTTCTGAAACTGTCTTCCTTTTTCCATGATCCAGCAGATGTTGGCAATTTGATATCTGGTTCCTCTGCCTTTTCTAAAACCAGCTTGAACATCAGGAACTTCTCAGTTCACGTATTGCTGCAGCCTGGCTTGGAGAATTTTGAGCATTACTTTACTAGCATGTGAGATGAGTGCAATTGTATGGTAGTTTGACATTCTTTGGCATTGCCTTTCTTTGGGATTGGAAGGAAAACTGACCTTTTCCAGTCCTGTGGCCACTGCTGAGTTTTCCAAATTTGCTGGCATATTGAGTGCAGCACTTTCACAGCATCATCTTTCAGGATTTGGAATAGGTCAACTGGAATTCCATCACCTCCACTAGCTTTGTTTGTAGTGGTGCTTTCTAAGGCCCACTTGACTTCACATTCCAGGATGTCTGGCTCTAGGTGAGTGATCACACTATCATGATTATCTTGGTCGTGAAGATCTTTTCTGTACAGTTCTTCTGTGTATTCTTGCCACCTCTTCTTAATATCTTCTGCTTCTGTTAGGTCCATACCATTTCTGTCCTTTATCAAGCCCATCTTTGCATGAAATGTTCCCTTGGTATCTCTACTTTTCTTGAAGAGATCTCTAGTCTTTCCCATTCTGTTGTTTTCCTCTATTTCTTTGCATTGATCACTGAGGAAGGCTTTCTTATCTCCTTTTGCTATTCTTTGGAACTTTGCATGCAAAGGCTTGTATCTTTCCTTTTCTCCTTTGCTTTTCACTTCTCTTCTTTTCACAGCTATTTGTAAGGCCTCCTCAGACAGCCATTTTGCTTTTTTGCCATTTTGCTTTTTTGCATTTCTTTTCATGGGGATTGTCTTGATCCCTGTCTCCTGTACAATGTCACAAACCTCAGTCCATAGTTCATCAGGCACTCCATCTATCAGATCTAGTCCCTTAAATCTATTTCTCCCTTCCACTGTATAATCATAAGGGATTTGATTTAGGGCATTTCTGAATGGTATAGTGGTTTTCGCTACTTTCTTCAATTTCAGTCTGAATTTGGCAATAAGGAGTTCATGATCTGAGCCACAGTCAGCTTCCAGTCTTGTTTTTGCTGATTGTATAGAGATTCTCCATCTTTGGCTGCAAAGAATATAATCAATCTGATTTCAGTTTTGACCATCTGGTGATGTCCATATGTAGAACCTTCTCTTGTGTTGTTGGAAGAGGGTGTTTGCTTTGACCAGTGTGTTCTCTTGGCAAAATTCTATTGGTCTTTGCCCTGCTTCATTCTGTATTCCAAGGCCAAATCTGCCAGTTATTCCCAGTGTTTTTCGACTTCCTACTTTGCATTCCAGTCCCCTATAATGAAAAGGACATCATTTTTGGATGTTAGTTCTAAAAGGTCTTGTAGGTCTTCATAGAATCATTCAACTTCAGCTTCGTCAGCATTACTGGCTGGGAAATAGGCTTGGATTACTGTGATATTGAATGGTTTGCCTTGGAAATGAACAGAGATCATTCTTTCGTTTTTGAGATTTCATCCAAGTACTGCCTTTGGACTGTTTTGTTGACCATGATGGCTTCTCCATTTCTTCTATGGGATTCCTGCCTGCAGTAGTAGATATAATGGTCATCTGAGTTAAATGCACCCATTCCACCCATTAAATTCACCCATTCATCCTCTCTTTTTCACACACACACATAAACTTCCTTAACTATTCCTAAACTATAATAGTTGCCAGCCCTCAGAAATGTTCCCATGTTATGTTTTTAATTTTTTCTTATACCACACCTTTACATGTATGTTGCTTTAATTTTATGTGCATATCCCATTTCATTTGTGCTTTTAAATGTGTATGTTGTATATGTACATTTTTACCATATTATATTTTTATACAGATGTTGTTTTGGCTTTTTTCATGGGTATAGGCCCCCTATTTACAGTAGGATTAGAACTACTATCTTCTATTATACAGATTTTATTACTGATTACAAGACATTAAAAGAGTATCATTGAATGCTAATATTTAACATTAACTTGTTAAAATATTCTAGAGAAATTGATGCTGATGAAGTTGGATATATATGAATGTACAAAATTTTGATTATGAAAGAAGGATGAAATCAATGAAAGCAGTAAACTAAACATCAGGAACAATGATAAATCTGTCACAAATGTTAATTATGCAATTGATGCATAAAGACCAGTTGATCAAATTTTAACTCTTCAAGTTCTTAAATATAGCCTATATCCACACCCTCTCTTTTTCACACACACAGATACACACACACATATCTGAATACATAAGGAATAATGTCAGATTACCTACCAGGTATGTGATGAGAAGCACCCAGATGAAATCACCAGATATCACCTCCTGGCAGCACGGGAGATCAGAGAAAACAGCTAGTCCTCAACAGAGAGATAGCCTCTGTCATGCTTCATAATCTGAGGCTGATAACTTTGGTTACTCATCAGATAACAATGCAGTGAAAATCGGGGCCTTGAGTTTAAATGAATAACCTTTCTGTGAAGTATTATGTAGATGTAATTGAAGATTATAGTCCATAATCAATTGACAGTAAGGGAAGTTACCCTAGATAATTGGAGTGAGCCTGATTTAATCAGTTGAAAGGCTTTCAAAGCAGGGCTAATGCTTCTCTGAGAGAAGAAACACTGCCTGAGAACAGCATTATTAGCCTGTGTGTTCCAGCCTCTTCTTCCTGACAGCCTGTCTTACAGATTTTACACTTGCCTAGCCAATTTCTTGTGATAAATCTTTGAGTGGACATTTCTTCCTGCTTCTGATTCTCTGATTAGACTCTACCTGAGAAAAATCTCATAGGAAGTGCAGAGGGGCATCACTCCTGAAGTTCTGACCCGAATAGAATTGTTAAATCTGTAACAAAAGAACAAACTCAGAAAGTTATTTTAAGATATAACAGACAGACATGACACATTGGCCACTATACTATACAATAGACAGGTTTGGAGAGTTTTTAAGATATAATATAGGCAGTGGTTCTCAGTTTTCAGATATGTACATTCACCTAGAGTCTTTAAAATCCAGGTTCTGATTCAGTAGCTCATAATGGCGTTTTTCGATTCTGCATTTCTCACTAATGTACCTATGATGCAGGGGCTCTGGTCCATGGGAGGAACACACTTGGAGTAGCAAGAACTTGAGGGGATCATGTGGTCAAGTAAAGTGTCTTGAACTCCTTTCTTTGGCCAAAGTGTTGTAATGGGCAATGTGTTAACTAGGCTACAGGAGAAGACCAATAGAGGTTTTGCCCATCTCCCAGTTGGAATCCCTGGAAGACATGGGTGTTGTTAAGGTGCTGTTATCTCAGAGCTAGGTAGGGAAAACCAACACTGTAAAAGAGAGGCAGTTGACAGCTGAACTAGATACTTGGGTCTTGGATTTAAAATGACTTTGTGTTTCTCACCAATAAATCCAGGAGTCTTGGGTTCTCTTTTGAGAACTTCTCTGAAAAGCCACAGAGGTTTCTGTAAGCACAGAGAGAACGAGTGATACTGGAAGCAGGAAACAAGCTTTGGTACTAGGGCAGATGACAGAAATCTTAGATCCTGTGATGGATGACAACACTTCACCTTGAATGGAGAGACAAACTGACGTGTCAGTGATCACCCAGGAAGGATGCTATTCTGCAGCCAAAACCAAGAATGACAC
Organism: Bubalus kerabau; assembly: GCF_029407905.1. Classification (NCBI taxonomy): domain Eukaryota; kingdom Metazoa; phylum Chordata; class Mammalia; order Artiodactyla; family Bovidae; genus Bubalus; species Bubalus kerabau. The sequence continues at coordinate 6,775,627 of NC_073631.1, read as the reverse complement.
AAAACCATTGTGAAACACGTGATAGTGTAGACCTTAGGGCTACAAATCAACAAACAACTGGGAAGACACTAGGGAAGAGAAGGGAAACGAGACTCTACAGACAATTCCAAAGTGACTAAAAGCCTTCATTATCAAAAATATGCATGCTGTAATTCAGCAGAACAGAAAGAGGTGAATTTAAATGATTAATGGGAGCATTACTGATAGTATGGTTCAAGAGTGTTGTAAATTAAAAATACTTTATGGCTTGACATGTAACTAATCAATATCTATTACTTTATTTCTTAGAGAAAAACAAACTAATTGTGAAAAGTGAAATTTTGGAACTTAGCCCAATAATAAACCAGACAGTGAATGAACAACATTGCTCAACACGTGTCTGAAAGTTTAAAGTTGATTCAGATCAGAGTTCTGCTTCTGGCAATAGCAAAATGTATTCTTCTGTAAAATCCTTTCTCCTGAAAATGGCTAGAAAGTTGGATAAAATGATTTCCGAGAACACATTTGTTTGGAGTTTCTTAGACAAGTGAAGAATTAAAAGCTCAAAATCTGGAAGAGACTAGCAGACACAGTTGATAGCACCATTTGGTCTCTTTCTCTTTGAAGCAACTGAGTACATTGAATATATTGTCTGAAGTTCAGAAATTTCATAGAGTTTTATAAGAGTTGCTTAACAGGGATCGCAAAAACTGGGATTCAGATCCTGTCATGGAACAAAACCACAGTAAATAACTAGACATATTCTAAGTAGAAACATGAATGGGAAGCAGACTGACATTTATGGGGACTGAATGCCAATTTCAAATTTTCTCTACCTATAATTTAATTAAAGTGATTGTGCTTATTATTATAGCTAACTTACCCTATTTAATACCGCCCCCCACTTAAAAGTAATAGAAAAGGATGAAAAAGTTTGTATATTTATGTTCACCTTTAATCGTATTAAATATTAATGGATACAATATCCTAGTTAAAAGGAAGGCTGTTTCACTGCATCATAAAAATCTATACTTCTAATAGGAGACTCATCTGGAATATAAGAAAACAGTTTATAATTTAAAATTTGAGAAATGAAAACATGCAAACACACAACAGAAGAAACTTGTAGAGCCATACCCAAGTCAACCCTAATGCAAAGGGCATTTCTAGATTTAAACAGGAATTTTCCAAATGACTACAGGATCAAAACAACCAGAAATTAGTTAAAATTATAAATCTAAATGTATATAAAATATTACCATATATTATGCAAGAAGTAACAGAATAGGGTAAAGGCATATTCCCAATTGCTGTAGGATATTTTAATACCTTTATCTGTAATTGAAAAAATGACTCAAAAATAATCAATGCCAATATAGAAAATTTGAGCAAAATAAACAAATGCCATTACTGATCTTATAATTTCCAAAACTTCAGAATATAGTTTTCAATTACATTTATAATGATTACTAAAACTGACAACATTCTGTGCCTTAAATCAGGTAAAAAGGCAAAAAGATTAATCTGATACAGCCCTTCTGAAAAGTAATCTGCACAAATATTTCAAGAGCTTTAATATATTTTTATCCTTTTCCTTTGTTCTTTTTTTTACTAAGAATATAATGAGATGAAGACAAATGTTAATAAAGAAATACTTTTAAGAAAATGACAACTTATATTTTCATTAGGCTGAATGGTCCAAATGGGTGTAAAATCACATTTTAGATATATCTATAAATTGGTATTATGCGATTATTAAAGTAATGTTTTAAAAGAAATTTAAGGTTTTCAAATATGTTTGGAATCAAGTCTTAGAATATAAAATATAAACATTGCAAATATGTAGAGTGATGAAAATGCTATCACTCAGCTTCTATCAACTGACTCTCATATACTAGTTATTCAGTTTTCTGAAGGTGTCCCCAGAAAAAGAGTTGTTGTTTTCTGTAATGTTCTATGGAGCATTGTTCTTTCTATTCTCTCTCCTGAATTAGTCATTTGTGAAGATGAGATCATCAATATTGATATATTAAGAAGCCCAGTACTAAATTTAAGTATATTATCAAATCTTACTATGTTTATTCATACTCTAGATGTGAGAGCACCACTTGTTTAATTTACTTTGATTTAAAAGAAGAACAGTATTATAATCCATACTTCAATGTGTGCACAAATTTCAAAGCTGTAATTGAGTAGCTGAATTTGTTATACACTAGCTTAGAAGTACATACGTGGAAGTAATGCATTCTGAATATATTGTATTTCTGGCACAGTAGTCATCTCTTGATTTGTTCAACTTAAAAAAAATGCATGTTGCATTAGTCAGTGTTTCTGGGAGCAGACCAAGTAACTGATTTTTTTCTATCCACTATTTTCTTTTATGACCTTTCTTTGCCCTGGGTCACATATTAACTCAGAAAGGAAACCACACCATTACTCCAAAGTCTAGAATAACTCTCTACTGAGGCGTTAACTGTCATGCATTCTGACTTGAAAACTGTGAGAGTGCATCACATTTCTTAGATATCTCTTTTGTGATGAAGACTTCCTCCAATTGAAGAGATTTATCATCATGAAACACTATTTCCTAGCTTTATATTAAACCATCTACAGGGGAAAATTACATATTGTGACACAAAAAAAATCTCTCAAGCAAATAAAAAAGAGTACCTTGTCACTTAAGAAATACACCCAGAGGAGAGCACCTTGACTGATGAACACAAAGCATGCATGGAAACTAAGGAGTAAAAGCTTCTTGAAACTGGTGGTTTCCTATTGTTGCCAGGTCGTTTCTATATGCAGCTTTTCAAATTTCTTAATAGAAGAAAACAAATGCAAATGCTTTACATTAACATTTCTATTCCTTCATTTTGATGACACTCAGTGGTTCTATGAAGACCTACAAGACCTTCTAGAACTAACACCCCCAAAAGATGTCATTTTCATTACAGGAGACTGGAATCCAAAAGTAGTGACTCAGATTCCTGGAGTAAGAGGCAGATTTGGCCTTGGAGTTTAAAGTGAAGCAGGGCAAAGGCTAACAGAATTCTGCCAAGAGAACACACTAGTCATAGCAAACATCCTCTTCCAACAACATAAGACAAGACTCTACACACAGACATCACCAGATGGTCAACACCAAAATCAGATTGATTATATTCTTTGCAGCCAAAGATAGAGAAGTGCTATACAGTCAGCAAAAACAAGACTGGGAGCTGACTGTGGATCAGATCATGAACTCCTTATTGCCAAATTCAGGCTTAAATTGAAGAAAGCAGGGAAAACCACTATAACATTCAGGTATGATCTAAATCAAATCCCTTACAATTATACAGTGGAAATGACAAATAGATTTAAGGGATTAGATCTAAGAGACAAAATGACTAAAGAACTATGGACAGAGGTTCACGACACTGTATAGAAGGCAGTGATAAAGACCATCCTAAAGAAAAAGAAATGCAAAAAAGCAAAATGGTTGTTTGAGGAGGCCTTGCCAATAGCTAAGAAAAGAGAAGTGAAAGGCAAAGGAGAAAGGAAAGATATACCCATTTGAATGTAGAGTTCCAAAGAATATCAAGGTGAGATGAGAAAACCTTCCTCAGTGATCAATGCAAAGAAATAGAGGAAAATAATATATGGGAAAGACTAGAGATCTCTTCAAGAAAATTAGAGATACCAAGGGAAGATTTCATGCAAGGATGGGCACAATAAAGGACTGAAATGTTATGGACCTAACAGAAGCAGAAGATATTAAGAAGAGGTGGTAAGAGTACACAGAGGAACTATATAAAAAAAGATCTTCATGACCCACATAACCACGATGGTGTGATCACTCACCTACTGCCAGACATCCTGGAAGGTGAAGTCAAGTGGGCCTTAGGAACCATCACTACAAACAAAGCTCTTGGAAGTGATGGAATTCCAGTGGAACTATTTCAAATCCTAAAAGATGATGCTGTGAAAGTGCTGCATTCAATATGCCAGAAAATTTGGAAAACTCAGCAGTGGGCACAGGAATGGAAAGGGTCCATTTTCATTCCAATCTCAAAGAAAGGCAGTGCCAAAGAATGTTCAAATGACCTCACAATTGCATTCATCTCACACACTAGCAAAGTAATGCTCAAAATTCTCCAAGCCAGGCTTCAGTGGTACATGAACTGTAAAGTTTCAGATGTTCAAGCTGGATTTAGAAAAGACAGAGGAACCAGAGATCAAATTGCCAACATCCATTGGATCATTGAAAAACAAAGAGAGTTCCAGGAAAACATCTACTTCTGCTTTATTGATTATTTCAAAGCCTTTGACTGTGTGGGTCATAACAAACTGTGGAAAATTCTGAAAGAGATGGATATTCCAGACTACCTGACCTACCTCCTGAGAAATCTGTATGCAGGTCAAGAAACAACAGTTAGAACTGGACAAGTAACAATAGACTGGTTCCATATCGGTAAAGGAGTATGTCAAGGCTTTACATTGTCATCCTGCTTATTTAAATTATATGCACAATAAATCATATGAAATGCTGGACTAGATGAATCACAAGCTGGAATCAAGATTGTTGGGAGAAACATCAATAACCTCAGAAATGCAGATAGCATCACCCTTACGGCAGAAAATGAAGAACTAAAGAGCCTCTTGATGTAAGTGAAAGGGGAGAGTAAAAAAGTTGGCTTAAAACTCAACCTTCAGAAAACTAAGGTCATGGCATCTGGTCCCATCACTTCATGGCAAATAGATGGGGAAATAATGGAAACAGTGAGAGACTTTATTTTTGGGGGACTCCAAAATCACTGCAGATGGTGTCTGCAGCCATGAAATTAAAAGACACTTGCTCCTTGGAAGAAAAGCTATGACCAACCTAGACAGAATGTTAAAAAGCAGAGACACTACTTAGCTAAAAAAAAAAAAAAAAAAAAAGTCCATCTAGTCAAAGCTATGGCTTTTCCATTAATCATGTGTGGATGTGAGAGTTGGACCATAAAGAAAGCTGAGTTCTGAAGAATTGATGCTTTTGAACTGTGGTGTTGGAGAAGACTCTCGAGAGTCCCTTGGACTGCAAGGAGATCCTACCAGTCCATCGTAAAAGATATCAACTCTGAATATTCATTGGAAGGACTGATGCTGAAGCTGAAACTCCCTCCTTTGGCCACCTAATACAAAAAACTGACTCATTGGAGAAGACCCTGATGCTGGGAAAGATTGAAGTCAGGAAGAGAAGAAGATTACAGAGGATGAGATGATTGGATGGCATCTCTCACTCAATGGACAGAATTTGAGCAAGCTTCGGTATTTGGTGAAGGACAGGGAAGCCTGGTGTGCTGCAGTCTATGGTGCTGCATGAGTCAGACATGACTGAGTAACTGAACTGAACTGATTCTTATGATATATATATATATATATATATATATATATATATATAGCCTGTAAGATCGATCAATCAGTTCAGTTCAGTCACTCAGTTGTGTCCGAATCTTTGCAACTCCATGAACTGCAGCATGCCAGGCCTCCCTGTCCATCACCAACTCTCGGAGTCCACCCAAACAATTTTTGCTTAATTAACACTCCAATCATCACATCGAGGAAAAATCAAGGAGAAAGACAGATAAACACCTAGGTATTGTACTGAAGGGCACATGTGGTGAAGGACCTCTGAGAATTCAGTGCAAGTGTTCTTACCTCTTTATAAATATAATAAAGAGAATTTGCCTTTTTCAATGGCTGCAAATATGTTCAGAAACCAGAGTTGATATAAATTATAGTTATGGTCCAGTTACCACAGATCCCCACCCTCTACTCTCATTTGGGGCCAGAAAATGATCAAAATCCCTTTAAGGTAAATGGTGCCTTATGGCAAAAAAGAAAAAAAAAATTGACAACAACCCTTCAATTTTTCTGGTCTTCAAATATCTATTATTTCTGTTGTATTGGTTAAGGTTCCTGTGTTAGTTGTTTGGGGACACACAATTGCAATTTAACTGAGACAACTTTGAGGGCTACATACTGATGCTTTCATTTTCTTCAATTCTGAAATCAAACAATACAAGGAATCATTTTGCTTAAAATTGAAATGTTGAGACTTTTCTGACAGTCCAGTGGTTGGATTCTGTGCATGAACTGCAGAGGGTGTGGGTTTGATCCTTAACTGGAGAACTAATATCCACATTCTGCTCAACAGGGTCAGAAAATTTAAAAAAAAATAATAATAAAGTAAAATTGCAATGTTATTCCACATAATAGTCCAACATTGAAGTTGTATGATTCTGAATCATGTTCAAGAAGAGTTAAGAGAAACAGAGCAACAAAAATAGAAAACATTTGCCAAATTTAATTTGTACTCCACATGCAACTTAAGTTGCACATATCCACACAATGTTTAGTATATCATGGTGAAATACTGTTTCTATATCCATTAAATTAACATACATAGGTAATATTAGCGACTAAATATTATTTGGTGTGACATAGATCTTAATAAATAATGGAATTGCTAATAAATAAAGGCCAAGGAGATCAAACCAGTCAATCCTAAAGGAAATCAACCCTATATATTCATTGGAAGGACTGATACTGAAGACCCTGATGCTGGGAAAGATTGAAGGCAAAATAAGAAGAGGGTGGCAGAGGATGAGACGGTTGCATATATTCACTGGCTCAATGGACATGAACTTGGGTGAACCCTGGGAGATAGTGAGGGACAGGAAAGCTTGGTGTGCTGCTGTCAATGGGGCTGCAAAGAGTTGGACATGAATTAATGACTGAACCACAACAACAAAAGGCCATGTTATGGAATTTCTGGCCACATCCTCACAAGCCTGTCCCTCTCTCCTCTTACTTCCTAAGCACATCAGTGGTAGTTTCCTATGGTGTATGCTCTTCTCTGTGTTTGCAGGTCACCCTTGCTTTAGTTGTCTACTCTTTGTTGATATGCTCCAAACCCATTTCACCAGCACAGGGGGTTTCCTGAACTTAGGCTCATGACAAAATATGTCACACAAAACCCCTCCCCTCCTCTCAAATCTGCTTTTCTTCAGTGGTTACTGACTTTAGATAAGAATGTGCCTATTAGTGCATCTGCCTCCACTGCAAAGTTGGTGGCAAGGTCTCTTCCTCAACTTCAGTGAATCATACACTTCTCTGTCTCAGGTCATTTTAACAATTTAAAAATCATTGTGAACCCAAAGTGTTTTTGTGGGTGTGAGTTGTATCTTTTCATATTTATCAAATTAGGAGTCAGTTGGGAGATATTTTTTAATGTCTTACTCATCAGTTTCCATATAAAAAACAGCAATCCATTTCATGTTAACAAAAATAACATTATCTTTGTGAAGACATAACTAGAATCTCCAAAACATAGAAATTAGGAGAAAAAAATAGTGTTGCTTAACATTTTTGTGAATCTCTTTAGTGTCCAGCTTATATTTAATTAGCTGGAGTTTCAGATCTGCTTCTAAATTCAATCTGCCTTGGGAGATGCCTACTGTACTCTCATGAAACAATGGGAGTAAAAAGGTAAATTATGTCATTATTATTGTGGAAATAATTCTGAGAGATAAGAAAGCCTTCCTAAGTGATCAATGCAAAGAAATAGAGGAAAATGATAGAATGAAAAAGACTAGAGATTGCTTCAAGAAAATTGTGAAACCAAGGGAACATTTCATGCAAAGATAGACTCAGTAAAGGACAGAAATGGTATGGACCTAAAAGAAGCAGAAGATATTTAGAAGAGGTGGCAAGAATCACAGAAGAACTACACAAAAAAGCTCTTTAAGACCCAGATAATCACGATGGTATGATCACTCATGCCATGTCAAGGGGCCTTAGGAAGCACCACTATGAACAGAGCTAGTGGAGGTGATGGAATTCCAGTTGAGGTATTTCAAATCCTAAAAGATGATGCTGTGAAAGTGCTGTACTCAATATGCCAGCAAATTTGAAAAACTCAGCAGTGGCCACAGGACTGGAAAAGGTCAGTTTTCATTCCAATCCCAAAGAAAGGCAATGCCAAAGAAAACTCAAACTACTACACAATTGTACTCATCTCAGCCAGTAGCAAGGTAGTGTTCAAAATCCTTCAAGCTAGGCCTCAACAGGACATGAATGAGAACTTCAAGATGTTCAAGTTAGATTTAGAAAAGGCAGAGGAATCAGAGATCAAATTGCCAACATCTGCTGAATCATTGAAAAAGCAAAGGAGTTCCAGAAAAGCATCTACTTTTGCTTTATTTACTATGCCAAAGCCTTTGACTGTGTGGATCACAACAAACTGTGGAAAATTCTTCAAAAGATGGGAATACCAGACAACCTGATCTGCCTCCTGAGAAATTTACATGCAGGTCAAGAAGCAACAGCTAGAACTGAATATGGAACAGCAGGCTGGTTCCAAATAAGGAAAGGAGTATATCAAGGCTGTATATAGTCACCCTGCTTATTTAGCTTATATGCAGAGTACATCATGAGAAATGCTAGACTGGATGAAGTAAAATTTGGAATCAAGATTGCCAGGAGAAATATCAATAACTTCAGATATGCAGATGACAACACTCTTATGGCAGAAAGCAAATAGGAACTAAAGAGCCTCTTGATGAAAGTGACAGAGGAGAGTGAAAAAGCTGGCTTACAATTCAACCTTCAAAACATAAAGAAAATGGCATCTGCTCCTATCACTTCATGGGAAATAGATGGGGGAATAATGGAAACAGTGAGAGACTTTATTTTGGGGGGCTCCAAAATCACTCCAGATGATGATTGCAGCCATGAAATTAAAAGATGCTTGCTCCATGAAAGAGAAGCTATGACCAACATAGACAGTATATTAAAAAGCAGAGACATTACCTTGCCGACAATGGTCTGTCTAGTCAAAGCTATGGCTTTTCCAGCAGTCATGTATGGATGTGAGACTTGAACTATAAAGAAAGCTGAGTGCTGAAGAATTGATGCTTTTGAACTGTGGTGTTGGAGAAGACTCTTGAGAGTCTCTTGGATTGCAAAGAGATCAAACCAGTCCATCCTAAAGGAGATCAGTCCTGAATATTCATTGGAAGGACTGATGTTGAAGCTGAAGCTCTAATACCTTGGTTACCTGTTGTGAAGAACTGACTCACTGCAAAAGACCCTGATTCTGGGAAAGATTGAAAGTGGCAGGAAAAGGGCACAAGAGAGGATGAGATGTTTGGATGACATCACTGTGTCAGTGGATATGAGGAAGCTCTGTGTGTTGGTGATGGACAGGGAAGCCTGGTGTACTGCAGTCCACGGTGTTGCAAAGGGTCAGACACGATGGAACTACTGGACTGAACTGAACTTGAGAATGGCACAGAAGGGTCTCAGGACTCACAAGGGTCTTCCTGGCCATAGAGCAGCCTCTGTCTTTACCCTGCACTGTGTCAAGTAGGACAAATTCTCTATCATACTACCTACAGAAACCTACCCATAGAAAATGCCATGGGAGTCTGAGGTGAGGTTTTACATGGGACACTTCATGTAATTTTTTAAAACAAGGAAGAAAAAGGAACAAAGAGGAAAAAAAATCCCCATTGGACACTCACCATGTTCTCACTTCTCTGTGATGTTCACGAAAGTCTTCTCTAATACTACCCCACCCTCCCTTGGTCTGTAATTGTCTTCTGGCTCTAGGCTTTACTATTTTCCCCTTCCGTTCTTGATTTTGTTTTCCAGTTGAAAAGGAAAATATTGCCCTTATGAAAAGTGAGTAAGCATTAAATGGTTCTATTGCAAGCAATAAAACATTTTATAGCCTTATTGTATACATAGTGAGATCTGCTCTAAAATGTGGCATTGCCTAGCTGTTGCATTGCCAAGCTGACATACCTGAAAAGAAAGTCAAACTAAACCTGTTCTTTTGAATTACAGTTTTGCTGTCTTTACTAGATACTGGGATAATGGAGGATATATCTGGCACTCAGTTAATCCGTTCAGGGCCTCTTGGTCTTGTTCTACCCAGGATTCATGGTAAATGTACAAGTACAACAGCTCAACATGAAAAGACTGTGCTGTCCCAGCTTCAGACCCACAACTACCGAGATGGATGTTAGAAATTTTGCTATTGACCCACAAGACTTTGAGGTGCTATTCATTTTTTAAAAAGTTTTCTTTTTTCTCTATGTTGTTCACATTGGGTCATTTCTATTGATCTATCTTCAGCTTCACTGACTCTTTATTCTCTTCTTTCATTCTGCTGACAGACCCATTCAGTCAGTAAGTGAGCAGTTTCTTCTTCACTACTCCTCCTTCTCCTTCCTCATTTCTATATTTTCAGTTCTAAATTTTCTATTTAGCTTATCTCTATAGCTCTATTTCTTTTGTGGAGACTATTCTTTTTTTTTTTTCATTAGTCTCAAAATGGTTTCCAATGAATTGCTTGAACATTTGTATAATAGCTGCTTTTAGTCTTTGTCAAACAATTGATCTCTCATTTTGTCATTGATATCTCTTGCATGTGTTTTCCTCTGTTAAGTTGAGATAATCTTTTTTATTTATATACAAAATCATTGTGGATTGCATCTTTGATATTTCAGTACTATATTGCAGATCTTATATAAATTCTATGGAGAAATTTTTTTTTTCCCCCAAGCAAATGGTCTACTTACTTAGGTTCAGGTTGCAAGTTTCAATCTTCATTTTGTGGTTTGTGGTCCCAATGTCATTTCAGTTTTCAAATTCTTTGCAAGTGTTATGTTGATCTATCCCATCTGCATACCATTCTGTGTCCAGTCTGGACCTTGAGTGCTGTGTTTGATTTCAGGTCTCAAATTCTTCTGAATAGGATCATATGTAAAGGTGGTGCTAGTGGTAAAGAATCAGCCTGCTGGTACAGGAGATGTAAGAGGTGTGGGGTCAGCCCCTGGGTCAGGAAGAGTCTCTGGAGGAGGGCATGGCAACTCACTCCAGTATTCTTGCATGGAGAATCCCGTGGAGGAGACTGGCAGGCTACAGTCCACAGGGTCACAATGAATTGGACATGACTGAAGTGACTTAGCACACATGGACACACAAATAGAATAGCTAAGTTGCAGGTCAGTCCAGGAGTCTTTTCCTGAGTTCTCTTTTGTGTCATCTCCCCAGAATTTTATAGCTTGCAGTGCTTCCCTTTTCAAGTCTCTGTCCAGACAGCTCGTGCTTTAATTATCTTCTGCTGAGCAATATTGTCACTGATTCTGTAACTAGAAAGCAGGTAGATGAAGGACAGAGAGAGAAAAAATATAGCAATGGGCTTTTCTCATCATTGCAGGACCATAACTTTTCTGATTTGAGAGGAGAGTTCAGAATTCTTTCTTTAGAATTCTCAGAATTCTCTCCTCAGTTCCATCAGAATCCTGAAATCTTTGTGTTCCCATCACTGCTGCTGCCACAGAAATATTCAGGGACAGAGGCTGAAAAGGAAAGAGTAACATACAAAAAAGGGCATTTCCCTCTGTCTCTGGATGCTAGAACTTTCCTTCTCTCTGAGACATAACTACAGGCTTCTCTAGAAGCTTCACTTCTAATATTAGCTATTTAAGATTAGCTCAAGGGTTTCTAGAAAATAAAACAATGATAAACTCACTGTCATTTAGATGATACTTCAAATTCTTATCTTTTTCCTTAATCAACTTGTTATTTTCTTTGGAATCCTAAAATAGTAGACCCTTGCATTCTGTTCAGGTTTCATAGCTGCATGGGCTGATTATTTGTTCATAACTTGAACTGAAACTCTAACATTTTATCCCAATATATTAACAATGCAGAATGGTTACGGTGTTATTGCCATTGTTTGAAAACTGGTTATATTATCTCATGCATCTTGATGTTTCAGTGAGGAACTATAAGATGTTTGTTCAAAGCTGGGTCTCCATGGAGAGTGTTAAAAACCTCATGGCAACCCTGGTCTGACAGAGACCTGCCACTGAGCATCTGTCTGAGAATCAAAGAGAACACCTCTAGGAGTAACTTCTCAATTAGAAAAATAAAAGATATTCTCTCAGATTCAAACATTTCACCATCATATATTATTAGTTATGTAATATCTGTGTTGTTGTTGGCCAGTCACTAAGTGGTGTCTGACTCTTTGTGATCCCATGGACTACAGCACACCAGGCTTCCCTGTGCTCCAGTATCTCCTGGAGATTGTTCACCTTTATGCCCATTGAGTCAGTGATGCTATCTAACCATCTCATTTTCTGCTGTGCTCTTATCCTTTGCCTTCAGTTTTTCCCAGCATATTTATGTACGCTCCTTCAAAAATTTTTAATTTTTTGTTGATGGACTTTTTGAGTAAAATTGAACCTTGAGTTAAATTTCGACAGCTATTCCTCTCCCCAGCCTCCTAAGTCTGATTCTTAGCACAGCCATGGGTCTCCCTGGAAATAAATATGCTCCAAAAAGAAATGAACCAATTATTGCTCCTCCTGATTGAAACATTGTCTTTTTATTTTCTAACTCTTAAGTCACCATCCATCAATATTTGGAACAGTTTAATTTCCTCTCTCATTTTTTTTCATTTACAATTTTAAAAAGCCACTTAATTGAGGTATAATTTACATATAAATATCTATACATATTTAATATATTTAATTTGATGAGTTTGGAGATAATTATACACTGGAGAAACCATCACCACAATCTATGCCATAAGAATATCCATCACCTCCAAATGTTTTCTCATAACCTCTTTGTTATTATTATTATTGGATAAGAACGTTTAACATACAATCTGTATTCTCAGTGAATTTTAAAGTACACAGAATAGTACTGTTAATTACAGACTACAGGTAATACAATTCATGTCTTCATCTTATCAAACAAGGCTTACAATGTTTGAATTATATAAGATGTCCACTTCTTAAGATTGGGAACGATGTATTTGGAAAGAACAGGAAGAATCATTATGACAAATAATCATTTCTTCCAAAAAATATTACTCAGAAGATTAAATTGCAAATATGATGACCAGTTTAATTTTAAGAAGAAAAGTCATAATTAAAAACAGCTTGTGAAGTATGCTACTCCTTTTCTTTGAAGCATTAATACGAAATCTTTGTGGCTTTCAAACGTCCATCATCTTTTTTCTTTTTTTTTTTTTTTTTTACTGTTTCTTTAAATTTATAGGGTATATGCTTTGCATGAAAATATCTTACTGTGTATTTCTGTTCTGCATAAATAGAAAGCATTTTAAAACTTAGCAAGAGATTCCCATTGTTAGTGCTTAAATTTAGACGCATGCTGTGATAAAATAAAACCATCTTATGTGGAAGCAGAAGTTCTGATCCTGTGACTTGACATCACATGTCCGTGTGAACGAGGCCATGGAGGGCTCACAGTGCAAGAGTCGCAGAGTGGTATTATTGGGCTTGCTTTCTTTTAAAATAAATATTCATATACGCTTCTATCTTCTAGGGGAAGCATATAACAGAAACATTAGTGCACGCTTTCTCTTTAAGTGAACGCTTTCTTGCCTCAGTTTGTGATGGTAAGATGCCGTGAGTTTGCTACTACTGTTACTCTCATGTTATCAGTAATAATATGTTGCTCAGAGACGGCAAAAAATATGTCTGCTTGTAATTATTGGAAAAAATTCAGAAGATAGGTCATCTTTCTCTGTTATCAGTTTGTTTGTGTAGTATTTATTATAACAGGATTGGAATTAAAATTAAATCAATGGATATGTGATCGATAATAATGCTTCACTTTGGAGAATGTTATAAAAACCTACTAATTTAACAATAAAATAGAAGTATAAACCTTTCCAATAGTAATTTAGAAAACATATTTTATGTGAAGTCAGTTTTGGTAGACCAAATTGTGGACTTCATTTAAAAGCTATCAGATAAAAGCAGCTGAAAGCTACCATCACTGAAGGTACTTGTGGAGAAGTGATAGAAGGTAGGTCTTTAAGATGCAAATGAGATACAAGTGAAAGAACACTATATTTAACAGATGAAACCAATTCTGAAGTCTCCATAGCAACTACCAAAACGTTAAGCATAAATTACGCCATTAAAGTGATCAAAGATAACTTTCTTTCAGCCTAAGCAATTTCAAACCAGATGATGAGCCTGGTTCCTTTTCAGAAAGTCCTACTAAGTACCCTTCTAAAAGATAAATAGAACATCTTTTTATCTGTGAGGTATAATTCAGGCTAATAACCTTGGAAATAAATGTATTGCTTTAATGGAAGTGAAATCTAGGACTATTCTCTCTATTAAAGAAGATGCGCTTGTGTGAGTTTTGGCAACCATGCCACATGATGACTCTGTTCTAAAGGAAATGAGGGAAAAAACCCTTTATTACATACCATTCAATGATGATAAACACAGTAAACGCAGCTCCATTAATTTTAATTTTTATATTGCTCTGTGTAATATTCAGAGACGACAATGGCACCCCACTCCAGTACCCTTGCCTGAAAATCCCATGGACGGAGGAGCCTAGTAGGCTGAAGTCCATGGGGTTGCTAAGAGTCGGACACGACTGAGTGACTTCACTTTCATGCATTGGAGAAGGAAATGGCAACCCACTCCAGTGTTCTTGCCTGGAGAATCCCAGGGACGGGGGAGCCTGGTGGGCTGCCGCCTATAGAGTCGCGCAGAGTTGGACACGACTGAAGTGACTAAGCAGCAGCAGCAGTGTAATATTAGTATGTGTGTGTGTGTGTGTGTGTGTTAAATACATGTCTTGAATAACTACATAGTAGTGTTTTGGTGTCAGGGTTAACTACATTCAGTTCAGATGGTAAAGAATCCACTTGCAATGCAGGAGACCTGGGTTCGATCCCTGGATTATTTTTGGATTGGGAAGATCCCCTGGAGAAAGGAATGGCAATCCATTCTAGTATTCTTGTTGGGAAATCCCATGGATAGAGGAGCCTAAAAGACTATAGTCCATGGAGTCTCAAAGAGTCCAACAGACTGACTAAAACTTCAGTGTTAACTATGTTCTAAATAATGAAGTCACAGGTTCCTGGTGGATTTCTGAAACATTGCTTTGTGTGTTTTGTACAACATCTTTGCCTTGATCCTTGACATGTATACTAGACAACTGTGAAATATTTAATACACTGTTCTACAAAATTCTCTTTATTCACATATAAAGTCACCATAATTATTTCAGGTGTCCTTTTTGCATTCCTGTAATTTTGGTAAATTTTAGTGAGTTTTGTGGCTTCTAGATGAATCAAATAAGTTGACTAGGGCAGTTTATAAATTATGTCAAAGTAAATAATATTGGATGGAAAGAATATTGCATTTGGGTCTAAGAATCAGCTATATACAAATGAGGCAGACAAATTGGAAACAAATATTTCATGTGCATGTGTAAACAGACCCTCACAGAAAATAATTTGAACCAAGACAGAATGAAACACAGATGTAATGCCTTGTGGTAAAACAAACAAAGAAAGAATCTTGGGTATGTCTAGCTGGTAACAATTTCCTTTCATAGAAAGAGAAGTTTTCCCACCTTGGGAGGAAGATTAACTGTTGGTTTATTTTTGTTTGGGCTTCCCTTGTGGCTCAGCTGGTAAAGAATCCACCTGCAATGCAGGAGACCCCCTTTCAATTCCTGGGTTGGGAAGATCCCCTGGAGAAGGGATAGGCTACCCACTCCAGTATTCTTCGGCTTCCCTTGTTGCTCAGCTGGTAAAGAATCCACCTGCAATGCCAAAGACCTGAGTTTGATCCCTGGGTTGGAGAGATCTCCTGGAAAAGGGAAAGGCCACCCACTTCAGTATTCTGGCCTGGAAAATCCCATGGATGGAGGAGCCTGGAAGGCTGCAGTCCATGGGGTCGCTGAGGGTCGGACACGACTGAGTGACTTCACTTTCAATTTTCACTTTCATGCATTGGAGAAGGAAATGGCAACCCACTCCAGTGTTCTTGCTTGGAGAATCCCAGGAACAGGGGAGCCTGGTGGGCTGCAGTCTATGGGGTCACACAGAGTCTGACATGACTGAAGTGACTTAACAGCAGCAGCATAGTCCATGGGGTCACAAAGAGTTGGATAAGACTGAGCGACAGTCACTTCAATTATTTTTGTTTACCTGTTTTACTTTCACACCCATACTAAATTACCATATTAATATTTAAATCATTTCCAGTAAGCTAGCTTAATTAGCCTTCTGAAGTTTAGGCAAGAGAGTTTATTTTTAATCTACAGGAACAAGTACCTCTTTGAAGTTCTATTCTTCCAACACCCCTTGAGGTGTTGTTTTTATCTATTATTTGTTCTCACTGCAATCTGTAGTTCTCTTTTCGGAACCTTTCATCATCTATTTTATTCCAAATAAGTGAAAAGTGAAAGTGTCAGTTGCTCAGTGGTGTTCAACTCTTTGTGACCCCGTGGACTGTAGCCCACAAGATTCCTCTGTCCATGGAATTCTCCAGGCATAATATTCAAGTGGGTAGTCATTCCCTTTTCCAAAGGATTTTCTTGACCCAGGCATTGAACCTGGGTCTCCTGCATTGCAGGAAGATTCTTTACCTCTGTGTCACCAAGAAAGCCCCATTGTCTTTAGAGCTTTGCTCTTTCTTTTACCTTCATTTTCAGATGGTGTCTTGACTTTGTCTTCCTTATTTCAGAAATGATGATTTTACTTTTATTTTATGTCCACTACTGATTTTTAAACAATAGAATGGGAAAGGCTAGAGATCTCTTCAAGAAAATTAAAGATACCAAGGGAACACTTCATGCAAAGATGGGCTCGATAAAGGACAGAAATGGTATGGACCTAACAGAAGCAGAAGATATCAAGAAGAGGTGGCAAGAATACAAAGAACTGTACAAAAAAGGTCTTCATGTCCCATATAATCACGATGGTGTGATCACTGACTTAGAGCCAGATATCCTGGGATGTGAAGTCAAGTGGGCCTTAGAAAGCATCATTATGAACAAAGCTAGTGGAGGTGATGAAATTCCAGTTGAGCTATTTCAAATCCTGAAAGATGATGCTGTGAAAGTGCTGCACTCAATATAGCAGCAAATTTGGAAAACTCAGCAGTGGCCACAGGACTGGAAAAGGTCAGCTTTCGTTCCAATCCCAAAGAAAGGCAATGCCAAAGAATGCTCAAAATACCACACAATTGGACTCATCTCACATGCTAGTAAAGTAATGCTCAAAATTCTCCAAGCCAGGCTTCAGCAATATGTGAACCGTGAACTTCCTGATGTTCAAGCTGGTTTTAGAAAAGGCAGAGGAACCAGAGATCAAATTGCCAACATCTGCTGTATCATGGAAAAAGCAAGAGAGTTCCAGAAAAACATCTATTTCTGCTTTATTGACTATGCCAAAGCCTTTGACTGTGTGGATCACAATAAACTGTGGGAAATTCTGAAAGAGATGGGAATACCAGACCACCTGACCTGCCTCTTGAGAAATCTGTATGCAGGTCAGGAAGCAACAGTTAGAACTGGACATGGAACAACAGACTGGTTCTAAATATGAAAAGGATTACGTCAAGGCTGTATATTGTCACCCTGCTTATTTAACTTATATGCAGAGTACATCATGAGAAACACTGGGCTGGAAGAAGCACAAGCTGGAATCAAGATTGCCAGGAGAAATATCAATAACCTCAGATATGCAAATGACACCACCCTTATGGCAGAAAGTGAAGAGGAACTCAAAAACCTCTTGATGAAGATGAAAGAGGAGAGTGAAAAAGTTGGCTTAAAACTCTACATTCAGAAAATGAAGATCATGGCATCCGGTCCCATCACTTCATGGCAAACAGATGGGGAAACAGTGGAAACAGTGTCAGACTTTATTTTTTTTTTGGTCTACAAAATCACTGCAGATGGTGACTGCAGCCACGAAATTAAAAGATGCTTACTCCTTGGAAGGAAAGTTATGACCAACCTAGACAGCATATTCAAAAGCAGAGACATTACTCTGCCCACAAAGGTCCATCTAGTCAAGGCTATGGTTTTTCCTGTGGTCATGTATGGATGTGAGAGTTGGACTGTGAAGAAGGCTGAGCACCGAAGAATTGATGCTTTTGAACTGTGGTGTTGGAGAAGACTCTTGAGAGTTCCTTGGACTGCAAGGAGATCCAACCGGTCCATTCTGAAGGAAATCAGCCCTGGGATTTCTTTGGAAGGAATAATGCTAAAGCTGAAACTCCAGTACTTTGGCCACCTCATGCGAAGAGTTAACTCATTGGAAAAGACTCTGATGCTGGGAGGGATTGGGGGAAAGAGGAGAAGGGGATGACAGAGGATGAGATGGCTGTATGGCATCACTGACTCGTTGGACGTGAGTCTCAGTGAACTCTGGGAGTTGGTGATGGACAGGGAGGCCTGGTGTGCTGCGATTCATGAGGTTGCAAAGAGTTGAACACAACTGAGCGACTGAACTGAAATGAAGTGAACTGATTTTTAACTTCCTTTCATTCCTTTAACCTTGCAGTTCATCCATGTTTCCACTTTCAGTGTATTCTTCTCATCTCTTCTCGTGGTTCTTTGTTTCCCCTGTATAAAAGTTCAGAGTATTTCGAGTCCTTATATCCCTTCCATTCTTGTGTGAGAAGAAGATGGCTGCAGTAGGCATCTGTTTTCATCTACATGAGGGTTTCATACATCCTGAGTATTGTAATTTTGTGCATTGGAGAAGGAAATGGCAACCCACTCCAGTATTCTTGCCTGGAGAATCCCAGGGACGGGGGAGCCTGGTGGGCTGCCATCTATGGGGTCACACAGAGTCAGACACAACTGAAGCGACTTAGCAGCAGCAGGAGCAACCAGTGGCTTGTGGTCCTCACTGGCTGTTCTAAACCCCACTTACGGGTGTGTATACCTATTTGAAAATCTTCCTCTAAACTCTAATGTGTCCTGTTGTCCTACTCCTTTCATGTCCAGCACCATTGCCAGTTTTCATTTTTGATAGGTGTTGGGAAGGTTTTTTTTTTTTTTTTTTTTTTCCTGTATATCTGAGAATTTGTAACATTGTCTTTAGTTTTTCCTTCTTTTTCTGGTGTGCAGTGGTCAACGTTAAAAACTATAAAAGTAAAAATTAGTACATTTAATTGAATCCTCACCATGTGTCAAACTTCCTTTAAGAGCTTTATATAAATTCATTTGTAATGATCCTGTAAAATATAATATATACTTCCATTCCTCAAATTGAAGGTAGGAGAAGACTGAGGCAGGCAGAGATCAGACAACTCATTCAAAGCGTGTTGTTGCAGGTGCTAGGACACGGGTGCCAGCCCAAGAAGTGTAGCTCCAAACTCCAGGCAAGCTCACTCTGCCAGGCTGCTTCCTCCATTTTTAATGTATGTTTACTGTGTTAGTCACTCAGTCGAGTCCGACTCTTTGAGACCCCAAGGACTGCCAGGCTTCTCTGTCCATGGAATTCTTTGGGCAAGAATACTGGAGTGGGTTGACATTTCCTACTCCAGGGGAATCCGCCCAACCCAGGTCTCCTGCATGGCAGGGGAATTCTTTGCCATCTGAGCCACCTGATGGCTGTATAGCCTCATAAATTTCTGTGGCCTAAGCTTCAAATGTGGCTTGATGTTCTGGTCCCCTGATTCTTGTTCTGTCCTGTGTAAGCATTTTCTATAATAGTCCACTCTGTATTCTAATTCTATTTATTTAATATGCTCTCCATCCCTATAAAATCAAAGTTACAGTCAAGCCAATTTCTCTATTACTGTTGCCCACATGGTCTTCATCTCCCTCCCCAAATGTTAAGTCCCAGAAGGTCCCAGAAGGTTCTACACCTGAGCATGACACTGTAGTTCATTTAGTACAATTTAAATGGACAATTCTGCCAGGCTAAGCCATTCAGGAAACATGGATATGACAACAGCACCCATCTATGATGGTCCATAACCTGCTCTATGTACAAATTCCCAATTAGTTATGGCATATTTCTTGAAGCTCTAGTTCAGAAAATAAAGATTAAAAAAAAAAAAAGAAAGAGAGAGAAACATACCTAAAATAAGCAGTTATATTTAACTGGTAGTTGTGAAAATGTTTGCTTGTATATAGCTCACATAAGACATAGTAAAGCCTTGTTCAGAGACGAAGGCATCATCATAAATAGTTTTTCAAAAAAATTATAAAAATGTATCTTATACACAAAAGCAATATATTCATTGGAGGAAATCTGCAATTTAAATCATGAACTAATGTCATGAGCTTTGGAAGGTTATATGGAAACTGATAAATACAGAGAATGTAAATTAGGCCCTAACAAGTTACCATTTAACAAAGAGGTGATAATTATAGTCTGTTTGGGGGGAGGACAGCTTTCATAATTTAAGGGAAATTTTTTCTTTAATATGAAGGTAATGCAAAACAAAGAAAAAGGCATTTGAATAATGAAGATACACTGTTTCCCACAAAAGCACTGGGGACCTTTGGTTCATTGGGAAGGTGATTGATAGGTCTTCACTGCATACACTAGAATTAGGATGCAAACCCATATATCCTGTTCCTCTGAAATCCTTAACATTTGACTATTTATCTTGAAGGGCTGGGCCCACTCCAGGTTTTAAAACCAACCATATTAAAGCTAGAGAATTTCAGATCATGTGATTTTGGGCTTTTACTCTGTAGACACAGGATATTAAATTAACTGATTTTGAGTTTTAAATTGAAGTTGGGTTATTGGGCTAAATCCCACTTGACCACGGCCTGTAATCCTTTTTATATATTATAGTGTTTGGTTGGTTAGAATTTGTTGAGGATTTTTTTGTATTCATAAGAGATATTGGTGTGTAGGGTTCTTTTCTTGTGATGTCTTTGATTTTAGTATCAGGATAATATCAATTTCATCGAATGAATTGGGAGTTTCCTTTTCTTTTATTATTTGGGAGTGCCTGTGAAGAGTTAATATTTATTCTTAATAAGATGTGGGTTAGGATTTACTAGTGAAGCCATTTGAGCCAAGACATTTCTATTTTATTTTTTCTTGTTTTTGACATTAAAGATTTTTTTTTTAGTTTATAAATTAGATATTCACATTTGCTATTGGTTTTAAATTGTTCTTATCAAATATATAAATCATCAAAAAATCAGTATTCTACTTTCAAAATTACAATGGTATCTTACATGATAACAGTAAAAACAATTTTCTTTGTAGCTTTTTGATTACTAATTTAATTACTTTATATATTCTAGGTCTGCTCATATTTTCTATTTATTTTCGAGTTAGTTTTGTAGTTTATGACTTTCTAGGAATTTGCTCATGTCATCTAAGTCATATAACAGATTAGCCTATAATTATTCATAGTATTCCTTTGTAATCATTTTTTATTTCTGTAAGGTCAGCAATTATATGCTTACACCATTTCCAGTGCTACTAAATTGAGTCTTATTGTTCTCTCTCTTTCTGTTTTTCTTACAATTTTATCTTTAATCGGACTAAAAAGTTGTCCCTTTGTTCATCATTTCAGAAAACCAGGTTTCATATCATTGAATTTCTCTACAGTTTTTACTTTCTACTTCTTTTTTTCCTGTTTCCTTTGCTATTTTCTCCTTCAGCATTCTGTATGTTTAGTTTGCACATCTTTCTCCAGTGTCTTAAGGTAGAAGGTTAGGTTACTGGTTTAAAATCTTGCTTCTTCTTCACTGAAGTGTTTTTCCAGTTATGCATATACCTCTAAGTACAACTTTAGCTACATCAATCCCACAGGATATGATGATTGTATCTTCATTTACATGAATCTTCATGTTTGTAATTTCCCTATAATTTCTTCTTTGATCCATTGGCTATTTAAAAGTATGCTATTGGACTTCCCTGGTGGTCCAATGAGAAGATTCTACAATCTGTGAGGCAACTAAGCCCATGCACCTCAACCACTGAGCAACACTCTAGAGCCCGTGTGCCACAATCACTGAGCCACAGCCTAGAGCCCGTGTGCCACAACCACTGAGCCACAGCCTAGAGCCCGTGTGCCACAACCACTGAGCCACACCCTAGAGCCCGTGTGCCACAACCACTGAGCCACACCCTAGAGCCCGTGTGCCACAACCACTGAGCCACACCCTAGAGCCCGTGTGCCACAACCACTGAGCCACACCCTAGAGCCCGTGTGCCACAACCACTGAGCCACACCCTAGAGCCCGTGTGCCACAACCACTGAGCCACACCCTAGAGCCCGTGTGCCACAACCACTGAGCCACAGCCTAGAGCCCGTGTGCCACAACCACTGAGCCACACCCTAGAGCCCGTGTGCCACAACCACGGAGCCACAGCCTAGAGCCCGTGTGCCACAACCACTGAGCTACACTCTAGAGCCCGTGTGCCACAACCACTGAGCCACAGCCTAGAGCCCGTGTGCCACAACCACTGAGCCACACCCTAGAGCCCGTGTGCCACAACCACTGAGCCACAGCCTAGACCCCGTGTGCCACAATCACTGAGCCACACCCTAGAGCCCGTGTGCCACAACCACTGAGCAACACGCTAGAGCCCGTGTGCCACAACCACTGAGCCACACCCTAGAGCCCGTGTGCCACAACCACTGAGCAACACCCTAGAGCCCGTGTGCCACAACCACTGAGCCACAGCCTAGAGCCCGTGTGCCACAACCACTGAGCCACACCCTAGAGCCCGTGTGCCACAACCACGGAGCCACAGCCTAGAGCCCGTGTGCCACAACCACTGAGCTACACTCTAGAGCCCGTGTGCCACAACCACTGAGCCACACCCTAGAGCCCGTGTGCCACAACCACTGAGCCACACCCTAGAGCCCGTGTGCCACAACCACTGAGCTACACTCTAGAGCCCGTGTGCCACAACCACTGAGCAACACCCTAGAGCCCGTGTGCCACAACCACTGAGCCACAGCCTAGAGCCCGTGTGCCACAACCACTGAGCCACACCCTAGAGCCCGTGTGCCACAACCACTGAGCCACAGCCTAGAGCCTGTGTGCCGCAACTACTGACCCACACTCTAGAGCCCGGGTCCACAATTACTGAGCCACACTCTAGAGCTTGTGTGCCACAACTACTGAGCCACACTCTAGAACCCATGTGAGACAACCACTGAGCAACACTCTAGAGCCCATGTGCAACAACCACTAAGCCACACTCTAGAGCCTGTCTGCCACAACTACTGAGCCTACATGCCACAACCACTGAAACCTGTGTGCACTAGAGCCTGAGCTCTACAACAAGAGAGGCCACCACAATAAGAAGCCAGTACACTTCAACAAAGAGTAGTCTCTGCTTTCCACAGCTAGAGAAAGCCAGTATACAGCAATGAAGATCTAGGTCAGCTAAAAATAAAGTAAATAAATCCGTATTGTTTATCTTCACTTTTTTTTGAGTTTCTCAAATTTCTTTCCATTATTGATTGCTAATTTTATTTATTTGTGATCAGAGAACTTATTGGTATTATTATAATTCATTTAAATTCCTTGACATGTTTCATTTCCTAGAAATGATCTATGACAAGGCTGTATATTCTGCAATTGTTGGATACAGTGTTCAGCAGACAGGTCAAGAATATTTGGTTTATAGTATAAATTTGTTGAAATTCTGCTTAGTTGTATCCACTATTGAGAGTGAAAGTGAGGTATAGAAATCAACTATTATTGTTGAATTGTCAATTCCTCTCATTTCTATTTCAATCGTGTCCTGATGTATTAGCCACTCCTGTATTCTTACAGTTGCCATTTCCATAGTACATTTTTCCATCCTTTTACTTTCAATGTCTTTACATCTTTGAATCAAGAAGGAATCTCTATAAATAACATATATTTTGATTGTTTATTTGTATTTGTATCAGGTCTGACAGACTGCCTTTCAGTTAGGTTAATTCATTCACACTTAATTTTCATATTGATATAATGGAGCAATTGGACTTACATCTACCATTTTACATTTTCTTTTCTGTATGTATCATGCATTTTTTTTTCTTTCTTTCTTTATTCTTTAGGCACTGCATGTTCAGTTCAGTTCAGTTCTGTACATTTGCTCAGACGTGTCTGAATCTTTGCGACCCCATGCACCACAGCATGCCAGGCCTCCCTGTCCATCACCAACTCCTGGAGGCCACCCAAACCCATATCCATTGAATTGGCGATGCCATCCAACCATCTCATCCTCTGTTGTCCCCTTCTCCTCCTGCCATCAATCTTTCCCAGCATCAGAGTCTTTTCCAGTCAATCAGCTCTTTGGATCATGTGGCCAAAATATTGGAGTTTCAGCCTCAACATCAGTCCTTTGAATGAACACCCAGGACTGATCTCCTTTAGGATGGACTAGTTGGATCTCCTTGCAGTCCAAGGAATCCTCAAGAGTCTTCTCCAACACCACAATTCAAAAGCATCAATTCCTCGGCACTCAACTTTCTTTATAGTCCAACTCTCACATGCATACATGATCACTGGAAAAACCATAGCCTTGACTAGAAGGACCTTTGTTGGCAAAGTAATGCCTCTGCTTTTCAATATGCTATCTAGGTTGGTCATAACTTTTCTTCCAAGGAGTAAGCGTCTTTTAATTTCATGGCTGCAGTCACCATCCGCAGTGATTTTGGAGCCCAAAAAAATAAAGTCAGGCACTGTTTCCACTGTTTCCCCATCTATTTGCCATGAAGTGATGGGACCAGATGCCATGCTCTTCGTTTTCTGAATGTTGAGCTTTAAGCCAATTTTTTCACTCTCCTCTTTCACTTTCATCAAGAGGCTCTTTAGTTCTTCATTTTCTGCCATAAAGGTGGTGTCATCTGGATATCTGAGGTTATTGTATTACTCCCAGAAATCTTGATTCCAGCTTGTGCTTCATCCAGCCCAGTACTTCTCATGATGTACTCTGCATATAAGTTGACATATAAGGGTGACAATATACAGCCTTGATGTATTCCTTTCCCTATTTGGAACCAGTCTGTTGTTCCATGTCCAGTTCTAACTGTTGCTTCCTGACCTGCATACAGGTTTCTCAAGAGGAATGTCAGGTGGTCTGATATTCCCATCTCTTTCAGAATTTTCCACAGTTTATTATGATCCATAGAGTCAAAGTCTTTGGCATAGTCAATAAAGCAGACTTTGCATTAAGTGAATATTTTCTCAGTTCATTTCAGTTCAGTCACTAAGTCATGTCTGACTCTTTGTGACCCCATGGACTACAGCATGCAGGCCTTCCTGTCCATTACCAACTCCCTGAGTTTACTCAAACTCATGCACATTGAGTCGGTGATCTCATCCATCCATCTCGTCTTCTGTCATCCCCTTCTCCTCCTGCTTTCAATCTTTCCCAGCATCCAGGTCTTTTCCAATGAGTCAGTTCTTCACATCAGGTGGCCAAAGTATTGGAGTTTCAGCTTCAGCATCAATCCTTCCAATAAATATTCAGGACTGATTTCCTTTAGGATGGACTGGTTGGATCTCTTTGCAGTCAAAGGGACTCTCAAGAGTCTTCTCCAATAACACAGTTCAAAAGCATCCATTCTTCAGCACTCAGTTTTCTTTATAGTCCAACTCTCACATCCACACATGCCTACTGGAAAAACTATAGCTTTGACTAGACTAGAATATTTTCTGCTGTAAAATTTCAATTTATTATTAGTATGTTACTCCATATACATTATATACTGACTTTTTCTTTTTAGCTATTTCCTTAGTGGTTCTTTTAGGATTTACCATATACAACTTAATGTATCCAAATAGACTTCAGATTTATATTGACCATGTTGTTTGATTCCCATGCCATGTCTGACTCCTTGGTGACCTCATGGGCTGTAGCCCACCAGGCTTCTCTGTCCATGGCATTTCTTAGGTAAGAATACTGAAGTGAGTTGCCATTTCCTTCTCTAGGGAATATTCTTGCCCAGGTATTGAATCAGCATCTCGTGCCTTAGCAGGTGGGTTCTTTACCATCAGCCACCTTTCATATTACTTATTTCCATTTAAATATATGTATCATTATTATTGCTCTACTCACCTTTTCTCCTTTTTGGTTTTATCATTAAACAAGTTAGAACTGTATATGTTACTAGCCCAAAATATTTATTGCAATTATTACTTAATGTACAATATCACAAACCTCCATCCATAGTTCATCAGGCACTCTGTCCATCAGATCTAGTCCCTTAAATCTATTTCTCACTTCCACTGTATAATCATAAGGAATTTGATTTAGGTCATACCTGAATGGTCTATTGGTTTTCCCTACTTTCTTCAATTTAAGCCTGAATTTGGCAATAAGGAGTTCACGATCTGAGCCACAGTTGGCTCCCAGTCTTGTTTTTGCTGACTGTATAGAGCTTCTCCAACTTTGGTTGCAAAGCTTATAATCAATCTGATTTCAGTGTTAACCATCTGGTGATGTCCATATGTAGAGTCTTCTCTTGTGTTGTTGGAAGAGGATGTTTGCTATGACCAAGGAGTTCTCTTGGCAAAACTCTATTAGCCTTTGCCCTGCTTCATTCTGTACTCCAACACCAAAGTTGCCTATTACCCAGGTGTTTCTTGACTTCCTCATTTGCGTTCCAAAAAAGACATCTTTTTTGGTATTAGTTCTAGAAGGTCTTGTAGGTCTTCATAGAACTGTTCAAATTCAGCTTCTTTTGCATTACTCGTCAGGACATAGACTTGGATTACCATGATATTGAATGGTTTGCCTTGGAAATGAACAGAGATCATTCTGTTGTTTATGAGATTGCATCCAAGTACTGCATTTCAGACTCTCTTGTTGACTATGATGTCTTCTAAGGGATTATTGCCCACAGTAGTAAATATAATGGTCATCTGAGTTAAATTCACCCATTCAAGTCCATTTTAGTTTGCTGATTCCTAAAATGTTGATGTTCACTCTTGTAGTCTCCTCTTTGACCACTTCCAATGTGCCTTGGTTCATTACCTAACAATCCAGGTTGCTATGCAATATTGCTCTTACAGCATTGGACCTTGCTTCTATCACCAGTCACATCCAAAACTGGGTGCTGTTTTTTTTTTTCTTTTGACTCCGTCTATTTATTCTTTCTGGAGTTATTTCTCCAGTGATCTCCAGTAGCATCCGGGGCACCTACTGACCTAGGAAGTTCCTATCTCAGTGCCCTATTGTTTTGCTTTTTCATACTGTTCATGGGGTTCTCAAGGCAAGAATACTGAAGTGGTTTGCCATTCCTTTCTCCAGTGGACCACATTCTGTCAGACCTCTCTACCATGACCTGTCTTGGATGGCCCTACACTATGTGGCTTAGTTTCATTGAGTTAGACAAGGCTGTGGTCCATGTGACCAGATTTGTTAGTTTTCTATGATTATGGTTTTAGTCTGTCTGACCTTTGATGCCCTCTCTCAGCACCTACCCTCTAACTGGGGTTTCTGTGACCTCGGACGTGGGGTATCTCCTCACGGCCACCGCTCCTGACCTTGGACATTGGATATCTCCTCTTGGGCGGCTCTCCACTCCAGTGCCATGCAGCTGCGGCTTGCTGCTCCAGCTGGATCAAGACCATCCCCAAGAAAAAGAAATGCAAAAAAGCAAAATGGCTGTCTGAGGAAGGCTTACAAATAGCTGTGAAAAGAAGAGAAGCCAAAATCAACAGAGAAAAGGAAAGATATATCCATTTGAATGCAGAGTTCCAAAGAATAGCAAGGATAGATAAAGCCTTCCTCAGTGATCAATGCAAAGAAATAGAGGAAAACAATAGAATGGGAAAGACTAGAGATCTCTTCATGAAAGTTTGAGATACCAAGGGAATATTTCATGCAAAGATGGGCTCAATAAAGGACAGAAATGGTATGGACCAAACAGAAGCAGCAGATATTAAGGAGATGTGGCAAGAATACACAGAAGAAAAGTACAAAAAATGTCTTCATGAACCAAATAATCATGATGGTGTGATCACTCACCTAGAGCCAGACATCCTGGAATGTGAAGTCAAGTGGGCCTTAGGAAGCATCACTATGAACAAACTTAGTGGAGGTGATGGAATTCCAGTTGAGTTATTTCAAATCCTAAAAGATGATGCTGTGAAAGTGCTGCACTCAATATGCCAGCAAATTTGGAAAACTCGGCAGTGGTCACAGGACTGGAAAAGGTTCGTTTTCTCTCCAATCCCAAAGAAAGATAATGCCAAAGAATACTGAAACTACCACAAAATTACACTCATCTCACACACTAGTAAAGTAATGCTCAAAATTCTCCAAGCCAGGCTTTAGTAATACATGAACGGTGAACTTCCAGATTTCAAGCTGGTCTTAGTAAAGTCAGAGGAACCAAAGATCAAATTGCCAACAACCGTTGGATCATTGAAAAATCAGGAGAGTTCCGGAAAGAAATATATTTTTGCCTTATTGACTATGCCAAAGTTTTTGACTGGGTCAATCACAATAAACTGTGGAAAATTCAAGAGATGAGAATACCAGACCAACTGACCTGCCTCTTGAGAAACCTGCATGCAGTTCAGGAAGCAACAGTTAGAACTGGATGTGGAACAACAGACTGGTTCCAAATAGGGAAAGGAGTACGTCAAGGCTGTATATTGTCACCCTGCTTATTTAACTTATACGCAGAGTACATCATGAGAAATGCTGGATTGGATGATGCACAAGCTGAAATCAAGATGGCTGGGAGTAATATCAATAACCTGAATATGCAGATTACACCACCTTTATGGCACATAAATGAAGAAGAACTAAAGAGCCTCTTGATGAAAGTGAAAGAGGAGAGTGAAAAAGTTGGCTTAAAGCTCAACATTCAGAAAACAAAGATCATGGCATCTGGTCCCATCACTTCATGGCAAATAGATGGGCAAACAGTGGAAACAGTGGCCTACTTTATTTTTCAGGGCTCCAAAATCATGGCAGATGGTGACTGCAGCCATGAAATTAAAAGACGCTTACTCCTTGGAAGGAAAGTTCTGACCAACCTAGACAGCATATTAAAATGCAGAGACATTACTTTGCCAATGAAGGTCCATCTAGTCAAGGCTATGGTTTTTCCTGTAGTCGTGTATGGATGTGAGAGTTGGACTATTAAGAAAGCTGAAAAAAAAGAAAGAAAGAAAGAAAGAAAGCTGAGCAATGAAGAATTGATGCTTTTGAATTGTGGTGTTGGAGAAGACTCTTGAGAGTCCCTTGGACTGCAAGGCGATCCAACCAGTCCATCCTAAAGGAAATCAGTCCTGAATATTCGTTGGAAGAACTGATGTTGAAGCTAAAACTCCAATACTTTGGCTACCTGATATGAAGAGCTGACTCACAGATGAAGACTCTTATGCTGGGAAAGAATGAAGGTGGGAGGAGACAGGTAAGACAGAGGATGAGAGGGTTGGATGGCATTACTGACTCAATGTACATGAGTTTGGGTAAACTCCAGGAGTTGGTGATGGACAGATAGGGCTGGCAGGCTTCAATCCATGGGATCGCAAAGAGCCAGACATGACTGAGGAATGGAACTGAACTGAACTTAATGTAATCATACATATTTTAAAGAAGTTGAGTAGAGAAGAGAGAACAATTACATATTTATAGTTTGCTATAGTATTCTTATTTAACCTTTCTGTTTCTCCTCACTCAGTTCTGTGGATTCCAGTACCATCTGGAGTCATTTACTTTGCCAAAATGACTTTTTTCCACATGACTTCTTTGTGTTATTATTGGCAAATATGTTATATTCGAAATGTTATAGGTTGAAAAATAAAATCATATGCAAACTGATTTATATAATTGTTTTCAAAATCACTTAAGAGAAGAACAGAGAGGAAATATGCATTTCTCCTATGTTGTGTAATTCCATAATTAACTTTACCATAATTATCTTTCTTTGTTGGGTTGATTCAAATTGCTGGCAGGCGTCCTTTACTTTGATCCTGAAGAACTCTCATATATCTTGTAAGCTGTGTCTGCTTGCTAGAAGTGTCTCAATTTTCTCTTATCTACGAACAGCCTTACTTTGATTTTATTTTTGAGAGATAGTTTTGCTGGATCTGGAATTCTGGGTTGACATGTTTTCATTCTTTAAAAATTTAAATAAGTCACCTCACTGCCTTTTGATGTTTGTTGTTTCTGATGACAAACAGTGTTTTTAATCTTACTGGGGATCCTTTGTAAGTAATGAGTCAATTTTTTTTTAATGTCGTTCAGGATTTTCTTTGTTGTTGGTTTTTACCATTTTTATATGATATGTCTACAGTTCATTTCTTTGAACTTAGAGTCTTTTTAATTTGCATATGTAGATTCATGTTTTTCACCAAATTCTAGAGGTTTTAAATTATTATTTCTTCTAATATTTTTCTGTCACTTTCTCTCTCCCTTGTCTTCTGACAGTCAGATTATGCATATGGTGGTTTTTCTTCAAGGTACCCTCTTTTCT
The DNA here is from genome assembly GCF_029407905.1 of Bubalus kerabau. Lineage (NCBI taxonomy): Eukaryota > Metazoa > Chordata > Mammalia > Artiodactyla > Bovidae > Bubalus > Bubalus kerabau. Next base: position 6,745,382 of record NC_073631.1, on the reverse strand, counting down.
TTGAAGTTCTGTTCATTTAATTTTTTCCTTTGTTCTTTAGATTGCATAGTCTCTTTTTTTTATTTTTTTAATTTTTTTTATTTTTTAAATTTTATTTTATTTTTAAACTTTACGTTCACTAATTCTTTTTTCTGTCAGTTCAGATATTCTACTGAGCCTCTCTAGTGAAATTTTCACTTACTAATTATGATTTTCCATCCAGAATTTTCAACATAGTCCTCATTATAACTGTATTTATCTTACTAAACTTGTTTTTTAATTAAATTTATTTATTTTAATTAGAGGCTAATTACTTTACAATATTGTATTGATTTTGCCATACATCAACATGAATCCACCACAGGCATACACGTGTTCCCAATCCTGAACCCCCCTCCCACCTCCCTCCCCATAGCATCCCTCTGGGTCATCCCAGTGCACCAGCCCCAAGCTTCCTGTATCCTGCATCAAACCTGGACTGGCAATTATTTAGTTCTTTGAATATATTTGAAACTGAGCAGGACCCTGTGGGGAACTCCTGGGTAGAAAAATGTTTCCATGTCCCCCATGTCAACTACTAATTGGCACTTGCCAAGACTACTGTCAATGGCTGAACAAGGGCATAATGCACTTCCCTACTGGCTCAGATGGTAAAGAAGCTGTCTGCAGTGTGGGAGACCGAAGTTCTATCCTTGGGTCAGGAAGATCCTCTGGAGAAGGAAATGGCAGCCCACTCCACTATTCTTGCCTGGAAAATCCCATGGACAGAGGAGCCTAGTGGGCTACAGTCCACGGATTTGCCAAGAGTTAGACACGACTGAGTAGTTAACACTTTCTGTGGAGACTGAACCCCGTGCCGCTGCAGCTGTTAACCTTTAAGACCCCGAGGGAGTTCAAGCTGGAGTGAGTTTCTCTGTGCTCCAAGGAATCCAATGGGACAGGTTTTAGATAGCTATTTTCAGGAACAGATTTTATGATCCTAATTCTTGTATCTCATCATCTAGGAAAGTGCTAAATCCCTTCATGATGACATCAGATCCTTGTAACTAGCAGAAAACCTTTTGCAAAAGGAGTGCTTAATTGTATTGAATTCCCCCTTCACCTATTATAGACTGTCTTGCACTGCCTCTTTGGAGCAGTGTCTCAAAACTATCTGAGGTGCTGTCTGCTGGGCTGCAGTAATCATTTTGTCCCAAATAAAACTTGACTCACAACTCTCAAAGCTGTGTGTCTTTTTTTAGTTAACACCCATTTCTTGTTGTAGAAAAAGCAGTTTCAACCACTTAGACCAAAGGGCACACTCAAGTAGTTACTAATTAGGAAAGTGAAGGAATGCAGAAACAAAGGAAAAATAGTCAAGAAACAATAGTGCAGCATAAAGCAGAGTCCTAGTTCCTGCTCAAAAGATACACATAACAATATTTCTGAGTTGTTCCATAGGAACTAAGGCCCCCACTTAGGTGTAGGATGGTGACTTTAGGCTGAGCATAAATTCCTGACCACCACTCTGTTACTTTACCACCAACCAATCACAAGAAAATCACACACCCTTGACCCCAAATTTTGCCTTTAAAAACCTTTCCTTGAAAACCATCAGGGAGTTTGTGTCTTTGGGGCATGAGCTGCCCATTTTTCTAGTTTGGTCCCTGGAATAAGCCTTTTTCTGCTCCAAATCAAATTTCTGTGTTTGGCATTGCTGTGCATCAGGCACATTAACTTGAGTTCCACATATTTGTTATAGCTATTTTGAAATATTTTTCTCTTAAACCTTGACACCTGGTTGCATTCACAGACAGTTTCTGCTTTTTCATCTGCATTCAGGACAGACATTTATATTTCTTTGCAATTCCCATAAGTTTTGTTGGAAACTGGACATTTAAGGTAATACATTATAGCAACTCTAGATACTGCCCCACATCAGGGCTTGTCATAATTATTTTCTCATTTCTTTGTTTAGAGAGTAGCTGGATTATTTTGGTGAAGTCTATTCTCCCCAACCTACTCCAGTACTCTTGCCTGGAAAATCCCGTGGACAGAGGAGCCTGGTAGGCTGCAGTCCATGGGGTCACTAAGAGTCAGACATGACTGAGAGACTTCACTTTCACTTTTCACTTTCATGCATTGGAGAAGGAAATGGCAACCCACTCCAGTGTTCTTGCCTGGAGAATCCCAGGGACAGGGGAGCCTGGTGGGCTGCCGTCTCTGGGGTTGCACAGAGTCGGACATGACTGAAGCAACTTAATTGTAGTAGTAGCTATTCTTCCCCAACCTCTACCCCCAGTCCTCATGAATCTCCTTTTGTTTTTCCTCGTGGTTGTAGCCTTGACCATGGGCAAAGTCATCCTGGGATGACACCCTGGAGCTGAAAATGAGGTTAATTCCTTTGGAAAGAACTTTGGGTCTTTCTACTTTATGGATTATTTCTCCTTCTGTATAAAATAAAAGCCCAGCTGAGGCTGGGATTGGAATGGTGGAATGCTTCTGTGTGACAGTCATGAAAACTATTTAAGATACTGAGCTAATGTTTCTTCTTCTTCTGAATGGATTAAATAAAGAATCCAAAGCAAAGAAAATAGATACAAAAAATACATATTTATGTGTGTGTGTTTGTATAAACAGTGAAGATTTCAAACATTAGAAATACTCTTGTTAAGCAATTTATTATACTTATGTAGGCTGAAATATTTTAGAATATACACAAATAAGACTTTCAAAGAAATCTAACAGCATTAAAATTCTTATATTATCATGGCTAAGTAAAACAAAGCAAACCAGACATAACTTCATACATAATAGGATAAAATGGGAAAACTTCTCCCAGCATCCACTACCACTAAGAAAAAGAAGACACACACACACAGAAAAACCTAGGCAAAATAAAATTTTGGAAAGAAGTATATCAATATATATTTTTAAAAATATTTAGTGGTAAAAGTATGGATAATATTGTTTTTTTTCTATTCTTAGAGTTTTTGCATGTTTTATAACAAGCTTGGATTAAGTGTGTAGTGAAAAGTACAATGAAGTAAAATAAACATAATATTGGTACTCTAGTGAGATGACTGTTAGATGTAGGTTGACCACACTATTGCTATTCCCAACTGCCCCTTTTGTTTTTCCACTAATGATTAAAATTTCACATTCGTAGATACAATCATCTGCACAGGGCAAAATAAGTTGTTTCCACTTCCTGTCACAATGAAGTGTTTTGATAATCTAAGTCTGGGTGATTGAAGTGCCCCATTAGAACCACCTGGTCCAAATTTGAAACTTCTCTAAATTTATTTCACGTTTATAATTTGAGTAGCTAATTTGGATTTCAAAACAAATTTATGTTAAATAATAATTTACTGTTACCACTTTGATGACTATATAAGTGTTTTCCATTCCTAAGCTCTAAATAATATTAATAAATTACTCCATTTACTCAATAATGACATAATACATAGAAAATGGCTTAAATTGTATTAGTTTCATAAATGTAATTCCATTTAGTCATTATTTATATAGTTATATGTTTATAATTTAATTTAAATATAATATAAATTTATATTAAATATAAATTTAATAGTAGAATTGATGCTTTTGAACTGTGGTGTTGGAGAAGACTCTTGAGAGTCTCTTGGACTGCAAGGGGATCCAACCAGTCCATCCTAAAGGAAATCAGTCCTGGGTGTTCATTGGAAGGACTGATGTTGAAGCTGAAATTCCAATACTTTGGCCACTTGATGCGAAGAGCTGACTCATTTGAACAGACCCTGATGCTGGGAAAGACTGAGGGCAGGAGGAGAAGGGGACAACACAGGATGAGATGGTTGGATGGCATCACCGACTCGATGGAGATGAGTTTGAGGAGTCTCCGGGAGTTGGTGATGGACCGGGAGGCCTGGCATGCTGTAGTCTATGGGGTCGCAAAGAGTGGGACACAACTGAGAGACTGAACTGAACTGAATATGCATAATGAATTAGGTAAATAAGCATAGAACATGAAACGTGTGATAAAGTATATATGTCAAAATTTTAATTTTAGTATTTTATAAATACTTGGGACAGTTAAATAACAAATGGGTAAGAGGATGAAACCTCCATGAAAAACTAGTGATTTTGAGATAACTAATATTTGAAGTTGGTGTAACTTCACCATCTCCATCAATAAGACCTGTGCTTATTTATGTTCCTACTGTCATTGAGACCGACTTAAGCCACCATCACTTCTTGCATGAACTACTGTACAGCTACTTAAGTGATTTTTCTCCTTCTACTCTTTCCCTCACTGCAATTTCTTCCTCACTCTGAAACTATTCAGTCGTCAGGGATTAATCTTTGTACTTAAAATGGCAAATAGCCTTTGTACTTAGAATGGCCTGCAAGTACAAGACCTGGACTCTGTCCTGTCTTGACCTCATGCCCTAGACACTCCTTCTTTCAAACACTTCCTAACAACTCTGGTCTTCTGTTTCCTGCTTATTCTGCTAGAAAACTCTTCCCACAGCACATTGTGCCCTTATTATCATAACTCAGAGAACTTCCTAAGCACTCTAGCTAATAAAGACCCTATGATTACGCCCAGTCACTCTGTACCACACCACACCAGTTCACCCCTTCATAGCAGTCATCACTACTGAACTTACTGTACTCATTGAGTTAACTGCATATTGCCTGCTTGTTCTTGATATCAACCAGGATTCTTGACTTTCTCCAATCAATAGAACTTGACTAGAGGCCAGGCAAGAAATTGAGACAAGACTTTATTGGAGTTTCTGCAGGAGGGAAAGAAAACAAGCAATAGACTTCCTTGCTTGCTCTCCAAGGAAGGGTGAGCTCATTCCTTAAATGGGATGAGAGGAGGGATGTGTCCAGGGGTGAGGCTGGAAGAGTGGCTGGGTGGTGTCCTCATCCCTTAGGTAGTGTTATTTGCAGGGGCATGAGCGGTACTCTGCCTTTGCTACGAGCACACTCCCTTTTTCTTCTAGCTCTTTCCAAGGGCAGTTGGGCTTTTTGCGGGGTTTTTGTATCTTTTGTTCAAAATTGGACCAACTGCAAATACACCCAGTTATTTTTAGTGCCATATAATTTCTTTGTATTTTGTTGGTGGTGGAGAGATTCATCCAGGTGCAACCATTGCAGCATTGCAGCAAAGGTTTCAGATCTTTGCCTGTCACATCTTCACTGGGACTTAGCGTCCATGGAGAGAGAGAGACTTCCATTCTTGTTCCTTCTGTGTCCACAGTAACTCACACATTGCAGGACACATTCTTGACCCTCATGAAGAATTGACTTTGAACAAACAAACTTATATCAAGTCTAAAATCTGCCTTGCTTCTGAACTCTTTAGTGTGTTTATCAGTGTTTCTGTGAAAAGTAATTCAGCATGTAAAATTTTCACAGTGAATAAAACCCCTTTAATCCCGGGAGGTGGCATTATGGTGGTGAGAATGGGACTGAAGGAACTAGGAGTGTCAGAAGTGCACCACTGGGGACCTTCTAAGATCCTACTTTACTGATTGCTTAAGTGTCAAGAGCGTATGTTGTAGAAGTAGCTTTAGCGTCCTTGAAACCAACAGAAGTGTGGGCGCGTGTGTGCACCACTTAGTTCACTGTAGTACTCCTGTGATGAGGCACAGTGTGAGGTTCACAGCAGTTGATGTGCGTCAGAGTCAGAGACGGAGGTTTGATCACAAGGATTCCGCTTGGGCATGCTCTGGGCATTCATCAGGTTTGGGTGGAATCAAGGTCTCTATATTTTGAGTATGTTACACAGATATTTGATGGGTACAGGAGATTGAGAGCCACCTCCCTGGGAAATCAGCATCTTTGCAAGGTGGGTTATAGTAAGCACAAATTTTCTGCCTTGCCTGTCATTATCAGAGATGTTATTGGCTGATTTTAAACACAGGATGAATGTTTGGGCCAGGTGATCTTCACTGATATTTCCAACTCAGAAGTCTTGAGAATATATAAACAAAACTCTGGAAAGGTATGGCTTCCAAATTCCTTTAAAGATAATAATTTCAGTGACAGTGCTGTTAAGTATTATAAATTCCAGAAGGTAATTTCAGTTCAGTTCAGTTCAGTTGCTTACTCGTGTCCGACTCTTTGCAACCCCATGAACTGCAGCAAGCCAGGCCTCCCTGTCCATCACCAACTCCCGGAGTTCACCCAAACTCACATTCATCGAGTCAGTTATGCCATCCAGCCATCTCATCCTCTGTCGTCCCCTTCTCCTCCTGCCTCCAATCCCTCCCAGCATCAGAGTCTTTTCCAATGAGTCAACTCTTCGCATGAGGTGCCCAAAGTACTGGAGTTTCAGCTTTAGCAGGAGTCCTTCCAAAGAACACCCAGGACTGATCTCCTTTAGAGAGGTTGGATCTCCATGCAGTCCAAGGGACTCTCAAGAGTCTTCTCCAACACCACAGTTCAAAAACATCAATTCTTCGGCGCTCAGCTTTCTTCACAGTCCACTTCTCACATCCATATATGACTACTGGAAAAAACATAGCCTTGACTAGATGGACTTTTGTTGGCAAAGTAATGTCTCTGCTTTTCAATATGCTATCTAGGTTAGTCATAACTTTCCTTCCAAGGAGTAAGCATCTTTTAATTTCATGGCTGCAGTCACCATCTGCAGTGATTTTGGAGCCCAAAAAAATAAAATGTGACACTGTTTCCCCATCTATTTGCCATGAAGTGATGGGACCAGATGCCCTGATCTTAGTTTTCTGAATGTTGAGCTTTAAGCCAACATTTTCACTCTCCTCTTTCACTTTCATCAAGAGGCTTTTTAGTTCCTCTTCACTTTCTGCCATAAGGGTGGTGTCATCTGCATATCTGAGGTGATTGATATTTCTCCTGGCAATCTTATGATTATACAGTGGAAGTGAGAAATAGATTTAAGGGCCTAGATCTGATAGATAGAGTGCCTGATGAACTATGGACAGAAGTTCGTGACATTGTACAGGAGACAGGGATCAAAACCATCCCCATGGAAAAGACATGCAAAAAAGCAAAATGGCTGTCTGGGGAGGCCTTACAAATAGCTGTGAAAAGAAGAGAAGCGAAAAGGAAAGATATAAGCATCTGAATGCAGAGTTCCAAAGAATAGCAAGAAGAGATAGGAAAGCCTTCCTCAGCAATCAATGCAAAGAAATTGAGGAAAACAACAGAATGGGAAAGACTAGAGATCTCTTCAAGAAAATCAAAGATACCAAGGGAACATTTCATTCAAAGATGGGCTCGATAAAGGACAGAAATGGTATGGACCTAACAGAAGCAGAAGATATTAAGAAGAGGTGGCAAGAATACACAGAAGAACTGTACAAAAAAGATCTTCACGACCCAGATAATCACGATGGTGTGATCACTGACCTAGAGCCAGACATCCTGGAATGTGAAGTCAAGTGGGCCTTAGAAAGCATCACTACGAACAAAGCTAGTGGAGGTGATGGAATTCCAGTTGAGCTATTTCAAATCCGGAAAGATGATGCTGTGAAAGTGCTGCACTAAATATGCCAGCAAATTTGGAAAACTCAGCAGTGGCCACAGGACTTGAAAAGGTCAGTTTTCATTCCAATCCCAAAGAAGGTACTTTAGAAGTCTCTTTATTCCCAAAAACAAAAATTTCATTTTTGAGGAATGAGAGCCCCAGGAAATTTACATACACTTTGAGTATGTAAGACTCCATAGATTAAACCATACTGCTACAGCATTGCTTTCACATCTTCTCACTAAGAATTTCCCACGTCTTGCCAGATTCCTGGATGGGAAGCATTATATTTATTTACCAGCTCTGTGAAGCAGCTCTATGAAATGAAACTATGAATCTGGTTAATGCAATACATTTTAAAATATTTTAACTTTACTATTGGTAGAAAGTTTATGTTATTTGGGGAAAAAAAAAAATCACAGGGTTCTCTGTGAGATTTGCTGCTGAAAAAGCATCACATCACTCTTTCTTGAGCTTAATCCTGGCCTCCAGAATTTCCCCGCCACTGAAACGCACGGCTGCCGCTTGATTCAGGCTGCAGCTGCCAGGTCTGTTTTCCATTTGTTTTCACTGACTGTGCCTTGGAAACCTATAGATCCTTTTCAGTTACCTGCCTGGCTCCTCCCGTCACTTTAAAGCTCCAATCTATATACATATATTCTGCTTTTTCACATTCTGATAACTGAACATTTTTTAGTACTGTGCCTAACGGCTAGAAAAGGCAAGTTTTAAGTTTTTTTTTCCCCCCCTGAATTAAAGGTATCTATTTCCTGGGAGACACTGAGTCTGATAGCAGCATTTTTTTTTTTTTTTAAATCTCCGAAGGCCACACCAATTTTAAATTCTATTTAAGGGAGTTGGGGGGGGGGGGGTGGAAATAAGAAACTCTGTTTATTTGAATTGCTTTCTAAAATTCTTCAAACTTTGACAGACTGAATTCAAGCATTCACCTACATGCTTGATAAACACTTTGAATTACACAGGAACTACAATTCCCAAGTTTTCTTTTTCGTAAACACTATACTTTGATGTGCTATGTATTGTATTTTTACTTTATCAAATACATTCACTTTCTAGTGCATATTTATGTGAATTTTTAAAAGCTAAAGCTCAATTAGAATTGCTAATTCCACCCATTCAATAGCTATTTCTTCAACACAACCATTTCCAGACCCCACACTGGCAGCATGGTCCCTCATAGCATGTGGCAGTGAGAACTACAGAGAAGTGAATAAGGAGTTAAGCAATAGAAACATACTTCCTTTGAAGAACAACTTACCCTGGCATGGCTAGGTAGCACTGCTTCAACACTTACAGGAAATAAGTCTAGGCTGATAGTTGAAGTGAAAGAAAGAGAGTGAACAGGACAGAGTGGGTGTGAATTTCGGAGGCTGAGTTGACTGGAAAAGGAGAGATGGGTGTTTCCAGGCAGATAAATCTGTATTCTAAAGTCCTGGAAATGACAGGAAACGTGCTCTTTCAAGACGCACATGGTCAGGGAGGTTCAGGGCTGCTTGGAAAGTAGGTCAGAGAGAAGGGAAGCTACATAAGGAATGTTCTTGAAATGAGGAGGGTTTCTGATTTGATCCTGAGCAAGTGGGAATGCAGGGTCAGTCCCAGCAGGAGGCACTGCTGCCTGGAAGTGAAGGACAGACCCTGCGGGCCTCCCAGCAGCAGTCTGGGTTGGCATCTCCCACAGGAATCCAGGTGAGCGACTGCAGCCCAGAGCAGGGAATGGGCTGCTGGAGAAAGTGGGGGGACCAGAACACAGTTAGGAGGGAAAAGCTGATCACATGTAGTGGTCCGTCAGGGGTAAGGGACAGAGGGAGCTGCAAGCGAAGGATGGGTGAGGCTTGGTGCTTGGTGACTGAGGAGGGGGCTCCAAGCAAAGACCATCTGTGATTTTCTAGGTCTGATCACCAACAGTGTACAAGGCTTGCTTGGGAGACCTCGTGGGGAAGTGGCTCTCCCCACAGAGACCTGATGACAGCAGGGATATTTCTGCAGGGAACTGCAGGCAAGGACTCACCCCACCCACCCACCCTCCCAGCCAGGCCCCCGTGCACATCTTCATTCATACGTACATCTGCATTCCTCACCTTATGAGACTCTTAGCTGAGACATTTGCCTCCTCCTGGACTCAGCACTTTTTCACCTCTAGCCGTTTCCTCTGTCTCCCAAGCCCTTGTTTCCAAGAAGACAGAGGAGACACAGAATGAGGGCTGAGGAGAAAGTCACTGACTCCACAAGGCTAAGGAGGGAGGCCAGGAGGAGGACATGCTGCTGAGTTTTGGGAAGCTCTGAATGCAGCTCAAATAGGGAAATGAGAGAAAGAATGAATATCACAGGGCCTCCCTCCTGGTCATGAGTGATGAAGGGTAGTGATTAGGTTTCTACTTATATCTAACAGCTTCAGTGTACATCTAGCATTCTTTAAAACAAAAACAAAAACAAGTGTGGGTTGATTTGTTTGTTGTTTTTTAGTTGCAAACTTGTGTCTGATTCTTTGCGATCCCATGGGTTGTAGCCTGCCAAACTCCTCTGTCCATGGGATTTCACAGGGAAGAATACTGGAGTGGCTTGCCATTTCCTTCTCAAGTTAAGTTCAGTTCAGTTCAGTCACTCAGTCATGTCTGACTCTTTGCGACCCCATGAACCACAGCAAGCCAGGCCTCCCTGTCCATCACCAACTCCCCAGAGTTTACCCAAACTCATGTCCGTTGAGTTGGTGATGCCATCCAACCATCTCATCCTCTGTCATCCCCTTCTCCTCCTGCCCTCAATCCCTCCCAGCATCAGGATCTTTGGCAATGAGTATGCTCACCCCATCAGGTGGCCAAAGTTTCAGCTTCAACATCAGTCCTTCCAATGAACATCCAGGACTGATCTCCTTTAGGATGGACTAGTTGGATCTCCTTACAGTCTAAGGGATTCTCAAGAGTCTTCTCCAACACCACAGTTCAAAAGCATCAATTCTTTGGTGCTCAGCTTTCTTTATAGTCCAACTCTCACATCCATACATGACCACAGGAAAAACCATAGCCTTGACTAGACGGACCTTTGTTGGCAAAGTAATGTCTCTGCTTTTTAATATGCTGTCCTTCTCAAGGGGATCTTTCTAATCCAGGGATTCAACTCACATCCCTCTCTTGTTTTGACAGATGGATCCTTTATGGCTGAGCTACAGGGAAGGCTTGTTTTAATTTTACCTTCTTCTCTTTCAATATTCTCAAATATTCATTCACTTATTTATCTGAATTTTACTATTTTAGGGGGCGGGCTAATTTTTCCCTAAACTTTATTATAGAGGTTTTTAAAAGTTTAGCTTTGTTCTAGTTATTATAACAAGATTCTATGGTCTGAATGTTTGTGTTCCTCCAAAATTTATGTGTTGAAATCTTGACCCTCCACCCAGGTGATGTTCTTCGGAGCTGAGGGTCTCTGTAGTGATTAGGAAATGAAAATAGGGACTTCCTTCATTGTCCAGTGGTTAAGAATTTGCCTTCCAATTCAGGGAACTAGGACTCAATTCCTGGTCTCAAAACTAAGGTCCTACCTGCTGCAAATCAACTAAGCTCACAGCTAGAGAGCCTGTGTGTCTCAACAACTGAGCCTGTACATCACAACTAGAGAGTCCACATGACTTTAGTCCACAGCTAAAAATCCTTCATGACAGAGAAAAGATCCTGTATGCTGAAACTAAGAGCTGACATGGTCAAATAAATCAATAAGAAAAAGAAAATGAGGGCAGAGATTTCATGGAGGAAATTAGTGCCTTTGTTAAAGAAACCCTGAGTTCCCACCCCTTCTGCATATGTGGACAGTGAAACGTAGACAGTCTGCAGCTTGAAAGAAGGCCCTCACCCAACCATGGTGAAATCTTGATCTTAAACTTCCAGCATCCATAACTGTTAGAAACAAAGCTCTACTGTTTATAAGCCACCCAGTCTGTGGTATGTTGCTACACAACAGTCAGAGATGACTGCCTTTAGACTTCAGACCCACATGACAAGCTCTGCTGGGACTCCATATGCACTGTCAGCTCTCCTTTGCTCTGCAGACTGCCAGGGTCCACACTATAGATTTTGGACTTGCCAACCTAGATAGCCTATTAAAAAGCAGAAAGATTACTTTGCCAACAAAGGTCCATCTAGTCAAGGCTATCGTTTTTCCAGTGGTCACGTATGGATGTGAGAGTTGGACTGTGAAGAAAGCTGAGTGCTGAAGAATTGATGCTTTTTAACTGCGGTGTTGGAGAAGACTCTTGCGAATCTCTTGGACTGCAAGCAGATCCAACCAGTCCATCCTAAAGGAAATCAGTCCTGGGTGTTCACTGGAAGGACTAATGCTGAGGCTGAAACTCCAATACTTTGGCCACCTCATGTGAAGAGTTGACTCATTGGAAAAGTCCCTGATGCTGGAAGGGATTGAGGGCAGGAGGAGAAGGGGATGACAGAGGATGAGATGGCTGGATGGCAGCATCGACTCAATGGACATGAGTTTGGGTGAACTCCGGGAGTTGGTGATGGACAGGGAGGCCTGGCATGCTGCATTTTTGGGGTCGCAAAGAGTCGGACATGACTGAGTGACTGAACTGAACTGAACTGAGCTGATCCTTTGTAATCACAGGCTTCTCTGGTAGCTCAGGTGGTACAGAATATACCTGCAATGCAGAAAACCTGGGTCTGATCCCTGGTTCAGAAAGATCCCCCCTGGAGAAAGGAATGGCAACCCACTCCAGTATTGGGAATACCGGAGCCTAGGGAATTCCATGGGGTTATGACTGAATGACTAACACTTTCTTTCTACTACTTTTATCCTTAGTAATCATGTAAGCAAATTCCTTTTATAAAACTCTTTTATGTGTTTACACATTCTATAGCTTTGCTTCTCCAGAGAACTCTAATACAGATATTGGTACTGAGAGTAGTTCTGGAGAAAAAGAATCTTAAGGATGAACTTTCTGAATAGGTCTTGGAGTTCATACAATTGGCTCACAAATCTGAATAGATCTAAAGACACTAATGACTATTTCCAACAGTAGACATAGGGCTGATAGTCTGTGATGCTGTGTTGTATTTAGTCACTCAGTTATGTCCGACTCTTTGCAAACCCATGGACTGTATCCTGCCAGACTCCTCTGTCCATGGCATTCTCCAGGCAAGAATACTGGAGTGAGTTGCCGTGCCCTCCTCTAGGGGAATGTTCCCAACTGAAGGATCAAACCCAGGTCTCCTGCATTGCAGGAGGATTCTTTACTATCAGAACCACCAGAGAAGCCTGTTAGTTTGTGATATTATCTGAAAATAAAAACATGCAAAATATCACCAATCACCTCCTGATCAAACACTTATAGGGAGCAAAGATCTGTGTGACCAGAAATATGACTCTTTCATACATATTTCTTCAAATTAATAGGTATAAAATATTGGCTGGTTGTTCCTCATGCCATTGGATAAAGTAGGGAAAGAAAAGGATAATTTCATGGGTTCAAATTCCTAGCTGAAGTGTTAAGGGTAGCACACTGACTAAAACTGCCCACCCTGGCCAGGCACCATAGCAATCACCTGCATGAGTTGTTTAATGATTGGAGTCCTGGTAAGGAATATGGAACTAGTGAGTCAGCACCAACCATGAGAGTTCAGGAAAGGCCAAAAGGGGGCGCCATGTGTCTGACCACCTCCCAGCGTCCTTCTCGCTGGCCTCCATCCTGGCTGAGCAATGCATGCACCACCAGGAAGGACCCTGAGTCAGAATGATTGGCCAAAGACAACCTAGAAACTAATCTTATCACCACAAAACCCGAGACTAGAAGCCACATGACAGGGCAGTCCTCCTGGGTTCCCTTCCCTTATTGTTATTGGGTGCCTTCCCAATAACTCTCTTGCTTTGTCAGCATGTGTATCTTCTCAGATAATTCATTTCTGAGTGTTAGACAAAAGTCCATTTTTGGGCCCTGGAAGGGGTCCTCCTTCCTGAAACAGAAGCTGTATGTAGATGATCTGGAAGCTTCCATGTCTACCCTGAAGGAGACCTTGTCTTCTTTAGCCTTAGGACTGAGAAAACCAAACCCAGCATCTCATTCTGAGAGTGACAGACTCACAAGGTACATTGAATTCCTAGTCTTGCAGGGTGTCTATTGTTAAAGTGAGGGCAATTCCAAGAAATGGAGTCATAAAGTTGGAATGGAGGCACCATAGGAGACCCTAGGAAGTGGGGACACTGAGCCCCTAAGTCTTTGATGGATCTGCTTTGCCAAGAGCAGTCTCTACCCTCCGCTAAGGGAGTTCACTCTGGATTGCTAGAGGAAGCTACAATGACTTCTGTGTAGACAGAAGACAGTTTGCAAAATACTGTCTTGCAAAACACCGTTTCCTCTCCTCAGAACCCATCCGCACCATCTCTCTTTGCTTTCAGACCTACATTTTAACTAAGTTTTCAGCAAGAGTTTAAAAGTGGGGCACAAAGTATGATGCATGAGGAAGAACTACTTAATTTACTGCTCTGAAATTGCTCTTCTCTGTGGTCTAGACATCACAGTGGGAACTTTGGCCACTAAGTTGGGAACCCTAAACGCAGTGAGAGTAATTGACTCCCAGGTGGCATGCACCAAGAGGCGGTGGTGGCACTTGATGACCAAAGGCAAGTTGAGCCTGGCTACTGCCATGGACACTGCAGTCAAGGCAAAAATCAGAATAATGTGACTCTCACAGACCTAGGGAACTGGCTAATTGACTTGCTCCTAGAAGTGAAATATAGGGGAAGCCTAGTAAATTCTTACTCATCTGTATAAGCAGAAAAGTTCTAGGTCAAGAGGACAAAAACCTAACCTGCTACACACAAAAAGCTATGGCTCCTCAATTATTTTCCTGATTTGAGCCAGTTTATAGAGCCAGAATATTTCAATGAATGGGAAGATGGTGTCCTCAAGGAAGGAAATTTGTACGCTGCCAAAAATGTATACTGTTGATCTTTCTCCCAGCCTTCCCCAAAGGAATTTATGGCCTTTAACCAGGGTAACTATGAATTGAGAAAAAGGAATTAATCATAACTTTTGGTGACTACAGGACACCAGCTCAGAACTGACACTAATTTCAGAAAACCCAAGATGTCACTGTGGTCCACCAGTCAAAGCAGGGATTTATGGACATTAGATATTCAAATAGTCTTAGTGTAGGGGCATCTTACAGTGGGCTCACTGGCTCCCTAAACTTGTTGTGTGGTTATTTATCCAGTTACAGAAGGCATAATTGCAATAGAGTTACTCAGCAGATGGCAGAATTCCCATATTGCTTCCCTGACATGCTGAGTAAGGGTTGTTATTGTGGGAAAGATCAAGTTGAAACCACTAGAAGTGTCTCTACCTAGGCGAAAAATGGTAAATTAAAAGCAATACTGCATTTCTCGTGGGACTTCAAAAATTAGTTCCATCCTTAAATTTTTGGAAGATACATGGGCAATGATTTCCACCACACCAGCTTTCAACTCTTTTTCATTTATGCAGCAGAAATGAATCGATCTTGGAGAATGACAGTGGATTAGCATAAGCTTAATTGAATGGTGACTACAATTGCATCAGTGATAGCAGGTATGGTTGCTTTTCCTGAACATATGAACATGTCCACTTGTGCCTGGATTTCAGCTGTTGATCTGGAAAATGTTCATTCCTCCATCCATGCTGATGAAGACTATGAGAAGCCATTGCCATTGTTTGGCAAGGCCAGCAATACATCCTTGCTCTTATACCTCAGACATTAATTCTCTAGCCCTGTGTTATAATTTAACTCCCAGGAATTTTGATCACTTTTCCCTTGCATGACACATCACACTGGTGCATTACACTGATATCATTACACAGGTGATATGTGAGAAGCAAGAAGTAGCAAATACTCCAGACTTACTGGAAAGATAGTTGCATGCCAGAGGATGTAAAATAAATCTGAATAAAAATTTTGGGGGGCTTTTGCCTCAGTACAATTTCTAGGGGTCCAGTGATATGAGGCCTGTCAACATACCATGTCGGTTTAGATTTTGGAGGCAACATATTCCTCATTCATGTATGTTAAATGTTAGTTTCTCAGTCGTGTCTGACTCTTTGCCACCCTATGGACCATAGTCCACCAGGCTCCTCTGCCCGTAGAATTCTCCAGGCAAGAATACTAGAGTGGGTAGCAATTCCTTTCTCCAGGGGGTCTTTTCAACTCAGGGATTGAACTCCGTTCTCCTGCACTGTAGGTGAAGTCTTTGCCATCTGAGCCACCAGGGAAGGACCAGTCAATTTACTGAGTGACCTGGAAAGCTACTAGTTTTGAGTGGGGCTCAGAACAATAGTTCTGTAACTGGTCCCAATTACTGTGCATTTGTTTTGCTATTTGGGCTATGTGATCCAGCAGATCCAATGGTGTGCAAAGTGTCACCTGGAGATGAGGACATCCTTGAATCCTTTGGAAACCCCTTCCTATAGATAAGCCACAATGAAGACACTCAGAATTTTGGAGCAAATCTTGCATTCTTTAGGGATATTTGACTTTTTGAGAAACAGATCTTGACTTACTAAGGGGGCTTATTAAAGACTGATGCTCACTCATGGGCCACTGGACTACCAGGCACTCTGAGCTGCCCATAATGAACTGGGTGTTATCTAACCTATCGAGTTGTTATGTTGTATATGCACAGTAGCCATCCATCATCAAATGGAAGTGGAATATAGGTGAAACCAGACACAAGCAGACTCTGAAAGCATAGGTAAAGCTCATGAAGAAATGGCCTCAAAACACATGGTCACCACTTCTCCTATACCGCCTTCTCTCTCAGTCTGCATCTTTGGTCCCATCCAGAGTTCCTTATGGTCAGTGGGCATGGAAATAGAAGACTGGCCCAAGTTCACAGATGGGTCTGTGTGACATGCAGGCACCAGCTGAAAGTGGAAAACCGTGACCCTGAGCCCATCTCTGGGACATCCCTGAAGGACAGAAGTGAGCTCCTCCCGGGGTCAGGACTTGGAGTAGTGCCCTGCCTATTTATTTTACTCAGAAGGACAGATGACCAGGCTTGTGATTATAAACAGATTCAAGGGTTGTGTGTAACGGTTTGGCTGAATGGCCAGTGATTTGGAAGGAACATAATTGAAAAGTTGGGGATGTGAAACTTTGGCAAAACTCTCTGAATGGGGGAAAAATGTAAAGATATTTTTGCTTATGTCAAAGGTCACCAAAAGGTGACCTCAGTGAGGAGGGGGGATTAGTAATTAAGTGGATAGAATGACTTGTTACCTGTAGGCTTCTTTCCCCAGCCACTTTGTCATTACCCAAGGACATGGACACTGGGGACATGGTGGCAGGGATTGAAGCAAAATGGGCTCCCACTCACCAAGGCTGACTTGGCTATTGTCACTGGTGTGACCCAATCAGCCAGAAGCAGAGACCAAGACTGAGTATCCAATTTGGCACTCTGTGCTAATAAATATGTTAATCTCTGCCCCTGGTTCCTGGCACAAAGCTCCTAAATCCCTTTTAAATTCCTAAGTGATAAGCATGCTGGGAGCATCTTTTGTTCTAAAGAGAGGATTCTGGGTGTGTTCCTTGATGCTTTCTGGATAGTGGTTGGTCACAAGAAAGATTAACACATAATTATTATTAATAATAGAAGCTTAGAATTTTCAGGCTCTCCCCTGCCACATACACACTTCTCTAGACAGGGGATAGAGGCTGGAAATGTAGTTAATAATTGGTTATTTCTATGTGAGGAAGCCTCCATAAAAAGCCCAAGAATTTTTATTGGGGGTTCAGAGACTCTCCATGCTGACAAATACATTTATACTAGAAGCATGATAGACATAAACTCCACAGCTTCCTGTGCTTAGACCCACTCAGATCTCACCCTATGTGTCTCTTCATCTGACTGTTCATCTGTATCCTTTATCATCCTGTTGTTGTTCATTTGCTAAGTCATGTCCAACTCTTTGTGACCCCATGGACTTCAGTGTGCCAGGCTTCCCGGTCCTTTACTATCTCCTGGAGTTTGCTCTAACTCATGTACATTGAGTCAGTGATGCCATCCAACCACCTCATCCTCTGTCACCCACTTCTCATGCCTTCTATCTTTCACAGCATCGGAGTCTTTTCCAATGAGTTGGCTCTTTGCATCAGGTGGCCAAAATATTGGAGCTTCAGTTTCTGTATCAGCCCTTCTAATGAATATGCAGGGTTGATTTCCTTTAGGATTGACTGCTTTGATCTCCTTGCTGTCCAAGGATTCTCAAGAGTCTTCACCAGCACTACAATTTGAAAGCATCAATTCTTTTGTGTTCAACCTTCTTTATGGTCCAACTCTCACATCTGTACATGACTATTAGAAAAACCATAGCTTTGACTATGCAGACCTTTGTTGGCAGAGTGATATCTCTGCTTTTTAAGATGGTGTTTAGGTCATAGCCTTTAACAAACTAATACATATAATATTTACCAGAGCTTTGTGAGCCACTTGAGCAAATAATTGAATCCAAGGAGAAGGAGGTCACGGGAACCTCCAGTTTGTAGCCACGTCATATAGATTTATAGATCCTGGGGACCTACTGTTTGTGACTGGCATCTGAAGTTGGGGGTGGGAGAATCAGTCTTATGAGACTGAGCCCTTAACCTGTGGTGTCTGATGCTTTTTCCAAGTACATAGCATCAGAATTTAGTTCAATTGTTGGACGTCTAGATGGTGTCATAGAATTGCTTGATGTAGGGGAAAGAACCCCACCCATTTGGTTATAAGAAATATCAGAATCATCTTGAGTGTGGTAAAGTGTGAGAATAAAGAGAAATACAGTAGGGGAAACTGAGGGTTTTGTTTGTTTCTTTGTTTTCCTAACATAGACACCATTCATCACGGTGATCAGTCAGCCACTTGGCAGATTGATTACTTTAGACAACTTCCATCATAGAACATGCAACATTTTGTTCTTTCTGGAACAGGCACTCTGGATACAGATTTGTCTTTTTGCACAATGCCTCTGCCAAGACTACCCTCCAGGCACTACATCCAAGCAGTATATCCAGCCACTGGAATTCACAAGTCTTAACATACTCCCCACTATTCTGAAACAACCAATTTGATAAAATAGTGGGATAACCTCTCCGAGACTTGGTTACAGAGCTAACAGGATGGCAATAACTTGCAGGGCTGGAGCAGGTTCTCCAGGAGACCACACATATTCTGAACCATTGTCCAATATATTGTGTATTCTCCCATGTCCAGAATTCACAGGTTCAAGATCAAGGGATGTAGGAGGGAGTGACACCATTCAGTATTACCCCCAGTGACCCACAAGCAAAATTTTTGTCTCCTGCTCCTGTGATATTATATACTGATGACCTAGATTTCTTAATTCCAAAGGAGGAATATTTCCACCAGGAGATACAATGATTCTGTTGAGCTATAAGTTAAAACTGCCATCTGGTCATTTTGACTGCTTCATGCCTTTAAGTCAACAGGCAAAGGAGGGAATCACTGTGCTGCTGGGCATGTTTAATCCTGACTCCCAAGGGGAATTGGGCTGATCTCCACAGTGGAGATCAGCAACAGCACGCCTGGGTATAAGGGATCTCTTAGAACATCGTGTATTACCACGCTCTGTGACTAAAGTCAGTGCAAATCTACAAGGCCAACCCAAGAAGGACTATTAACACCTAGGACTCGACAGGAATTAAGCTAGGCTTGCCCAATCAGGCAAAAACCCACAGCTGGCTGAGGCACTAGCTCTGTGCTCAGTTGCTTCAGTTGTGTCCAACTCTGTGTGACCCTGTGGACTGTAGCCTTCCAGGCTCCCCTTTCCATGGGATCCTCCAGGCAAGAATACTGGAGTAGATTGCTGCGCCCTCCTCCAGGGGTCTTCTTGACCCAGGGATGGAACTCGTGTCTCCTGTTTCCTGCTGTGGCAGGTGGATTCTTCACCACTAGTGCCTGCTGAGACAAAGGCAAAAGAAATCTTGAAGGGGTATTTGAGAAGGCAGTTATGGATATCAGCTACAACCATGTGACAGGTTACAGAGACAAGGACCATGATTGTCATGAATTATTTTCTCCTTTATATGTACATACATATATGTGTGTGTGAGTGTATATACATGTATGTGTATATACACATATTTATAATCTTTGTTTTCTTCTCTCTCTTAACTTCTTATGTTATATAAAACACTGACTTTGTATCATAATGCTGTAAAATATAAGTATCATTAACTTGCTGCTGCTGCTGCTGCTAAGTCACTTCAGTCGTGTCCGAGTCTGTGTGACCCCATAGACGGCAGCCCACCAGGCTCCCCCGTCCCTGGGATTCTCCAGGCAAGAACACTGGAGTGGGTTGCCATTTCCTTCTCCAATGCATAAAAGTGAAAAGTGAAAGTGAAGTCGCTCAGTCATGTCTGACCCTCAGTGACCCCATGGACCACAGCCCACCAGGCTCCTCCATCCATGAGATTTTTCAGGCAAGAGTACTGGGATGCCATTGCCTTCTCCGATCATTAACTTACATAACAGTATTTACTTTATGAATATTAAGAAGACAAAATGTCAACTAAAGATCAGAATCTTTCCCTGGGGAAAAGGTTATTGTGTTTTTGCTTATATGCTGAATAGTTGTGTCATGATCTTTCCATTGTCTCCATTTGGAAATTAAGTATCATTTAAGGAGATTCATATAGATGCCAAGTTAAAAAGGGGTGGACTAGTGACTGTTCATTATATGTGTCAATTTAGAGAGAGTTTCTGGAGGAGGGTGACATTTAAATTGGTGAATTTTGAATAAACAGATTACTCTCCATAATGTATGTGTGTCTTATACAATCAGCTGAAGGTCTGAGTAGAATTAAAAAAAAAAAGTCTTAGCACAACAAGAGGAAATTCTGCAGACAACAGCCTTCATATTTAAGCTGCACCCTAGTCTTTCCTGTAACCCTAGTCTGCCACCCATACTATCTGTTTTGAACTTTCCAATCTTCACTATTGTGTAATCTACTTTATTATAATAAATCTCTTTCTCTATGTCTATACACATCCTATTGGTTCTGTTCCCCTGCAGACACTAGACAACATGCTGCCCCACAACTATGCAATCAACATCTCTGAAAACCTCCCAATTAGGATGGTATGAAAGCTCCGCTTCATGATTCTAACATCTGATGAAGTTGTAAAACTTCTGAATTGTAACCCTCTCTTTCAAATATGTTACAGCTTCAGAGAATGAGGTTTATTTTCAAACCAAAGGAAGAGAAAAAGCTCTTAGGTGCTTAACTCTATTGTCAAACTCCTCTGGTGGATAACAAGAGAAAAAGCCCAGAGGGTCAAATAAAAATCAAGTTTTCTGTAAAAGGGAATACCGCATATAGCAAGTATTAAAAATCAATGGTTGTGGACTTTTTATGTGTGTGTTTGTGTGCATATGTGTAAGAGTATGTATGTATGCATAGGTGTGTGCTTCCATGTGTACATATGATAATGATGACAACCACTTAAACATTAGCTAAGAGTAGACATCATATGGGATTTACCCAATCTGAAATGTGTCAAAATAGTCTTTCAATTTTATCCAGCAATAATATTTTTGCTCTTAAAGTTTAAATATCAGTAAAGGGAAATTTATTTTTGGTTAATCATTGAGTAAAGAAGGAATATTAACTATAGAATATAATCCTGAATATTAGACCCTTGATTCAATTAGTGAAGTAATGGCTTAAATCAAATGGGGTCTAAATCCCCCTAAGTTGTCTGTGTTGTACCTTGGTCAGAACCATAATGTGACCTACATTTTAAGACAATGTCTTGAAAACTATGCATTTATCTTATTCAAGAAGAAAAATACAGAAATAAGGACTTTTTTTTCCTGATCAGTTGTCTAAAGAACATTTGAGCAGTAAATAATAAACAGTAAATGTTACATTTTCTTATATTTAATTAATATTGCACAGAAATTATGTGGCTTCCCAGGTGGCTCAGTGGTAAAAGAATCCGCCTGCAATTCAGGAAACCCAGGTTCAATCCCTGTGACTGGAAGACCCCCTAGAAGAGAGCATGGCAACCCAGTTCAGTATTCTTGCCTGGAGAATCCCATGGACAGAGGAGCCTGGCAGGCTACAGTCCACAGGGTCGTAGAGTCAGACATGACTGAAACGACTTAGCACACACCCACGCAGAAGTTATTACTGGGTTGCATTGGTGCTGTGCTGTGCTGAGTTGATTCAGTCATGCAACTCTATGGACTGTAGCTGGTCAGGCTCCTCTGTCCATGGGATTCTCCAGGCAAGAATACTGGACTGGGTTGCCATGCCCTTCTCCAGGTATGGGCACAGGTATGGAGCCCGCATACCATACCTTCCAGACACAGGTATGGAACCTGCATCTCTTATGTATCCTGCATTGGCAGGCAGCTTCTTTACCACTAGCACCACTGGGGAAGGAGAGCAAGTCAATTACAATTGAATAAATCTTTGACTGTTTATAAATTCTCGATGAAGTTAGTTACAGCTTTAACTCTATGTTGAAAAAAAATAGTCTTTAAATATTGTAAATATTTGAAAGTCAGGGGAAAATACCCTTGAACTTTAACCTGTCCACTGCAGGGGAGAGGTTGCAGGTGTGTACTTATGCTAATCACTTAGCAGAAGTTTCACATGCTTTGCTGTATCATAATCACTTCAGGAAGTTAGTAAAAGATTGAAATAAAACAAAATCTGTAGCTTTCCACAGAATGTTGATGTTAGGAGGATATATTGAGAAAAATAATAAACACTAAGGTTTTAAAAGTAAATAGGATTTTAGGAAGCTGTGCAATAGGAATTGTGGCTGCCTTTTATTTTGTAACTCAACACCAGGTGCATGATATATTAGAGATGCAAGTGGAATCGAGCACAGTCTAATAGAACAAAAGCAATTTGCTTTATCTGACTAATTGAGGCATAAATAATTATAATGCTCAGTCTTGTAGAAAATAAAAAAGGCTCATTAAAGGCAGGGTGTGAACAGGAGTGCAATGTTAACTTGGTTAACATCCCTAAACCCATAATGATTTTTAAATTGCTGTTCTTGAATGTCCAATGTCCAAGAATCCAGAAAAACAAGGCATAATACTCGGCACCCACATTCTACAATTAATATACTCAATTTTTTAAATGAAATAACCTTTAAAGTGTGAGATGAACTACAGCAGTTGGAATTAATAACTAGTAAGGCCTTTAGGATCCCTGTAGGCAAATGTCATTGAGGGTAATTTGAGTCTTGGCACCAAACAGTTAAAATGTAGGGTAACTTACGCATGTTAGAGGGTAAGGCATCTCTCCTAAAGACACCTAATCCTGATTTGGTGACTAATATTACACCAGGGAGCAACAGTCTTTATCTAAAACATTTCAGGTTGCTGACACTCCCATCAGAAGTGATTCTTAAGGATACTCGACTTGGAAGAATAATGTTCATGCTTCCTTGAACATATTTTAAAATCTGCCTGAAATCATGGGAATTTTATATAAAATGTTTTCTTTTATTGACAGAAATACGTATTATGTTTTATATATTTAGGTGTATTTCCTAACATTTATTTGAGCAAAGTCTTCATTAGTGCAGCCATAGAGTATTTTCCAATTTGTAAAGCCTGTTTTACTCAGCAAGATGCTCTAGAGATGAGTTTAATGGTGCATGATAATGCTTATCACAAGATGTCTTGTGATGTTATCTAATTAAAAGAAGAGAGAAATTTTCTATAACTTTTTATTCAAGGATTCTGGAAATATGGAAAAATAAAGCTTTTGAATAAGATAAAAAAGGTCATTATGCTGCTTCATCCAGTTCATTTTTGTGAAGAGAAAAGTCCTTATTTGTTAATCAGTTCTTCTGGCATGCTTTTCAAACATGCAAATGGTATTTGCCAAGTGCTATGAAAAAAATAGTACTAGTTATTGTTAAAGAAATTGAAATCCATCTTGAGATGATCTGTCTACATCAAGATGTAAAGAAGGTGGTCTAAGAAATAAATGTCTTATTATTGGCATGGAAACAGAAGAGCAACAAAGTACTTAGAACAAACCTAATGCAGAGTAAATCCTTAAAAACATTTTTCATCAGTACTATATATGCATTTCAAATGGTTGCTTAGCTTCCTTTGGACTAGTTTAGATAAAAACCCCCGTAAGCAGGGTTTCCCTGGTAGCTCATATGGTAAAGAATCTATCTGAAATGTAGGAGACATGGATTTGGTCCCTGGATCAGGAAGATCCCATGGAGAAAGGAATGGCAGCCCACTCCAGTATTCTTGCTGGAGAATTCCATGGACAGAGAATCCTGGCATGCTACAGTCCATGGAGTTGCAAAGAGTCGGACACAACTGAGCGACTAACACACACACATTCTTGTAAGAAGCCAGATTTGGTCACAGGCCTTCTGGGTTTCAAAAGGTCATGTGATAGGTTCTGACTTCTAGGCATGACTAGACCACTGTTAACTAAATAAAGAAATTCAAGAGATCATTTGATCCAGTTATGATCTTTACATTAGGTAGCCACGTTTCATCTGATTATGTGTCTTGCTTATTGTTCAAAATAGGTTATCCCAAACATTCTCATTTCATGAAAGAAAACATAGATTGTAAGAACCTTAATAAAGACCTTGGCAATGATTTTTTTTAGATTTGACAACAAAAGTAAAAGCTGAAAAAGTAAATGAATGGAATCACTTCAAAGTAAACAAACAAACAATCAAAAAACAAACTAATGAGCAAAAAACCTGTACAGTAAAGGAAATCATTAATGAAATGAAAAAGTAATAATATCTGGAATGGAAGAAAATATTTGCAAATCATATTTCAGATAGTGGCTAATATCCAAAACATATAGACACTCATACAGCTCAATACAAACAATGATAATAACAACCTGATTTTAAAAATAGGGAGACGAATTCAATATAAAATTTTCCTAAGGAGACATAAGATGGCCAACAGGTACATGAAAAAGTGCTAGTCCTCACTAGTCATCAGTTCAGTTCAGTTCAGTTCAGTCACTCAGTCATGTCCAACTCTTTGAGACTCCATGAATTACAGCACGCCAAGCCTCCCTGTCCATCACCAATTCCCAGAGTTCACTCAGACTCAAGTCCATCCAGTCAGTGATGCCATCCAGCCATCTCATCCTCTGGCGTCCCTTCTCCTCCTGCCCCCAATCCCTCCCAGCATCAGAGTCTTTCCAATGAGTCAACTCTTCCAATGAGATGGCCAAAGTATTGGAGTTTCAGCTTTAGCATCATCCCTTCCAAAGAACACCCAGGACTGATCTCCTTTAGAATGGACTGGATGGATCTCCTTGCAGTCCAAGGGACTCTCAAGAGTCTTCAACACCACAGTTCAAAAGCATTAATTCTTCGGCACTTAGCCTTCTTCGCAGTCCAACTCTCACATCCATACATGACTACAGGAAAAACCATAGCCTTGAATAGATGGACCTTTGTTGGTAAAGTAATGTCTCTGTTTTTGAATATGCCATCTAGGTTGGTCATAACTTTCCTTCCAAGGAGTAAGCGTCTTTTAATTTCATGGCTGCAGTCACCATCTGCAGTGATTTTGGAGCCCCCAAAAAATGAAGTCTGACACTGTTTCCACTGTTTCCCGATCTATTTCCCACGAAGTGATGAGATCAGATGCCATGATCTTCGTTTTCTGAATGTTGAGCTTTAAGCCAAATTTTTCACTCTCCACTTTCACTTTCATCAAGAGGCTTTTTAGATCCTCTTCACTTTCTGCCTTAAGGGTGGTGTCATCTGCATATTGAGGTTATTGATATTTCTCCCAGCAATCTTGATTCCAGCTTGTGCTTCTTCCAGCCCAGCGTTTCTCATGATGTACTCTGCATATAAGTTAAATAAGCAGGGTGGCAATATACAGCCTTGACGAACTCCTTTTCCTATTTGGAGCCAGTCTGGTGTTCCATGTCCAGTTCTAACTGTTGCTTCCTGACCTGCATATAGGTTTCACAAGAGCAGGTCAGGTAGTCTGGTATTCCCATCTCTTTCAGAATTTTCCACAGTTTATTGTGATCCACACAATCAAAAGCTTTGGCATAGTCAATAAAGCAGAAAGAGATGTTTTTCTGGAACTCTCTTCTTTTTTCAAAGATCCAGTGGATGTTGGCAATTTGATCTCTGGTTCATCTGCCTTTTATAAATCCAGGTTGAATATCACCATTCACATATTGCGGAAGCCTGGGTTGGAGAATTTTGAGCATTACTTTACTAGCGTGTGAGATGAGTGCAACTGTGCGGTAGTTTGAGCATTCTCTGGCATTGCCTTTCTTTGGGATTGGAATGAAAACTGAACTTTTCCAGTCCTGTGGCCACTGCTGAGTTTTCCAAGTTTGCTGACAGAATGTGGTCCACTGGAGAAGAGAATGGCAAAGCACTTCATTATTTTTGCCTTGAGAACCCCATGAACAGTATGAAAAGGCAAAATGATAGGATACTGAAACAGAAACTCCCCAGGTCAGTAGGTGCCCAATATGCTACTGGAGATCAGTGGAGAAATAACTCCAGAAAGAATGAAGGGATGGGGTCAAAGCAAAAAGAATACCCAGCTGTGGATGTGACTGGTGATAGAAGCAAGTTCCGATGCTGTAAAGAGCAATATTGCATAGAAACCTGGAATGTCAGGTTCCTGACATCCTGACATTCATTGCCAATGAATCAAGGCAAATTGAAATTGGTCAAACAAGAGATGGCAAGAGTGAATGTCGACATTCTAGGAATGAGCAAACTGAAATGGACTGGAATGGGTGAATTTAACTCAGATGACCATTATATCTACTACTGTGGGCAGGAATCCCTCAGAAGAAATGGAGTAGCCATCATGGCCAACAAAAGAGTCCAAAATGCAGTATTTGGATGCAATCTCAAAAATGAAAGAATGATCTCTGTTCGTTTCCAAGGTAAACCATTCAATATTACAGTAATCCAAGTCTATGCCCCAACCAGTAACGCTGAAGAAGCTGAAGTTGAATGGGTCTATGAAGACCTACAAGACCTTTTAGAACTAACACCCAAAAAAGATGTCCTTTTCATTATAGGGGACTGGAACGCAAAAGTAGGAAGTCAAGAAACACCTGGAGTAACAGGCAAATTTCACCTTGGAATACGGAATGAAGCAGGGCAAAGACTAATAGAGTTCTGCCAAGAAAATGCACTGGTCATAACAAACACCCTCTTCCAACAACACAAGAGAAGACTCTATACATGGACATCACCAGATGGTCAACACCAAAATCAGATTGATTATATTCTTTGCAGCCAAAGATGGAGAAGCTCTATACAGTCAGCAAAAACAAGACCGGGAGCAGACTGTGGCTCAGACCATGAACTCCTTATTGCCAAATTCAGACTTAAATTGAATAAAGTAGGGAAAACCACTAGACCATTCAGGTATGACCTAAATCTAAGCCCTTATGATTATACAGTGGAAGTGAGAAATAGATTTAAGGGCCTAGATCTGATAGATAGAGTGCCTGATGAACTATGGAATGAGGTTCGTGACATTGTACAGGAGACAGGGATCAAGACCATCCCCATGGAAAAGAAATGCAAAAAAGCAAAATGGCTGTCTGGGGAGGCCTTACAAATAGCTGTGAAAAGAAGAGAAGCGAAAAGCAAAGGAGAAAAGGAAAGATATAAACATCTGAATGCAGAGTTCCAAAGAATACTAAGGAGAGATAAGAAAGCCTTCTTCAGCGATCAATGCAAAGAAATAGAGAAAAACAATAGAATGGGAAAGACTAGAGATCTCTTCAAGAAAATCAGAGATACCAAGGGAACATTTCATGCAAAGATGGGCTCGATAAAGGACAGAAGTGGTATGGACCTAACAGAAGCAGAAGATATTAAGAGATGATGGCAAGAATACACAGAAGAACTGTACAAAAAAGATCTTCAGGACCCAGATAATCACGATGGTGTGATCACTGACCTAGAGCCAGACATTCTGAAATGTGAAGTCAAGTGGGCCTTAGAAAGCATCACTACTAACAAAGCTAGTGGAGGTGATGGAATTCCAGTTGAGCTATTCCAAATCCTGAAAGATGATGCTGTGAAAGTGTTGCACTCAATATGCCAGCAAATTTGGAAAACTCAGCAGTGGCCACGGGACTGGAAAAGGTCAGTTTTCATTCCAATCCCAAAGAAAGGCAATGCCAAAGAATGCTCAAACTACCGCACAATTGCACTCATCTCACACGCTAGTAAAGTAATGCTCAAAATTCTCCAAGCCAGGCTTCAGCAATATGTGAACTGTGAACTTCCTCATGTTCAAGCTGATTTTAGAAAAGGCAGAGGAACCAGAGATCAAATTGCCAACATCCGCTGGATCATGCAAAATACAAGAGAGTTCCAGAAAAACATCTGTTTCTGCTTTATTGGCTATGCCAAAGCCTTTGACTGTGTGGATCACAATAAACTATGGAAAATTCTGAAAGAGATGGGAATACCAGACTACCTGACCTGCCTCTTGAGAAATCTGTATGCAGGTCAGGAAGCAACAGTTAGAACTGGACATGGAACAACACACTGGTTCCAAATAAGAAAAGGAGTACGTCAAGGCTGTATATTGTCACCCTGCTTATTTAACTTATATGCAGAGTACATCATGAGAAATGCTGGACTGGAGGAAACCCAAGCTGGAATCAAGATTGCCGGGAGAAATATCAATAACCTCAGATATGCAGATGACACCACCCTTATGGCAGAAAGTAAAGAGGAACTAAAAAGCCTCTTGATGAAGGTGAAAGAGGAGAGTGGAAAAGTTGGCTTAAAGCTCTACATTCAGAAAATGATTATGGCATCCAGTCCCATCACTTCATGGGAAATAGATGGGGAAACAGTGGAAAAAGTGTCAGATTTTATTTTTCTGGGCTCCAAAATCACTGCAGATGGTGACTGCAGCCATGAAATTAAAAGACACTTACTCCTTGGAAGGAAAGTTATGACCAACCTAGATAGCATATTCAAACAGAGACATTACTTTGCCAACTAAGGTTTGTCTAGTCAAGGCTGTTGTTTTTCCTGTAGTCATGTATGGATGTGAGAGTTGGACTGTGAAGAAGGCTGAGCCCCGAAGAATTGATGCTGTTGAACTGTGGTGTTGGAGAAGATTCTTGAGAGTCCCTTGGACTGCAAGGAGATCCAACCAGTCCATTCTGAAGGAGATCAGCCCTGGGATTTCTTTGGAAGGAATGATGCTAAAGCTGAAACTCCAGTACTTTGGCCACATCATGCGAAGAGCTGACTCATTGGAAAAGACTGTGATGCTAGGAGGGATTGGGGACAAGAGGAGGAGGGGACGACAGAGGTTGAGATGGCTGGATGGCATCTCTGACTCGATGGACACGAGTCTGAGTGAACTCTGGGAGTTGGTGATGGACAGGGAGGCCTGGCGTGCTGCGATTCATGGGGTCGCAAAGAGTAGGACACGACTGAGCCACTGGTCTGATCTGATCTGATCTGAGTGCACCACTTTCACGGCATCATCTTCCAGGATTTGAAATAGCTCAACTGGAATTCCATAACATCCACTAGCTTTGTTCGTAGTGATGTTTTCTAAGGCCCACTTGACTTCACATTCCAGGATGTCTGGCTCTAGGTCAGTGATCACACCATCGTGATTATCTGGGTCGTGAAGATCTTTTTTGTACAGTTCTTCTGTGTATTCTTGCCACCTCTTCTTAATATCTTCTGCTTCTGTTAGGTCCATACCATTTCTGTCCTTTATCGAGCCCATCTTTGCATGAAATGTTCCCTTGGTATCTCTGATTTTCTTGAAGAGATCTCTAGTCTTTTCCATTCTGTTGTTTTCCTCTATTTCTTTGCATTGATGGCTGAGGAAGGCTTTCTTATCTCTCCTTGCTATTCTTTGGAACTCAGGGAAATGTAAATCAAAACTGCAATGAGATATCACTTCATGCCTGTTAAAATGCTGTTACAGTAAAGACAATAAATAATAAATGCAGGTAAGGACTTGGAGAAAAGGTAAGCTTTGTGTACCATTCATGGGAATGTAAAACTGGTGCAACCAATATAAAAAACAGTATGGAGACATCTCTCAGAAAATTAAATATAAAACTAGCGTATGATTGAACAATTCCACTCCTGGATATTTAGTCAAAGGAAATGAAATCACTATCTTGGAAAGATATCTTCATCCCCATTTTTATTGCAGCATTACTTACAGTAGGCATTACCCACAATAGATTCTAAGAGTCTTTGAACTGTGGTGCTGGAGAAGACTCTTGAGAGTCTTTGGACAGCAAGGAGATCAAAGCAGTCAATCCTAAAGGAAATCAACCATGAATATTCACTGGAAGGACTGATACTTAAGCTGAAACTCTAATATTTTGGCTACCTGATGTGAAGAGCTGACTCATTGGAAAAGACCCTAATGCTGGGAAAAATTGAGGGCAAGAGGAGGGGGGTGGGTAACAATGGATGAGATGGTGGCATCACTGACTCAATGGACATGAGTTTGAGCAAACTCTGGGAGATAGTGAAGGACAGGGAAGCCTAGCATGCTGCAGTCTATGCAGTTGTAAAGAGTAGGACACAAGTTAGCCCATGAATAATACCTATGATAGAAAAGATGTGGAAACAACCTAAGTATCTAAGTATTTGTCAGTGAATAAAATGATAAAGAAAATGTGATTATGTACCTTTTTTTTATAATCTATCTATGTATCTAACATATATCTAACTAGTGAATTCAAGAGCTAATTTGGTCTAGATTTTATGATCTCCATGGAATAATGGAGGGCTTCCCAGGTGGCGCCAGTGGTAAACAATCTGCCTACGAATGCAAGAGATGTGGGTTTGATCCCTGGGTTGAGAAGGTCTCCTGCAGGAGGAAAATGGCAACCCACTCCACTACTCTTGCCTGGAGAACCCCATGGACAGAGGAGACTGCTGGGTTACAGTCTATGGAGTCACAAAGAGTCATACATGACTGAGTGATTGAGCACATGGAATAATGGAATATTATTCAGGCACAGAAGAGGATCCTACCATTTACAGCCACTATGAATGGATTTAAGTAAAATAAGTCAGAGAAAAACAAATACTGTGTTATCTTGCTTGTATGTGAAATCTAAAAAGCAAATAAAACAAAAAACACTCCAAACCCCACTAACTTATTGATACAGACAATAGATTCATGGTTGTCAGGAGCTGAGGTTATAGATTAGGCATAATAAATAGAAAGAGGTTAGAAGGTACAAAATTCTAGTTATGAGCCAAATAAGTCATGGACAGTATGTACACTTTGGTGACTATAGTGAATCATACTGTATGGTCTATTTAAATTGCTAAGAAAGTAGATCTTAAAAGTTCTTATTCCAAGGGGGAAAAATTGTAACTATGCATGGTGATACATGTTAACTAAACATTTGGTAATCATTTTGCAGTATATAAATATATCAAATTCTGTTGTACACCTTAAACTTACTTAATGGCACTGTATTTTGATTTAGAAAAACAGATAAATGAGAAACAAATGGGTAAATACCTGTCACTGTTCAATAAAGTAAAGCACACTAATACATTGAAGAGAGAAAAATTTTTACCACATAAATTCAAAGAAAATGTATATGACTCTTCATATAAAGCATTGAATACCATAAAAAACAATGGCATCAAAAACAGTTTTCAAAATGTGCTTTCCTATGGCTACTTCTTTTATTTTCAATTTTATTCAAAACTAAGATTTATCCCGGCAAAAGAGAAGGTAAGCAAAGGAAATGGTACATGGGTAAAATGCAGAGGAAACCGAGACCTGGTTTCCAAGAGTCCTTTCCCAGGGAGTTGCACAGAATGCATGCAATTCCTTCAGAAACAGACAATGTCTATGAAGGGCCTTCTACCAGGGCCCTGTTGAGACTTCAGTTCATTTGAGACTGAGTGCCCAAGATTTTTCCTGAGGACTGCTTATGTAATCTCCTTCTGGCTAACACGTAGCAAACTTCCAGACACCAGAAGGGCAGTTCTCAACATAAAATATATTGTGTGCACTGACAATGCTGGCACAGAGTGCTATGTTATAACTTAGGAAAAAATTTTACATCAGAGCAGGAGAATGCAAACCGCTCAAGTCACAGATTTTAGCCCAGGACCCTACTGGCAATTAAGACTGTGTAAAGATGGTGATCTCAAGCCTGTTATGGTAACTCTTTTCTCTCTCTTCCTCTCTCTCTCTCTCTCTCTGTGTGTGTGTGTGTTAGCGTGTGCATGTGTTATTCACTCAGTCGTATCTGGCTCTTTGCAACCCCATAGTCCTGGCAGAACTGTAGCTTGCCAGGATCCTCTGTCTATGGAATTCTTCTGGCAAGAACATTGGAGTGAGCTGCCATTTCCTACTCTAGGGGATCATCCATGTGTCCAAATATAAAAATACTGATCACCCACAGCAAAATCTTTGCATTGCCCCTCAACAGTTAGTGCTACCTTCCAAGATATTATGACTGCAATTTTTTTTTCCTTTTTGTTGTTTTTATAGATATTTTATCAGCACTCAACAGATGTCATTTTAAACAGTAAATTAGGACTTTACATTCTGGATTAAAGTCCACTGTTTTCACACTTGTAAACATTTGAGGATTTTCACATTTTCAAATTTGAGAAATAAGCTTTTGTTCAGTTATACTTTAAAAATGTGATCTATTCACATAAATTAGCTCAAGGTAATTGATATATTAAATATCCCCATGCAATTATTCTCTGAAGCTTGGAAGTCCCATGACAATCTGGCTAATAGCAAGTCAGCTGCTGAGTGAAGCATGTGGTAAAGATTATAATTTGGTGCACCCAAAGTGAGTGTTAATAAATTCTGTTACAAATTTAGAAGTTACAGACCATGATCATCTATTTAGAGACTTAAGAGTTCACCGAGGTAAAATTGTTTATTAAGGATGCTCTAACTGCCTAGTTCCCTTGGCAACTGTAAGTTGTCAAGGGTGAACTAACTGCTTGGTCTGCAGTTTGATAATATGGATGGGGCGCCCCTGGGACAGATATCCAAGCAAATTCCCCCACAGCCTAGAGGAATGCATCTGTGATTTCTTGTGCAAAACAGCCCAGGTACAATATAACACAGAAAAATAATTAAATGTCCTCTTTCTAAAAAAATAATTGTTTAACAAATCCATACCCTCACTTAGCTTGTGATCCATCTAAGTGGATGTCAGAGACAATATGTCACAGAGATAA
Organism: Bubalus kerabau; assembly: GCF_029407905.1. Taxonomy (NCBI): domain Eukaryota; kingdom Metazoa; phylum Chordata; class Mammalia; order Artiodactyla; family Bovidae; genus Bubalus; species Bubalus kerabau. The sequence continues at coordinate 6,712,666 of NC_073631.1, read as the reverse complement.
ACAAGAGTCTGTTAACAATACAGATATTTTATAGAAGAAAGTAGCCATTATTGATTAGGCAGGGAGTCACATTTGCCAAGGAAGTTGGAGGCTAGACATTGAGTCCATGGAGGATTAACTTTCAGATTGACATTCTGAGCACTTCACTCGCAATTCCCTAAGCCCTCTGGGATCCCCTTGTCACCCATCATGTACTGCATTCTCATCGTGAGAGTTTATGCTTTAAAGCATAAGACAGGCCTGCACAACACTACTTTCTTGTTGGATTTTTTTTTTTAATTACCTTCACCTTAAAATAGTTCCCAAAGTATCATAAAAAGCACATTGATGCAATAGAAGCTTTGTGGTCCCCCCAAAAACTTTTAAATGACTGATATTTACTATGGAATCTGAAGGCAGATATATAGCTCCAGGGCATAAAGATGGCAAAGAGAAACTTACGTTGGTTCAATCTTCAGATACCTCCCTGAATTATGAAATCTGCATTGCATAAAATAAAAGTTAAGAATAAGCCCTTAAACATGTTATAATTCAATGGAAATTTATGCCCATCAGGTGTTAGTTAGGAAAAGAGAATGTATGTCCAGGATCCCTGCTCAGAGACCCTCACATTGGCTTAAGGTGATGCTTTATCCAAATAAGGTGCTATATTCTGTTGACTTTTAGATCAACTGTACATTAATGGCAGAGGTCAAGACCTTATTCTCTAGCCAATGTCGTATAGCCATTCTGAGAACAAGGCTTGATTGGTACTCATTAGGTTGTAACCCTTATAGTGGCATTAGAGATCTTGCTAACTTCCAGCTATGACGTTTACTCTAGCATTGCAATCAACACATCAAACACATATATTCTGTTGATTTAAACAAGAATAACAACAACAAACACGTTTTCAGTACTTCCCTCAGCTCCTATCTGTCACCCCTTATGTGCCATTAAAACCTGAAACAGACAGAAGGTAGCACTAACCATAAACTTCAACAGGTAATCTCCCAGTGCCAAACACCATGGGAAGCCATACAGGTAGGTAAGCAGTTTGTTTGTTTAAGAAGAACCACTGCAGAGAAGTGGGTTCACACTCTGGCTCAACAATCAGGTTGTCTAGATGGAAAGTCATGCTCCATCACTCAGTAGTTTGGACTGGTCACATATCTATTCTATATATAGTATTTGTTTTCCTTCACTGAAGACCATTGACAAAATGGTCCTTACTCATATTGCTGTTGTGAATATTAACTGAATTAGTCCATCAGCAGATGAATGGATAAGAAAGCTGTGGTACATATACACAATGGAGTATTACTCAGCCATTAAAAAGAATACATTTGAATCAGTTCTAATGAGGTGGATGAAACTGGAGCCTATTATACAGAGTGAAGTAAGCCAGAAAGAAAAACACCAATACAGTATAGTAACGCATATATATGGAGTTTAGAAAGATGGTAACAATAACCCTGTGTACGAGACAGCAAAAGAGACACTGATGTATAGAACAGTCTTATGGACTCTGTGGGAGAGGGAGAGGGTGGGAAGATTTGGGAGAATGGCATTGAAACATGTAAAATATCATGTATGAAACGAGTTGCCAATCCAGGTTCGATGCACGATACTGGATGCTTGGGGCTGGTGCACTGGGACGACCCAGAGGGATGGAATGGGGAGGGAGGAGGGAGGAGGGTTCAGGATGGGGAACACATGTATACCTGTGGCAGATTCATTTTGATATTTGGCAAAACTAATACAATTATGTAAAGTTTAAAAAATAAAATTAAATTAAAAAATAAATAAATAAAAAAATAAAACATTAATAAAAAAAAAAAGCAGAGACATTACTTTGCCGAGAAAAAAAAATGTTGAAAACTGAGCTTGGCACAAAGTATGCACACACAAAAAAATATTAACTACTATAGGACCTATTTCCCATGTGATTGTAAAATTCCTGGAAGCAAGAAATTTTTATATTTTATCCACTGCTATTTCACCAGATCAGAGTACTTGTCTTATATTTGATGTTCAATAAGTAGTATAAATGAATGAAAAGAACGATTGGCTTAGTTTTATTCTTGACTGAGGCTGACATTTTTATATATGCAAAACTTTATTCTAAAAAATTTGGGGGTGCAAATATGCAGTGTTCATGAATCCTGCCTTCATAAACTTGAGAAGTTGAATGTCATTATCAATATAATCCTCTTTTAAGAACCCCAACACTCATTAAGTATGCTTTTATTATGTTATTTTCCAAGAGTGAATAAAATAAGAATTTGGTAAAAGTTTTATCCAGCAACATTTTAAAATGAATAACACATTATGCAAATTCATATAAAGCAATATATCTACCCCATGAATATTTCCCTTGAAAATTTAGAGAATACTCTACTTTTTTATAGAAAAGTTAGAAAATAAAGCTGCCAGCAGGAATGGGGTTCTTCCACATGGAAGTTTGTTTGCTACAGGAAAAAAGAAGACTCAGCCAAACTCCACCAAAAATCTTAAAAACCAATAGTAATAAAAAAGTCATGTCAAAGAAAGAGGTCTGTAGTTGACCTCCAGGATGGGAGGAACAGTTTTCTCTCCTTTTGGTGATGTATCACAATACGAGCAACTCCAAAGTTCTTGACAGTGTTGCCATCAAGGCACTCACTTTGATTCTCTTGTTGCCACAAATGCCAGGCATCAGATGCTACAGAAACTCTGTAATCTAAGATAGCAAAGACACCTCAATTCTAATCTTTATGCCCTGGTGAACAACTGCTCCAGCAAAGAGTCAAGTTTTTCCTAAGACATATGCAATCTTCACTTTGAATGAATCATACACAATGATTATATGTTTTTTATTAAACTTTAAGAATTATTCTTTTGCTATTTGTTCCTGAGGCGGTCAGGACTGGATTCCTGCTATGAAAATCACTGGTACTTGGGGAGGAGGATGAGGCCCACATATCCACAGTGTGGATACTACTTACCTAGTGACCATGGACAGTAGCAAGCACCATTCCCTTGACATATGTGCTTTGTTACTCTTTTGTTACTTTTCTGGGCCAGGTTTATTTTCTCAGGTGCCTGAGTATATCTCCTATTTGCACAGGTTACAACACTGTTAACTGCTTTGTGGCTAATGCTTTGAGATTGTCTGTCCTCCTATTGATCACAGCTATATACCACAGAATGCTAAACTGTGGTCTATATCCTTCCCCCTAAGGTACAGATTGCTTTCTGATCTGCTAACAGAGAAAATAATTGCACATACACCTAAACACAAAAGGCAGTATGCCACATGCTATTAAGAAGAAAATTAACAAGGAAACAAGCTTTAAATGATACACTGGAACAGTTTGATCTAATTGATATCTACAGGACACTTCATACTCAAAACGATGGATTTCACCTTCTTATTAAGGGCACATGGAACATTTTCCAGGATAGATAGCATCCTGGTGCACAAATGAAGCTTTGCTAAAATTAAAAAAAAAAAAAAAAAGAAACAATTTCAAGCATCTTTTCTGATCACAATGCTATAAGATTAGATATCAACCACAGGGTGGGTGGGGGGACTATTAGAAACACAAACACATGGAGGCTAAAAAGCATGCTTCCAAATAACCAACAGATCATTGAAGAATCAAAAAGGAAATCAAAATGTATACAGAAACAAATGATAATGAAAACAGGACAACCCCAAACCTATGGGATTCAGTAAGAGCAGTGCTAAGAGGAAAGTGCATAGTAACACAAGTCTATCTCAAGAAACAAGAGAAATATCAAATAAATAAACTAACCTTACACCTAGAAGAACTAGAAAAAGAAGAAGAAGAAGAACAGAAAAATTCAAAGTTAGTAGAAGGAAATAAATCATAAAAGTCAGAGCATAAAAAGAAGGAGACTATAGCAAAGATCAATAAAACTAAAAGCTGGTTCTTTGAGAAGATAAACAAAATAGACAAATTGTTAGCCAGACTTATTGAGAAATAAGGGAGAAGACTCAATTCAATAAAATTAGAAATTAAAATGGAAAAAGTACAAGAAATAACACAGAAATACAAGTGATCATAAGAGACTACTATGAGCAACTATATGCCTATCAAATGGACAACTTGGAAGAAATAGACAAATCCTTAGAAAACTATAACCTTCCAAAACTGAACTAGGAAAAAATAAAAAATGTGGAGAGACCGATCACAAGCATGGAAATCTAAAGTGTAATAAAAATCTTCCAACAAACAAAAGCCCAGGACAAGATGGCTTCACAGGTAAACGTTACCAAAAATTTAGAGAAGAGCTAACACCTATGCTACTTAAACTCTTCCAGAAAATTGTAGAGGAAAGAAAACTCCCAAACTAATTCTATAAGGCCACAATCACCCTGATATCAAAACCAGACAAAGATGCCACTAAAAAAGCAAACTACAGGCCAATATCACTGATGAACATATACAAAAATCCTCAACAAAATTCTGGCAAACAGAATCCAATAACATATTTAAAAGATCATACATCATGACCAACTGGGCTTTATTCCAGAGATGCAAGGATTCTTCAATATTCACAAATCAATCAATGTGATATACCATGTTAACAAATTAAAGATAAAAACCAATTATTGCAATAAATGCAAGGAAAACCTTTGACAAAATTCAACACCATTTATGATAAAAACTCTCCAGAAAGTAGGCATAGAAGAAACATAACTCAACATAATACAAGCCATATGTGACAAACCCACAGCAAACATTATCCTCAATGGTGAAAAACTGAAAGAATTTCCTCTAAAATCAGGAACAAGGCAAGGGTGCCCATGCTCACTACTATATTCAACATAATTCTGGAAGTCCTAGCCACAGTAATTAGAGAAGAATATTAAATAAAAGGAATCTAAATTGAAAAAGAAATAAAACTCTCACTGCAGATGACACAGAAAACCCTAAAGATGCCACCAGAAAATTACTAGAGCTAATCAATGAATTTACTAAAGTTGCAGTATATAAAATTAACACAGAGAAATCCCATGCCTTCCTATACACTAACAATGAAAAATCAGAAAAACAAATTAAGTAAACAATCCCATTCACCATTGCAAAAAAAAGAAGAAGAAAATGCTTAGGAATAAATTTACCTAAGGTGACAAAAGATCTGTACACACAAAACTATAAAACATTGGTGAAAGGAATCAAAGATGACACAAATATATGGATAAATATACCATGTTCTAGGATTGGAAGACTCAATATAATAAAAATTAATATACTACCCAAGGCAATCTTTAGGTTCAATGCAATCTCTGTCAAACCATCAACGGCATTTTTCACCGACCTAGAACAAATAATTTCACAATTTGTATAGAAACAAAAAAACACTCTGAATAGCCAAGAAATCTTGAGAAAGAAGAATGGAACTGGAGGAATCACCCTTCCTGATTTCAGATTATACTACAAAGCTACAGTCATCAAGACAGTATGGTACTGGCACAAAGACAGAAATGTAGATCAATGGAACAAAATAGAAAGTCTGGAGATAAATCCACACACCTATGGATACCTTATCTTTGACAATGGAGGCAAAAATATACAAAGGAGAAAAGATAGTCTCTTTAACAATTAATGATGGGAAAACCAGTCAACTATGTGTAAAAGAATGAAACTAGAACACTTTCTATTACCATATGCTGTGCTTAGTAACTCAGTCATGTCCAACTCTTTGTGACCCCATGGACTGTAACTTGCCAGGCTCCTCTGTCCATGGAGATTCTCCAAGCAAGAATACTGGAGTGGGTTGCCATGACCTCTTCCAGAGGATCTTCCCAATCCAAGTATTGAACCTAGGTCTTCTGAATTATAGGAGGATTCTTTACCAGCTGATCTACCAGGGAAGCCCTTCTAACATCATATCACAAAGATAAACTCGAAATGGATTAAAAACCTAAATGTAAGACCAGAAATTATAAAGCTCCTAGAAGAAAACATAGTCAGAACACTCTCCGACATAAACCACAAGAAGATCCTCCATGATCCACCTCCCAGAATAATGGAAAGAAAAGCAATAATAATAATAATAACAAATGGGACCTAAGTAAACTTAAACACTTTTGCACAATGGAGAAAACTATAAGCAAGATAAAAAGACAGCCCGCAGGATGGGAGAAAATAATAGCAAATGAAACAACTGACAAAGAACTAATCTTCAAAATATACAAGCAGCTCATGCAGCTCAATTCTAGAACAATGAACAATTCAGTCAAAAAGTGGGCAAAAGACCTAAATAGACATTTCTCCAAAGAAGACATACAGATGGCTAATAAATACATGAAAAGATGCTCAACATCACTCATTATTAAAGAAAGGCAAATCAAAACTACAATGAGGTAACATCTCAAACTGGTAAGAATGACCATCATCAAAAAGTCTACAAACAATAAATGCTGGAGATGGTGTGTAAAAAAGTGAACCCTTCTTACAAAGTTGGTGGGAATGCAAATTAGTATGACTACTATGGAGAACAGTGCAGAGATTCCTTAAAAAACTGGGAATAGAACTCCCATATGACCTAGCAATCCCACTGCTCAGCATATACACTGAGGAAACCAGAATTGAAAGAGATACATGTACACCCATATTTATTGCAGCACTATTTACAATAGCTAAGACATGGATGAAACCTAGATGTCCATCAGCAGATGAGTGGATAGGGAAGCTATGGGACATATACACAATGGAATACTACTCAGCTATAAAAAGAATGCCTTTGAGTCAGTTCTAGTGAGGTGGATGAACCTAGAGCCTATTATACAGAGCAAAGTGAGTCATAAAGAGAAAGACAAATATTGTATATTAGCACGTATATATGGAATCTAGAAGGATGGTACCGATGATCCTACATATAGCAAAGGAGACTCAGATGTAAAGAACAGACTTCTGGACTCAGTAGGAGAAGGAGAGGGTGTGATGATTTGAGAGAACAGCAGAGAAGCATATTCATTACCATATGAAGAAAGGATGACCCAGTGTGAGTTCAGTGCATGAAGCAGGGCACCCAGGGCCTGTGCTCTATGATAACCTGGAGGGATGGTGTATTGCTAATCCTGTTCGTGACACCAATTATATTGCTGTATCTCACTGTGCGCACTATTTGTTGAACCCAGGTTAGGCAAGGCATGAGCTAAGAGGCTGGAAGATGTTAAGAGTCAGAGTAACTGAAGACACATTTATTCTCTCTTCTGGCTGGCACAGCAGCTGTACCACAATTCTCTCCTCTTGTGGCTGACCCCACAGACACAGCCACGAGGCAGCAGTAATGTGCTGCTCTTTTGGGTGGAGTTCATATCCTTATAGCACAAAGTAGCTCATGACCGAGCAAATAATACCTTGTGATGTGCATGTGCAGTGCTATAAGTGAACTCAGATGTTACACAGTCATTATTTACAAACTGTGGGGCAAGACAGCCTGAACAAGCCATCTTGGCTAATTTTCTCTCTCCTCTCAGATGGGGTGCAAAGGGAGGTTTGAGAAGAGTTCAGGATGGGGGGACACATGCATAGCTATGCCTGATTCATGCTGATGTATGGCAAAAGCCATTACAATATTGTAAAGTAATCATCCTCCAATTAAAATAAATAAATAAAATTTAAAACAAGGAAAAGATGTCTGAAATTAATATCTTATTTACAAATAATAAATTTGCATTGCACATAAAAGGAAAGCATTCTCCTACAATTTAGAAAAAAGGCATGATTATACTAGAGGCTCATCATTCCCACTTTTTAATCATTTGAACACTATATTAGAAAAAAAAAAATTCACTATTCAGGCTTCCTGTGTTTAAGATACAATCAAAGATTTGCAGTGGATTCTGGTTACCTTAAAAATGTATTGAGTTATTTGAAATAATCCATACAAACATCCTGAGATATTTTGTAACATACTATGTGGAAAATTCTGAAAGAGATGGGAATACCAGACCACCTGATCTGCCTCTTGAGAAATTTGTATGCAGGTCAGGAAGCAACAGTTAGAACTGAACATGGAACAACACATTGGTTCCAAATAGGAAAAGGAGTTTGCCAAGGCTGTATATTGTCACCCTGTTTATTTAACTTATATGCAGAGTACATCATGAGAAACGCTGGACTGGAAGAAACACAAGCTGGAATTAAGATTTCTGGGAGAAATATCAATAATTTCAGATATGCAGATGACACCACCCTTATGGCAGAAAGTGAAGAGGAACTCAAAAGCCTCTTGATGAAAGTGAAAGAGGAGAGTGAAAAAGTTGGCTTAAAGCTCAACTTTCAGAAAACAAAGATCATGGCATCCGGTCATCACTTCATGGGAAATAGATGGGGAAACAGTGGAAAAAGTGTCAGACTTTATTTTTCTCTGCTCCAAAATCACTACTGATGGTGACTGCAGCCATGAAATTAAAAGTAGCTTACTCCTTGGAAGGAAAGTTATGACCAGCCTAGATGGCATATTCAAAAGCAGAGACACTACTTTGCCAACAAAGGTCCGTCTAGTCAAGGCTATAGTTTTTCCAGTGGTCATGTATGGATGTGAGAGTTGGACTGTGAAGAAGGCTGAGTGCCGAAGAATTGATGCTTTTGAACTGTGGTGTTGGAGAAGCCTCTTGAGAGTCCCTTGGACTGCAAGGAGATCCAACCAGTCCATTCTGAAGGAGATCAGCCCTGGGATTTCTTTGGAAGGAATGATGTTAAAGCTGAAACTCCAATACTTTGGCCACCTCATGAGAAGAGTTGACTCATTGGAAAAGACTCTGATGCTGGCAGGGATTGGGGGCAAGAGGAGAAGGGGACGACAGAGGATGAGATGACTGGATGGCATCACTGACTCAATGGACATGAGTCTCAGTGAACTCCGGGAGTTGGTGATGGACAGGGAGGCCTGGCATGCTGTGATTCATGGGGTCGCAAAGAGTCGGACACGACTGAGCGACTGATCTAATCTGATCTGATCTGATGTTCAATAAGCAACTCAGTCACCTACACTTTTCTTTTTTTTTTAATTTATTATTTTTTTTTATTTTTTAAATTTTATTTTATTTTTGAATTTTACATAATTGTATTAGTTTTGCCAAATATCAAAATGAATCTGCCAAAGGTATACATGTGTTTTAATTGGAGGCTAATTACTTTACAATATAGTATTGGTTTTGCCATACGTCAACATGAATCCGCCACAGGTGTACACGTGCTCCCCATCCTGATCCCGCCTCCCAACTCCCTCCCCATACCATCCTTCAGGGTCATCCCAGTGCACCAGCCCTGAGCAACCTGTCTCATGCATTGAACCTGGACTGGCGATCCACTGCTGGGCATACACTCTGAGGAAACCAGAATTGAAAGAGAAACATGTACCTCAATGTACATCGCAGCACTGTTTATAATAGCCAGGACATGGACCGAGCCTAGATGCCCATCAGCAGATGAATGGATAAGAAAGCTGTGGTACATATACAAAATTACTCAGCCATTAAAAAGACTACATTTGAATCAGTTCCAATGAGGTGGATGAAACTGGAGCCTATTATACACAGTGAAGTAAGCCAGAAAGAAAAACACCAATACAATATACTAACACACTTTTCTTAAGACAAAGTCATACATTCTCTGTGTCAGGTGTTATTAGTCTCAGTACACTTATTTTACAAAAAGAGGTACATTTATATTGCAAAAACTGGTTACAATATTAAATATTTTTAAAGTAGTATAATTCTATGAAATTGAGTTTATATAGACAAAGGGAAGACAGGAGAGAAAGTAACTTTGGTATTAGAATTGCTGTTATAGTAATCAGTATGAGATTATTGTCAGTAACAGGCTAGATAAACTAACTTGGATTAATGTGGCAAACTGTGGGTTTGTAACACTTTTTCAGGAAGTACTGATGATTCTGCAAATAAGGCCTTCAGAGTGTGACAAAATACATGATTTATGAGGCATTGTTAGGAAAAAGTTTGACTAGCAGACCTTGTATTTCCAAGTGCTTTCAGGTACAATGTGAAGTTATGAACAAGAAATGACTTAATGGCATAATAATTCCTGTTAGTCAACTAACAAGAAAATGAGGTAAAACTTGTTTGCATGCAACTGCTTGCAGTGGTAAAGTATTAGAAGCTGTAAATACCAAGTAAAGGGAATTTTTAGATGAACACATTAGAGTGTATCACTCCAACCACGTGCTATTCCCTTGAAGAGAACTGCACTGAGAAGCAAATGATAAAGAACTGAGGCTGGTTCAAGGGCCTCTTAACACACCCCCTGTGCTCTTAGAACACACAGCCATGGCTCTGATTCCACACTAGAGTTCAGCTGTGTGTGGAGCAGATGGCACAGACTTGGCTGCTCTGTGTGCCCTCATCTAGCATTGAGGCTGTGTCCTGGGTGCACTCATGATGGCTAAGGCCCACCTAGGTCCACGAGGGGGTCTCCAGCATGTGTCTGAACAATGCACCGTCATCATCAGCTCCAGCTGACACAAAGCACAAGTGGCTGGGCCTGCAGGAGGAGAGTCATACTGCCTGGTGGGGTGACCTTCTCCCCATTGGTGTTCCTGCTGTGGCAAGCATGTGAGCCAGGAGGTCTCATCTCCCTGAAACAATGCTACTATTTTCTCTGTTTGTTCCCACTGCAGTGACTTTGTATGGTTTCTTTAAAAAAAAAGGGGGGGGGTTATTGTTTTCTCTAGGGAATGTCTAGGCCACATTCATGCACCAACCAATACAGTGTTAGGCATGAGATCTAATTTTCCAAATGATGGTACTGTACTAATATCTCTAAGTTCCATTTCTGAAATATTTGTGTTCTCTCTCTCCTTACCCCCAACTTTTAACCCAATCAATCAAGGGGAGATAGTGTGAATGCATGGTTAAGACTTGGTTCTGAAACTGTACACTTATACAAACATTTTTAAAAGTTTGAATTATTCATAAGCAAATTTAGCATGGGATATACAATCACAAAATGGATTAGTTGAGTGTTTTCATGAAAACCATGAACTTATATTCTTTAAAGCTTTTGATTTTTCAGCTCTTCTGGGTATAAAATAATAATATCTACCTCAATCTTCTTTATGTTATAACCAGATTTTTTAAAAAAGCATATGATAAGGTGTACATAGGTGTGTGGATTTATCTCTGGGCTTTCTATTTTGTTCCATTGATCTATATTTCTGTGTTTGTGCCAGTACCGTACTGTCTTGATGACTGTAGCTTTGTAGTATAGTCTGAAATCAGGCAGGTTGATTCCTCCAGTTCCATTCTTCTTTCTCAAGATTGCTTTGGCTATTTGAGGTTTTTGGTATTTCCATACAAATTGTGAAATTATTTGTTCTAGTTCTGTGAAAAATACTGTTGGTAGCTTGATAAGGATTGCATTGAAATTATAGATTGCTTTGGGTAGTTTTCACTTTCAATATGTTGATTCTTCTGATCCATGAACATGGTATATTCCTCCATCTATTTGTGTCATCTTTGATTTCTTTCATCAGTGTTTTACAGTTTTCCATATATAGGTTTTTTGTTTCTTTAGGTAGATTTGTTCCTAAGTATTTTATTCTTTTTGTTGAATGGAGAAAGGACGCAAGAATATACAATGAAGAAAAGACAATATATTTACCAAGTGGTGCTGGGAAAACTGGTCAACCACTTGTAAAAGAATGAAACTAGAACACTTTGTAACACCATACACACAAAAAAACTCAAAATGGATTAAAGATCTAAATGTAAGACCAGAAACTACAAAACTCCTAGAGGAAAACATAGGCAAAACACTCTCTGACATAAATCACAGCAGTGTCCTCTATGAACCAGCTCTCAGAGTAATGGAAATAAAAGCAAAAATAAACAAATGGGACCTAATTAAACTTGAAAGCTTTTTCACAACGAAGGAAACTATAAGTAAGGTGAAAAGACAGACCTCAGGATGGGAGAAAATAATAGCAAACAAAGCAACTGGCAAGTAGTTAATGTCAAAAATATACAACCAGCTTATGCAGCTTAATACCAGAAAAATAAATAACCCAGTCAACAAATGGGCCAAAGAACTAAACAGACATTTCTACAAAGAAGACGTACAGATGGCTAACAAACACATGAAAAGATGCTCACCATCAATCATTAACAGAGAAATGCAAATCAAAACCCCACTGAGGTACCATAGCATGCCAGTCAGAATGGGTGCTGCCAAAAAGTCTACAAGCAATAAATGCTGGAGAAGGTGCTGAGAAAAGGGAACCCTCTTACAATGTTGGTGGGAATGCAGACTAGTACAGCCTCTATGGACAACAGTGTGGAGATTCCTTAAAAAACTGGAAATAGAACTTCCATATGACCCAGCGATCCCACTGCTGGCATACACACCAAGGAAACCAGAATTGAAAGAGACAGGTGTAACCCAATGTTCATCACAGTACTAGGACATGGAAGCAACCTAGATATCCATCAGCAGATGAATGGATAAGAAAGCTGTGGTACATATACACAATGGACTATTACTCAGCTATTAAAAATAATGCATTTGAATCAGTTCTAATGAGGTGGATGAAACTGGAGCCTATTATACAGAGTGAAATAAGTCAGAAAGAAAAATACCCATATAGTATATTAACACATATATATGGAATTTAGATTTTTTTTTAATTTTATTTTATTTTTAAACTTTACATAATTGTATTAGTTTTGCCAAATATCAAAATGAATCTGCCACAGGTATACATGTGTTCCCCATCCTGAACCCTCCTCCCTCCTCCCTCCCCATTCCATCCCTCTGGGTCGTCCCAGTGCACCAGCCCCAAGCATCCAGTATCGTACATTGAACCTGGACTGGCAACTCGTTTCATACATGATATTTTACATGTTTCAATGCCATTCTCCCAAATAGAAAGATGGTAATGATGACCCTATATGCAAGACAGCAAAAGAGACACAGATGTAAAGAACAAACTTTTGAACTCTGGAAAAAGGCGATGGTGGGAATATTTGAGAGAATAACATTGAAACATGTATATTATCATATGTGAAATAGATCGTCTGCCCAGGTTTGATGCATGAAACAGGGCACTCAGGGCTGGTGCACTGGGATGACCTTGAGGGATGGGTTGGGGAGGGAGGTGGGAGGGAGGGTTCAGGATGGGGAACACGTGTACACCCGTGGTTGATTCATGTGAATGTATAGCAAAAACCTACATATTGTAAAGTAATTAGCCTCCAATTAAAATCAATGAATTAATTTTTTAAAAAAGGATATGATAGACAGTTTTGCTTCTTTTAATGCTGTAGCTGAGGTTTCTTGGAACTGGTAATAGCTTAGTATTAGATTAGTCAACATGTACCTACATATGATGAAACATGTGAAAACATGTTTCACATGTGAAAACATGGACTACACAAAAAGATTCAGATCAGTCTACAAAACTACATATCACTATTTTTTATTAAATAAAATTCACATTTTATGGAAAAACATGAAAAATTTAAATATAAGCACTGTCTCTGCCTGATTGGATCTCCTCTTTCTCCTTTAGTGTGGGTTGTGCATCTGCATTTACCACACCTCTTTAGGAGATGATCTTCCTTCTCAATCTCATCAAGGGCCAAACCCAATAGGAAGCAACCTTCCTTCTTAATCCTATCAGGGGTCATGATGACCCAGGACTCACTTTTTACATTCATATCTGGATTATATAAGCTGCATTTATGTAATTTTATGTCTAACCCTTTGTCCAAAAAATGCATATAGCCATGCTTTCATCTCTAATGACTGGAACAGTCCTAAGAGCTTTCTGAAGGACTGTCTCTTGGGTTAGAATCATCATGTCGGCTAAAACAAAATTTTCTGTTTCTTTTTTTAGATTGATATTGATTTTTTTTTCATGGACTGTTTTTATATTTATGTGCAATAGTACAGACTAGAAAATTTTTATGTATTTACTTATTTTATTTAATTTGGCTTCCTTGTGGGATTTTTTTTTGCATCATGAGTAATCTTTTATAGTGGTATGCAGACTCTCTACTTGTGGTGCATGGGCTCGGTAGTTGCAGCTCATGGGCTTATTTGATCCATCACATGTGAACTATAGTTTCCCAACCAAGGACTGAACCCATGTCCCCGCCATTGCAAGGTGAATTCTTAACCACTGGATCACCAGCGAAGTCCCAGACTAAAAATTTTGAAAAGTTGTGAGTCAATTTGAGTCAAGTTAATGATTTGTTCTGGATATTTTGAATGTTTTACTCCATTCAGGAGGCTATAACAATACATCACATTGGGTGGCTTATAAACATCACAATTTTATTTCTAACTGTTCTGGATGCTAGGGCATCCAAAATCAAGGCACACGAAGATTTGGCATCTGGAAAAGACCTACTTACTGCTTCTCTGTGTCCTCACATGGCAGAAGGATGAAGATCTATTATAAAGATATTGAGTCCATTCTTGAGGGCTCCACTCTTATGATCTAATCAACCTAAAGGTCCACCTCCAAGTGTCATCACATTGGGCATTAGGATTCAACATATGAATTTAAAGGTGAAATAAAGAATAAACATTGAGTCTAGAGTGGCTGCTTTCATGAAGGAGACATCTTAGGCAGAGAACATGGCCAGGAATTGAGGCTTAAGATAATCTTCCCAAGCCCCACGTAAAATGGCACCTTTTCTCATGTTGTTGTTCAGTCACTAAGTTGTGTCCAACTCTTTGCAACCCCATGGGCTGTAGCATGCCAGGCTCCTCTATCCTCTACTAGGTCCCGGAGTTTGCTCAAATTCATGTAAATTGAGTCAGTGATGTTATCTAGTCATCTCATGCTCTGCCAACACCTTCTCCTTTGGTCTTCAATCTTTCTCAGCATCAGGGTCTTTTCCAATGAATCTGTTCTTTGCACCTTCCCAAGTGACTTTCCAGGTGGTGCAGTGATATAGACTCTGCCCACCAACATAAGAGATGCAGGAGAAACAAGAAACACTGGTTCAGTCCCTGGGTTGGGAAAAACCCCTGGAATAAGAAATGGTAATTAGCTCCAGTGTTCTTGTCTGAACAATGCCACGGACAAAGGAGCTTGACAGGCTGCAGTTCATGATGTTGCAAAGAGTCAGGCACAACTGAGTTCATACACACATACACACACACACACACACACACACACACTGTGTATTAAGAGATTAGTAAAGGCCAGAGAATTCTTTTTAAATATTCATAATAACCTTGTGAATAAGTCATCATGTTAGTATCAAGTCAATATAAGCAAAATATCAAAGCTATTGAAGGTAAATGCCTCACAATCTTATATCAACATCCAACAAATAAATGAGTTAGTACATAAATATTGGAACACCTGAGTTACTTATGCCACGTCAGCTCAAGGAGTAAGTCTCTATTTGTGGTTCAGTTGTGTCCTGCTCTTTGTGACCCCATGGACTCCTGCACATCTGACTTCCCTGTCCTTCACCATCTCCTGGACTTTGCTCAAACTCATGTCCATTGAGTCGGTGATATCATCCAGCCATCTCATCCTCTGATGCCCTCTTCTCCTCCTGCTCTCAATTTTTTCCAGCATCAGGGTCTTTTCCAGGAGTAGCCTCTTCACATCAGGTGGCCAAAATGCTGGCGCTTCAGCTTGATACTTTTGAACTGTGTGTTGGAGAAGACTCTTGAGAGTCCTTTGGACAGCAAGGAGATCAAACTAGTGAAGCCTAAAGGAAATAAGTCCTGAATATTCATTGAAAGGACTGATACTGAAGCTCCAATATTTTGGCAATATGATTCAAAGAGCCAACTCACTGAAAAAGACCTTGATGCTTAGAAAGACTGAAGGCAGGACAAGAAGGGGATGACAGTGGATGAAATGGTTGAATGGCAACACCAACTCAATTGACGTAAGTTTGAGTGAGCTCTGGGAAATGGTGAAGGACAGGGAGGTCAGACATGCTGCAGCCCATGGGGTCACAAAGAGTTGGACATGAATGAGTAACTGAACAACAAACAGATCCTTACTCAGCCTTCTTTATGGTCCAACTCTCACTTCCATATATGACTACTGGAAAAAAACATAGCTTTGACTATATGGACTTTTGTCAGCAAAGTGATGTCTCTGCTTTTTAAAATGCTATCTAGGTTCATCATAGCTTTTCTTCCAAGGAGCAAGTGTCTTTTAATTTCATTGTTGCAGTCACCGTCCACAGTGATTTTGGAGCCCAAGAAAATAAAATCTGTCACCTTTTCCATTTTTTCCCCCCATCTATTTGCTATGAAGTCATGGACGGGATGGCATGATGTTAGTATTTTGGTGGTATCATTTTATGAACACACATAATCTTTTAATTTAGTCTTTCCTAAGAAACACAGGATTCATTGTTATTATTATTTTAACTCATCTAATACTAATTCATTTGCCATAAATATATTGAGTAACTTCTCTGCATCAGGAGAGATCAAGTACCAGCTGAAGCCTACAGAAGCATTGCCTTCTGACTGCTTACCATGGGGGCTGTCGTGGGGCATACACAGGACACTTGAACATCATGCCCTGAACAGCTGTGCCTTTAGCCATTGTGATTGCAGAGGCACAAAAACAGAGTTAATTGTGGTATTTAACTCTGATCATCCAGCACTGACTCTTCTTTTACATAACAACCTATGTCGCTAAAACAAGCAAGTTCAGAATAATAGGAAGACAAGAATGAATAGAACACTGGTAAAACTAATATTTGAGCAAATTCACCATATTTTACCCTGTTCTACTTCTAAACAACCTCTGACCCTCTGATCCTATACCTGGTATTTCAAGCTGATTTGTGTTTCTAGTTTGGGGGCCAACCTTTCCTGGTGGCTTGAGTTTTGGGAACCCATCTTCTCTTCCCGATCCTTCCCTTTTGGAGATATAAGTGATGCCAGAAGTGTCTTGGGATCGGTAGAGGTCAGCCTCAAACTTTCAAGAAATTTGATTTTAATTTCAATTAAATTGAAATTTTAATTTCAGTTATATTAAATATGTTTTCTGCTTTAAGTATAAGAAAGTGAGCAGGATAATGAAAGGACATATCAGTATCAAAAAAGAAATGTAAATGACTCATAAGCATATGAAAAGTGTTAGAAATCAAAGAAATGCAAATTAACCATGAGCTCTCATATTTTATCAAATTGACACATCTTTAAAAAGAAAAGGTAACTGTTCTGAACCATGTATGTCATGCTTTTCCCAGCTGGAGCTCACACATCTTGGTCTCTCTTCCTGAAACACAACTGCTACACCTTCTATGCTCCCGTAAGCCCATCAACCCTGAAATTTTTACCTGAAGTGACATTTGTACCTTGTTCATCTCAGCTGAGCTCCCTTGGTATATTATATACTTTCCTGTCTTCTCAAAATAGTAGTTAAATGCATATTAAGTATGTTTATCTTTGTTGCTTTTATTTGCTAAAACATATTTTTAGGTACGTGTCCAGATTTTTCTTTTATCAAGCCAGTTAAGTAATTGTTACAACATAGTCTATGTGATTTCTCCATGATTTGATGGATAACAAATGTCATGTCATTATGGTGTGGTCTGTCCTTTCCCTACATATCTGAAAAGCCCTCTCTATCATATGTCAGGTTTCCATACAAGCAAGCATGAGTCTATGTTTGAACTTTTTATTCTGTTTCAAGGTCTATTTGTCTACCCCTGCAGCTATACTGAGTTTTGAAAACCTAATTTATAGTATGTTCAATATCAATAAAGGTGAATTTCTCCATACTTCTAAAAAAAGGGTGGTCATTATTTCATTGACACTTTCTTTCAATCTCTATAATCCCCTCTGCAAAGAATCTCCTAACTGAGAGATTATATTTTTGTTTTCTACCTTCTTGATTCATCTATTATCTCTCTGTGCTACACTCTTGGTACTTTTTATTAGTAGATCTATCCCCTTGCCCATTGATTTTCTATTTAAGCATACAGATTTAAATGTTAAATAAGTTCATCTGGAATATCTTATTGATTTTCACATTTTCAAACTCTGCATTTTATTTTGTGATTTTCAATTCTTCTGGACATTTTTTCCATCTCACACTACCAATGATTTTCATTTTCAGAAACATATTAAGTGCCTATTTTCTATTCTACATTTCATATTTCCAGAACCCCTGGCCATTAAAAAAAAACCAAAAAACAAAACTTGATTTTGCTGATTGTGCTGACTTTTACTACCTTCCTCAAAATTCTGTGATTTGAAATGTGAATTCATGTGTTGGATCTTTTTTATATGACAATGGCTTGAGGAATTCTCTTTTTGCAAATCACATTGGAAGAGTTGTACCTTAAGTGATTTATTTTCTTTTTTTGTGTGTGTGGTTGTTGTCTCTGTGCTCATATGAACGTAACAAATTCAGGCTCCAAACTCACATGAAGCTTTAAGGGATTGTGTGGCCTCTTACACACAGATGCATGCATATCTCTGAAGTGTGCATGTTCACCTCATGCCGCTCTTTATAGGATTACTATTATTATTTGTATTTGTATTTCAACTCTCACTAAGGGCATGGCAAACTCTAGGATTGCAGCTTCATGTGGGAGCCCGGATACAATGTCCACTCATGTCCCTTAAAACTAGAGTGACCATAAATCATGATTTATCTTTGCTGTTCCAGATTCCAGCAGGCTACCATTTGCTCTGGACTTTCACATTTTTATGAGTAAAATAGTGGTAATATTGTCTGTTGCCTCCAGCTTCTTCCATGGTCTGGTTGGTAGTGAGTAAGATAACACTGTGGCCCACAGAGTGGTCCTTTTAACATCAGGTTAAGTATGAACAATGGACAGAGGTGACCTTTCTTCTTTCTCTAGCCCTTTGCAGACCCAGGGGAGCTAACATGTCTTTCTTAAAAACAGCACACAGGGGCCCCTCTGATAAAACAAACTGTGCTCAGGTTTAAGCAGAGGGACACATTGGTCACCTAATTTGTCACTGCTGCCCCCGCTAGCCCTGTTGTAAATGGCCAGTAGTGATCTAACTTGTGCAATCTTTTTTCAGATTAATTTTATGATTTTCATTTCAAATTTTCTTGTGAATGTAAGAAGAAAAAAAGCAGTGTGTTATCATGTAGCTTCCATTATTAGAAAAAATTGCAAAGACTTAAATGATAGCTTTTATATCAGTGCTATCAGTAGTTTGAGATGGAGAATCGATAAATTCTACTAAAGATTTTTTTTTCATTTTCAGGCAATTTATAAAATCAAAAGAAACCTTTGAATGTTTATCTCTTAAAAGTGAAATAGTACCATGAATGTTATTGTCAAATCAGATTTAAAATTCAGTATAAAAGAATTTTTTTCTGTGGCATACAAATCCAAAGACAGATTTTGGGGATTCACTGTATCATGGAAGAAACTGTTTTCCTATTACATTAAGAAACCTCTGGAGCAGAAATGCACTTGAATTGGTTGCTATAAAAATACAGCTTATATTGTGTGCAAGTCACCTACACTATTATAAACATAAAAGACAAAACCTTAGATTTCTTGTGGTTATTATAAATATTATATACAACATATGTATACACACAGGTTTATTGTAACTTAACTAGTCAACTACTGAATACATATGACAAAGATTTTAGATAGATAGTATAATATCTACTTCTATAAATGTATGTGTGTATGTCAGCATGGCAGAATACACTTTCAAGAAATCATTTAGAAGATGTAAGCTTTGAAGGATTCTTTTTAAAGTTATACTAATGTCAATAATTTTATTAACCTATTAATATAAAGTTGTAAATTGACTAAAAGCATCTTCTAAAATCTGGTTATATACCATATATTAATATATTGGTTGCATATTACCATTTTCTTTTGGAAAATGATAATAAAACCATGTGATGACTGAAGTGAAGTGCAAGTCAGTCAGTCGTGTCTGACTCTTTGGACCCCATGGACTAAACAGTCCATGGAATTCTCCAGGCCAGGATACTGGAGTGGGTAGCCCTTCCCTTCTTCAGGGGATCTTCCCAACCCAGGGATGAAATCTAGGTCTTGTGCACTGCAGGCAGATTCTTTACCATTTGAGCTACAGGGAAGCCCAAGAATACTTGAGTGGGTAGCCTATCCTTTCTCCAGCACATCTTCCCAACCCAGGAATCAAACCAGGGGCAGGTGGATTCTTTATCAACTGAGCTACTAGGGAAACCCTGCTGTATTTTCAGCTTTAGAAAAAAGTGAACTTTGGAAACAAACCCTGCATAGAGAAAGACACAAAGATTAGCTTCAAAAAAAAGGGAGGGATTGAACATGGTAAATGACAATAATGCAGGTGAAGTAATATACAAGGACTACTTTGGGATGCCTCAACCAGCAAGAAGAATTATCTGAGGAAATGTCAATCTTTAATTCAACAAATTGCATTCTGAAGCCAATTATAATTAAGTTAAGAGGGTCTATAATTTTTCAAAAATTGGGAAAACCTTCAAAGAAAAATAAACTGATAATATATTTGATCAATTTTGTTGTGTAATAATGTCTATGAAGGTAGATTCTTTGAAACACACAAATTGAAAATATCCTAAAAGCATTTGAGCTGATATATTTACACATTTTGATATGAGAAACATTTGAATTGAGAATCTTACCTGTTTGGCATATTTTTTTTGCTGAACTCATCAGGTGTCTCAGCATTTGTAAAAAGAGCTCTTTTTTTTTTCCTGTGGTCTGTGGAGAAAAGTCGATTAAACTGTCAAAATCTTCAAATTTATTTACCATAAATTGTGACTCTGAAGAGGACTGCTGGTACTTTTCAGAAAACAGGTTAGAAATATTGAGAACATATTTTAAACATTACAATTGTCAGGGAGATACCTATGGGCTAGTGTTAGAGACACATTTTGCTAAGGAACATCAGGCATGATTGCTGAATGAGTTATGAAAGTTCAACTGTGCCACCAAAGACAAGCCAAACGATGTTGTAGGTAGGTGTTAAGTGTAGACACTTTCTTGTAAATGTGAGCAGTGAGCATCTCAGTGAGTATCAATCCATAGGGCACACTTATAAGTTTGGATATGTTAAGTGTAGCAGACTTGTGTGGAGCTGGCAAAGGGTAGGAGAACAAGGAAAAGCCACATCCAGTGGACACCAAATATTTGTGAGGCCCTTGGTGCTGTGAAAGTGCTGCACTCAATATGCCAGCAAATTTGGAAAACTCAGCAGTGACCACAGGACTGGAAAAGGTCAGTTTTCATTCCAATCCCAAAGAAAGGCAATGTCAAAGAATGCTCAAACTACCACACAATTGCACTCATCTCACACGCTAGTAAAGTAATGCTCAAAATTCTCCAAGCCAAGCTTCAGGAATATGTGAACTGTGAACTCCCAGATGTTCAAGCTGGTTTTAGAAAAGGCAAAGGAACCAGAGATCCAATTGCCAATATCCTCTGGATCATTGAAAAAGGAAGAGAGTTCCAGAAAAACATCTATTTCTGCTTTATTGACTACGCCAAAGCCTTTGACTGTGTGCATCATAATAAACTGTGGAAAATTCTGAAAGAGACGGGACTACCAGACCACCTGCCCTGTCTCTTGAGAAACCTGTATGCAGGTCAGGAAGCAACAGTTAGAACTGGACATGGAACAACAGACTGGCTCCAAATAGGAAAAGGAGTATGTCAAGGCTGTATATTGTCACTCTGCTTATTTAACGTATATGCAGAGTACATCCTGAGAAACACTGGGCTGGAAGAAGCACAAGCTGGAATCAAGATTGCTGAGAGAACTATCAATAACTTCAGATATGCAGATGACATCACCCTTATGGCAGAAAGTGAAGAGGAACTAAAGAGCCTCTTGATGAAAGTGAAAGAGGAGAGTGAAAAAGTTGGCTTAAAGCTCAACATTCAGAAAACGAAGATCATGGCATCTGGTCTCATCACTTCATGGTAAATAGATAGGGAAACAGTGGAAGTGTGTTTTCTGTTGAATAAATAAGAACTTTATTTTTTGGGCTCCAAAATCACTGCAGATGCTGATTGCAGCCATGAAATTAAAAGATGCTTTCTCCTTGGAAGGAAAGTTATGACCAACCTAGACAGCATATTAAAAAGCAAAAACATTACTTTGTCAACAAAGGGCTGTCTAGTCAAGGCTATGGTTTTTCCAGTGGTCATGTATGGATGTGAGAGTTGGACTATAAAGAAAGCTGAGTGCCAAAGAATTGATACTTTTGAACTGTGATGCTGGAGAAGACTCTTGAGAGTCCTTTGGACTGCAAGGAAATCTAACCAGTTCATCCCAAAAGAGATCAGTCCTGAATGTTCATTGGAAGGACTGATGTTGAAGCTGAAACTCCAATACTTTGGCCACCTGATGCAAAGAGCTGACTCATTCGAAAAGATGCTGATGCTTGGAAAGATTGAGGTCAGGAGGATAAGGGGACGACAGAGGATAAGATGGGTGGATGGCATCACTGACTCGATGGACATGAATTTGAGTAAACTCTGGGAGTTAGTGATGGACAGGGAGGTCTGGTGTGCTGTGGTTCATGGAGTTGCAAAGAGTTGAACACGACTGAGCGACTGAACTGGTCTGCAGGAGAGCTTAATTAGTTCACTTATTGGTGACATCTCTCTAGGCCAGTGTTTGCTATCCAAGAAACACAGACATAACCCATTCTTGTTCCTTGGGTTAAGCAGAGCCATGTGTGGCCAGGCTTACTCACCCTCCCTCTGTCTCCTCTCTCTGCTGAGCTATTTCCTATCCTCAGTTGTGACTTTTGTAGCTCCTATGATATCCGAAATGGCTGCAAGATTGACACATGTGAGACATCTGTGAGACTACACATGTAGTCATGGTTACTGGTAAAACACGTCCAGGATTTACCAGTGGGGCCTTCCACCCTGTTGCTTCTCTTAGGACAAGATCATATGTGAGCCTCATTGGAATATACCAGAACTCAAGGGAATACGAAGGAAGGAAGAAGGAAAAGGAATCCTGAAAATCTGACTGATTATTCAAAAGAGGCCAATCTTACTTGGATAAGACTAGGATGAAGTTTGGAAATGACTGAATTAACTTAAAGATAATTGACAGTTTATGCAATTGAGAAGATGTAGGAGACCATGAGAAAGCTGTGTTACTGAACACGTTCATGTTCCTAACACGCAGTATGACCAAACATAATTGATAGGTTGGAGTTGGAGCAGAAAACCATTGATTGCAGTGTCATTCAAGGAGAAAGGATGGCTCATGTTCCCCAAAACTCCAAACTCCCCAAAAGGTTTCAGCAAGGCAGTTTTAAAGGCCATGTGAGACAGGGATGTAGTTAGTTGATGAAAGTTCTTGGTGTTGGAATCCTTTATTATTGCAGCTATATGGTGTAAGTCAGGTTACACTGTTTCTGTAAACCTTATTTTCTTTTCTGCAACTTTGTATCTTCATCTGAATAGAAAAGTGTTACACCCTTAAATGCCAGAGTCTTGAGAATGGGATATCCTGCATTTTTCAGAATATAAGCAGTATTCTTAATTAGAAGAAAAAACAATAGAATACAAAGGTTAAAGTAAAAGAAACAGATTCGATATGGAATCACATTTGTTTTTCCCTATTGCAGTTGAACTTAGTTGCAAAATAATATTCTATATTTTAGCACATTGAGGCTCTAAAAATTAATTCAAACCTTACTTTGTATGTATGTAAATATTGATACATCAAAATTATGATGACATTTTAGTGGTGGCAGGATTTCATGTAACTTGTATTTAGTATTTGATATATTTATGGTTTACAGTTCATCTACAATGTACATTTATAGCATTTGGAGCTATCAACAAAGTAAATGCTACTTTAAAATAAAAGTTCAGTAAAAAAAAAACCTTGGCCCAGGGTGCTGTGTCAAGCCCACTGGAAATAGCACACAAGTCCATTTTACTGGAACTTGACAGCTTTCTTGAGTCAAAATCACCAAGTCATGATTTGATCCATCTGGGTGACTCTGTACTTGCCTCTTTGTGTCTTGGCTTGTCTCCTGGCTTGTCGACTTTTTATTTGTACTTTCAGCTTGGTGACCTACTTGGCTGAAAGATTTTTAGAAAAGGTCTGATTGAAAGTCAGTTATGTATGTGACTTGGTTAGTGGATGGCAGCAACAGCAACCAAATACACAAAGACAAACCAAAATCAGAAAGCGTTGGTCAAGGGAAGAGAGCTAGGGGTGGCCGAGGTTTATACTGAATGTACTTTCCAGATGCTATGAGTTCAGTTCAGTATGGCAGACATTTAAAAACTGGCTCAAAGTTTGTTTGGCTTTCTCCCAGAATATTCATGAGAAGTGCCTGCTCTGCCTGTGCATTAGTGGGCACTACTCTTGCAGTTGTGCTTCCTGTAGAATTCTGTGTAATCGAGTGAGGAATCACAGCCCAGCAATTTGTCAGTGGCTTTTGTGCCCTTTGTGTTTGTATCTTAACATTTGCTAGATCCAGATGAATAGATGGCTTCAGTCCCCTCCAAAGAAATAACAATGTCAACTTCACACTTGTTTTATGATGGAAAATCTTTACCATCATAGTTTTCACATGAAAGATATATTCACCACTTCCCAAATGTCAAGTCTAATAGAACTGGGATACAAATGATATATTTCCTTGTAGCCATCACCTCTTTAAGGTTATGACATGATGTGACATACATATTTGTCATGATAAAGTAAGCACTTTTAGTGATGTCCTGATTTTTTGGTGTTTTCAAATACTGAAAGTAGTCTGAGTTTACCCTGAGTTCTACAAATTTTACAGTACATAGCATGTCAAAACTCATGGCCAATTAATTAAATAGCTATCAGTAATACACCTGCATTAAATATTTCACTACAGAAGAAAGATTTATCAAATCTTTATATTTTAAGTGAAAATGAAAAAAAAACTTTCAAAAAAAAAAAAACAAAAAAGAAATGCAATTTGAGAAAACCCAAAATGGTAGCTGTAGCTTCTTTAAAAAAATAAATATAGTTAGTAAAAAACAAAAACAAAAACAAAAAACTATTATATAGAAACCTTGTTATAAAACATGGTTCCATTTTTTTAAACAAACAAAAGCATTAATTAATTGAAAATTACATGTTCATCTAATTAAAATAGCAAATATTCTAATGTCATGCTTGTAACAATAATTTGTCATGAAATGAATATTTGAAAGAAATTCAGTGCATGATAATCCAATGAATATATAATTCTCAGACTGGTCTTAAATGAAAATTCTCTTTCTAAAAACCTTATAAGCATTCTAATGACATACTCTCCCTAAAAAAGATTGATCAGACATTTCTAAGTGAAAAGTGCTAAAGGACTTTCTGCTGGTAAGAACAAAGAACTCTCAAAAGACTCCCTAGTTTCAATAGTTATTCACACCTTGATGTAATTTCAGTTGTATGAAGAGGATAATAATATGCACATGCACAGTCTTTTTTTAAACCAATTTATTTTGGTAGGCTTCTCATACAAATAGCTGTACATATCTAATGCACACAATTTAATGAGATTTGAGCAAATTCTATGCCTATAAAAAAATCACCACATTCTATGCCATAAATGTACCCATCACCTCGTGCCTTATTTACTTATTTATTATTTTTATAGTAATAATACATAACATAAGATCTACCTTTTTAGGAAAATTTTACATATACAATACGATACTGTTAACTACAAGCTTTGTGCTGTAAAAAACACAGTCCTTCAGAATTTTCTGCTTGGGAATGTCTAATAATTCTTTTGTAGGGGGAATATGTCATTAAAATGCTTAGAAGGATTTTACAATGGAAATTTTGGTTTAAAAGACTAGTCTGACAATTATATATGCATGGATATAATATACATACTATAATAAATATATTCTCTATATAAATGAGGTTAAACACAAATCATACTGTCTCAAGTAAAAAATATATAAGAATGCTTGCAATGCTGCTTCATTGCACCATTGTGCAACAAGGCAACAGCTTCTGCAATCTCTACTATTCATGCTGCGAGTGGGGTTCAGTCATGAGACTGAGGTTATGAGAAGAAACTGTTTTCAGTTCTGCTCAAGTAGGTGAGGTCTTCCCAGGTGGCACTAGTGGTTGAAATCTGCCTGCCAATACAGGAGACATAAGAGACACGGGTACAGTCCCTGGGTCGGGAAGGTCCCCTGGAGGAGGGCATGGCAACCCAGCCCAGTATTTTTGCCTGGAGAATCCCATGGACAGAGGAGTCTCGTGGGCCACAGTTCATAGGATCGCATAGTGTTGGACGCTACTGAAGAAACTTAGCACACACATATATGTAGTGAACTTTTTTACTATATCTACTTTTCCTTTCTACCTTCTACCTTGTAAGATTTCTTGTTTTGAAGTAAATTTTGTGGTGGTCACTGGTGTGTCCTGGCACAGAGGGGAACCTTAGTAAATACCTACAAATTAATAAAAAGAGTCATTGATTAGTGGAGACAACAATATAAATCAATGACTAGATTTTTAAATTGAAGTATAATTGATTTATAATATTGTGTTGCTTTCAGGTATACAGGAGGGTGATTCAATTTTAAATATACATACACATGTTTATGTATATACATGTGCATATATTATATATATATAATATATTTGCTGTTCAGTAACTAAGTCATATCCTATCTTTGTGACCCCATGGACTGCAGCACACAGGTGTTGCTAATATATATATATATATACATAAAATAATGAACTGGTTCAAAATTGGGAAACGAGTACAACAAAGCTGTATATTGTCACCTGCTTATTTAACTTACATGCAGAGTACATCATGAAATATGCCAGGCTGGATGAAGCTGAAGCTGGAATCAAGATTGCCAGGAGAAATACCAACAACCTCAGTATGCAGATGACACCACCCTTATGGCAGAAAGTGAAGAGGAACTAAAGAGCCTCTTGATGAAGATGAAGGAGGAGAATGAAAATGCTGGCTCAAAACTCAACTTCAAAAACTAAGACCATGGCATCCAGTCCCATCACTTCATGGCAAATAGATGGGGGAAAAATGGAAACAGTGACAAATTTTACTTTCTTGAACTCCAAAATAACTGCAGACAGTGACTATAGCCATGAAATTAAAAGATGCTTGTTCCTTGGAAGAAAAGCTATGACAAATATAGACAGCATATTAAAAACCAGAGACATCACTTTGCTGACAAGGGTCCGTATAATTTAAGCCATGGTTTTTCCTGTAGTCATGTATGGATGTGAGAGTTGAACCATAAAGAAAGCTGAGCACTGAAGAATTGATGCTTTTGAACTGTGGTGTTGGAGAAGACTCTTGAGAGTCCCTTGGACTGCAAGGAGATCCAACCAGTCCATCCTAAAGGAGATCAGTCCTGGGTGTTCATTGAAAGGACTGACGCTGGAGCTGACACTCCAATAATTTGGCCACCTGATGCAAAGAACTGACTCATTGGAAAAGACCCTGCTGCTAGGAAAAACTGAGGGCAGGAGGAGAAGGGGATGACAGAGAATGAGATGGTTGGATGGCATCACTGATTCAATAGATAGGAGTTTGAGCAAATTACAGAAGATAGGAAAGACAGGGAAGCCTGCTGTGCCACAGTCCATGGGGTCGCAAAGAGTTGGATATTACTGAGTGACTTAACAACATATATATATATATATATATATATACACACACATTATATATATAATTTTTCTATATGTTATTACAAATATTGGCTATAGTTCCCTGTGCTTTAGAATGAATCCTTATTCCTTGTTAATCCCATATTCCTAGTTTATTTCTCCCTCCCATTTGGCCTTTGGTAACCATAAGTTCGGAGAAGGCAATGGCACCCCACTCCAATACTCTTGCCTGGAAACTCCCATGGGCAGAGGACCCTGGTAGGCTGCAGTCCATGGGGTCGTGAAGAGTTGGACACGACTGAGCGACTTCACTTTCACTTTTCACTTTCATGCATTGGAGAAGGAAATGGCAACCTACTCCAGTGTTCTTGCCTGGAGAATCCCAGGGATGGGGGAGCCTGGTGGCCTGCTGTCTGTGGGGTCGCACAGAGTCGGACATGACTGAAGCGACTTAGCAGCAGCAGCAGCAGCAACCATAAGTTTGTTTTCTATGTCTGTTAATCTGTTTTTGTATATAGATTGATTTGTGTTACTTCCTGGATTCCACATATATCATATAATATTTTCTTTGTCTGACTTTATTCACTTAATATGATAATCTCTATATCCATCTATGTTGCTGCAAATGCCATTATTTCATATATATATATATATATATACATCCCACATTTTCATATATATTTCATATATGTATATATATGTGTGTGTGTGTATATATATATATATATATATATATATATCTCCCACATTTTCTTAAGCCAATCATCTGTTGACACACATCACTCAGGTTGTTTCCATGTCTTTGCTACTGTAAATAATGTTGCTATGAACAATGGGGTGCATGCATATTTTCAAATTAGAGTTTTTCTCTTTTCAGGATATATGCCCAGGAGTGGGATCATATAGTAGTTCTATTTTCATTTATCTAAGGGACTTACCTATTGTTCTTCATAGTGGTTGTACCAATTTACTCTCCCACCAAAAGTTAGGAGGGTTCATTTTTCTCCATACCCTTTCCAGAATTTATTATTTGTAAACATTGTGATAAAGACTTTTCTGATCAGTGGGAGGTGGTACCTAATTATAGTTTTGACTAAGTGGAACCTAAATATAGTCTGCATCTCTCTAATAATTAGTGATGTTGAGCCTTTTTGCATATGCCTGTTGACCACCTATACAACTTGTTTGAAGAAAAGTCTGTTTAGGTCTTCTGCCCCCCCTTTTTTTTATTGTATTTTTTATGTTTTGATATCGAGTTTAAGAGCTGTTGTGTATATTTTGAATACTAAACCCTCATTGGCCACATTATTTGCAAATATCTTCTCTATTTCATAGGTTATCTTTTAGTTTTGTTGATAGTTTCCTTCACTGTGCAAAGCTTTTAAGTTTGATTAGGTCCCATTCATCTTAGATTTTTTTTTCAAAGTTCTCTGTCTTATTTGCTTGAGGCACTTTTATATTAATTGCTAGTACAGACTATTACATTTCCAACAAAATAATGATGGTAATTTTACTGCTCATGCAATACCAGCAGTCAGTAGTATGCCAATTATTCTGTACACAGTATTTATTCAATCATCACCCAACCTCAAGTAGGGCTGTTGTTTTGCTCCATACACAGGTGAGGATGCAAGGTGGGCCGGTGGAACCACAGAACTTACTCCAGGGTGAAACTGAATCTTAGGATGTGTGCCTAGAATTCAGGCTCCAGAGTCAGGGGGTAAATGTCAAGATGGTCCTTCCTGTCCCTATTACTGCATATCCTGCTGTGATGACTTGCAGTTATCTGAGGTGATTAACTAACAGGTCTTTATCAAGTTCACTAACTGGAGACATTGTCCTTTTATCTTCGCTACTTCAATGGGATTTTCATGCTTGTTGTGGCAATTTCTGTTTTTTTCCTCACATGAATGTCACTTTCACTGCACTGTAATTGTGCTAGGTTTTTATGCAACATTTCACTTGTATTAAGTTGTTCCTGATGTTTATATTTGCAAACTCTAGCTCTTCTGTGAAACATAAGATTTTCAAGCGGATTGTAAACTTTAATTATGTCTTCTTAAAGAAAGTGAAAAGAACTAAAGAGCCTCTTGATGAAAGTGAAAAAGGAGAGTGAAAAATTTGGCTTAAAAGCAAAAATAAACAAATGGGACCTAATTAAACTTAAAAGCTTCTGCACATCAAAGGAAACTCTAAGCAAGGTGAAAAGACAGCCTTCAGAATGGGAGAAAATAATAGCAAATGAAGCAACTGACAAACAACTAATCTCAAAAATATACAAGCAATGCCTGCAGCTCAATTTCAGAAAAATAAACGGCCCAATCAAAAAATGGGCTAAAGAACTAAATAGACATTTCTCCAAAGAAGACATACAAATGGCTAACAAACACATGAAAAGATGCTCAACATCACTCATTATCAGAGAAATGCAAATCAAAACCACAATGAGGTACCATTTCACGCCAGTCAGAATGGCTGCGATCCACAATTCTACAAGCAATAAATGCTGGAGAGGGTGTGGAGAAAAGGGAACCCTCTTACACTGTTGGTGGGAATGAAAACTAGTACAGCTACTATGGAAAACAGTGTGGAGATTCCTTAAAAAACTGGAAATAGAGCTGACATATGACCCAGCAATCCCACTGCTGGGCGTACACACAGAGGAAACCAGATTTGAAAGAGACACATGTACCCCAATGTTCATTGCAGCACTGTTTATAATAGCCAGGACATGGAAGCAACCTAGATGCCCATCAGCAGATGAATGGATAAGAAAGCAGTGGTACATATACACTATGGAGTATTACTCAGCCATTAAAAAGAATACATTTGAATCAGTTCTAATGAGGTGGATGAAACCAGAGCCTATTATACAGAGTGAAGTAAGCCAGAAAGAAAAACATCAATACAGTATACTAATGCATATATATGGAATTTAGAAACATGGTAATGATAACCCTGTAAGCAAGACAGAAAAAGAGGCACAGATGTATAGAACAGTCTTTTGGACTCTGTGAGAGAGGGAGAGGGTGGGAAGATTTGGGAGAATGGCATTGAAACATATATAATATCATATATGAAATGAATTGCCAGTCAAGGTTCAATGCAGGATACTGGATGCTTGGGGTGCAATGGGACGACCCAGAGGGATGGTACGGGGAGGGAAGAGGGAGATGAGTTCGGGATGGGGAACATGTGTATGTCTGTGGTGGATTCATGTTGATGTATGGCAGAACCAATACAATATTGTAAAGTAATTAAACTCCAATTAAAATAAATAAATTTATATAAAAAAAATAAAAAGCTACTTTGCCAGCAAAGGTCCATCTAGTCAAGGCTATGGCTTTTCCAGTGGTCATGTATGGATGTGAGAGTTGGACTGTAAAGAAAACTGAGTGCTGAAGATTAGATGCCTTTGAACTGTGATGTTGGAGAAGACTCTTAAGAGTCCCTTGGACTGAAAGAAGATCCAACCTGTCCATCCCAAAGGAGATCAGTCCTGGGTGTTCATTGCAAGGACTGATATTGAAGCTGAAACGCCAATATTTTGGCCACCTGATGCGAAGAGCTGACTCATTTGAAAAGACGCTGATGTTGGGAAAGATTGAGGTCAGGAGGAGAAGGGGATGACAGAGGATGAGATGGTTAGATGGCATCACTGATTCAATGGATATGGGTTTGGGTGGACTCTGGGAGTTGGTGATGGACAGGGAGGCCTGTTGTGCTGCAGTCCATGAGGTCACAAAGAGTTGGACACGACTGAAATGAACTGAAAGATAGTTTAGATTTACTTTTGCTTTTTCACATCTCAAATCTAACAGCTGAGTAAACAAAAAGATATTTACAAATAATTGCTAAGTATTCTACCACTGAGTTACAGAGTAATAGACAAAGGTGAGACTGAACTCACAGACTGCTTACTCCCAAGTTCAGTGATTGTGCAGGATAAATATAGCACAGAATGCAGATGGTCTCCAAGCAGCTGGACAGAGCCACTTTTCAATCAGATCAGATCAGATCAGTGGCTCAGTTGTGTCCGACTCTTTGCGACCCCATGAATTGCAGCACGTTAGGCCTCCCTGTCCATTACCAACTCCCGGAGTTCAAAAAGACTCATGTCCATAGAGTCAGTGATACCATCCAGCCATCTCATCCTCTGTCATCCCCTTCTCCTCCTGTGCCCAATTCCTCCCAGCATCAGAGTCTTTTGCAATGAATCAACTCTTCACATGAGGTGGCCAAAGTACTGGAGTTTCAGCTTTAGCATCATTCCTTCCAAAGAAATCCCAGGGCTGATCTCCTTCAGAATGGACTGGTTGGATCTCCTTGAAATCCAAGGGACTCTCAAGAGTCTTCTCCAACACCACAGTTCAACAGCATCAATTCTTCGGCGCTCAGCCTTCTTCACAGTCCAACTCTCACATCCATACATGACCACTGGAAAAACCATAGGCTTTACTAGACGAACCTTTGTTGGCAAGGTAATGTCTCTGCTTTTGAATATGCTATCTAGGTTGGTCATAACTTTCCTTCCAAGGAGTAAGCATCTTTTAATTTCATGGCTGCAGTCACCATCTGCAGTGATTTTGGAGCACAGAAAAATAAAGTCTGACACTTTTTCCACTGTTTCCCCATCTATTTCCCATGAAGTGATGGGACCGGATGCCATGATCTTCGTTTTCTGAATGTTGAGCTTTAAGCCAGCTTTTCACTCTCCTCTTTCACTTTCATCAAGAGACTTTTTAGTTCCTCTTCACTTTCTGTCATAAGGGTGGTGTCATCTGCATATCTGAGGTTACTGATATTTCTCCGGGCAATCTTGGTTCCAGCTTGTGTTTCTTCCAGCCCAGCGTTTCTCATGATGTACTCTGCATATAAGTTATATAAGCAGGGTGACAATATAGAGCCTTGATGTACTCTTTTTCCTATTTGGAACCAGTCTGTTGTTCCATGTCCAGTTCTAACTGTTGCTTCCTGACCTGCATACAAATTTCTCAAGACACAGGTCAGGTGGTCTGGTATTCCCATCTCTTTCAGAATTTTCCAGTTTATTGTGATTCACACAGTCATTGGCATTAGCATAGTCAATAAAGCAGAAATATATGTTTTTCTGGAACTCTCTTGCTTTTTCCATGATCCAGCAGATGTTGGTAATTTGATCTCTGGTTCCTCTGCCTTTTCTAAAACCAGCTTGAATATGAGGAAGTTCACAGTTCACATATTGCTGAAGCCTGGCTTGGAGAATTTTGAGCATTACTTTACTAGCGTGTGAGATGAGGGCAATTGTGTGGTAGTTTGAGCATTCTTTGGCATTACCTTTCTTTGGGATTGGAATGACACTGACCTTTTCCAGTCCTGTGGTCACTGCTGAGTTTTCCAAATTTGCTGGCATAGTGAGTGCAGCACTTTCACAGCATAATCTTTCAAGATTTGGAATAGCTCAACTGGAATTCCATCACCTCCACTAGCTTTGTTCGTAATGATGCTTTCTAAGGCCCACTTGACTTCACATTCCAGGATGTCTGGCTCTAAGTCAGTGATCACACCATCATGATTATCTGGGTCATGAAGATCTTTTTTTGTACAGTTCTTCTATGTATTCTAGCCATCTCTTCTTAATATCTTCTGCTTCTGTTAGGTCCATACCATTTCTGTCCTTTATCAATCCCGTCTTTGCATGAAATGTTGTTTTGGTATCTCTGATTTTCTTGAAGAAATCTCTAGTCTTTCCCATTCTGTTGTTTTCCACTATTTCTTTGCATTGATCACTGAGGAAGGCTTTCTTATCTTTTCTTGCTATTCTTTGGAACTCTGCATTCAGATGTTTATATCTTTCCTTTTCTCCTCTGCTTTTCGCTTCTCTTCTTTTCACAGCTATTTGTAAGGCCTCCCCAGACAGCCATTTGGCTTTTTTGCATTTCTTTTCCATGGGGATGGTCTTGATCCCTGTCTCCTGTACAGTGTCACGAACCTCATTCCATAGTTCATCAGGCGCTCTATCTATCAGATCTCGGTCCTTAAATCTATTTCTCACTTCCACTGTATAATCATAAGGGCTTAGATTTAGGTCATACCTGAATGGTCTAGTGGTTTTCCCTACTTTCTTCAATTTAAGTCTTGTTTTGGCAATAAAGAGTTCATGATCTGAGCCACAGTCAGTTCCTGGTCTTGTTTTTGCTGACTGTATAGAGCTTCTCCATCTTTGGCTGCAAAGAATATTATCAATCTGATTTCGGTGTTGACCATCTGGTGATGTCCATGTATAGAGTCTTCTCTTGTGTTGTTGGAAGAGGGTGTTTGTTATGACCAGTGCATTTTCTTGGCAAAGCTCTATTAGTCTTTGCCCTGCTTCATTCCATATTCCAAGGCCAAATTTGCCTGTTATTCCAGGTGTTTATGACTTCCTACTTTTGCATTCCAGTCCCCTATAATGAAAAGGACATCTTTTTTGGGTGTTAGTTCTAAAAGGTCTTGTAGGTCTTCACAGACCCGTTCAACTTCAGCTTCTTCAGCATTACTGATTGGGGCATAGACTTGGATTACTGTGATATTGAATGGTTTGCCTTGGAAATGAACAGAGATCAGATTTCTGTCATTTTTGAGATTGCATCCAAGTACTGCATTTTGGACTCTTTTGTTGACCATGATGGCTACTCCATTTCTTCTGAGGGATTCCTGCCTGCAGTAGTAGATATAATGGTCATCTGAGTTAAATTCACCCATTCCAGTCCATTTCAGTTTGCTCATTCCTAGAATGTCGACATTCATTCTTGCCTTCTCTTGTTTGACCACTTCCAATTTGCCTTGATTCATGGACCTGACATTCCAGGTTCCTATGCAATATTGCTCTTTACAGCATCAGACCTTGCTTCTATCACCAGTCACATCCACATCTGGGTATTGTTTTTGCTTTGGCTCCATCCCTTCATTCTTTCTGGAGTTATTTCTCCACTGATCTCCAGTAGCATATTGGGCCCCTACTGACCTGGGGAGTTTCTCTTTCAGTATCCCATCATTTTGCCTTTTCATACTGTTCATGGGGTTCTCAAGGCAAGAATACTGAAGTGGTTTGCAATTCCCTTCTCCATGATGGATTCATATATTTAAATATAGTCTCAGGCAAAAGTTGGCCATCCTGGACACTTATGTTATTTACCTATTTGTGAATATTCTTTGGTAATAGCTTCTCTGAATTATGATTTCCATAGCAAGTACAATAGCAGATGTTAGAAAACATTTTTCCTTTGAATTTTCATGTGACAAGCTATACAGTTAGAGTTTGCTCCATGTAATAATTTCTTTCAGGAAATTAGATGGAATATTCTTTGCAGCCAAAGATGGAGAAGCTCTATACAGTCAGCAAAAACAAGACCAGGAACTGACCGTGGCTCAGATCTTGAACTCCTTATTGCCAAATTCAGACTTAAACTGAAGAAAATAGGAAAACCACTAGACCATTCAGGTATGACCTAAATCAAATCCCTTATGATTATACAGTAGAAGTGAGAAATAGATTTAAGGGACTAGATCTGCTAGATATGGTGCCTGGTGAATTATGGACTGAGGTTCGTGACATTGTACAGGAGACAGGATCAAGACCATCTCCATGGAAAAGAAATGCAAAAAAGCCAAATGGCTGTCTGGGGAGGCCTTACAAATAGCTGTGAAAAGAAGAGAAGTGAAAAGCAAAGGAGAAAATGAAACATACAAGCATCTGATTGCAGAGTTCCAAAGAATAGCAAGAAGAGATAAGAAAGCCTTCTTCAGTGATCAATGCAAAGAAATAGAGGAAAACAACAGAATGGGAAAGACTAGGGATCTCTTCAAGAAAATTAGAGATACCAAGAGAACATTTCATGCAAAAATGGGATTGATAAAGGACAGAAATGGTATGGACCTAACAAAAGCAGAAGATATTAAGAAGAGGTGGCAAGAATACACAGAAGAACTGTACAAAAAAGATCTTCATGATCAAGATAATTATGATGGTGGGATCATTCACCTAGAGCCAGACATCCTGGAATGTGAAGTCAGGTGGGCCTTAGAAAGCCCACTATGAACAAAGCTAGTGAAGGTGATGGAATTCCAGTTCAGCTATGTCAAATCCTAAAGATGATGCTGAGTAAGTGATGTACTCAATATGCCAGCAAATTTGGAAAACTCAGCAGTGGCCACAGGACTGGAAAAAGTCAGTTTTCATTCCAATCCCAAAGAAAGGCAATGCCAAAGAATGCTCAAACTATCGCACAATTGCCCTCATCTCACACACTAGTAAAGTAATGCTCAAAATTCTCCAAGCCAGGCTTCAGCAATACGTGAACCATGAACTTCCAGATGTTCAAGCTGGTTTTAGAAAAGGCAGAGGAACCAGCGATCAAATTGAGAAAGCAAGAGAGTTCCAGAAAAGCATCTATTTCTGCTTTATTGACTATGCCAAAGCCAATGACTGTGTGGGTCACAATAAACTGTGGAAAATTCTGAAAGAGATGGGAATACTAGACCACCTGACCTGCCACTTGAGAAACCTATATGCAGGTCAGGAAGCAACAGTTAGAACTGGACATGGAACAACAGACTGGTTTCAAATCGGGAAAGGAGTATGTCAAGGCCGTATATTGTCACCCTGCTTATTTAACTTATATGCAGAGTATATCCTGAGAAACACTAGGCTGGGAGAAACACTGGGCTGGAAGAAGCACAAGCTGGAATCAAGATTGCTGGGAGAAATATCAGTAATCTCAGATATGTAGATGACACCATCCTCATGGCAGAAAGTGAAGAGGAACTAAAAAGTCTCTTGATGAAAGTGAAAGAGGAGAGTGAAAAAGTTGGCTTAAAGCTCAACATTCAGAAAATGAATATCATGGCATCTGGTCCCATCACTTCATGGCAAATAGATGGGGAAACAGTGGAAACAGTGGCAGACTTTGTTTTTTGGGGGCTCCAAAATCACTGCAGATGGTGACTGCAGCCATGAAATTGAAAGACACTTACTCCTTGGAAGAAAAGTTATGACCAACCTAGATAGTATATTGAAAAGCAGAGACATTACTTTGCCAACAAAGATCCGTCTAGTCAAGGCTATGGTTTTTCCTGTGGTCATGTATGGATGTGAGAGTTGGACTGTGAAATAGGCTGAGCACCGAAGAATTGATGCTTTTGAACTGTGGTGTTGGAGAAGACTCTTGAGAGTCCCTTGGACTGCAAGGAGATCCAAGCAGTCCATTCTAAAGGAGATCAGCCCTGGGACTTCTTTGGAAGGATGATGCTGAAGCTGAAACTCCAGTACTTAGGCCACTTCATGCAAAGAGTTGACTCATTGGAAAAGACTCTGATGCTGGGAGGGATTGGGTGCTGGAGGAGAAGGGGACGACAGAGGATGAGATGGCTGGATGGCATCACTGACTTGATGGACGTGAGTCTGAGTGGACTCCCGGAGTTGGTGATGGACAGGGAGGCCTGGCGTGCTGCAATTCATTGTGTCACAAAGTCGGACATGACTGAGAGACTGAACTGAACTGATTTATATATATATATATATATATATATATATATATATATATATATATATCAGTTCAATTATAAACTTAGGAGAGTTCTGGAAAACACAGAATGTTGTCAGAAATAACTCAAATTTCTAAGAATTTGGTTATAATCTGGCTAATTATAACCAGTTAACTTTTATTTATGGGAAAAGTGAACCTTTTGAAACAATTTGAGATTCAGCATAGGTGAAGGATATACTTTCTCACAAAGTAAGTGCTTGAGTTTCCCAGCATCCATAAAATCACAGGGAAATTAATGGTAAGACATTGGGACCTGACCCAGTGCACACACACCCTCCCCCATGCAGGAACTGAGAGCTCATATTTGACAAATCTCCTTAATGATCACTGCCTTCTTAATCTTCTGTCAGCGGACGGAGACGCAGAGAGAAGTAAGCAGCATCTCAGCTTATTTCAAGCTGTCACAACAAACAGGTGTCGCAGAGGAAAACATATTTAAGTCATAAATGCCTCTCAAGGATGAAGGCTCCTCTTCAGGTAGCCAGTTAGAGGTGACCTCAGGTTTTCTGCTTGTTCTTTATGTTTCTAACACAATGGCTAAATGGTGTTTTTGTTCTTCTGTGTGCACTGAGGGATTTAGATAATGTAGTGTGGTACTGAAGGTGCAAGATAATTTCTACTGCCCAAGAGAAGGTGAAGTATTGGCATGGTGGCCAACCAGTGAGGACAGGAAGAAAAAGGGAAAAAAATCAGAGATGAGAGAAACAGGCCAGGGAAATCTGCAACATACTACGAGGTCAACGGGGCCGCACCGGGGCTGGCAGCACCAGGAAAGTCCAGGTTCTGGCGGTTGGGAGGACTGTAAAGGGGGGAGAAGTGTGATATTCAAGGTGGTTCTCTTGCTGCTTTGTGAATTTGCTCAAGTCCTGAAACTTTCAATAATAATGCAACTTTCTTAAATACTTAGCTTGTACATTTATGGTGCTGTGCACTGCTTGTTTGCTTGTTTTTTTGTATTTCATAAAATCAAGGAAAGGGGCCAAGTTTCCCCCACCTGGGCCCTGGTTGCCAAAAGCAAGAGCTAAAAGATGAGGCTTCAGATGCTCCTTCTAGGGAGGTCCTTGAGTTTCAATACATCATTGAATGTCTATTAAGCTGAGACTTTCTAGATGTTAGGTGATAAGGCATTTCAGAGACATTTAGGTTACCTAGAGCAGGAAAATGACTCAGCATAATAATAAAATCCAGAAAAGACACACTCTGCCTTTCTAAGATTCTTTTCTACATCTCTCTAATAGCCACTCATCTTGACAGAAGTTGTCCAACCTCAAAGGTTATTAGAAAACATGGGTCATATTAGATAATTTGGAGGACATGAGAGCCCTATTCAAGTCAGAAGGCTGCACACACAGAGGTGCTCTGGCTTTCAGCAGGGGCTCAGGCAGTGCAGGCTGGAGGCTGGGCGTGGGGGGAAACTCACCCACTGTCACAAGACAGAAGCCCCCTCGAAGGGACCCCAGCCCACACCCCTTTGCTGACTCTGTTCAGGGGTCACACAGGGAAGCTTTCCTGAGCCCTGTCCTTCCTCTTGCAGCTTTTGGGGTCAGGATACACCCAGTATGTTGATTGTTTATTTCGATGCTAACATTGGCTCCTTTGGGTCTTATTCTACTATCATTTTTGTTTGTTTGTTTTTTGCTCTATTTCTTCTCCTACAAGAGATCTAGGGAGAAATGTGTGCAGTACACTCAATGCTTAAGAACAAAATACACTATACTCCTGCTGATTCCCTCTTCCTTACTGCCCCCCCTCCCCTCTGCCAAAGCACTTAACAAATGCTCTCACCTCAAAGTGGGTTTCCTTCCCAGGTGGGTAAGTGGTAGATTTGCTATACTTTCTGTATATGCTATGAGAATACATATAAATAATAAATGTACATAAGAAAATATTTACAAGGACTTCCCTTGTGGTCCAGTGGTTAAGACTCTACACGTCCACTACAAGTAACATGGGTTTGATCCATGGTCAGGGAACTTAGATCCTGCATGCTATATGGTGTGGCCAAAACAAACAGACAAAACACGCAACAAACCCATGTCTCATACAGGTCTTGTGTCCAAACCATGCCTTAAGGCTCAACTGTAAGAAATCAAACAACTCAGTTAAAACGTGAGCAGAAAGTCAGAAGATGTACCTCAATGAAGAAGATGCAGAGGTGGCATGTTTGAAAAGATGTTCAAGGTCATTTGTCATTAAGGAAACACACATTAAACTTCACTGAGATACCACTACACATTTATTCAAGTGACTAAAATAGGTGGGACAATCCCTTAAATACCAGTGTGGGAGACAGGAATTCTCAATCATTGCTGGCCTGAATGCACAATGATATGGCTGTTTTGGACAACAATTGGGTATTTGCTTTCAAAACTAAACATAACCTGACCCAAAAATCTGGTAATTGTGTCCTTGGGTATTTACCCAACTAATTAAAAATATATGCCCACATAAAAACCCAAATGTGAGTATTTATAATCCCCAAAGCCTAGAAACAACAAAGATGTACTCCTATAGGTTAATGGATAAACAACATTTGATATATTGAGACAATGACAGATTACTCAGCAATTAAAGAAGAATAAGCAGGTAAAACCACATGAGACATGGATGGATTACAAAAACACATTGCTAAGTGAAATAAATCAGCCTGAAAAAGTTAATTAATATATGATTCCATTTATAACATTTTGGAAAGGGCAAATCAGAACAACAGTAATTAAGACAGCAATTACTAGGGATCCAGTTCACGGAAGTGGTGGAATAGCAACGTGCACAGGACTTTTTGTGTGTGTGAAGAAGAAGAAACTATTTTATGTCATGCTTCACTGGTGGGTACATGACACTGTGCACTTGCCAAAACACTTCAACTTCATAGCACAAATAGTAAAGCTTAATGTTTTTATTTTTTATTTTTTAATATTTAGTTGTTTTTGGTCTTTTTTTTTAATTTTATTTTTTAACTTTACAATATTGTATTGGTTTTGCCATATACCAAAATGAATCCACCACAGGTATACATGTATTCCCCATCCTGAACCCTCCTCCCACCTCCCTCTCCATACCATCCCTCTGGGTCGTCCCAGTGCACCAGCCCCAAGCATCCAGTATCGTGCATCAAACCTGGAGTGGCGACTCGTTTCATATATGATATTATACATGTTTCAATGCCATTCTCCCAAATCATCCCACCCTCTCCCTCTCCCACAGAGTCCAAAAGACTGTGCTATACATCAGTGTCTCTTTTGCTGTCTCGTATACAGGGTTATTGTTACCATCTTTCTAAATTCCATATATATGTGTTAGTATACTCTATTGGTGTTTTTCTTTCTGGCTTATTTCACTCTGTATAATAGGCTCCAGTTTCATCAGAAGCTTAGTGTTTTTAAAAATGTATTTAGGTGGATGAGGATCTCAAGATGGAATGCAGACTGTCATAAGAAAATTTAACTGTATTAGACAGATATGAAAATACCTCTCTGAAGTGGGGAGGGAAGGGAGATGCCAACCTAAGTAACTTTGGAATGAGTAGCATAGGGAGGCAGAGGATGAGATGGTTGGATGGCATCATCAGTTCAACTGACATGAATTTAAGCAAGCTCTAGGAGATAGTGAAGGACAGGGAATCCCAGTGTGCTGCAGTCTATGTGGTTGCAAAGAGTCGGACATGACTTGGAGACTGAACAACAGCAAAGCATCTGTAAGACTAAAGACAAAAGGAGCTTTGGGTAAACACTGTACTCCACTGGATAAAGTTTTTTTCCCACAAAAGTATGGGTTAACAATTCTGAATTCACTTTACATAGTGGATATGAACATTCAGATAAATAAATGTTGGATGCCTGAGATCAGAATTCTCTCTGCTATAGTGGAAAGTTATGGAGAAGTAAGGGTAGGTGGCTAGAATTATCCACGTGGTAAAGAATTAGAATTGGAGACATCAGTATCAACTCAGGCCTTGCTTTATATAGATACAGATGGTTACAAACAGCAGTATTTATAAATTTGTATATAAACAAGGGTTAACATACACATATGTATTCCCTTGTTTCTAAGGGTTGAAGGCTTAGAAACAACAGACACCTCAGAAGCTGTACGTACACCTGGCATCTAGGCCATAGTTTCTAACTCCATTTTTCAATAAAAGGAATGAGGCTTCCTGAAAAACTGGCCCACTCTAAGACTTGGACAGAAAATATACAAGATGAGAATGGAACATCCTCTAGACTAGAAAATGAAGATGTTCTCAAAACTGAAAGCAAAGCCTCAAATTGATTGAGGCATGTTACAAGGATATAAGAGCCAACAGTACTGGCCACAGTTGAAACAATTTGGGCCCCCCAAAATTGAATCATATGTAACCCATTATATAAATTAGTTATCTATAAGTACAAACTGATATAGATAACTGATTGTATCACTAAATGATGCATAAGAATAGATACATTTCCTGCTCAGAATTCTAAATGACTTATGTAGATAGATGGACTCTATGGACTCTTATGTAGATAGATAACTCTCCGCTCCTTAAGGGTGGGCTATACATAGCAAAAGTGAAGTGTTCATCAGTTGTTAGTTGATCTGACTCTGCAACCCCATGCACTGTAGCCTGCCAGGCTCTTCTGTCCATGGAATTCTCCAGGCAAGAATACCAAACTGTGTAGCCATTCCTCTCTCAAGGGTATCTTCCTGACATAGCGACTTCTTTCCAAAGAATGAATAAGGGAAAGGGAAGAAATGGTGTAATTTACAGTGGAGAAACCTGACAAACATACCTCAGCCAGGTGATCAAAGTTAAAATCAATAGTCATAAACCAAACTGAGAGTATATTAACTTAATATGATGTCAAAAAAGAACATTTTATCTCAGAGTCTTCCTTGCCAAAAATGACTGGTTTTGTGTGTGTGCTCAGTCATGTCCAACTTTTTGTGACCCCATGGAATATAGCCTGCCAGGCTCCTCTGTCCATGGGATTCTCCAGGCAAGGATACTGGTGTGGATTGCCATTTCCTTCTCCAGGGAATCTTCCTGACCCAGGGATTGAGCACAGGTCCCTTGTGTCTTCTGGCAGGTAGATTCTTTACCACTAGCACCACCTGGGAAGCTTGCCAAAATCCATATATTCAGTCTAATCATGAGGAAAACACTAGAGGGTTCCCAGTAGTGGGACATCTTACCAAACACCCAGCCAGCACTCCTCCAAACTGTCCAGGTCAGCAAAACAAAGTCTGGGAAACTGCCACAGACTGGATGGATAAATATAATGGGATCCTGGAGAATGAGAAAAGACCAAGAAATGAATGAAATACAGACTTTTTATAATGTAGTCTGTTCACTGAAGTGAAATGTTAATAGAGAAAATTGGATGTAGGGTATATGGGAACTCTTTGTCTGAACTTTGTGAAT
Source organism: Bubalus kerabau (assembly GCF_029407905.1). Lineage (NCBI taxonomy): Eukaryota > Metazoa > Chordata > Mammalia > Artiodactyla > Bovidae > Bubalus > Bubalus kerabau. The sequence continues at coordinate 6,670,091 of NC_073631.1, read as the reverse complement.
TTTCTCTAAATTTTAAGGCATTCTAAAGTGTAAAAATTAAAATATACAAAACATTATTTTACTTAAAAATATTTTATCACTATATATCTTTGTGTGTGCCAACACAAATGAATGACCCTTTTACTCCAACAACAGCAAAAAAAAAAAAAAAAAAAAAAAAGCAAAGAAAAAAAGAAACCACAACATGTGAAAATAAATAATTCCCCCAAGTAAACTTGTTAATAACTTGCCATACAAGTATTCTGGGACAGCAGCCTTGTTCCGGACAGTGTCCCTAATGGCTCCATCTCTGGATTTCATCACTGTCTCAATCACTCACCTGCACATTCACTTCACTGCATTCCTACAACTTATGTTACTAAATGACAGTGTGGCTCAGGCCAGTGAAGGTCTTATATCTGCCCCCTTTCCTTTCAGACCTTAGCTCAGTATTAAGGAACACTTCCCACTCCAGTATTCTTGCCTGGAGAATCCCATGGCCAGGGGAGCCTGACGGGCTAGTCCATAGGATTGCAAAGAGTCAGACATGACTGATGTGACTTAGTAGGCACAAGAGACACTTAATGGACACACATATAATCTTTTGGTTAGTCACAGGTTTTTGTTTGTATGCTTTTTGGTTATTCCTTTGTTTCTTCTCTGCAAGTGTCTTCTCCCAGGCTTTGGTCTTTGGATGGCCGTAGAGGCTCCAGACAGTAAACAGATTGCACATTGCAGGAATATGTGTGTGAACAGGATTGATGCTTTCCTTGTCTCCAGAAAACTGGGTAAAGCTAGTTTATCCATAACTTCCTATAAATTTCAAATCAATAGTCATAAACCAAGCTGAGAGTATATAAACTTTGAATGAGTATATACACTTAGTATAACAACCACTAGGGCACACTCTTTTTCCTACGGCCAGTTAGAAATAGCTTTCCTCTTTTCTCTCTATATTATACTGAGTTCTAACCTAATGTGCCCTTGGAATTGACCCTTGACATAGGAACAGCTGTTTTGGAGCCCGGTGGGCATGTCTGAAGGAGTGGAGGAGAACTTTTGCACTGAGGCAACCTCTGAGTTTTGAGGATCTTTATTTTGATGCATGTTTTTCTTTATGACACTAGAGGCTTCCAGAATGTTGCCCCTTATGGCTTTTCTCTCAGGGTTTTAAAATATCTACTATGACTCCACTTGAATGTAACAGTTTAAGGACTAAGCTGGTACTCCATATAAAACATTCTAAGCATAATGTTCAGGTCATGTGAAAGAAATGCTGCTTTTTTCATTTCATCATTTTTAAATGTGGCATTTTCAAAGCCAAGCCATAATTAATTATGTGCTTCTATCAGATTAACAGAGAAGAGCACTTACATTTCTAGAACATGTTTAGGTTAGACTGTTTATGACATGAGTGGTCATGAAATATTTTGGTCACACAACTTCAGCATTTTACACCCTGGAAAAAGGAGAGAAGGAGTATGAAGGAATAGCACATTTGATTTTGCAATTCTAGATATATTCAGAGAATTTTTAGAAATGATATAAGATTTTGAGCTGAAGATCGTCAACGAATTCATATTACTTATACTAAGAGAATAGCTTAGAAAATACAACCAAGTGCAGCTGCTATTGAGGATAAAAAAAAAAATCTGTTAACAAGTAACCCCAGGTAGCTTCATTAAGAACATAAAGGATTATAGCATTTGCATGGATTTTTCTGATGCTGACTTGAAAACAAAAATGATTAGAACTATTATAATAAAATACTGAAATTCGAGAACTATAATAATAAAATACTAAATCGGGAGATTAACTCTGACAAATGACCACTTGCAGACATTTAGCTCTGATTTAAAATATTTTTTATGTTTAGCACATATTTTTTCATTTAAATGCCAGTAGATGTTTAGTTCATTTTCTTTGTTTTCCAGAAAACAATGACACTTTTGAATCTATTATTTTTTCATTCTTTCTCTAATAGTTGATATATCTTATAGTCATTCATATTTGTCTACATATTTCAGAAGCATTTAAAATAATAATGTTAATAATCACTAGTGGTTCTAAATTTAAAATTATTATTCCCAGGATCTTACCAAAGAAATAATAATGATTAGAGATATTTCTTGTTGCAAAAGGAATTATCCTTATGTTCCATCCTTGAAAGACCACTGCTTATTGCTTTTTTGATCTGGGAGTGTATTTCATTGCATTGAATAGCTTCTGAGATGATGAAATATGTCTGTTAGTTTGATGTATTATAGAAATATATCCCCAAATACAATGCTAACCTTTCATTCTTGGCCTAAATCCTACTTAGTCTAGGTAGATTATATTTTAATATACCATCAAGCTTAATTCTCTTATATTTTAATTTAGTTTTTTTAACAACCATAATCTTAATTGAGATTGGCTCATCATTTTCTATTGTGCTTTCTTGATCAGAGTTTAAAATTGAGCATTATTATTTTATTACTATACTTCTAGTTTAACTAAAAGCCAAAATCAAAGCCCCAAATTACATTTGCCTCATATTGTATAGGTCTTAAGTTCTCTAATATTCAATTTTAGCACTGGGAGATATGAAAACTTGCCTCCTACTTGGATCTAGGCTGTATGAATACCTTCTTGATCCTGCAAAGACACACATAAACCACATCATCCTTTTATTAATTTTATTTTAAAATATACCTTGAGGTCACCTCTGCATAAAATACACTATCAAATATCACCAGATGAACCTTTCATGAAAAGCAAAGCTCCTGTTCTATCTCTTCTAAAATTTTTCACACTCTCCAAAGGCAATACTTTTGAATTATTTTTTAAGGTATAAAGTCAATATCTCTGTAGCTCTAAAAAATAACACTTAACTGTACTGGAAGTCTGTTACATCATCTCCCTGAATCGGTTTTAAGACCTGCTGCCCTATCCTGGAGTGATCAAAGAGAGCCAGGGTGCCCAGGATGAAGCTGGATGGAGCACACAAAACCACAGAAGGGCCGTCGTTCATCTTCCTCCAACATCAAAGGGATGTTGAAGTGGCTATTATGACAGCTCGGGTTAGAGAAATGATCTCTCCCCTTCTTCTCTCATCAACTACAAGGACCACTTTACCTGCATCGCCTCTGGGTCACTGTTCCCAACCCAGAGAGTATGAGTCAGCACGTGTAGGTGACTCGGGAGCAAGCAGACCCAGAGACTGGCTTTCATAGTCCCCTTGTCCCCTGATGGTGTTCTGTGAGCATTCAGGGCCCCTGAGACAGGGAGGTAGACGGTCTCTGGTCTTTTCCGTTACTGGGGTCAAAATGTTCATTTTGCATAAGCTGGTCTGTCATGGATTTCTCTTACGTGCAACTGAAAGGCTCTAAGCTAAGCAGAAACTGAAACTACTACTGGGTTTACAGGTGACAGAATGTCATTTGGGATTGACTTCTCTGTAGTAGGACATGGTAGAGGGGATTCTTGGAAGAGATTTTGCTGGTTAATCTTGCCCTTTGTTACTTGGGACTCAAGCCAGGGGTCCACCCAAGCCAAAGTTTTAGTAATGTAATAGGGAAAATATCAGCTTGCTGGAGGAAGTTGGCTATACATTGCATACTTGGACAGCAGCTGATAAGACAAAGGCCAGTTTTAAGGAAAGCTGAACCATCTGACAACAGTAGAGAAATGTATAAAGTGAAACTGAATTTGCTCAGTCGTATCTGACTCTTTCTGACCCCGTGGACTCCAGCCTACCAAGCTCCTCCATCCATGGGATTCTCCAGGCAAGAATACTGGAGTGGGTTACCATTTTCCTTTCCAGGGAATCTTCCTGACCCAGGGATCAAACCTGTGTCTCCTGCATTGCAGGCAGACACTTTACCCTCTGAGCCATGAGGAAAGCCCAGAGAAATGCATGGCATTGCTTATACTGACTATATCTGTGTGTAGTCAGGCATCTAAGATAAGTCTTTGCTTGTTACAGGAGCCGCAGTCTTGGCCTTCAGCTGAAGATTATGTATGCATCATCTTGTTGGTTAGCTGGGATCTTAAGAATAATAACTGAACTCTTGTCCTCAGCCTTGCCTCCTCTTCAGGCACCAACCTCTAGGTATACCCTGTTTGGCTCAGTTCAGTTCAGTTCAGTCACTCAGTCGTGTCCAACTCTTTGTGACCCCATGGACTGCAGCATGCCAGGCCTCCCTGTCCATCACCAACTTCCAGAGGTTACTCAAACTCATGTCCATCGAGTCAGTGATACCATCCAACCATCTCATCCTCTGTCATCCCCTTCTCCTCCTGCCCTCAATCTTTCCCAGCATCAGGGTCTTTTCCAATGAGTCAATTCTTCACACCAGGTGGCCAAAGTATTGGAGTTTCAGCTTCAACATCAGTCCCTCCAATGAACACCCAGGACTGATGTCCTTTAGGATGGACTGGTTGGATCTCCTTGCAGTCCAGGGGAATCTCAAGAGTCTTCTCCAACACCACAGTTCAAAAGCATCAATTCTTTGGCACTTAGATTTCTTTATAGTCCAACTCTCACATCCATACATGACTACTGGAAAAACCATAGCCTTGACTAAATGGCCCTTTGTTGACAAAGTAATGTTTTTGCTTTTTAATATGCTGTCTAGGTTGGTCATAACTTTTCTTCCAAGGAGTATGCATCTTTTAATTTCATGGCTACAGTCACCCTCTTCAGTGATTTTGGAGCCCCCCAAAATAAAGTCAGCCACTGTTTCTACTGTCTCCCCATCTATGTCCCATGAAGTGATGGGACCAGATGCCATGATCTTGGTTTTCTGGTTGAGCTTTAAGCCAACTTTTTCACTCACCTCTTTCACTTTCATCAAGAGGCTCTTTAGTTCCTCTTCACTTTCTGCCATAAAAGTGGTGTCATCTGCATATCTGAGGTTATTGATATTTCTCCCGACAATCTTGATTCCAGCTTGTGCTTCCTCCAGCCCAGCGTTTCTCATGATATACTCTGCATATAAGTTAAATAAGCAGGGTGACAATATGCAGCCTTGATGTACTTCTCTCCCGATTTGGAACCAGTCTGTTGTCCATGTCCAGTTCCTACTGTTGCTTCCTGACCTGCATACAGGTTTCTCAAGAGGCAGGTCAGGTGATATGGTATTCCCATCAGTGAACAATAACCCCTCTTATAAAGGAGTCATGCTGGCCCTGATTCCTCACTGCAGTCTCTTTTTTTCAACAGAAGAAATTTGAGAGCTAGGGGACTCAACAGTGAGGCTTTCCTGAAGACTCAGTGGGTAAAGAATCCTCCTGCAATGCAGGGGACACAGGAAACATAGGTTCAATCCTTGAGTGAGGGAGATTCCCCCGGAAAGGAAAATGGCAACCCATTCCAGTATTCTTACCTGGAAAATCCCATGGACAAAGGAGCTGGCTGGCTACAGTCTAAAGGTTTGCAAAAAGTTGGACATGACTAAGCACAAGCATGAGAATCAACAGTGCCAAGGTGTATTTTGCTCAATAAGTAAAACCAAAAAGGTGTGCTCCAGAGTTAATGGACTACATTTTTTTTTAAGTAGTATTTTTTTTTAAATTTTATTTTATTTTTAAACTTTACATAATTGTATTAGTTTTGCCACACATCAAAATGAATCTGCCACAGGTATACATTTTGACTATTTGTTTGAGTTTTAATTTTTCATAAACTCTAAAGAAAACATGTATTTTCAGCACACAATTACCAGAAAAACCATATCTATTCCACGCACATTTGAGCTTGTGAATGCCCAGTCCCCAGGTGATCTGTGGGCTCCTCAGGTAAATAACAGAGCAAAGCCATAAAGTGATGCTCTACCCCTTGAATAATCTGCCAATCTTCATCATCCATCTATTAATTGTGTCTTTATATTTTACATAGTTAAATGCGTTCATGCTGTTGCTGTTTGGTATTTATCTGTATTTAAGGATGTTTTGGCTGTTTGTCTGCTGTGTCTTTTCCTAGATTTAGAAGGCTCAGAAAAACCCATGTGGATGTGGGCATGGCTCAATTACTGGCTCCACTGTGACTTCACCAAATGTCACAAAGGAAAATGTTTATACTGTAGAGTCCACTTACCTTTAGCAGTTATATTTCTACCTGGATGAATCTCATTTATTTATCCTGGAGACCTCGGGGCTCTCATGCATTCTATGAGACAGATGTTTCCACTTTCTTGTACCCTCATTCATATAGGCTGAGTTGTGTTTTTTTTGTTTGTTTGTTTCTGAGGAGTGTTATGTTTTAGTCCATGTGCATACTGGAAATCTAGGGAGATCATTCCAGGCAAAGTGAACAATTACAAAAGAGTTGCAACTAAATGCACCATAAAATTTTCCAGGAGCAAAGAAGTCAGTGTGACTGGGGTTCTGAGAATGTGGCAGAGCATGGGGCATGGTGAACCAGACAGGGAGAAACAGGTAGGGCCTACAAATACAGGGCCATGGAGTTGAGAATGATGTATTTCTTTCTATCCTATGAGTCTCAGAAAGGCATTTCTTTATCAAAAATAGAAATGAGCTACATTCATGGAGAATAAGATTATGAATGGAAAAGAATTAAAGATCTAGAGGAAAATTTGTGATATTTATAATTCATGATAATAAATAAATGGTTGTGAAGAAGATGAGAATAGGAGAAATTAGAGAATATTTTGAAGAAAGACTCAATAAGACTTCATAAAGGCTTGACTATAAAGAATTAGTGATTAGTGTCCATCTTCAGTTCAGTTTAGTCACTCAGTCATGGCCGACTATTTAAGACCCCATGGGATATAGCCCGCCAGGATTCCCAGACCATCACCAACCCTTGGAGCTTACTCAAACTCATCTCCATTGAGTCGGTCTAGCCATCCAACCATCTCATCCTCTGTCTTCCGCCTCTTCTTCTGCCTTCAGTCTTTCCCAGCATCAGGGTCTTTTCCAATAGTCAATTCTTCACATCAGGTGGCCAAAGTATTGGAGTTTCAGCTTCAACATCAGTCCTTCCAATGAACATTCAGGACTGATTTTCTTTGCGATGGACTGGTTGGATATCTTTGCAGTCCAAGGGACTCTCAAGAGTCTTCTCCAACACCACAGTTCAAAAGCATCAATTCTTTGGCATTCAGCTTTCTTTATAGTCCAACTCTCACATCCATACATGACTACTGGAAAAACCATAGCTTTGACTAGATAGACCTTTGTTGGCAAAGTACCGTCTCTGCTTTTTAACATACTATGTACATTGGTCAGAATTTTTTTTTTTCCAAGGAGTAAGTGTCTTTTAATTTCATGGCTGCAGTCATCACATGCCGTGATTTTGGAGCCCAGAAAAATAAAGTTTGCCACTATTTCCACTGTTTGCCATAAAGTGATGGGACTGGATGCCATGATGTTAGTTTTCTGAATGTTGAGCTTTAAGCCAACTTTTTCACTCTCCTTTTTCACTTTCATAAGAGGCTCTTTAGTTCTTCACTTTCTGCCATAAGGGTGGTGTCATCTGCAAATCTGAGGTTATCGATATTTCTCCCGACAATCTTGATCCCAGCTTATGCTTCATCCAGCTCAGCATTTCCCATGTTGTACTTTGCATATAAGTTAAATACACAGTGACACTATGCAGCTTTGACTTATTCCTTTTCAAATTTGGAACTGGTTTGTTGTTCCATGTCCAGTTCTAACTGTTGCTTCCTGACTTGCATACAGATTTCTCAAGAGGCAGATCAGGTGGTCTTGTATTTCCATCTCTTCCAGAATTTTCCACATTTTATTGTGATCCACATAGTCAAATGCTTTGGCATAGTCAATAAAGCAGAAATAGATATTTTCCTGGAACACTCTTGCTTTATCAATGATCCAGCGGTTATTGGCAATTTGATCTCTGGTTCCTCTGCCTTTTCTAAACCCAGCTTGAACATCTGGAATTTCACAGTTCACATATTGTTATAGCCTGGCTTGGAGAATTTTGAGCATTACTTTGCTAGCCTGTGAGATGACTGCAACTGTGCAATTGTGTGGTAGTTTAACACTCTTTGGCATTGCCTTTCTTTGGGTTTGGAATAAAAACTGACCATTGGAATGAGAAATGCCCATGTGTATCCCCAGATTTCTAGTTTTTGTGTGTGTGTGTGTGTGGTGTGTCATCAACTGAGATATTGAACTTTGGAACAATGTCCATGTAAATTTTGGGTCCATTAGAGATATTACAATTTGGTAAGATTTTCTTCAAATTCACTTTTAGAGAACACTACTTATTTGGATCAAAATCAAAGTCTCAAAGATATAATTGAGAAAATCCTTATAGGGATGAGAAAAAAAAAGAAAGCACCCACCTTCCCCAGAAGCATGTAGATAAAAAGAACTATGTGGATTTGCAGGTCCACATAGTCATGACAATGCATTCACTCATGAAATGCATCTCTTTTTTTAATTAAAAATCCCTTAATGTGACAATATATAAATTTTTAGTGATCTATACTTAAGTATATCCTTTAAAAGTAATGTAAAATTTTAATGCAAATATTAATATGTAATTATTGTTCTTACCTGTGGCAGTCTTCATATCTTCTGGGGAAATGTTGATTAAAATGTGCTTAATGTAGCTAAGTGTTTTTGAAAGAAAATTCAACAGAGAAATATGATATACAACCTTTTATATAGTTTTAAAAACATATCTTTAAAAATGTCTGTCTCATTTGACCTGCATTAGTAGTCACTACTGATACTTTACAGCTCCCCTGGTGGCTCAGTGGTAAATAATCCGTCTGCCAATTTAACAGATTCAGGTTTGATCCCTGGATTGGGAAGATCTTTTGGACAAGGAAAAGGCAACCCACTCTAATATTCTTGCCTAGGAAATCCCATGGATGGAGACACCTGATAGTTTTCATAAATTTACTAAATTCTTTTCTTTTCCTTTTCTTCAACTGACAGTGGGGGTATTTTCAAAATTTATTATTAATTAATTGATCTTTTTTAAAAAATAATTAAGGCAAATTTTGGATAGAATATTCAAATTGACAAAACTATGCACAGTAGAAATTACAGGAAGTTTCTTTTTATGTTTCTTGTCTTTATTTCTCCTCTTTGGAAGTTACTAGTTTCTTATGTTTTTTGCATAGTGAAATGCATGTAAGTACTGTTTTAATGCAAATATTAATATATTATATAATTATTCTTCTTAAATGTGGAAATCTTCATGTTTTCTTTGGAAAATGCTGATAAAAATACATTAATATAGTTATATTTAGCTTTAAATACTTTTAGATTTTCCCATAAAGTCATCACATTCTTCTAATTAATTGTTATATCAAGATATACAATATAATGTATTTATCCCTGCCTATTTGCTCTTATGATCAGCAGTAGATGGGTGGCAATAAATAGGTGTCTAGTGTATGTGAGTGCAATAAGTTTGATCATTAGTTCACTTATGTTTTTATTAAATGTTTAATTACTTGTCTCTGAGGAGAGACACACATTCTCTAAATCAACCTAAAATGAATAAAATTGTACCCACCAAGATCTGCTTCTTCTTTCCCTCCCAGCTGTACAAGAAGTCAGGTGATCCAACTTTCTTGGCATTACGTGGAAATGTGAACCCCTTTCTGGTTAATGAAATGTGAATGTTTGTGATGGGAATCATATCCCAGATAGAAGGATGAAAACCTCGTCAAAATTTCAGCCCTTCTTTTGCTGACATGATCATTGAGAATGGGTCCTCCTGAGACAGAAAAGAATTAAGACTATAAATTGGCCTGAACAGAGAAAAACTCCCCTAAAGCCTTGGAGAGTCAGCCACTCAGACTCACTGTGGACTTGAATGAGTAGGAAAGAATATGTTGTGTGTTACTGCACTGAGATTTTCGGTGATCTTTGTTACTAGAGAATAAACTAGCTTATCTTGACTACCACTGGACGATGTATTCCAGTTTCCAGGGAATCAGTGTGTTCAGATTTTTGTGTATTCATGCGTCACATAGTTTTCATACAGACATATATCTAAAATCCATCTATACACTGTCTGAAAGAGAAAGTGTTAGCTTAGCTGTGTCTGACTCTTTGTGACCCCATGAACTGCAGCCCACCAGGCTCCTCTGTCAATGGGATTTTCCAGGCAAGAATACTGGAGTGGATTGCCATTCCCTTCTCCAAAGGATCTTCCTGACCCACGGATTGAACCTGAGTCTCTTGCATTGCCCGCACTGTCTGACGGGTTCTTTATCACTAGTGCCACCTGGGAAGCCCCTAAGAAAAAGCACAAATTATCAAAAAACACTCCTCTCAGATGTCTTAATTTTTCTTAATGTCTCAATAAAATGTTTTCTTAGAAATTTTTTATTTCATATGAATTTTCAAATATAATGAATTTTTCCATAGAGCTTTACTGTTCTTTTAAAATATGTTTAATATCTGTAGGATCTGTAATAATATTTTTATTTTGTTCTCAATTTTGGTAATTTGTACTTTCTTTGTGGTTAGTCTTTCTAGAGGTCTACCATCATTTTAACCCTCTTATCAAAGGATACATTTTTGTTACTTTGGTCTTTTCTATGCTATATTTATCAAAATCTTTGCACATGTCTACTCAAAATTTTCTTTATCATGTATTCTTATCATACATTCTTTGAGTCAAATTTATGTTATTATTCCAATTTCTTTAATTAATATGTATGACATACATTTTTGAACAAATAAAATATACTATAAGAAAATGTTCAGCCGATGGCCCTTGGAATTGATATGATATTGTTTTACTATGATTCATTTACAACTATTTTCTAACTTCCTCTATGATTCTGTTGTGATCCATGGATTATTTTGAAAAGTGTTACTTAAATTACAAATAAAATAGTTTAAGATTTTCTAAGTTATATTTATGGTATTGACTTTTATCTGAATACAACTGCATTAGGGAAAATGTGGTGGGTTGTGCTTAGTCACTCAGTCATTTCCAGCTGTTTGTGATTGCATGGACTGTAGCCTGCCAGGCTCCTCTGTCCATGGGGATTCTCCAGGCAAGAATACTGGAGTTGGTTCCTAAGCCATCTTCCAGGGGATCTTCCTAACCCAGGGATCAAATCTAAGTCTCCTGCACTGCAGGCAGATTCTCTACTGTCTGAGCCACCAGGGAAGCCCAAGAATACTGGAGTGGTAGCCTATCCCTTCTCCAGGGGATCTCCCTGAGCCAGGAACCAAACTGGCTCAACGTTTTGAGCCAGAAACCAACATTTTCCTGCATTCAAGGAAAATGTGGTATATTATTTCAATTTTTAAAGTGTGTTGAAACTATGATCACATTATATAGAATTTTTGTATTTGTATGCTCTTTAGAATAATGTATATTTTGTCATTAATGGGCACAATGTGTATTCTCTCAGTTAAGACATCATTTCTTTTAAATGAGTTGATCACAGCTTAATATTGTGCTTACTTCTTTTGGCACATATTAAAATATATGTGCTAAAACTCAAATATGAATGTAAACTTGTATAGTTTATTTTAATTTATGTTTTATTTAAGTGTTTTAAAAATTAATTGTGGTAAAATAAATGTAACAAAGACATACCATTGTAGACAAATAATATTGTACCATTCAGCAATATGGAGAAGGCAATGGCACCCCACTCCAGTACTCTTGCCTGGAAAATCCCATGGACGGAGGAGCCTGGTAGGCCGCAGTCCATGGGGTCCCGAGGAATCGGACACGACTGAACAACTTCACTTTCACTTTCATGCACTGGAGAAGGAAATGGCAACCCACTCCACTGTTTTTGCCTGGAGAATCCCAGGGACGGGAGAACCTGGTGGGCTGCCGTCTATGGGGTCGCACAGAGTCGGACACGACTGAAGTGACTTAGCAGCATTCAGCAGTATTGTGTTATACATTATTGAGTACATTAAATTGAAACCATTATTGCAATCCATCCATAGGACTTTTTGCATCTTCCAAAACAGAAACTCTATACTCATTAATCAAACTCTCCATTGCCTCTTTCCCCCAGACCCTGCAATCAACATGTCTCTAGTACTTTATATGGGTAGAATCACAGTACTAATTTTTGATTGGCTTACTTTACTTGACATGTTTTCAACCATGTTGTAGCATGTGTTGAAATTTCTTTCATTTTAAAAAGTGAATAATACTCTATTGGATGTATATACCACATTTTATTCATCTATTCACACATTTTATTTATCTATTCACCTGCCAATAGTTACTTGGTTTGCTCCCACTTTTTGTCTATTGTGAATAATGGTGCTATGAACATGAGTGTACAGATACCTCTTCAAGACTGCTTTCAGTTATTTTGTTATATATCAGAAGTTGAATTTCTGGATCATAGGGTAATTCTGTGTGTTTTGTTCTTTAAGGAATGGCCATATTGCTTTCATTAGTGCCTGTGCTATTTTACATTCCAATCAACAATGCACAAAGATTCCAATTTCTCCACATCTTTGCAAACACTTGCTTTTTTTCCTTCCTTTTTTTTCCCTTCCTTCCCATTTTTCTCCTATAATCCTTACATATTTTTTAAACAATTCCCCCTTACATATTTTTAAAGGAATACTCCCTTAAAAATGTGAAATGGTATCTCATAGTGATTTTCATTTCCTTAATGATTAGTGATGTTGAGTATCTTTGCATGTGATTATTAATCATTTGCATATATTCTCTGGAGAATTCTTCTTAAAGTCTTTTGCTCATTTTTAAATTGTCTTTTGTTTTTTTGATGTTAAATTTACTGAGATTTTTTTTTTTTATATTCTGGATATTAATCCCTCATCCGATATATGCCTTTCGAATATTTTTCTCCCATTCTGGGGGTTGCTTTAGGTATTTTGACTCTGTTTTTTTGGTTGATTGCATAGTTTGAATTTTTGTGCCTTATTGGTTAAGACTCCAAACATAAGCCTTCATATAAATGCATAGTTATTATATGATAATGAGCAGTTGAGTACTATATTTTGGTTCCAGATGTAAAAGTTTAATAATTTACTTTTTCAGCTTTTGTATCAAGAGTCTATTTTGCAGTGGTAATCAAAAAATATTAAATATTTACCTCCAGTTATTTTTATGTAGTTTCTCTATTTTCTACTTGCCTGAATTTTTTCAAGTAATTTAGCATTAGATTTTGAATCTATGGCTACTTTTTGGAGCATAAATAGTATTGTTTAGAAGCTTAATATTTTCTCCACATAGTTGATGCCAAATTCATTTTTCATTATGTTTAAAGCAAAATGATAGAATTTATTCATTGAGTTTGTATGAATAGATAATAGGAACATACTGTAAGGCTCAGTTATTTTTAACTTGACAAGTCCTTCAGTAGAAAAAAATATGTTAAGAATATATTAAGAAATCACAGTTCATAATAAGATCCACTGAGGAATTCATTAGAGCACTTTCCTTTTTTATTCATGATATATACAATTTGGTATCATGAGACAATGACAAAGTAGGAAAGCTTAGAGGATTTAGCAAGTGAAAATGAATAAATGGAGAGACTAAGTAGCTTATGATAGACTAAAATGCATTTTGTTATAAAATCATTAAGTACTTCAAACTAGCTTTATAAAACTTAGATTTGAAAACTTTATGTATTGTTTCTGGCATGTCATGCATTCATATCTCTTTCTCTAATTGAACATGCTTTCCATTTAATGTGCTATTTATCAATCTGTTTAAGGATTTCAATACAAAGTCTAACAATTTAATTTAATGGGAGAGAAAGCAAAAGCAGAGCTGACCTTGCCAGGAGCAGGTGTGGTCACATGTGGCTGTGCAGCTCTGGGAAGGTGTGTGGGAGGGGCTCATCCCTCTTGGAGTCCCCTCTACTCTCTGGTGAGTGTGCTGGAATTCTCAGTCTTTGGCATCTTCTTGACATTTAAGATTCTTCATTTTCAGACGTGTACAAGTAAAATGAATTCACATAAGATACAAAATTAACTTTTGGTGTTGCAGTTGTGAGAAGCACTGATGATTTCCTCCCCATTGAAAACAGTAAGAACTATTTTTTTAATAAACTAATTATTTAAAAGATCTTGAAGTTGTCCTAAGAGAAACAATAAAATAAACATCTATTCATAAACATTTGGTAAGAAAGATGAGTCTCCATGACATTTGAAAAAAGACCATTTCTTCCCTAGTCCCTCCCAGCTCACAAGCTTGACATTCCACTCTGGAATGCTGCAGGGAAGGTCAGAAAGCACCTTCTTTCCCGTTACAGGTGAAAGGACGCCTGCCCAGGAAGAGCAGGACTTCAGGGCTTCTTATCCTGCCCCGGCTGCCTGTTACTGAGGCTACATTCTGAGCAGTGCAGCTGAGAATTAGGGCTTTCTTCCACACACAGTCACAGGGTGTAGGCTTTACCATGGGTGTATAGATCATGAGGAAGCTGTTCTACTGCAGAAGAGGTAAGTCAGGGGGTGTCACTCAAGGAGAAGTTTGCCACTGTTTCTCCTGGCAGCTCCAGAGCCCTGGCTTTGAGGTACTATCATGAGGGAAAAGCCAGTCACAGGACAGAGAGCTCCAGAAAAATTGGGAGGCACCCCTACAGCATATAGCTCTAGGTTACTAGAGTTGGACCCTAAGGGGTATAACTTACAGAAGGCTATAAGGCCACATCTCCAAAATCAGAAAACATGACCAAACTACCTAATAAATAGAAATAATTCAAAAACAAGGCCTACATATATGCTGCTTGCAAGAGACTCACTTTAGATCTAAAGACACACACAGCCTGAAAGTGAAGGAAGAATATATTCCATGCAAATGGAAATAAAAAGAAAGCTACTGTAGCAATTCTTTAAAATAATTTGGATACATAACTGGAATTCTGGTTAGTACTATTCTGTCTTCATATTGCTTTAAGTAGTTATAATTATTATAGTTTAAATATGTTTTGGTTTTGTTGTTATTCAATCACCCTGTCATGTCTGACTCTTTGTGACCCCATGGACTGCAGCACACCAGGCCTCCCTGTACATCACCATCTCCCAGAGTTTTCCCAAGTTCATGTCCACTGTGTCAGTGATGCCATCCATCCATCTCCTCTGATGCCCTCTTCTCCTTTTGTCCTCAATCTTTCCCAGCATCACGGTCTTTTCCAATGAGTCGGCTGTTCACATCAGGTGACCAAGATATTGGAGTTTCAGCATCTGCATCAGTCCTTTCAATGAGTATTCATGGTTGATTTCCTTTAGGATGGACTAGTTTGATCTCTTTGCTGTCCAAGGGACTCTCAAGAGTCATCTCTCCACCATAGTTCAAAAGCATCAATTCTTCGGTGTTCTGCCTTCTTTATGGTCCAGCTCTCACAACTGTATATGACTACTGGAAAGACTACAGTTTGACTATATGGACCTTTGTTGGCAAAGTGATGTCTTTGCTTTTCAACACACTGTCTAGGTATGTCATGGCTTTCCTGTCAAGAAACAATGGCCTAATAATTTCATGGCTGCAGTCATCATCTACAGTGATTTTAGAATTCAAGAAGAGGAAATCTGTCACGGATTCCACCTTTTCCTCTTCTATTTTCCATGAAGTGTTGGGGCCTTTCTTTACCCTTTAAATATGCTTTACCCTTCATTATCTAAATATATATGTTGTTAAACTAACAAAATATGTATAAGATGTATGTGAGGAAAACTACAAAACTCTGATGAAATTTTTTTTAATTTAAATAAGTGAAAGGATAGTCTTATGTACATGAAAAGGAAGACTAAATGCTGTTGAGATGTCAGTTCTCCCCAATGTGATTTATAGATTCAGTACAATTTTAATCAAGGTTCCAGCAAGTTCCTTTGTGGACATTGACAAACTGATTCTAAAGTTTAAATTAAAAGGCAAAAATCCAGAATAGCTAAAGGAAAAAAGGGCCAGAGGTTTGACATTATCTGATGTCAGGGTTTATTATATAGTTATAGATATAAAGAAAGTGTGGCATTACTAAAAGTAGACAAAAGAAACCAAACAACAACAAAAAAAAGATTAATGAAACAGAATAGGCCCATACAAATATAATCAATATTTGAGAAAGAAACAAAGACAATTCATTTGAGAAGGTATTACCTTTTTAACAAATGGTGCCAGAACATCTGGACATCTACATGCAAAAAAAAAAAAAAAAAAAAAAAGAAGACTCTAGACAGATACCTTATGTTCTTCACAAAAAGTTAACTCAGAATTGTTCACAAACTAAATGTAAAACCATAAAACATTTTGAAAATAGCAGGAAGTAATCTAAGTGACCTTGGATATGATAATACAGTTAACAATTTCTGCTTTGCTAAAGTACTCCTTAAGAGAATAAGATACTCCAAACCATAGTCCAGGAGAAAATCTTTGCAAAGCACTCATCTTATAAAGAACTGATGTCAAAAATATACAAAGGACACTTAAAGCTCAACAATTGCAAAAAAAACCTAAAATCCTAATGGAAAACTTGACAAAAGATCTGGGTAGACATTTCACCAAAGAAGACAAACAAATGGTAACTAGGCACATGAAAAGACACTCAGAGTAACAAGCCACCAGGGAATCGCAAATTGAATATAAAGACATACCATTACATACCTATTAGAATGACTTATAACCAAAACAGTGACAACACCAAATACTTGTGAGGATATAAAGCAACAGGAAGTCTCATTCATTGCCGGTAGGACTGCAAATTGGTACTGCCACTTTGTAATACAGTTTGGCAGTTTCTTCTAAAACTAAATATACTCGTACACTGTGATTCCACAGACATGCTCTTTGTTTACCCAAGTGAGCAGAAAATTTATGTCCACATAAAAATTTGCACACAGATGTTTATAGCTGGTGTATCCATAATTGCCCAAACTTGGAAGGAACTAAGTTGCTTCTCAGTGCTGCTACTGTTTCTGAGTCGCTGCAGTCGTGTCTGACTCTGTGCGACCCCAGAGACGGCAGCCCACCAGGCTCCCCCGTCCCTGGGATTCTCCAGGCAATAACACTGGAGTGGGTTGCCATTGCCTTCTCCATTCTTCCTCAATAGGTGACTGGATAAACAAAATGTGGTCTATTCAGAAATCAGTCTGGACAGATCATGTAGCCAATTCAAATATATGACTTATTCATTCAGTTATACTACAAGAGGGAATATTCTCAGTATGAACTGACAGTTAATCTTACTTATACAACTATTGAGCCAATATACTATAATTTGTAAATCTGCTATATTTTTTATAAATATGTATAAGCTGTAATATAAATATAAATTGTTTATATTTGTTTATATATTATTTGTTTATATTATGATAAAATATATGTGTATATAGACATAGATACTTTTTAATATATTATCCAGGTCATTTATAAACTTGTTAATATTTGCTTAAATGATACATACTGTATTACATTTTTAATACATATTTCCTTTTTAATAATTTTGAAATACATGTGAAGTATTATATTTTATGCTTGTACCTTTGTTTTCACTTTCAAATTTTCTCACCAACAACATAAAACAACTCATTTTGTTCTACTTACTTTTAAAATTCTACTTGATCTGAAAAGTATATTACCTTATTTTCCTTACTATTTAAGTGATATAATTTGATTCTTACGAAATCATTTCACATTACTTTGTTTTAGGTGAGCATCTTGTAAATATATTTGAATTTTGCTTATATCTTTCAAAATAAAAAAATATTTAATTTTTAGGATTATTCCATTAAATTTATTTTTATAATTGATACAAAATTTAATATGTACAAATTGGGTTTAGAAAAGACAGAGGAACCAGAGATCAAGTTGCCAACATCTGTTAGACATAAAGAAAGCAAAGGAATTCCAGAAAAAAAAAATTTACTTCTGCTTCACTGACTATTCTAAAAGCTTTTTACAGTGTGGATGGCAACAAACTATGGAAAATTCTTAAAGACATGGGAATACCAGACCACCTTATCTGTCTCCTGAGAAATCTGTATGTGGGTCAAGAAGTCAGTTCATCATGGAACTGACTGGTTTAAAACTGAGAAGTGAATATGGCAAGGCTGTATATTGTCTCTCTGTTTATTCATCTTATATGCAGAGTACATCATGCAAAATGTTGGGCTGGATGAGTCACAAGCTATAAATAAGATTGCTGGGAGAAATATCAACAACCTCAGATACGCAGATGATACCACTGTAATCACAGAAAGTGAAGAGAAACTAAAGAACCCCTTGATGAGAGTGAAAGAGGAGAGTGAAAAAACTGGCTTACATTCAACATTAAAAAAAAAAAAAAAGAAAAGAAAAACAAAGATTATGGCATCTTGTCCCACCACTTCATGGCAAATAGAAGGAGAAACAGTGGAAGCAGTGACAGATTTTATTTTCTTGGGCCCCAAAATCACTGTGGATGGTGGCTACACCCTTCAAATTAAAAGATGCTTGCTCATTGGAAGGAACACCATGACAAACCTAGACAGTGTATTAAAAAGCAGAGGTATACTTTTCTGATAAAGTTCCATTTAGTCAAAGCTATGTTTTTTCCAGTTCTCATGTACAGATGTGAGAGTTAGACCATAAAGAAGGCTGAGCACTGAAGAACTGATGTTTTTGAATTGTGGTGCTGGAGAGGATTCTTGAGAGTTCCTTGGAATGCAAGGAGATCAAACCAATCAATCCTAAAGGAAATCAACCCTTAATATTCACTAGAAGGACTGAGACTTAAGCCAACAGATGTGAAAGAAAAATGGGGATAAATGATCACATGGAGACTAAACAGCATGCTACTAAAAAAGGTTTCAATAATGAAATCAAAGTGTAAATTAAAAAATACCCTGAGACAAATGACAATGGAAACACAACCTTACAAAGTTAACAGGGTGCAGTAAAAGTAGTGTTAAGAGGAAAGTTTATAGCAATACATGTCTTTCTCAAGAAACAAGAAAAATATTAACTAAACAGCCTAACCTATCACCTAAAAAAGCATGAGAAAAAGAAGAACAAACTAAATATAATGTCAGCAGAAGAAAATGCATACTTAATATCAGAGAGAAAATAAACTAGATATTTTTTTTTAAATACAAAGGATCAATGAACCCAAGCATTGGTTTTTGAAAAGATAAAATCAATAAACCTTTAGCCAGGCTTACCATTGAGAAAAGAAAGAGGACACAACGGAAAAAAAGAAATGAAAAAAGAAGAATAAAAAGTGATGCCACAGAAATATAAAAACAAAAATTAAGAGAATACTATAAACAATTAAATGGCACAAATTGTAAATCTAAAAGAAATGGACAAGTTTCTATAAATGTATAGTCTATCAAAATTGTACCATTATGGAACAGACCATTTGAATGATGGGTCACTAGAATTGAAATAGAATCTGTAATTTTAAAATTCCTTGCAGTTTGAAGTCCACACCGAATAGCTTCAGTGAAGAATTCTACCAAACATTCAAATAATAATTTATGCCTCTCCTTCTCAAACTCTTCAAAAGAATGAAGAGGAGAAACTCTCCCAAAAACATTTTATGAAGTCACCATCACTCTGATACCAACTCCAGCCAGAGATCATACCAAAAAAAGAAAACTATAAGCCAATATATTTGATGGATATACATGCAAGAATCCTCAGAAAAATTTTAGCAGACCAAATCCAACAATACATAAAAAAGATCATATGGTATGAAGTTGAAATATACCAATATTGTAAGAATGTTTCAATATTCACAAGTCCATTAATACAACACACCACATTTAAAAAAGGAAGGATGAAAAACACATGATCATCTCTTTCAATGCTGCAAAAGCATTTGACAAAATTCAACATCCTTTCATGATAAAACCTTACCAAAATGAGTGTAAAGGGAACATATGTCAACATAATAAAAGGCATTTACAACAAAGCCATAGCCAATATATTGTGCCGGTGGTGGAAAACTGAAAGAAAGGCTTCGGGAACAAGACATCCATGCTCACTCTTACCATATCTATTCAACATAGTGTTTGAAGTCTTAGCCATAGCAATTAAAAAAGAATCTTGCCTGGAAAATCCCATGGTCGGAGGAGCCTGGTAGGCTCCATTCCATGGGGTCTCTAAGAGTCGGGCACAACTGAGCAACTTCTTTCACTTTCATGCATTGGAGAAGGAAATGGCAACCCACTGCAATATTCTTGCCTGGAGAATCTAAGGGACAGAGGAGCCTAGTGGGCTGCCGTCTATGGGGTCACACAGAGTCGGACATGACTGAAGCGACTTAGCAGCAGCAGCAGCAAGAAATGAAAATATCCATTTTGGAAGGGAAAAGGAAAAAACTCACTATTTTTTAGTTTTACCCACTCTTTTATTGGCCACACAAATAAAAAAAAAATGATATTTTCTTGCTGAGACAGGAGCAGGGGTAGGCAGGGAGTGATAAAGATATTTCATGTTCATCACAAATCATCATTACTATGAAATACTAATAACAGAACAACCATATTTTATGGTATGAAGTTTTCACTGTTGCACTTTCTGTTCCCTAGAGTTAGCAATCATCTTTGAGAAATTTGGTCATTTACCTTTTAAAAAACTTATCGTGAATTAGATCTCAACCACTCCCCCAATTCCTCATTTATTGATGGCATCTTATAGACATACTCAACTATACCAAACAATCTATCATTTTCCTCCACCTGATAAAATTTCTCTCAGTGCATTCTAACCTACTTCAATCAAGGTTGGCCATTAGTCCTCAAACTTTATATTGTTAGATGCTTAATAACTCAGATAAATTTTGTTTTTGTGTATCATAGTTTTGATATTAACTGGCTTTGAAGTTAAAAACATAAATTTCTATGTGATAATTCATTAAAGTAAAAATAATATACTATTAACATATCTTTAATTAAAAATAAGTACAATTTCTGAAAGAAAAACTAGTGAAAGGAATGGAAATTTTTGTATGTTTTCAAGTATCTTTAATGTCTAGCTAAATAGAATGGATGGATTCATCTCTGTGTTTCTGCATTCAGTCTTTTGCGTTATCTTGTTTTCACTGACATATATGAAGAAACCAGGCCTCACACATATATGTAATTGGATAACAGGAAGACTATATTATTGACTCTTCTGATATATGAAATACTAAATATATATCAAACTAAACAAGCAATTTTTTAATGTTTAGGAGCATTGTATGATCTAAACTCATATTATTAAACTTTTCATGGCCATGGCTTATTTGCATTTTGAATGAATTGTTTTTCCCATGTATAATTTGATGATACCATGCATCAGTGAGGGGGCTTCCCTGGCAGTTCAGCTGGTAAAGTATCCACCTGCAATGCCAGAGTCCCAGGTTTGATCAGGTCAGGAAGATCCCCTGGAGAAGGGACAGGCTACCCACACCAGTATTCTTGGGCTTCTCCAGCTGCTCAGATGGTAAAAAATCTGCCTGCAATGTGGGAGACCTGGGTTTGATCCCTGGATTGGGAAGATCCCCTGGAGGAAGGCATGGCAAACCACTTCAGTATTCTTGCCTGGAGAATCCCCATGGACCAAGGAGGCTGGTAGGCTACAGTCCATTGGATTGAAAAGAGTCAGACATGACTGAATGACTAAGCACATGCATTAGTCAAATATAAAAGGTTACTTTACGGATATATCATTTCTTTAAAATTTTGACACATTTCATAATACAATATAAAATACCACATTCTTTAATATCACCACCAGTTTCATCAGAACAGTCTTTGTGATTGTTGGCTGTTTGGGAAAAGGCTTGACATGTCTATTAGGAAAGCAAGATAATTAATTAAAAGTGTTTAAAAGATCCCCTGGAGAAAGAAGTGGCAACCTGCTCCAGTATTCTTGCTTGGAGAATTCCATAGACAGAGGAGTCTGGTGGACTACAGTCTATGGGATCTTAAAGAGTCAGACATGACTGAGCGACTTAGAGATTTAGAGAACCTTTGAAAAGTCTCTGGTTAATGAGAAAATCAAATCCATGGGAAGGTAGCTCCAATTTACTGGGAATTACAAATTGTTCTCTTATCAGATGCTGATAACAGAAAAAATGGGTAGGAGTTTCAGGGAAATGGGTCTAAATAAATGATGAAATTATTCAGACCTGAAGGTCTATAATAAAAAATAGTCAAAGAGTGACTTTAGCAAGATGGCCAAATAAGACATCCTTTGTTAATAACTCTCATTCAACAACAAGAGTTTGACAACTCTCCATGGGAAAAAAGAAAACAAAACGTGTTTTTGTGGGAGATGTGGGATACAGCAACATACACCAAAGGATCCCAGAGGAGTCTTGTCCACCTATGTGTAGCATAAATAGGTATAGACTTGACTGTGAACCCTTAAGTGGTCCAGGAACTATCTCCAGCCCCTTTCAAACAAGGCCAAACTGACATATAAAACCAAACACAGACAGCAAATACTTTGTGGAAGTCAAGGAGTCCAGTGGAGAAGTTCCAGCATGAAGATGGAGAAAAGAAATATCAAATATCCAAGTTTGAACACACTGGAAAGGGTCAGAAAAACAGCATGCTTTCACCCACATTGCCTCTCTTCTAAGGCTGCGTAACCTAGTGCCATGGGAGATCCTCTTGACCTGTGAAACTTCTCATGGAGGAAAGTGAGTTCCATAGTCAGCAAAGACCCAAACTATAGACTTCTCTTCATAAGTGGGTAAAGAAGTCAATAAAGACTCAAAACGAGTTCTACTTTTAGCAAAGACAGCAATACAAGACTTCAAAGAACACGAGGAATCAAGGAAAGTTAATATCACCAAAGGGTCACAATAGTCTTCCTATAACCCACTCCTAAAATATGGATATATGTGATTCACCCAGTAAAGAATTCAAAAGAACTGCTGTAAGGAAGCTCAGAAGGCTACAAGAAAACACAACAGACAAACAAAAAAGCCTTAATAAAGAGATGGAAACAATTAAACAAATACCGGAGCTGAAGAATGAAAGTGCAATAATAAAGAAAAAGAAAATGCAATAGGCAGCATCAATAGCACAAAGCATCAAACAGAAAAGTGAATCTGTGGATTATAAGACAGGACTTTTGGAATTATCCAGTTAGAGAAGGAAAAAAAAATTAAAAGAAATGAAGAAATATTGTGAGATTTATAGGATATCATTAACAGAAACAATCTGTGAATTATCGGAGCCCCAAAAGAGAAGAGGATGAGGACAAGCTGGAAATGTTGGTCAAAGAATATAGACTTCCAGCTGTAACATGAATAATTTCTGGGGATTTAATGTAGAGGATGGTGACTGTAGTCAACAATACTATATTGCATACATGAAAGTTGCTAAGACAATAAATCTTAAATATTCTCACCACAAAAAAATAAATGGCAATTATGTGAGGTGACGGTGACAGAGATGTTACCTAATCCTATTCTGATAATCATCTTGCAACGTATCTGTGTATGAAATCATTGTGTTGTACACTTTAAACGTACATAATGTTAAATATCAATTATAGCTCAATAAAGCCAGGCATTAGAAAAGTCTGTAAATTTTGGCATGATGTTTAGTTCAAGGTAGCCCATTAATTTTTTTGAAAAAAAGCTAGTATTTTGTCTTGAAAGCTAGAATATTATCATAGGTAGCATATGTTGCCAGTTGTTTTCCTGACAGACTCAAACTATTCATTTTCAAGAAATTTCTTTCTAAATATCTAAGTCTGAATAACCTTGATTTGTCTGCCATTTATTCTTTGAATTAAAGATGTTATTTCATGAAAAACTCAACTAGTTTAATGTACAACTCAATCTATATGTGTTTTTCATTGAGATAAACACTGGACCACAGCGTATTAACTCTGTATTTCTGTTTTGTAACCATTAATGTATAAAAATACATAAGTTAGAGATGTCAAAAATAAAAAAAACTTACTATTTCATGCAGAGTAATGAAATTCTGAAGTGAAACTAGCATTACTTCTTTTTTTGTTGTTTTAAAGAATCACAAGCAGACAGCAGTTACAAAAATAACAGCAAATTGTAGAGTTTGTTACTGTTGTCCTGGTTTGTGCCAAGGTGCACTAATCACACACCATTGCTTTGGTAACATCAGAGAAAATGCAAATATGTCAAATAGAGTGCTAGTATCAATATAAGAAATAATTTCCATAATGTGAACTCTATGAAGGGGTCTTGAGACCCTTAAGTATTTAAAGGTACATTCTGAGTACTACTCATATTGACTTTACATTACATCATCAATGCATTAATGTTGAAGATAGAAAAAAAATTATGACTATCATTTTTTTTCTGTCATGTGTATTTGCCATGAATTGAAGTCTGGACAAAGTCTTATCAATTTATTTCTATCTACCTTAAAAATAATGTTTACTTATACCTGATAGCTTCAGTTCAAAAAGCCCAGTTGACCGTTTTTGCATCTTTTACAAGACATTTTCATGTATAATTTTTTGAACATTTAAAACACTGGCAGTGAAACATTTACCCAGATATTGATGTGAGCCAGAAGTAATTGAGTTTAGAGGGACCACACTGATTCCCCATTATAGCACGTAGACACATAGGTTCTGATATGAAAGCAAAGCTTGACCAACTGGAATAAAGCCTCAAGTACATTCAGTACTTCTGGAGACACTGTGATAGAAAAATCTCTTCACAGATCTGCTGTTTTCCTTCTTGTTTCCGATGTTGAACAGGAACGTGGCCATATGTCCAGAAGCAATGGAGACTCTGTGCTCTATATTCTAGTTCAGTAGAAGAATGTTCACAGGGACAAGGGAAAAGACACACCATCAGAGAGGTAGGCAGTTTGCATCAGCTGAGAAGCTTGTAGCTTAATATATTTTTAATCTATTGCCTGGCTTTTTTCTCTCACATTTGAAATTATCCAAAACCTCAGTAAATACATTTTAATATGTAAACTATAATAAGCAGAAATGGGTTTTAAAAGGCTTAATGATACTTAAACTAATTATTTAGAAATGCAAATTTCCACATTTATCCAAGATCATCAAGCCTCCAGGAATGACTGATTGGGCTACTCTATGTGCAATGCCATTTAAATGCAATAACTTGGAAATATTCAATGAAATATGATCTTTTCCCTTTGCAATCTATAATTAAAATGCCAATTTTATCTCAGTAATCTATGTAAATTTACATTTAGAATGAGAAAATTAAGTTTTTATTATAGCCTAGAGTATTTATTGTTCCTTTTTATATTTTGGCATTTTTAAGGGAAGGATAAAGAGCATTATACCAGAAAAGCATTTGAAAAATTACTCCTGGGACTGGTAATGAAATAGCAAATACAGCTTTGTGAGATGACCTGTAGGTAGTTATGCAAAAAACACCACAATATTAGATGCAGGATGACTTGTTTAAACATGGGAAAGCCAATAGCACTATGAGTGAATACTCCTTTTCAGTAGTCATCATTTACACGGTATGAAGGCAGCATGTGAGAAAATGTGTTGCCATAAACTGCAGACGGCTAGTCAGAAGATAAAATCAGTATAGGTTTTCAAAGTAACTCTATCTTCATATTTAAGAATACTTTGCTCATGATAACAGCTGGGAAAACTCATTAAGTTACTGGAAATGAGCCTAGCTTTGCTTTTATTATCAGTTCTGTGATAAAGCCTCCTGGACAGCAAGAGAGAACTGTTAAAGAAAGGGTTTTGCAGCACTCATTTTTATAGAGTTGCATATTTTTGCAATAACAAATGTAGTTGTAAAACACAAGATGTTTTTCATCCCCAAACTGATTGGGGGGAGGGTTTTGGAAAGGAATTTATATTCGGTGCAATTTGCATAATTTAGGAAGATGCTTTATATATTTATATTCTCTCTTCTGTTGATTTCCAACTAGAGTTGTTGCCAAGAATCTTTACCCAGTGGTAGGACTGACTGGAGGTGGAGGGTAGGGATAGGGTGAGAATGCGCCCATTTTCCCCATAAAGCAGCAGAAAACCCATGGTGAGAGTATGGTTTTGGGAAAGAAAACACCACTACATGAAAAATATTTTAAATTATTATTCTTATTGCACAAATTAAAAAGTGAACTGAAAGCTATAATAAAATGTCTATAAGCATCAGTGAAGCTGGATTCAAGTTCTGATCCCTCTGATTCTAAAGTCCATGCTTTTGGCATTGCTCCACAGGCACCAGCTTTCTTTTTCTGTCCATAAATAACCCTAAATGTCCCTACCATCCTGCTCCCAACTTCCTCCTTACAAGAATGGAAAATTTTATTCTAGTTATTAATGTTACAAACTATAGAGACCTCATGTTTCAAGTGAATCATCTTAGGATTCATTATGGGAATAGAATATTCAATAAAAATACAGGAATTTTAACAGGTATTGTCTGAATGTGTTTTTAATAACATATTAAAATTTCCCTTTAAAAAATTCTTGTAAATTCTCTAAAATGGAGATATCACTAAGAGGACTTATAAATCATTCAAGAATTACTGAATTCTCACGATGTTGGAAACCATATGCAAACGCAAAATGAATGTGCAAGCCTGCACAAAGCTTACCAATGTATCTGTGGACTAAGATTGATGTAACAAGGATTACAAAAAAAAAAAAAAAAGGCTTATTGTTATATTATTAAGAGGTGAGCCTTCTGTTCTTGTAATATGAAGTAGCCCTACATCTCTCAGATTCTTTCTAAGTAAAAATCCTTAAACATAACACAATGATTAGATGTGGGAAGACTCTGAAGGGTGGAAAGGTTGATGGCTGCCTAGGATCCTCAGGACTTGAGAAGTTATGTTCACTGGGCTATCTTTTTTTCCGGCCATATATACCTGGCATGGCACCTCAGAAGCCTGCTAATTGGAATTGCCAATTGGCTCAGAAAAACAAAAATAATAATAATAAGATGCCTGGGAAAACCCATTCTTCTTGGATAAAAAAATTCAGAAACAGTGGTCTAAGAGAAAAGATAAACAGATTTTTGTCAATACCCAACTGATTCCATCAGAATTTCATTGGAAACCTGCCCTCCTCCACTACCATGGTTTCAACAGAACTGAGTGAGAGCTAATTTTTCACCCCACAGTGGTCCTCTGAGTTCTTCTTCCAGTGATACCAGCAGGAACGAGCAGGCTGCTGTTCATCCGTCCTTAATCGGTGAATGCCGGTAGCGCTTCAACCCCCAGAAGAGTAGCATCAGCAGAGCTGAGCGGAGAGCTCTCTTCCTTCCCTGAGCAGTGGACGAACCTGCTGAAGCTATGTCAATATGGTTGACTAGCGATCTGCTATCCCACCTACGTGTGCAGAGGCAAGCCATGGTCTAATTTCCCTTACAGCAGGGTCCGCAGAGCCCAGTAGCCGCCTAAGCTTCCCCGGAAACCCCCCCGCCTGGCAGCAGTGAGAACTCGCAATGAGGGACCAAGCTTTTCAGCGTGAGGTTTACTGCAACCTGAGTGTCCGCGGGGCTCAGTGGGGGCTGCTGTCCACCCCATCCAGCATCGTGAGGCAAGCTATTCAGCACTGTGGCCCCCCTCATCGCCTGTCAGCAGGCTCTGAAGTCAGTCCCCAGTCCCACCCATAAATCGAGGAGATGCCAGAGTTCCTGGTAGGTGCGGCATGCCATGCTCTGTCCCTCAGTCGTGTCTCATTCTTTGAGACCCCCTGGACTATAGCCAGCCTGGCTCCTCTGTCCATGGGATTTTCCAGGCAAGAATACTGGGGTGCATTGCCATCCTTCCTCCAGTGGATCTTTCTGACCAAGGGATCCAACTGGAGTCGATCGTGTCTCCTGCACTGGCAGGCAGATTCTCTACCGCTGAGCTACCAGGACAGCCCTTTGGTATGCGGTAGTGCTAGTGTTAGTGCTTAGTCGCTCAGTCGTGTCCGACTCTGTGATCCCATGGATTGTAGCCTTCCAGGCTCCTCTGTCCATGGGGATTCTCCAGGGAAGAATATTAGAGTGGGTTGCCATGTCCTCCTCCAGGGGATCTTCCTAACCCAGGGATCAAACCCAGGTCTCCTGAGTTGTAGAGAGATTCTTTACTGTCTGAACCACCAGGGAAGCCCTGGCTGGCAACTCACTCCCACTTCCTCTTCCCTCTAGTATCAGCTGGGCTTTTGCCCCCACCCTGTGGCAATAGAAATTCTATTTCAGGACCCCACATTCCTCTCCCTGGTGTGAATGCAGCCTAGAGGGAAGACAGACACCCACCCCACTCATCCACAAGAAGCTACGTGGGTCAGTACCCCACTTTTACTGGGGCAGTTTTGGCAATCCTGTCAGAAAGCCAAACACAGACAATCACTTGTGCCTCAGCTACCTCTGAGTAGGGATCAGATCAGATCAGATCAGTCAGTTGTGTCCAACTCTTTGCGACCCCATGAACTGCAGCACACAAGGCCTCCCTGTACATCACCAACTCCCGGAGTTCACTCAGACTCACGTCCATCGAGTCAGTGATGCCATCCAGCCATCTCATCCTCTGTCGTCCCCTTCTCCTCCTGCCCCCAATCCCTCCCAGCTTCAGAGTCTTTTCCAATGGGTCAACTCTTCACATGAGGTGGCCAAAGTACGGAATTTCAGCTTTAGCATCATTCCTTCCAAAGAAATCCCAGGGTTGATCTCCTTCAGAACAGACTGCTTGGATCTCCTTGCAGTCCAAGGGACTCTCAAGAGTCTTCTCCAACACCACAGTTCAAAAGCATCAATTCTTCGGTGCTCAGCTTTCTTCACAGTCCAACTTTCACATCCATACATGACCACAGGAAAAACCACAGCCTTGACTAGACGGACCTTTGTTGGCAAAGTAATGTCTCTGCTTTTGAATATGCTGTCTAGGTTGGTCATAACTTTCCTTCCAAGGAGTAAGCATCTTTTAATTTCATGGCTGCAGTCACCATCTGTAGTGATTTTGGAGCCCAGAAAAATGACAGTATACAGTATACAGCCTTGACGTACTCCTTTTCCTATTTGGAACCAGTCTGTTGTTCCATGTCCAGTTCTAACTGTTGCTTCCTGACCTGCATACAAATTTCTCAAGAGGCAGGTCAGGTGGTCTGGTATTCCCATGTCTTTCAGAATTTTCCACAGTTTATTGTGATCCAGTGAGTGCTAAATATGAGGATTATAAAGGTCCTATATTTATAATACTAATAGCCAGAATGTCCAGAATATAAGAAATAATCATGTGCAGGGGAAGACAGATGGAGGGTAAAAGTAACTTTTGAAATACTCCAGAGCATTCTGTTCTTAACAAACCCTGCCCTCAAGAGAACTTATTTTACAAGAGCCTAATCTTCTGGGGTTTTATCAAAATCTAACCTATCTGCAGGGAGGGAACTACCCAATATTAGTCTTTCTTGTCTTCCTGTCCTACCTAAGGTGGAGGGGAAAAAAAGTTGTAACTAGTTAGTAATTACAGCAAAGATGTAGGCTACAAGGTTACAAAAGTCAATCTCTTTCGAAAATACCAGCAATGAAAATGTGGAATTTGAAATACACTATAAATTACATTAGCACCAAATAATGAAATTCTTAGGTATAAATCTGACAAATTATTTGTAAGATTTGTATGAAAAAAGTACAGATTCTGATGAAAGAAATCAAAGGACACAATAAATGGAGAGATATCCCACATTCATAGACTCAATATTGTCAGTATATCAGTTCTTCCCAACTTGATATTTAAGATTAAATGTGATCTTAATAAAAAATCCCAAAGAAAGTTATTGTGTGGACATCAACAAATTATTTCTGAAATTTAAACACAGAGGTGAAAGTCCCAGAACAGCCAACACAATATTGATGTGTTGGAGAAGACAAAAGTCATAGAATTGACATTACTTGACCTCAAAACTTAATACAAAATTGCAATAATCAAAGAAGTATGCTATTGCTGAAAGGATAGACAGATTAATAAAACAGAATAGAAAGTCTCCGGGAAATAAGTCCTTTCCCCATAAATATAGTCAGCTGATCTTTAACAAAGAAGCAGATGCAATATTACAGAACAAAAATCATCTTTTTAAGAAACAGTGCTGGAACAATGGGATACCACAAGCAAAAAGAAAAACAAGAGAGAATCTAAAGACAAGCATTGCATTTTTCACAAAAATTTACTCCAAATGGATCATAGATTAAAATATAAATGCAAAGTATAAAACTGCTGGAAGATAACATAGGAGAAAACATAACTGGGCTTGAATTTAGTGATTATTTTTTGGACATCACACCAAAGGCACAGTCCATTAAGGAAATAATTTTAAAAGTTGGATTTCATTCACATTAAAATTTCTGCTCTATGTAAAACAATGTCAAGAAAATGAAAAGACAAGCCACAGCCTGGGGGAAAAATATTTGAAAAAAGTACATTTGATACAACTATTTTATTTCTATATAACAGAAAACATTGTTGAAAATAAATTTCTAAAAACAGTATCTTTAAGCACAAACATGCCAGTGGTTAGTAAGAATTCTATCAATCAGTTTAATATTTCTTTACATTAAAGTAATGAACATCACTGGAGAAATCACAAGTGCTTACTAACTAAAGGAATATGTCACACATATATCAGATACAATCTATAGTCCTATCATTTTGGAAAAATTGTTTGACATTATTTATGCAGTTGATATACACCCATCCAATGAGCAAATAATTCTACTTCTACATATGTATCCAATAGAAACACACACTATACATATGTACCAAAAGACAGGGACATAAATGCTCATAGCAGCATTATAATAGCCCTAAACTGGAAACTGGCACTTCCAAAGTCAAGTAGATATGTAAAGTCTGTAATAATGACAAAATGTGAAATACATTATCGGAGAAGGCAATGGCACCCCACTCCAGTACTCTTGCCTGGAAAATCCCATGGAGGGAGGAGCCTGGAAGGCTGCAGTCCATGGGGTCGCTGAGGGTTGGACACGAAATACATTATAAGTATCTATAAAATGAATCAGTTATACTCAAAGACAAGACTAAATAGCATAAACATAGCAGTGAGTAAAAGGAGCAAATGAAACAATGCACACTCCATTTTTCACTTACATATACCTAAAAAAATCATGAAATATTTGAGCTAAATTTTATAAATCTAGGATAAGAATTCTCCAAGCTAGGCTTCAGCAATATGTGAACCGTGAACTTCCTGATGTTCAAGCTGGTTTCAGAAAAGGCAGAGGAACAAGAGATTAAATTGCCAACATCCTCTGAATCATCAAAAAAGCAAGAGAGTTCCCGAAAAACATCTATTTCTGCTTTATTGACTATGCCAAAGCCTTTGACTGTGTGGATCACAATAAACTGTGGAAAATTCTGAAAGACATGGGAATACCAGACCACCTGACCTGCCTCTTGAGAAATTTGTATGCAGGTCAGGAAGCAACAGTTAGAACTGGACATGGAACAACAGACTGGTTCCAAATAGGAAAAGGAGTACGTCAAGGCTCTATATTGTCACCCTGCTTATTTAACTTATATGCAGAGTACATCATGAGAAACGCTGGGCTGGAAGAAGCACAAGCTGGAATCAAGAATGCCGGGAGAAATAACAATAACTTCAGATATGCATATGTGACCACCCTTATAGCAGAAAGTGAAGAGGAACTAAAAAGCCTCTTGATGAAAGTGGAAGAGGAGAGCAAAAAAGTTGCCTTAGAGCTCAACATTCAGAAAACGAAGATCATGGCATCTGGTCCCATCACTTCATGGGAAATATATGGGGAACAGTGTCAGACTTTATATTTCTGGGCTCCAAAATCACTGCAGATGGTGATTGCAGCCATGAAATTAAAAGATGCTTACTCCTTGGAAGGAAAGTTATGACCAACCTAGACAGCATATTCAAAAGCAGAGACATTACTTTGCCAACAAAGGTCCGTCTAGTCAAGGCTATGGTTTTTCCAGTGGTCATGTATGGATGTGAAAGCTGGACTGTGAAGAAAGCTGAGCACTGAAGAATTGATGCTTTTGAACTATGGTGTTGGAGAAGACTCTTGAGAGTCCCTTGGACTGCAAGGAGATCCAAGCAGTCCATTCTGTAGGAGATCAGCCCTGGGATTTCTTTGGAAGCAATGATGCTAAAGCTGAAACTCCAGTACTTTGACCACCTCATGCGAAGTGTTGACTCATTGGAAAAGACTCTGAAGCTGGGAGGGATTGGGGGCAGGAGGAGAAGGGGACAACAGAGGATGAGATAGCTGGATGGCATCACCAACTCGATGGACATGAGTTTTGGTGAACTCTGGGAGTTGGTGATGTACAGGGAGGCCTTGCGTGCTGCAATTCATGGGGTCACAAAGAGTTGGACATGACTGAATGGTCCATCCAGACTGTGGAATATGGGTCAGCAACAATATGAGATGGAGTATTGATATATGTAACAATTTGGATGGATCTTAAGGGAGTTATTCTGGGTGAAAAAAGGACAGTGTCAAAAGTTTACATACTGCATGATTTCATTTGCATTGCACTTTTGAAATAAGAACATTATAGAATTAGAGAGCAGTTTAGTGATAACCAAAGATATGTGAAGTGGGAAGAAAGGTAGGTAGTTGCGACTATGAAACTGTATCAGGAAAGATCTTTGAAAAGGAACTGTTCTGCATCTTGGACTGTGGGTGGCTCACAAATCTCCATGTGTGATAGATTTGCATTAAAATGCATACACATGTGTACACAATTAAGTACATGCAAAACTGATGAAACCTGAAAATGGATGAACTTTTATCAATGCTAATTTCTTGGTTGTGATATTGTGCTATGGTGATGCAAAATATTACCATTGGAATAATTTAAGTACAAGTATATGGAGCTTCTCTGTATTAATTCTTCTATGAATCCATACTTTTCACCAATATTTGCAAAAAATACACTTCACATTAAGAAAAAAATTGAGAATTTGCCGGACATCTGTTATGAAATCCTCTGAATGAGTACTACATCAGGACCAAGACTCAATGAGCTTGCCACATGTCTTAGTCTTCCCTTTCATCACATGAGCAAGTGATGATATCCAGGGGCATTCTTAACTATGCAAGAATTAAGGGAAGATACATGTTTATCTTAAAAAAATAGAGGCTTTATGAAGGAAAAAAGGTAGAAATCTGTACTGTGATTCTCATTAGAAACAGTAAATTTGATTAATCAACTCTATAGGTTATCTCATGAATATGTCTATCAAAACAAAATTAATAAAAGCAAAGTCTATTAAAGAAAGCAATAGTGTTCTATCTTTGCTATGCTAAGTCACTTCAGTCCTGTCCGACTCTGTATGACCCCATAGACGGCAGCCCAGCAGGCTCCCTCGTCCCTGGGATTCTCCAGGCAAGAACACTGGAGTGGGTTGCCATTTCCTTCTCCAATGCATGACAGTGAAAAGTGAAAGTGAAGTTGCTCAGTCGTGTCCGACTCTTAGCGACCTGGACTGCAGCCCACCAGGCTCCTCTGTCCATGGGATTTTCCAGGCAAGAGTACTATCTTTAGTTTTGGATAATAGCATGACATCAGTTAGGTATTGTGGAGAGAGAGCAAATTAGCCAAAAACATACGTTCAGGTTCTCTCACCCCACGTTTTGTAAATAATGACTATGTAATAGAGGATCTCATTTTTGGCACTGCGCATGTGCATCGCAAGGTACTCGCTTGGTGGTGTAGTTTGTGGGGTATGCCTGTATAAGCTTCTCCTGGAAAAGCCCTGAAGGGTTGTACGCGATTATATTGCATGATGTTATGTCTGCTGGTATGGATGCTGCGCCAGCCAGGAGAGAATAAACGCGTCTGCAGTTCCTACTGGCTCCTCTCCTTCTCTTCCAGCTTCTTAGCTCATGCCTTGCCTACCACGGATTTAGCGAACAGTGCTGCACAGTGAGATACAGCAAGATAACTGGTGCTGTGAGCGGGATCGGTGATACAGGTATGAAGTTTGCTCATGCGAAAGCACAGTAAACTAAAATTTATAATCAATGTGTATGCTATATCTAGATGTTTAATTCCAGTTTACTGAGTGAAAGTATGAAGCAAAGGGTTCAGGGATGATGAACTTTAATAAGCAAATGATTATTTTATTGGACTTCAGAAGTTGGTTAGGTGCTTAAGCTGCTGCTGCTAAGTCACTTCAGTCGTGTCCGACCCTTTGCGACCCCATAGACGGCAGCCCACCAGGCTCCCCCGTCCCTGGGATTCTCCAGGCAAGAACACTGGAGTGGATTGCCATTCCCTTCTCCAATGCATGAAAGTGAAAAGTGAAAGTGAAGTCGCTCAGTTGTGTCCAACCCTCAGCGACCCCATGGACTGCAGCCTTTGCTTAGTAAAAATTCTTCTCCAGTAAATTCGAGAGTTTTGCCGTTAAGTGAAATACTAGCAAATATATGTCCTCTAGGGAGAAGATGATACAATGATGATCATCTGTTCATTTACTTTTTCTGGATGGGCAAGCATCAAAGCCTGCCTCCCTTTTACTTGAAAGTAAAAGTAGAATATAAGTTGAAAATGGCTTTATAATGAGAGTGGATAGAAATGAGTCACTCTCTGGGCACAAGAATGTGTTCCAGAAGCATGGAGATCTTTCTTGTATCTGTTAAATAGTGAATATGTGGAAGGTCATAATGACTATTGAACTTATTCGTTCCTGAATTTATTTACATATGCAATATTTCATCTACTGATGTAACATCATCTTTTGAGTATGTTCCAAAAAATCCTACAAGTCATGAATGTCAACATATTTCCCATTCTTATAGAATTCAAAAATTAGTGATGCAACTGATACTCAAGTAACAGCAAAACCACACTGTGCTAGTTAAGGGTCAGCATAGGAATTTCTCTACTTGTCATGAGTTTGTTCTCTTCCCTTTATTGGATCCTCCTTCTGACATTAGTTGCTGGGAGGGAAGGGTTAGCTTAGGAGACAGAGAGAATTGAGAAATAAAGTGATTACTTGTTAGTTTTCTAGCCTTTTCTCCCCAACAAATATTAATTGTACATGCATGTCTGTGTCCTAAGTCTCTTCAGTCATGTCTGAGTTTTTGCAACCCTATGGACTGTAGCCTGTTAGGCTCCTCTGTCCATGGGATTCTCCAGGTAAGGATACTGGAGTGAGTTGCCATAGCCTCCTCGGACAAGACTCAGCGACTTCACTTTCACTTTTCACTTTAATGCATTGGAGAACGAAATGGCAACCCACTCCAGTGTTCTTGCCTGGAGAATCCCAGGGATAGGGGAGCATGGTGGGCTGCCATCTATGGGGTTGCACAGAGTCGGACATGACTGAAGCGACTTAGCAGCACCTCCAGGTCATCTTCCTGGCCCAGGGATTGAAAATGCATCTCTTATGTCCCTTGCATTAGCAGTCAGGTTCTTGACCACTAGTGCCAGCTGGGAAGACCAGAATGTATATAATTGTTTGTTATTAATTTATTTAGCAAACATTTATGGAACATTTATCACGAGAGAGGTATTCCACTATTATTAACAAATATAGCCTCAAAAATCTCATTTATTCAAAGTCATTATTCTTGTTCTCAAAGCATTATATCTTGAATGTTGAAATTAAGAGGATATAAGTATGCATATGCCAACAAATTTCACAACCTAGAAAAAAATGAACATGTTTATAGAAACACAGAGTCCACCAAACCTGAATCAAGATGAAATATATAATTTGAACAGACTGATCAGTAAAACTGAAATAGAACCTGTAAAAGAAGAAAAGAAAAGAACATCTCTCTACAAACAAAGTTCAGGATCAGATGGCTCCACCGGCAAATTCTAACAAGTATACAAAGAAGAAATCATACCCATCCATCTCAAACACTTCTGAAAGATCGACAACATAAAATGTCATCTTTATGATCACCCTGATATCAAATCAGACAAAGACATTACCAAAAAAGAAAAGTACAGCCCGATATAAATATGTGTATGGCTTTTTATGTAAACAGTAATGCCATTAATCAGACAAAATTAAAATTCAAAATTTTCTATAAGTTTTGGAAAACACACTCAGCCTATTAACTTTAAGAATGTAAATTATCTTGACTAAATAGAGTTAAAACTCATGTTTGCTAAATATCTATTATATGCAAACCTTCCTGCTCAGTGTTTTAGATTCAGTCCTCTGGCAGTGGTATTGATAGCTACGTTTTAAGGAAGAATGAGTTTATGTGATTTGATATATAACTTTACTGACACAGAGGGAAGTAAATGGCAGAGTAAGGAACTGGACTAAGGATTTGCTGTTTCTACACTACATTGTTTCCATTAAGCCACTGAGACTGGACACTCAAACTTATTCTGAAGGTGGTATGAGTAAAGAAACTATACACTGAAGAATCTTTAAAGAGATTGACTTGACTGGAGGATAGGATCCTTGGGAATGGGATCGGGGGAGACTGGGTGGGTGAAAGAGACAGGAATGGGATGATGGACGGCTTTCCAAATCACACTAAAGAAGAGGTAGGAGGTGTCCCTCTATAAGCTTTCAGAAGTCAGAGAAGAAATGGGTGGAGTGATGCATGAAAGCATAGTGGTCTTGGACAGGACAGGTACCTTTCCTTGAGACTAGAGGGGAGGTGAAGAGGATAACTTATAATACTTTTTAACTTTTTATTTTATATTGGAGCATAGGCAATTAACAACATTGTGATAGTTTCAGGTGTACAACAAAGCCACTCAAAAATACATATACATATACTCATTCTTCCCCAAACTTCCCTCTCATCCAGGCTGCCAAACAATATTGGACAGCACATAGTATTAAATATTGAATTGATCAGGGAATAAATGGATATATTTTAAATTTTAGATTGAATTATCCTTTTACTTTAACTGAAAAAATTTGTATTATGCTTTAAAAGGAATATTGCCAGTTATATAACTGATTATATATATATATATATATATATATATCTCCCCTCTTTTTCAGATTCTATTCTCATATAGGTCATTGGAGTCTACTGAATAGAGTTTCTTTTGCTATTTAGTAGGTTCTTACTAGTTATCTATTATACATATAGTAGAGTATATATGTCAATCTCAATCATCCGATAAATACCTCACACAGCATTGCAAGTCAACTATAACACAAAAATTAAACTTTAAAAAGCATAGTATATTTCATTAATATATTTTATCATTTAAAAATTTAAATTTAAGTTGAATTGGCCTTATATTCCATTTAAAACATTACTTACCTGTTCATTTTTGTTATTCAATGAAATCAACTCAAATCTTGAAAGCCATTTTAGTTTCAGATTTTATCTAGTTTGTTTCTTAATGTTTCTAAGTTATTTCTACTCATGGTTTGCTTGGCCCTCAAATTATTTTCTTATCAATATCAGTTCAGTTCAGTCTCTCAGTCTTGTCCAACTCTTTGTGACAGGCTTCCCTGTCCATCACCAACTTCTGGAACCTATTCAAACTCATGTCTACCGAGTCAGTGATGCCATCCAACCATCTCGTACTCTGTCTTCAACCTTTCTCCTTCTCCTCCCATCTTCAATCTTTCCGAGCATCAGGGTCTTTTCAAATGAGTCAGCTCTTCGCATCAGTGGCCAAAGTATAGGAGTTTCAGCTTCAACATCTGTCCTCCCAATGAATATTCAGGACCGATTTCCTATAGGATGGATTGGTTGGATCTCCTTGTAGACCAAGGGACTCTCAAGAGTCTTCTCCAACACTACAGTTCAAAAACATCAATTCTTCAGTGATCAGCTTTCTTTATAATCCAACTCTCACATCCATACATGACTACTGGAAAAACCATAGCTTTGACTAGATGGACCTTTTTTTAGCAAAGTAATATCTCTGCTTTTTAATATGCTGTCTAGGTTTGTCTAGTGGAGGTGATAGAATTCCAATTGAGCTATTTCAAATCCTGAAATATGATGCTGTGAAAGTGTTGCACTCAATAGGCCAGCAAATTTGGAAAACTCAGCAGTGGCCACAGGACTGGAAAAGGTCAGTTTTCATTCCAATCCCAAAGAAAGGCAATGCCAAAGAACGTACAAACTACCTCACAATTGCACTCATCTCACATGCTAGTAAAGTAATGCTCAAAATTCTCCAGGCCAGGCTTCAGCAATACATGAACCGTGAACTTGCAGATGTTCAAGCTGGTTTTAGAAAAGGCAGAGGAACCAGAGATCAAATTGTCAACATCCGCTGGATAATCAAAAAAGCAAGAGAGTTCCAGAAAAACATCTATTTCTGCTTTGTTGACTATGCCAAAGTCTTTGACTGTGTGGATCACAATAAACTGTGGAAAATTCTGAAAGAGATGGGAATACCAGACCACCTGACCTGCCTCTTGAGAAATTTGTGTGCAGGTCAGGAAGCAACAGTTAGAACTGGACATGGAACAACAGACTGGTTCCAAATAGGAAAAGGAGTATGTTGAAGCTGTATATTATCATCCTGTTTATTTAACTTATATGCAGAGTACATCATGAGAAACGCTGGACTGGAGGAAACAAGCTGGAATCCAGATTGCTGGGAGAAATATCAATAACCTCAGATATGCAGATGACACCACCCTTATGGTAGAAAGTGAGGAGGAACTAAAAAGCCTCTCGATGAAAGTGAAAGAGGAGAGTGAAAAAGTTGCCTTAAAGCTCAACATTCAGAAAACAAAGATCATGGCATCTGGTCCCATCACTTCATGGGAAATAGATGGGGAAACAGTGGAATCAATGTCAGACTTTATATTTCTGGGCTCCAAAATCACTGCAGATGGTGACTGCAGCCATGAAATTAAAAGACACTTACTCCTTGGAAGGAAAGTTATGACCAACCTAGATAGCATATTCAAAAGCAGAGACATTACTTTGCCATCAAAGGTCCGTCTAGTCAAGGCTATGGTTTTTCCAGTGGTCATGTATGGATGTGAGAGTTGGGCTGTGAAGAAGGCTGAGCACCGAAGAATTGATGCTTTTGAGCTCTGGTGTTGGAGAAGACTCTTGAGAGTCGCTTGGACTGCAAGGGGATCCAACCAGTCCATTCTGAAGGAGATCAGCCCTGGGATTTCTTTGGAGGGAATGATGCTGAAGCTGAAAGTCCAGTACTTTGCCCAGCTCATGCTAAGTGTTGACTCATTGGAAAAGACTCTGATGCTGGGAGGGATTGGGTGCAGGAGGAGAAGGGATGACAGAGGATGAGATGACTGGATGGCCTCACTGACTCAATGGATGTGGGTCTGGGTGAACTCTGGGAGTTGGTGATGGACAGGGAGGCCTGGCGTACTGCGATTCAAGGGGTCTCGAAGAGTTGGACATGACTGAGCAACTGAACTGAACTGAACTGAACTAGGTTTGTCATAGCTTTTCTTCCAAGGAGCAAGTGTCTTTTAATTTCATGGCTTCAGTCACCATATGCAGTGATTTTGGAGCCCCCCAAAAACAGTCTCTCACCATTTCCATTGTTCCCCCATCTACTTGCCATGAAGTGATGGGAACGGTTGCCATGATCTTAGTTTTCTGAATGTTGAATTTTAAGTCAAATTTTTCACTCTCCTCTTTTACTTTCATCAAGAGGCTCTTTAGTTCCTCTTCGCTTTCTGCCGTAAGGATGGTGTCATCTGAGGTCATTGATATTTCTCCCAGCAATCTTGATTTCAGCTTGTGCTTCAACGAGCCCAGCATTTCACATGATGTTCTCCGTGTATGTTAAATAAGCAGGGTGACAATATACAGCATTGATGTACTCCTTTCCCAATTTTGAACCAGTCCATTGTGCCATGTCTAGTTCTAACTGTTGCTTCTTGATCTGCATACAATTTTCTTAGGAGGCAGGTCACGTGGTCTGGTATTCTCATCTCTTTCAGAATTTTCCACAGTTTGTTGTGATCCACACAGTCAAAGGCTTTGGCATAGTCAATAAAGCAGAAATAGATGTTTTTCTGGAACTCTCTTGTTTTTTTGATGATCCAGTGGATTTTGGCAATTTAATCCCTGGTTCTTTCCAAATCCAGCTTGAACATCTGCAAGTTCACGGTTCATGTACTGTTGAAGCCTAGCTTGGATAATTTTGAGCATTACTATGCTAGCCTGTGAGATGAGTACAATTGTGCAATAATTTGAACATTCTTTGGCATTGCCTTTCTTTGGTATTGGAATGAAAACTGACCTTTTCCAGTCCCATGGTCACTGCTGAATTTTCCAGATTTGCTGCGATTCAAGGTCAGCACTTTCACAGCATCATCTTTTAGGATTTGAAATAGCTTAACTGGAATTCTATCACCTGCACTAGCTTTGCTCATAGCGATGCTTCCGAAGGCCCACTTGACTTCACATTCCAGGATGGCTGGCTCTAGGTCAGTGATCACACCATTGTGATTATCTGGGTCATGAAAATATATCCTATCAATAAAATCTCCCTTTAAATTTTCTTAGGATAGTTTACTCTTTCATCTTTCTTTTTACATAGTTTAAGTCTTTTTATGTACTTCTAAATTGAAAAGGACTTACTGAAACTCTTCGGCTTTTACTTGGAACATTTTTTTTTTTTTTTTTTTTGGTAAAGAATGGATTCTTTAATTTTTGTGTGCCTGCTCAGCTGCTTTCATTTTTGGCTGGAATATATGTGCATAATTAAGAAGTGATTTCTCTTCTTCTTGTTCAAATGTAATGTTGGCAGCTCCTTCTTGACATTTTAAATACTTTAATATGCTCTCACCTCATTTTGCTGAGTCCTGTTCTACTGTCAACTGCAATTTGACAGTTAGGCACCAATTCCAGGGCCTTATATTCATCAAGAATGGTGATCACTTCCCTGCAGCTGTCTTCACCATCTGTTAGAAAAATGAGTTTGGAATCCTCTGGAGATTTAGATAAGTGTCCTGCCTCATAGTGACTCCTCCTTATGGGGCATCCGCATCATGCAAACAGTTGTTTTGTTTCTTGAGTCATTTAATTCACTTAATATAAGTAAAGCTTGGTTATCTTTCTCTTGTTGATACCCTGAGTGTCTCTAAGGCCTGCTTTGATTTTGGATTGTCATGTTAAACTTACCTTAATCTGCACACTTTCCCTTATATTTGCTTCCCTTCCCATAGGAAAAGAATAATGATATCCAGAGAACTGCCCCAAGAATAGCAACTGGAGAAGTGAGGACAAGTTCTACCTCAATCTTTTGCTTATCTCATCAGCCAAAAAAAAAAAAAAAAAAAGAAAGAAAATTGTATCCAAGTTGCCTTTGGACTCGGGGCTGAGGATGTTAGTAATAAATGTCATTGCTGGGCTTGCGTGTGAACTGTGAGTTCTGCTGGGTTTGAGATGAAGCAGATGGCATCTAAAAGGTTGAAGAAACTCCCTTTGATAAGAATCTTTCATGTTACAGTATTATTTGCATTCCTGGATCCTTTCTTTTTTGGACAATCTGCCGTCAGTTAAATTCAGCTCAGTTCAGTTCAGTTCAGTTGCTCAGTCATGTCCGACTCTTTGCGAGCCCATGAATCGCAGCACACCAGGCCTCCCTGTCCATCACCAACTCCTGGAGTTCACCCAAACTCATGTCCATTGAGTCGGTGATGCCATCCAGCCATCTCATCCTGTCGTCCCCTTCTCCTCCTGCCCCCAATCCTTCCCAGCATCAGAGTCTTTTCCAATGAGTCAACTCTTTGCATGAGCTGGCCAAAATATTGGAGTTTCAGCCTTAGCATCAATCCTTCCAAAGAACACCCAAGACTGATCTCCTTTAGAATGGACTGGTTGGATCTCCTTGCAGTCCAAGGGGCTCTCGAGAGTCTTCTCCAACACCAGAGCTCAAAAGCATCAATTCTTCAGTGCTCAGCTTTCTTCACAGTCCAACTTTCACATCCATACATGACCACTGGAAAAACCATAGCCTTGACTAGACAGACCTTTGTTGGCAAAGTAATGTCTCTGCTGTTCAATATGCTATCTAGGTTGGTCATAACTTTTCTTCCAAGGAGTAAGCATCTTTTAATTTCATGGCTGCAGTCTCCACCTGCAGGGATTTTGGAGTCCCCCAAAATAAAGTCTCACTGTTTTCACTGTCTCCCCATCTATTTCCCATGAAGTGATGGGACCAGATACCATCATCTTCGTTTTCTGAATGTTGAGCTTTAAGCCAACTTTTTAAATTATTTCCCTCTAAATAGATGTGCTGAAGCCCCAACCTCCTAAACCTGTGACTATGGCCTTTTTGAAAATAGTGTCTTTGCAGATAATCAAGTAATCAAGTTGAGTCACACTTGAATAAAGTGACTCTAAGTCCAACAAGCAATACAATGAGAAAGAGATATGGAGAGCATAGGGATAAGACAACCATAGAAACTATAGCCCAGAATAATAATGGTGCTACCAAAAACCAAGAAACTCATTGAAGCACCAGTAGACAGGAAAAGCAAAAAAGGATCCTTCCTTAGAAGCCTTCAGAGAAAACATGGCCTTGGGAACATTTTGACTTTGGACATCTAGCCTTCAGACCATGAGATGGTGATTTTCTCTTGTTTTGTCTCTGTTTGTGATCATTTGTCACAGCAGGCTTGGTAAATCAGTGTGATCCAGGTGGTTTCCCAGAATGGGACACAGCACCAGTCATGTTGAAAAGCTTGAGTTCAGCAACATCAGTATCAGTATTTCAGGTTTGACTCACTGTGGATGAACTTGAATAACCAACATAAGTCCTTGGAAAGTAAAATGGAAATAGCCAATCTCAGGCCATATAAATTGAGAAAAACCTATGTGAAGTGATGAGACCTCTGCCTGATTTATTCAAGAAAGTACCAATAAAAGGCCTACAGCTTCAGATGGGATTAATCAGGCTTCGTCCACAAAATATTAGGAAAATTAAATAAATACAGAGAATATTGTTGGCACATAGTTCTTTTTTTTTTTTTTTAGTTTCCCTTAAGTTTAGCCACCATATTTCTAAAATTACAATTATAGAGCTTGTATACATTCATTAAATAGTTGTATAATGTTTATCTAGCATGTATTAGATATTGTACCCTACCCGCCCCGCCCCCCCAGGGTTAGATAGATTTAACAGACTAGGATAGTTAGTAGATTTAACAAGCTTAGCCTCTGACCTTATGAAGTTTGCACTCTGTTGAGGGGCAGCTGATAGAAAATAAAAATAATAAAATCAAGAAAGCACACATTTTAATTATAACCTGTGAAACACACACTTCACCCAAAAAGAGGGTTTCCAAAAGAGAATGAGTTCTTTTTTTTTTCCAAAAAAGAACTTCCTGATACTGTGGCATTTAAGCCAATATCTGAAGGATAAGAGGGAACTTATCCTTGTTTAATAGAACTGTTTAACAGAACTGTAACAGCATGGATGCAGTCTTTGAACTGAGAAGGAAGATGCTCCCACAAATAGGGAACATGGCAAGAGCCTAGCGTTTAAGGAGGAGTGGGCTGGATGACCTTCTGGACTTCAGCCAGAGTCAAAGAACACAGGAACAAAGACTGCCTCAACAAAGACTAGGTTTTAATAGAGTGATATTCCTTGAAATATTTAAGTAGAGACATTTACTCAGTTTACTAAGAGCTTCCTGATAATGTGACATTTAAGCCAGTATCTGAAGAATAA
Organism: Bubalus kerabau; assembly: GCF_029407905.1. Lineage (NCBI taxonomy): Eukaryota > Metazoa > Chordata > Mammalia > Artiodactyla > Bovidae > Bubalus > Bubalus kerabau. Next base: position 6,626,630 of record NC_073631.1, on the reverse strand, counting down.
GTGGGAACTGACCTTGAGAAAAGTCATGGATGAATCTTTAACAGAAAGGTAACAGTATGGATGAAGGCTTAGTTTCATGCATGAAATTAAGCCCTGTTTTGCTCAAGGGTCAACTGTATTGATTAAAGCAATTGCTGTTACTACATTTTCTAAGAGAAGAGTAGATTTGAGAAAGACAGGGGAGGAAATCAAGATCCCAACAAGATGGCTATTGTAGCAAGTCACCAAGAAGTGGCAGCATGTTTGGAAAATATGGTGGCAGATGGATTTAAATAACAACAAATGAGATATTCTTAAGAGCCTGATATGATTGGGCTTGTTGAAGATTTGATTGACAGAAGGAGAAGCTTGAAAGATTACTTCTCTGTTTGGGGGCTTAAATAGCTGAGTGAGTGGGCTTTTATTTCCTGAGAACTAAATTGGAGATGACTGGGAGAGAATAGGTTGGGGAGGGGAGTTACCTTTGGAGTATGTTATTTTGGGTTGTCTAGACTTCTCTGGTGGCTCAGACGGTAAAAGCGTCTGCTTACAATGCAGAAGACCCAGGTTCAATCCCTGTGTTGGGAAGATCCCCTGGAGAAGGAAATGGCAACCCACTCCAGTACTCTTGTCTGGAAAATCCCATGGACAGAGGAGCCTGGTAGGCTGCAGTCCATGGGGTCACAAAGAGTCAGACATGACTGAGTAACTTCAATAGTCACTAGACATCCAAGAGGACATTCTGGATACACATAAGAGAAGGAAAACAGGACACCAACATCAGACACTAAATATGGAAAGAAAAGCTTATCCAGAAGGAGAATAGAAAGAGAAAGAAATTGAGGGTTCTTAATTGAGAATGATAATGAGACACATTTAGTTTTGGGGTAAAGAAACCAGAAGAGGGTGGTCTGGAAGTAAACCAGAAGAATGCATCATTGGAGAACTCAACCAAGTTGACTACTGTGGAAAAGCTCATATGTGTCAACTCTGTCAAAGCTGCAGATGAATGGAGAGAATAGTGGTTTATGCAAGGAGAGGGTGTGGAGAAAAGGGAATTGGAGGGAATTCCTTGGAGGGATACATTGGAGGAATCTAATAACATTGTTGGAGGCAATGTAAATAGGTGTAGCAGCCACTAAGGTGAACAGTATGGAGGTTCCTCAAAAAACGAAAAATGGGGTTGCCATATTATCCTGCATATGCATGCCTGGGCATATATCCCAACAAAACTATAATTTGAAAACAATGTAAATGTCCATCAATAGATAAATGGTCAAAGAAGATGTGGTACATATATACAATGGAATATTATGCAGCCATAAAAAGATTGAAATAATGTTGTTTGCAGCAACATGGATGGACCTAGAGATCGCCATAGTGAGTGTAGTAAGTTAGACAGAGAAAGACAAGTGCTATCTATCTCTCATATGTGGAATCTAAAACATGACACAAGTGAACTTATCTAAGAAGTAGAAACAGACTAGCAGACTTAGAGAACAGACTTGTGGTTGCAAAGAGGGGTTGGTGCGGGAAGGACTGCGAGTTTGGGACTAGCAGATCCAAATTATTGCATATAGAATGGATGAACAACAAGGTACTACAGGGTAGCATAGGAACTATATTCAATATCCTGTGATAAACCATAATGGAAAAGAGTATATATCTATTTATAGATAGATACATATACATGTGAATCATTCAACTATACTTCAGTTATTTGGTAAAGTAGGGAGAAAGACCTTACAGGTACATTCGCTTCATATACATGACACCTGAGAATCTATACTTTCCTGTATGTATATTTGTTATAATACTTGAATACATATCATAAGAATTAGGAGTGAAACTGGGGGAGAAAAGTCTGCACACCGCTCAGTGCACTACCTTGAAAATTGGGCTGATAACACCACTACTCAGTGCTCTACCTCAGAGCAAAACTCCAACACACCACTCTAGATGGACTATTGTTGAGTGATGGTCCTCTGAGAGCCACAGAAGTCCCTCAGAAGCACTCCTCTGTGCTTCCAGGAAAGCTGAACCAGTTCCAGGGAGTTTACACCCAGCAGATTGCCCCACCCAGAGGGGCCTGGGAAGGAGCAGGAAAGGACATCCACCGTCCAGGATGGTCTACTTGGGGAATATTCATCCCTGCTCCATGCGTGGTGTACCAGGGAGGCACACCCCAAAAAGTACCAAATGCAGTGTGATGAAGCATTAGGGATGCAAAGGGTACCCTCATCCAGTCTCAGGGAATCAAGGGACTGAGCTGGCAGGTAGAGAGGTGATGTTTAATGGAGTGCAGACTGAGTCAACAAGGATGAAAATTTATTACTTCAAAGAAGCGGGGGAGACCAGGAGATGCTCTACTCTTGACCCCCTAAGTTCCCAGAAATATAAATATGTGGAAAACAAACAATATAAAATTTTTAAAAATACCAGCTAAGCCACAAGGGGAGCACAAGAATACTGGAGTGAGTAGATTCTCCCCTCTCCTGTGGGTCTTCCCAACCGAACCAGGGTCTCTTGCATTGCAGGTGACTTCTTTACCAGTTGATCTACCAGGGAAGACAAAAAAAAAAAAAAAAAAAAAAAAAATATATATATATATATATATGGAAATATATAGGATAATCTGATCAAATTTCTTTAATGTCAACATAGTGTAAGAACTACCAATAAACAGGTCAGGACCTAAGGGAATTTTGCTCATTACATTAAAAATAAAACTTTATATATATATATATATATATATATATATATACACACACACACATATAACATTTTTATTGTTATTTAGTTGCTAAGTCGTCTGTTTGAAACCCCATGGACTGTGTAGCTCACCAGGCTCCTCTGTCCATGGGATTTCCCTGGCAAGAATCCTAGACTAGGTTGCCGTTTTCTTCTCCAGGAGATTGTCCCAACCAAGGGATGAAACCCACATCTCCTGCATTGGCAGGCAGACTCTTTGCCACTGAGCTACCAGGGAGCCCCCTATATATGTAATATACATTTATATATTATATGATAATAATATAATATCATTTATATTATTATATAATATACTGAGAAATCAAGTGTCTGGCAAATTTTAAATTGCTATACCAGTGTCTTAAATTTGAGGGTAAAAAAAATAACAGAATTTTTTTCAGTGAAAAAAATAACTGAACCCAGATATCAGAAGACAGTAAATGGCTTTTAACCAAGAATTAATGCAATAACCTTTGGAAGAAGTTTCACCTGCAAAATTAATTCAGTATGGATTAAATATGAGTTTTGACATTAAAAAGAATGGGAGTTCAAAGACCATTAATAACAACAAAAATAAATGACAGTGTCTTCAGGAAGGAAGTATTTAATGAAGTGTCACAGAGGCCAACAATACATCTGACATTAATTAACTCCTTAATTAATTATATGATGAAAGGAATAGGCTTCAAGTAAATGCAATTTCCTGTTGATGGATAATGAAAGGTGGTGACGACATTAGTAAAGATGGAAGATGGAAACTGACCTAAAGGAATGAGTTAAAGTAGTCTCATTTTACAAAGAAATAGTTGCTGTTTGAAGGACAAAATTAGGCAAAGAACATAACCTAATATGCTGGAATTTGAAAGATCAGTGCAATTATTTATGAGACATGTTTATATATCAAGTTAAAAGAAAAGACATGCGATTGAATTTGTTGTCAGATGACAAAACTGAACTAACTCAGGTTAAATCAAGGGTCTTAGCATAATTTATGTGTCAGATAAAGCTTATGTCTGTGTTTAGGTATCAGCTTACTATTTAAAGATATGGTGGTGCCTGTGGCAAAGAATCTGCCTGCCAGTGCTGGAGACGCAAGAGATGTGGGTTCAATCCATGGGTCAGGAAGATATACTGGAGAAGGAAATGACAATCCGCTTCAGTATTCTTGTCTGGGAAATTGCATTGACAGAGGAGACTAGCTGGCTGCTGTTGATGTAACCACAGAGTCAGACAAGACTGAGCGACTGAGCACACCTACTATTGAAGGCTATAAAATCTTAGGTTAGCAAAGTGCTGACTTCTATGAGTTCTTATAAAATACATGCAGCAGAGAAGGACATGGAGGCGGTGCTGGGCTCCGGTTCTACAGTGGTGCATGTGTGCATAGTATGTAGGAGCCTGGAGGAGGATGCTCCTCAGCTCTACCCCTAGATGACTATGCACCAATGAACAGAGGTATCTGTATCTTTCCTATACTTCTGAGTACAAATTCCACCCAGTGATGAAAGGGACGGAAGTACTGTTCATCATTTTCATTGCTACCAGCCTGGATCAGGCCACTTTCCACTCCTACTTTCCACTCTTATCCTGAACACTATCCTCCACCAGGGCCCAGAATGATCTTTTGAAAACTAAAAGAGTGTGCCAAACCCCAGTGCAATATTGTCTTCAGCCTCACGCCTCACACAGAGCAAAGCCAGGGAGGGTGACCAGATCCCATCCTGTTTCTGCTCTCCCTTCATCCTTCCTCTTGTATGCTAAGTACATTTCTCACCTTGGGGCTCTTTGTACTGCCTCTTATCACCTTCTGGAGCCTTCTTCTCACAGCCAGCCACACTGAGCTCCACAAATGAGCTTTTGGATGAAATGCACATTCTAAATAGGACTGTTCTCATGTTCTATTTATAATGACAATACTCCTTGGCACATCTAATTCCAATTTTCTACATAAATCTCTTCATACAAAAGTGTCCACTAATATTTTTTATTGAAATATGGTTGATTTACAATGTTATATTAATTTCAGGTGTACAGCAGAGTGATTCAATATTTTTATAGATTATATTCCATTTAAAGTTATAAAATATGAGCTATGTTTCCTGTGTTGTACATTACATCATGGTACCTCATTTATTTATACCTCTTAAGTCTCTACTCCAATTTTGTTCCTCCCCCTTCCCTCATCCCTTTTCTAGCTGCTGATTTGTTCCCTGTAATTATAAATCTCTTTCTGTTTTGTTACATTCATTTACTTGTTTTACTTTTTAGATTCCATGTATAAGTGAAAACACACAGTGTTTATCTTTCTCTGTCGGACTTCATTAAATGCAGTACCTTCCAGATCCATCCATGTTGTTCAAAATGGAAATATTTCATGCCTTTTTATGGTTGCATAATATTCTAATATATGTGTGTATAATATTATATATATATATACATGTTATATACATAATATATATATATATATATACACACACACACACACACAATTTGCTTCTGTATCTTGGTTATTACAAGTAATGCCACTATGAAATTAGGGTGCAGGTATCAATTAAAATTAGTGTTTTCATTTCCTTTGGCTATATACCCAGGAGTAGAATTGCTGGATCATAAGGTGATTTCATTTTTAATTTTCTGAGACCCTCTATACTATTTTCTGCAGTGACTGCACCAGGTCACATCCCCATTGTGTTGCCGTATCATCCTGGTAAGTACGCCAGTCGGCTCTTGTTCCTCACTGTGCACACTGTTCAACTGTTCGCTGAACTCACAGCAGGCAAAGTGTGGATGGAGAAGCTGAGAGAAAACTCAAGGAGTCACAGGAGCGGCACACACATTTATTCTTTCCTTACTGGCATAGCAGCCGTAGCAACAGACACACTATATTCTCTCTTCCCATGGTTGACCCATTGGGCACAGCCATAACGTTGCTTGAATGCAGCCATAACTTGGTTCCAGTGCAGCTGTAACCCAGCCATAATGCAGACGCAAGGGCTTTTCAGGTGGAGCTTATATATGTTTACAGAACAAAAGTGGCCCGAGGCCAACTGGGTACATCCTGAGGTGCATACGCAGTACTATAAGTGATCTCAGCTGCTATATAATCATGTATGCACAAAACATGGGATGGAAGCAAGAGGCCATGGTGCACGAGAACCTGACCATGGCCATCATGGCTAATTTGCTCTTTCCCTACATCTGCCAATAGTGCAAAAGTGTTCCCTTCCCTCCACATCTTCACCAATACTAATTTTGCTTACACTGTATCTCGAGCACTTAAAATGACACCTTAAAATGGCACAGATACTTAATAAATATTTTTCAGTGAATAAGTAAATGCAGAAGAGAAAGGATAAAAGTGTTGGATGGTGCCATCCCCACACCCGAGGCCAGGGGAGGCGGCCGGGAGGACCAACCTCACGTCCAAGCAGCAGTGGCTGCACGGGCGCAGGAGGGCCTAGAGGAGCTATCCCACATTGAAGGTCAGGAACGGCGGTGGTGAGGAGATACCCCTCGTCCAAGGTAAGGAGCAGCGGCTGCACTTTGCTGGAGCAGCTGTTAAGAGATATGCCACGCCCAAGGTAAGAGAAACCCAAGTAAGATGGTAGGTGTTGCAAGAGGGCATCAGAGGGCAGTCACACTGAAACAATATTCACAGAAAACTAGTCAATCTAATCACACTAGCCTTGTGACTAACCACAGCCTTGTCTAACTCAATGAAACTCAGCCATGCCCGTGGGGCAACCCAAGATGCACGGGTCATGGTGGAGAGGTCTGACAGAATGTGGTTCACTGGAGAAGGGAATGGCAAACCACTTCAGTATCCTTGCCTTGAGAACCCCATGAACAGTATGAAAAGGCAAAATGATAGGATACTGAAAGAGGAACTCCTCAGGTCAGTAGGTGCCCAATATGCTACTGGAGATCAGTGGAGAAATAACTGCAGAAAGAATGAAGGGATGGAGCCAAAGCAAAAAGAATACCCAGCTGTGGATGTGAATGGTGATAGAAACAAGGTCCGATGCTGTAAAGAGCAATATTGCATAGGAACCTGGAATGTCAGGTCCATGAATCAAGGCAAATTGGAAGTAGTCAAACAAGAGATGGCAAGAGTGAATGTCAACATTCTAGGAATCAGCAAACTAAAATGGACTGGAATGGGTGAATTTAACTCAGAAGACCATTATATCTACTACTGTGGTCAGGAATCCCTCAGAAGAAATGGAGTAGCCATCATGGTCAACAAAAGAGTCTGAAATGCAGTACTTGGATGCAATTTCAAAAATGAAAGAAATCTGATCTCTGTTCGTTTCCAAGGCAAACCATTCAATATCACAGTAATCCAAGTCTATGCCCCAATCAGTAACGCTGAAGAAGCTGAATTTGAACGGTTCTATGAAGACTTACAAGACCTTTTAGAACTAACACCCAAAAAAGATGTCCTTTTCATTATAGGGGACTGGAACGCAAAAGTAGGAAGTCAAGAAACACCTGGAGTAACAGGCAAATTTGGCCTTGGAATACGGAATGAAGCAGGGCAAAGACTAATAGAGTTCTGCCAAGAAAATGCACTGGTCATAACAAACACCCTCTTCCAACAACACAAGAGAAGACTCTATACATGGACATCACCAGATGGTCAACACCGAAATCAGATTGATTATATTCTCTGCAGCCAAAGATGGAGAAGCTCTATACAGTCAGCAAAAACAAGACCAGGAGCTGACTGTGGCTCAGATCATGAACTCCTTATTGTCAAATTGAGACTTAAATTGAAGAAAGTAGGGAAAACCACTATACCATTCAGGTATGACCTAAATCAAATCCCTTATGATTATACAGTGGAAGTGAGAAATAGATTTAAGGGCCTAGATCTGATAGATAGAGTGCCTGGTGAACTATGCCTGATGAGGTTTGTGACATTGTACAGGAGACAGGGATCAAGACCATCCCCATGGAAAAGAAATGCAAAAAACCAAAATGGCTGTCTGGGGAGGCCTTACAAATAGCTGTGAAAAAAAGAGAAGTGAAAAGCACAGGAGAAAAGGAAAGATATAAGCATCAGAATGCAGAGTTTCAAAGAATAGAAAGAAGAGATAAGAAAGCCTTCTTCAGCAATCAATGCAAAGAAATAAAGGAAAACAACTGAATGGGAAAGACTAGAGATCTCCTCAAGAAAATTAGAGATACCAAGGGAACATTTCATGCAAAGGTGGGCTGGATAAAGGGCAGAAATGGTATGGACCTAACAGACGCAGAAGATATTAAGAAGAGATGGCAAGAACACACAGAAGAACTGTACAAAAAAGATTTCACAACCCAGATAATCATGATGGTGTGATCACTGACCTAGAGCCAGACATCCTGGAATGTGTCAAGTGGGCCTTAGAAAGCATCACTACGAACAAAGCTAGTGGAGGTGATGGAATTCCAGTTGAGCTATTTCAAATCCTGAAAGATGATGCTGTGAAAGTGCTGCACTCAATATGCCAGCAAATTTGGAAAACTCAGCAATGGCCACAGGACTGGTAAAGATCCATTTTCATTCCAATCCCGAAGAAAGGCAATGCCAAAGAATGCTCAAACTACCTCACAATTGCACTCATCTCACATGCTAGTAAAGTAATGCTCAAAATTCTCCAAGCCAGGCTTCAGCAATATGTGAACCGTGAACTTTCTGATGTTCAAGCTGGTTTTAGAAAAAGCAGAGGAACCAGAGATCAAATTGCCAACATCCGTTGGATCATTGAAAAAGCAAGAGAGATCCCGAAAAACATCTATTTCTGCTTTATTGACTATGCCAAAGCCTGTGACTGTGTGGATCACAATAAACTGTGGAAAATTCTGAAAGAGATGGGAATACCAGACCACCTGATCTGCCTCTTGGGAAATTTGTATGCAGGTCAGGAAGCAACAGTTATAACTGGACATGGAACAACAAACTGGTTCCAAATAGGAAAAGGAGTACGTCAAGGCTGTATATTGTCACCCTGCTTATTTAACTGCTATGCAGAATACATCATGAGAAATGCTGGACTGGAAGAAGCACAAGCTGGAATCCAGATTGCCGGGAGAAATCTCAATAACCTCAGATATGCAGATGACACCACCCTTATAGCAGAAAGTGAAGAGGAACTAAAAAGCCTCTTGATGAAAGTGAAAGTGGAGAGTGAAAAAGTTGGCTTAGCTGGCACCCTGACCTCCGGAACTTTGAGAAAATAAATTTCGGTTGGTTAAAAAAAAAAAAAAAAAAGTTGGCTTAAAGCTCAACATTCACAGAATGAAGATCATGGCATCCGGTCCCATCACTTCATGGGAAATAGATAGGGAAACAGTGGAAACAGTGTCAGACTTTATTTTTGGGGGCTCCAAAATCACTGCTGATGGTGACTGCAGCCATGAAATTAAAAGACGCTTACTCCTTGGAAGGAAAGTTATGACCAACCTAGGTAGCATATTCAAAAGCAGAGACGTTACTTTGCCAACAAAGGTCTGTCTAGTCAAGGCTATGGTTTTTCCTGTGGTCATGTATGGATGTGAGAGTTGGACTGTGAAGAAGGCTGAGTGCCGAAGACTTGATGCTTTTGAATTGTGGTGTTGGAGAAGACTCTTGAGTCCCTTGGACTGCAAGGAGATCCAACCAGTCCATTCTGAAGGAGATCAGCCCTGGGATTTCTTTGGAAGGAATGATGCTAAAACTGAAACTCCAATACTTTGGCCACCTTATGTGAAGAGTTGACTCATTGGAAAAGACTCCTATGCTGGGAGGGATTGGGGGCAGAGGAGAAGGGGACGACAGAGGATGAGATGGCTGGATGATATCACTGACTCGATGGACGTGAGTCTCAGTGAACTCCGGGAATTGGTGATGGACAGGGAGGCCTGGTGTGCTGGGCTTCATGGGGTCTCAAAAAGTCGGACACAACTGAGCGACTGAACTGAACTGAAGAATATTTCACAATAGCACATGTAATTTTACATAAGAAGAAGGGAGTGAAAAATATGCATACAATCTGTTTTAATACCCAATTTGTTTAGAATGTAGATGTAAAAGTGGTATATTATTTCCTTGACCCCTCAAAGACTGCAGCATTTGCCACATGCGCTAGAAATATCAAGAAATAGAATATGGTGGAGTGAAAATAACACATGGGCTTATTGAGACTCTGCTGTTGCCAGGGCATTGGGCTTTGGCTCAGTTCATGAGTGGGACATTTTACATGGGTGGTTTGGGGAGGCAAATAGAGGCCTGGGGTCACTTTTGTAGCTTAGACAGAAGACTACAAACCCTGAGACACGTAGGTGAATGACCTTGATTGATGACTAGAGCTTTGCCCAAAGACAAGTGATTGCTTTTTAAATTCAGATACCATCTTCAAACAAAAGTGTGTAAATGGTGAGCTTCAGGCTTGGAAAACAAGCCTTAGAGTTAGAGGCATCTGCAGAGACTGAAGTCAGACGGAACTTAGTTAAAGTAAGCCTGCGTGTGACGTCCACAGATGCTAGGTTTGCAGACATCCCAGCAGGTAATACCAGGGTAGGACTTGGGTCTCTGTGAGCTGACAACTGAGCAGGGTCAGGACTTGAGATAGCTGGGTCTTACGGATGGAGAGACCTCAGAATTCAATCTACTAAATTTCCCACATGGAGGCAGCCTTTCCTAGCTAGGCTTGTCACAGGTGACGGCTATGTTGCAGACAAAGGGTATTGCCTTCCAGCAGCTTCATCCACATTCTACAGAAGACTATCCTGCTTTAAAACTCCAAGGCACCGAGTAGTGTTTTTTGTGCACTTATTACTGCTCAGCCTGGGTAAGCAGCTGTAGAACCACCAACTCAAACTTCATCCATCAAAGAGAAAATACAAGGGACTAACGTGGGATCTCTGTGACTTGTCCATGGGCCCAAATGACACCCTCCACATGGACCACATGGTATCCAGTAGTTCTGGATTGCTTAATCACAAGTGGGGGTTGGGAAAAACAGTCCTTAGTAGGCAGACAGCCTGAAAGTGAAAGTCGTTCAGTCGTGTCTGATTCTGTGTGCTCATGGACTATACAGTCCATGGAATTCTCCAGGCCAGAATACTGGAGTGAGTAGACTTTCACTTCTCCAGGGGATCTTCCCAACCCAGGGATCGAACCCAGGTCTCCTGCATTGCAGGCAGATTCTTTACCAGCTGAGCAGCCTAGCCCTAGACCATTCTGTAGCAATCTCTTAGATCTATGGAAAGAGTCCCCCAACACAACACTCTTGTCCCAAAGGAAGTCTTCATGCTTTGTTTATAATTCAGAACTTGGATGCCAGAAAAACATACCTTGAAGTAGATATGGAAATTAACTGCTCTTCAATATATTAGAGAAAGAGGCAATTCAAACAAAATCTGCCACCACTTTTAATATTTATCAATATTCAAATAAAATATCGAGGCCAATGCGTCTGCTATAGAAAGGAGATGACAGGTAAGCTTGTCCTCCTCCCAGGGAGGGTATTCTAAAACTATCATTAACCACTTGCTGAGGCTTCGCTGTATTCTACTTAGATTCCTGCCACTGAGTATCAAACAGTACTATTGTGTGAGGAAGTACTAGAAGGTGTTATATTGAATCTATTGGATTTGAAACATAATTTAATACAATTCAATCTTCCTCTGGTAATTATGAATGAACATATTCTTCCATAAAAAGTGGACTGCTTATTCTGTTTCCTTGATCTTGAATAGCCTCACCCTGCAACAGCTTCGAGCAAAGCTTGGGTTCCTAGCCAGAGATTCAGGCCAGGTCACAGCTGTGAAAGTACCAGATCCTAGCCACTAGACCAGTGGTCAGTGACCAGGGCCCTGGCCCTTTGGCTTTGTAGAAAAGAATTCCCCCAAATATGGAAAGTAGTAAAACTAGTAACATGTTTATTAAGAGGGAAAAACGGGTACAGTAGGTATGGATAGACACGTGGGCAGACATAGAGTTGCGGAGTCACGCCCTCATGATGGTCTGAATCACTTTTATGGCACATTTCTTCCAGGTTTCCTTTGGCCAACCATTTTGATTTGCCTGGTTCACAGTTCATATTTTGTATATCTCGGGATCCTCCCATGTGTGCACATGTTTCTCTTAGCCTAGGTGGAGTCTACTGAAAGGCTTCTGGGTAGAACATCCCTTGGTTTCACTCACCTTTTGACCTCCAATGAGCCTTTTTGCACATGTGTGGTCAGGGAGGTCTCGTGACTTCTACAATGAGAAATATGTGATCTGAGTAGGGCTCAGCCTCCTCCATTAATTGTACTGCTATTCTCATCTTGAAATTTCAGTCCACGGGGAGTAAATCTCCAATTACTTTACCTAGGGTTGGAGTAGGAGGCATCTACTTCCTGCCTCAACCTCAAATCTTGCCTGCTGACAGAGTTACCACTATGTAGGGTTGAGAGTCCATGGCAGGTGCTTGCCTGGCTCCTGTCTGCAACACTCGTGACCCAGCTCCGCCTGTTCCTCCTCTTCTGACAGCTGCCAGGCACTCCCTAGAGGCAAAGGGTAGGCATAAGTGAGGGTAAAGCAACAGGAGCAGGTACCTGGAGTCAAAACTCCCTCCTTGTGTAGCCAGACTTGCTGGGGATGGCTCTTTCTATATGTTTTTAACAATTTTTATATCATGTGCAGTTATGAAATTCCCATGGTGCAGCCTATTGTTTCAAGTCACACCTATTTTATTTTGAATCATTTGGTCCTAAAATGTTTTGGTGTTCCATGATCAGTCTCTACTATGCCCCACGTACCAAAGTAAAAGCTGCTTTTTAGTGAGAGAAGATCTATCAGCATAGGAAGCCAAAGCCTTACTCCAAATTCCTGTGTCTGCACTTTCTTTCTCTTTCTGGCAATTTTTGGAGGCACTCTCCCCACCCCCAACAGTACTTTGCCTTGACACCGCTAATCCCCTCAATGCTGTTGGGTCCTCAGGCCCATATCAAGTGTCAGGGCATTTTTAACCCCCTGGACTTGCTGGGGTGCCCTTTCATGCCTATGCTCCTCTCCAGTCAATACTGCCAGGCAAAAGGCTTACAAGGTAAAATGAGTCAGAACAGCACATCCCAAAGCCCACCAAGTGCTGTGCATCTTTATATTTTGCAGAGCATCCCTGGTGAAGTGACCTGCCTCTCATTTGATTAGAATCAGTATCCTAACACAGTAACTCTACAAACTTTGCCGACATGCCAGACTCGAAACTTTCACAGGTCTTAGTTCCCACCTCTTAAGAAAATATCTGAGTACTTTACTACTTCCTATTCATTGGATCAGTATTATCAATGTAATGAACCAGCAGGAAATTATGCAGGATGTCAAGCTGATCAAAATCCCTCTGGCCCATAGTTGGGAAAGAGAAAGAGAGAGTATTGAAACAAGACGATAAAGCTGTTCTGCTGCCAATGCAATTCAAATTGCCTCTGAATTCCTTTCCTGTTAAGAATTTCCAGGTCTTCAGCCATGCCAAGCTTCAGAGGCTAAGTTGATTTTCTCCAGGATATCAGTCCAGAAGCACAGCTTCTATGTGTATCATCTCAGATGTAGTCTGATAATCCAGACATGCCTTGTCACATATCCTGGCATTTGCTGTAAGTAATAAGGTAAATGGGGATGCGGTAGAATTTGTCTCTAATGTAACAATAATTCTTAGAAGTTCCTCAAGGCTGTAGCCATGTTCTGGGTTCATATTTTGATGTGCAAAGGTTCATTCTAGAGACTTCCATTTGACTCTTCTTACCACAATAACCATTACTCCATGGAACTGAGAAAATAAACACACTATGGATCCATGTTACAACTGGGACCCATTCTTAGGAGAGGCCAAGGCTCTACTCTGACAAGTGAACCGATTTTTACCTGAAGATATCTGGAAGTCAGAATAAGTTTATGTGAAGTAGAATTTTAATAGCTTTAAAATTATTTTTATTTTAAGAGAGAGCTGTACAATTTTGCCATTGCCTCAGATCTAGGATTGCCAGATGAAATACAGGATGCCCAGTTAAATTTCAATTTCAGATTAACAAATGTTTTCAGTTAAATTTTGCATGAAACATATCTTATTTAAAAGCCTGTTGTTTATCTGAAATTCAAATTTTACTGGACACCCTGTGCTCTTTTCCCCTATATCTGATAACTCCTCACAAACCTCTGTTGTTTAAAACTAAGAATGGTACAAATGAACTTATATACAAGATATAGAGTCACAGATGTAGAAAGCAAATTTATGGTTATCAGAAGGGAATGGAGGAGGGAGGAGGGAAGATTGGGATTGACATATACAGATGACTATAGATAAAATAGATAAAAAGGACCTACCGTATAGCACAGGGAACTCTAATCAATACTGTGTAATGCCTATATGGGGAAAAAATAAAGTGTGGATATATGTAAATGTATAACTGATTCATTTTGCTGTACACCTGATCACTGGAAACCAACTATACTTCAATAAACATTTTTAAATAAATGATTACCATTGTGGATTATTTTGTTAACTTTTACCACTTGTCTCCAATGGTTCAGTGTGCACACTGGGTCTTTACCATCGTGGGCTCCTAATGTGTCCACCCATGATCATGGAATCAAATCCCTTTTAAGAATCTGGAGTTCTTTATGTCTGAAGCCTCCTTGACACAGTGTGTGAGTCTGTGCTGATGTGTATGCTTTGTGTTCCTTATACGTACTGTTGCCCTAAAGCAAAGAAGTGAAAAGTGAAAGTATTAGTCATTCAGTCGTGTCCAACTTTCTGCAACCCAATGGCCTATAGCCCAACCCCATGGACCATAGTCCACCAGGGTCCTCTGTCCATGGAATTCTCCAGACAAGAATACTGGAGTGAGTCGCCATTACCTTCTCCAGGAGAACTTCATCACCCAGGGATCAAACCGGGGCTCCTGCATTGCAAGCAGATTCTTCACCTTCTGAGCCACAAGGGAAGCAAAGAAAGTAACAGTAACTCTTCCAGGAAAAAAAAAAAAAAAGGTTTATTTGCGATCAGCAAAGAATAGCAGTTCAGAGTCTGTAACTATGGTGCACCACACTGCAAGGAGAGAAGGACTCCTTTATAAGGGTAACACGGAGGTGGGAGGGCTGGGTAAACGGAGGCCACTGGAGAAGCAGAGAGTTGCTGCGCAGGGGCTTCTCATGGGCTGTTTAACTGTCCCTCAGTGGCTGAGCTCTTGCCCAGGAAGGGGCCTCTCTTCTTTCTGCTGGGCTCTGCTGTCATTTTAGGGCATGAAAGCTGCCCCTCTGGCCTCCTGTCTCTGTTTTAATTGAAGTTCCTGGTTATTAATTTACACATGTGCCTACCTAGAATTTCTCATGAGCTCACATAGTGTGAGGCCACCATTCACCATGGAGGCTGGGAGCCCAGATCTAAATAGTCCCCTTTTCAGATCTTGCGTGAAGAACTTCTTTATCCCAGTGAGACGGAGCCTCAGTTCATGATGGTGATGGTCCTGTCATGCATGTCTGTGTAATTGTCCCTCCTTCTAAGCTTCCTTCTCCCTTCTCCCTTCTCCCTGCCTCTTGCTTCTGGCAGTGATCCCCTCAGTGAACTGTCTGCACCAGAGCCCTGGTCTCAGGTTCTGCTTTTTGAGTAAAGAGAAATTCCTAGTGAAAAAATCTTACAATCAGTTCCTGGGCTTGTTTCTCTGCTACATCCACCTGTGACTTCATCAAAGCTACCTTGGAGATGAGGGACTTCTAAATTGTTAGGAGAGCCTTTGGGTGTTACTCAGGCAGCTTCATGTGCATGCTCTGAATTTTGCATTTACTCTATGTATGTTGTCTTTGTCTCCTCAGTAATTAAATATCGCAGCTATTTGAGGTCCTGTCAACTTGACCTCCACCTGCCCTTCATCCCATGCTACTACAGTGATAATTAGAATGAAATATGGTCATTATGTGGCATAAATCACCTACTTCCGATCTTTCCACACAGAGAGATATTATATACAACTGCATCATGTATTCCTCTTATTATACATGTGTGTATAATACATGATTGATCCAATCTCAGAATTTTATTTCAAGTGTTATAACTTGGGAAAGGAGTACATCAAGGCTGTATGTTGTTATCCTGATTATTCAACTTATATGCAGAGTACATCATGCAAAATGCTGGGCTGGATGAAGCACAGACTGGAAGCGAGATTGCCGGGAGAAATATAAAAAACCTCAGATATGCAGATGACACCATCCTAATGGCAGAAAGCAAAGAGAAATTAAAGAGCCTCTTGATGAAGATGAAAGAGGAGAGTGAAAAAGCTGGCTTAAAATTCAACATTCAAAAAAGAAGACCATGGTATGCAGTCTCATCACTTTATGGCAAATAGATGGGGAAACAATGGAAGCAGTAACAGACTTTATTTTCTTGGGCTCCAAAATCACTGGGGATGGTGACTGCAGTGAAATTAAAAGAAATTAAAATTAAATATAAAGACTCTTGCTCCTTGGAAGAAAAACTATGACAAACCTAGACAGCATATTAAAAAGCAGAGACATTACTTTGCTGTCAAAAGTCCATATAGTCAAAGCTATGGTTTTTCCAGTAGTCATATACAAATGTGAGAGTTGGACAATAAAAAAGGTTGAGCACCAAAGAATTGATGCTATTGGACCATGGTGCTGGAGAATACTCTTGAGAGTCCTTTTGGACTGCAAAGAGATCAAGCCAGTCAATCCTAAAGGAAATCAACCCTGAATATTCATTGGAAGGACTGATGCTGAAGCTCCAATGTTTTGACCACCTGATGCAAAGAGCGAACTCATTGGAAAAGACCCTGATGCTGGGAAAGACTGAAGGCAGGAGGAACAGGGGGTGACAGAGGATGAGATAGTTGAGTGGCATCACTGACTCAATGGACATAAGTTTGATCAAACTCCAAGAAATAGTGAAAGACAGTGAAGTCTGGAGTGCTGCAGTCCATGGGGCTGCAGACTTGGACAAGACTGAGTGACTCAACTGAACTGAATTTTTCAATTTATTTACATCTTGGATAGAAAAATGAATCCTATTAATAATGATAATAATAGTAATAATCATAAGATATTGGCCATTCAGTTACATTAAGTATTATAAAAATTATTTATTTAATTGTTCAACAGCTATACATGTTTGCATTCTTCCCTTTTGACTGATGATAACTTGAAGCTTGAGGTGCAGTGCTGACTTCCCCTGGATATTAACTAGAACTCATCACTTTCTAATTCTAAAGCCATGTCTTTTCTGTGACACAGCACTGCCTCAACTTAGAACACAAAAGCAAATGTTACAGCAAGGAAATTAAATAAAGAGTGCTTAGAAATTACATCATTTACTGAGACTTCTAAATTGAATCAAATAATTCTACAATGCTCCTTTAAATAAAAATGTACAAGAAATATGACCTATATTTTACATGGAGATGATAGTAGTAACATGCTGATGAGCTGTGGGTTTAAGACAGAATTGGGTCTATGTTGATGCTGCATCCATATTAAATTTAAATTCCAATGGAAAACTCTTGATCCATTTATTATCTTCAGATACAGTTTTTTAGAAGGAAAATATTGATTGACATTCCAGGGAAGCATGAAACCTGAAGTGACATGCTGAACTCAGTGCAAAATGACAAAACAGGAAAATGATGTTACCTGGGAGCCTAATATTTTTTACATAAATTTCTCTCCAACTCATACTTCTTTCATTCGAGGTCTATAAAGCATGGCCATGGCAATTTTCCTGAAGTAAAGTAATTTCATGGGACCAGTACACATCCTTAATGGATTTCTAGTCATTTTCTTTAAATTGATTTCCCTGTTCATCTGAATGTTTTGGCCAAGTCCCCAAGGGGTGAATGGCAGGGTCTAGATGGTAACACCATGAGACAATCAAAGGACCCACGTCTTTGGAAGGAGGCTGAGGGAGCAAGGGGGGAAAGAGTGCAAGTTCCATTCTGCAGAGCACTGGGTTGCTTTCATCCCAAATTATATTCAGGTCCCTGCTTCAGAGACCTCTGGATGTTGAGGTCTTTCATAAAAACACCCAATTTGTTCTTTTGCCCTCATAGCTTCCATGAAAGAAAGCAGAACCAGGCATATATGTACGTCTCCTTGGAGAGATGGGTGTGGAACCACAATGGAGAGCAGGGTAGTGTGTGAGCTCCTCAACCCATCTCCTCAGCGCCCATATGGAGTCCTGAGCTTGCTTTTTCAAATACCTAAAATATGACACACTTTGGATGAGAGGAACTGTGAGGAAGGTGAATGCATGAATTCTTTCGTGTCATTTTCATCCCCCTCCACCCCTCCAGAACAAAATAAATGTGAGCATGAGTCTTTATTTGGTGAACAGTGAGAGTTCTTTAATTTTTAATATGTAATTTAATGCCTTGTTAGGATCCAAAAATATCATTTAGTTGATGAGACCTAGAATTCAAACTGCCTTACAAAAACAAATCATAAATCACAGAATAGCAAGACAGGAAAATTGATTAATCAATCTGTTGTTGCAAACAGCAAACAAGCTCCCTCAAATAGAGTCCCTAAAGTTCCAATGAAACAAAAAGTGTGACTCATGCATTACATTCACTCACCCGCCTCTAAGAAAGGAGAAGAGTGACTGGTTTCTTGACAAATGAAGAGAGTTGAGAAGACAATGGAAGCGAAATCCAAGGGCCCTTCAAAGGATGGGTTTTATGATTTTCTGGGCAATCTAAATGCTGGGCATGACCAGGGAAACCTTTCTCAGTGAAGTGAGGAGAAAGTCTAAGATCACTAACTCCGTTGTTCATGGGCTTCCCAGGTGGCGCTAGTGGTAAAGAAACCTGCGGGCCAGTGCAGGAAATGTAAGAGACACAGGTTCAGTCCTTGGGTGAGGAAGATGCCCTGAAGGAGGAAATGGCAACCCACTCTTTTATTCTTGCAGAGAATCCCATGAACAGAGGAGCCTGGTGGGCTACAGACCACAGCGTCACAAGCAGCTGGACATGATTGCTTATACTTTTGGCTACCAAGGTGAGTGTAGCAGAAAAGGATTTACCAGGTGTACTCCTTTCCTCTTCCAGGTGAGGTACTCATTGTTTATCCTAATGCCCGTTGTTTGATTTCTTGTCATTATTATTTGATCTTATTTCTTATTTCCCAAGTGTGACACAAGCCATTCAAAACATCTTATTGTAAGTCTTCTTTGATTTTAATTTCAACATTGAGAAAGAAGTAGAGGCCACATTTTAAAGCTGTGTAACATTTTCTGGAAGCAGATTCTGTAGGAATTCATCATTGTCATCTGTCCAGTTACTGTCAGGACTTAGGAGCTTTGGGTTTTACAACCCAAGATGATTGTTTTTCTGGATCCAGTTGCTTGCAGCTATGAACTAAAATACTGGCATTCAAGGATAAATAAAGCAAGCCCAGAACATTAGCAATATTGATAAAAATAACTCAACAATAGGGTCTATCTTTTTAAAAAGTCCTGCTGCTTTAACAATATTGTACTTTAAATGGACACCCATCAAGCTTTGCTATTGTTGCTAGTAATCTACAGTGGCTCTTGACTAACAGCCTCACACCAAGCCCCCACCCCGCCACCCTGCCTTTAACTATAGAAGATGGATTCTCAGGAGGCACCCCATGAATCCTCTCTATGTAAGCTGTCACATGTTGTTAAAATAATGCTGCATTTAATCAAGTGAAAGTGACACCAGCAAGTTAGAGAGTCACAACCTTCATTCATAAGACAGAGTCACATAGGAAGAGAGGCTTCTCAGCAACATGTCAAGACTCATGACATCAAAGCATAGTTGTGAGGAAGGAAGAACTTAAGATGCAGGGATCTGGAGGAAGCTGGGGAGAGGCAGCTGGGGTGATGCTTCCATTATAAATGGTGTCTATTGTGCCCTTGCCCACAGCCTCACCTTTTGTCTGGGGAAGACAAGTCGTAAACCAGGTTGTGAGTTACACTGATTTTTATTCCTTTGCACGTGTCCCTTCTGGAGGAAGGTCTCTGCACTATTCATTATGCATCCTGGGCTTGTTCCTTCTCATTATATCGTTTCTGTCAGATTTACTGCCATTTAGCTTGCCAGCCTGGATCCTGTTATTAAAGCGTAGAAGAAATGAGAATGATTCTTTCCATACCCTTAACTCAAGGTCTCGGAGCGTTTGTTTAGGCTACAGTATGTAATCAGCCAAATATTCTCTCCGGAAACTGAGAAATGACTTGAATTTTAACCCATTTGTCAAGTGTCGTGGATTTTTAAAAGGCTATATTTAGTGTGCAAGCCCTCTGGCCTTCTCAACAGAATATGACAGTGGAGAGAAGCAAATGTGATATAGAAAACCCTGCGGGAGTGCCAGAAAGTGTCCAGAAGTTTCTTAAATGTGGAAGGAAACAATTTAGGCTTTGGAGTTAATTTAATGTCATTAAGGGGCATTGCAGCTGTTGAGATGCATTTAAGACGAGTCTCTGATGGGGTGAAATGCCACACTGCTGTGTTTCTCCCCCTTGCCTGCCAGAGAGCGTTGCCCTCAAGAGAACACTCACCCTACAGAGAGCAGATGGGATTCAGGTAACTGACATCTCCTGAAGGTCAAGGGCAGCATCATCCAAAGCACATCCTTGATGATGGTACCCGGTTCCTGCTTCACCATTTCTTGCCCAGATGAGAATAGTCACTTCCTTTCTTTCCGTGTTTTCCCTTCTAGCAAAAGTCCCTAGATTTCCCTTCTTCCATTGTAATGACTTGCAGTTCCTCACCACCTTGAGAAGAGTAAATATGTTTCCTGGCTCAATATTTTAGAGGTTGCAATTAATTTAGCACATGCTTTTTATTTAACTCTTGAAATGACCTTGAAAAATAATAGATAAGTTATTGGACTTTCCCATGTGAAACACTCATGTTCGGGGATACAAGGTGGCTCTAGGGGTAAAGAACCTGCCTGCCAGTGCAGGAGGCAAGAGAGACGCAAGTTCCATCCCTGGGTCAGGAAGATTCCCCTGGAGAAGGGAATGGCAACCACTCCAGTATTCTTGCCTGGAGATTCCCATGAACAGAGGAGCCGGCAGGTTATAGTCCATGAGCTTTCAAAGAATTGGACATGATGGAAATGAGTTAGCACATATTTTTTTGACTCTGGACATATAGTTGATAAATAATATACACTTTTTAAATGGTATGCATGTTTTAAGATTTTAGGTGAAATAGTAAAATGTATTATGTATAAATATATATATACACACACACACACATTTAGCATATATGTGTATGTCAATATATACATACACATTTTTGATAAATAATAAATAAAATTTGTTGAGTGTGTGTGTGTGTATCTACTAATAGAGTGTATAAATATGTGTATATAGGCTTTCCAGGTGGTGCTAGTGGTAAATAACTCCCCTGCCAATGCAGGAGACATGTAAGATGTGGGTTCAATCCCTGGGTCAAGAAGACCCCTGGAGGAGGGTGTGGCAACCCACTCCAGTATTCTTGCCTGGAGAATCCTACAGACAGAGGAGCCTGGGACACTATTATAGTCCATAGGGTCACAAAGAGTCAGACATGACTGAAGCAACTTAGCATGCATGCATGTGTGTGTATATATACTAATTGACACTATTTAGATTTGTGGGTGTGAAAGTAAATCATCTCTAACAACACTGGGCTTTTGTCAATTTAGAGGAATGTTTTGGAGAGTCAACTTCCACTCTTTTTATTCAGTTTATTGGAGTACAATTGCTTTACAATGCTGTATTGGTTTCTGCTGTACAACAAAGTGAATCAGCTCTGTGTATACACATACTCCCTGCCTCTTGGACCTCCCTCCTTGCCCCCCTATCCCACCCCTCTAGATTATCACTGAGCACAGAGCTGAGCTCCCTGTGCTATGCAGAAGCTCCCCACTAGCTATTTTATACACGGCAGTGTACATGCAATGGTGCTGATGAAACTACTTGTGGGGCAGAATAGAGGTGCAGACGTGGAGAATGGACAGTGGACAGAGAGTGAGGAGAGGAGGGCGGGATGCATTGAGAGACCCGCATTGACATATATTCTTTTTTTTTTTTAAAGGATGGGCTAAATATACAGTCTCCATTAAAAGCACTTCTAAATTCTCTAAAAGTCAGGTGTGTTCCCAAATAACTGTTAGTAAGTGAATCTCTTGAGCCTGAATACAGGCAATGACAAAGGGTGAGATCTTATCAATGATTTTTATGGCTTCCAGTTCGGAAGTATTTTTTTAATGTCCGTGTTCAGATCCCATCATAAATATATCTCCTAGAATTTCTTGTAAGTCTGAACAAGAGCACACTTCACCCAAGGATGCAGTTCAGAAGGAAGACACCTGACAGGTTTCCCTTTAAAGGGACCTGCCTTTTATGTCATTTACTGTTAAACCATCTGGAAACTGTTGTGTCCACCCCTCACTCAGAAAGTGCAGAAATGGCTAGAGGCTGAACCCCTTTGATTGGCCAATACAGACAAGGAGGAGGAAGGAGGGACTCAGATTTCCACCAGGAATCTCTATCATGGGAAAGGTGGTTCAAGCCTCACATAAATGAAAGTCATTCTCTGTTTTCATTTATTTCAGCCTAACGGGTCTTCATAAGCCTGGGGTGTCTCAGGCTTTGGGATCCAGTGATGCCGTCCACATGCCTCTTTCCATCTTATCCCCAGTGAGCTCTCCCCCTGGGCCATGCCAGTGAGAGAAGTCTCGGGCTACACATCCGCCAGGGCTTTCTTCCTCATTTGATCCCCATAGCCTAGGAGGATAGTCATCTGTAGTATTTGCTAAAGTGCTTCTCTACTAGTCATTTCATGGATAATGACAATCACTGAAGGCTCTGGGAACTGCCCACACCCCTGCCCCCCTGCAGTCCTGGCCAGCTCTATACTGATGAGCCCCAGATGGGCACTGCAGGGTGGGTGCCTGTGTGACTGCTAGCCTGCTGGCCCATTCTCCTGTCAGCAGGCTAGCCTGACAAGGTTCCTGTTAGGTGGCCCTGACATGGGCTAATCTTTTCCTAAGGGCAGAGCTAATCTGGACATGTGTATAGGATAAGACCCATCCCTTGCAGCATCATCCCAGGGGCCAATGGTCAGCATACTGCCATGTGCTCCCTGATGGCTCTTCCGTTATTTCCCTGGCATGGCTGAGATTTCTTCCTTGCCTTCCACGCTGTGAGAGACCATTTAAATGAGCCATACATGATGTCCAGGCTTTTAAAACAAAAGCACAGGTAGTACTAGCAGAGACAGGGGAAAAAAGTCTTTTTCCTGTCTTCTGCAAGCTATTGACTCCAAAGGAGTGACTTTGCATAGAGCAGGTCTCCTGGGCTTGAATCTGATGCAGAAAGAGTGATAGAAAATAATGTACTTTTCTCTGCTTGTTGGTTCTGCCTGCCTGTGGGGAGCCTTGTGGCTATTTGCCTAACGTGATATTCATCAGCAATAGAGATTTGTGAATATTTTACATTTTGTGAAGATCACACATATCTCATGATCTCTGCTAAGCTGATGCTTCCATTTAAGAAATGCCTAAAATATATCACATCAATTCTATTCAAATAGAATACATCAATCAAGCAAAACAGATGAAACAGCTGCTTTTATGTAGCACATACTCTTGTGGGAGACAGAGAAAACAAGCAGATAAATAAGCAAAAACATATATGCATATGTGTATACACATATATTTGTATGTATACATGCAAATAAATATACATGTAAATACATACTTATATGTAATATATGTATTATATATACATATTTCATATATACATACATATTTCATATATATATATACACATACATACAGTTAATTGTATGATGTAAAGGGTTGAATAGAAAAATAAACCTGATAGAAAAAGAGGAAGGTGAGGAGGTAAAATTTCACCAATAAAGCCTCTTTTATGGAAAGACTTGGAGGAGGAAAGGGAAGTGTTCCTGCCAGAGATGACATGCGAGTGAGTGCAGGGCTCTGAGATAGTGTTTGTAAGAGAAGAAAGACTGACTTGGCTGTACTTCAGCAAGGCACCGAATGGGGGTGGGCTAGATCATGAGGTCTTACAGCTGTTGTTGTAAGCAGCTAAGTCACTGCAGTCGTGTCTGACTCTGTGTAACCTCATAGACGGCAGTCTACCAGGCTGCCCCGTCCCTGGGATTCTCCAGGCAAGAACACTGGAGTGGGTTGCCATTTCCTTCTCCAATGCATGAAAGTGAAAAGTGAAAGGGAAGTCGCTCAGTCATGTCCGACTCTTCGTGACCCCGTGGACTGCAGCTTGTTGGGCTTGGGTAATTACCTGAGGATGATAGGAAGCCAAGGAGGAGTGTAGTCTGCAAACTGATGTAATACCAATTATTTTAAAAGGATTACACTTACTGCCAATTGAAAATAGACTACAAAGTTCAGAGATAAACTCAGAGACTATTCAGTCATTGACTCCAATAATCGGGGTAAAGGATGATGGTGACTTATGTTAGGTGGCAGCAATGGTGGTGATAAATGGTTAGCTTCTGGGTATATTTTGAAGGTAGAATAGAAGGAGTTTTATTAATGGGAATGAATGTATTATGTGAGAGACAGAACTAAAGATGGTTCCATTGGAAAAAACTCCAGGGTTGGAATCTGGCATGGCTATCAAGTGAGACAGAAGAAAGGGGATTTGGGGTAGAGCTGGAGTGAGGGGAAGAGCAGGAGTTTAGTTCACAGCATGTTGAGTTCAAGGTATTTGTCACCATCTGGACTATCAAGGAAGAAGGTGGGTTCAAGTGCAAGATCGGTGCTCAAACAGGTGCACAGGGTCATCAGACATAGAAGATGCACACAGAGCCTAAGCATGCAGTCCGAGGATTGGACTCTTGGGTGTTCCAACTCTGAGATCCTGAGAGATGTGCAGATGCAGACAAGAAATTGAAAACTAACATCCTATGAGCTAGAAAGAAAAGCAGCAGAGTGGAGTGTCTTGGAAAGTAGGAGGGATATTTTCAGAAGGATCGAGTGATCAGCTGTGATAGCCAGCGGAGGGAGGTGAGGACCTGTAACTGGGTTTGACAATGTGGAGGTCACCAGGGATATTGCCAAGAGCACCCTTTAGTTTGATTTTCTAATTGATAATTCTAAAAACAGAAAACTAAGCTAAAAAAAAAAAAAAAGAAATATAAAAGCCAAAAGTAATGTATACAATGGAGTATACACAAAAACCAAAGTTATTACAGCTTTATAGTAGATAACAAAGGAGTTAGCTAACAGAACTGCGTTCAGGAAAGTTTTCCACCTGTCCAGGTTAGTGCTCTTATCCACTCTGTGTGGCGCCTTGATTCTTTCCTGGTGGTACCTTCAGTTTTCCTAATCTCATCAAAGGCCAATTCTCACTCCATTCAAAGACTGTAATTTATTGGAATATGTTTTTAAAGTTAACAGTATATGTACTACCAATATTCATTAGGTGCTGGCACATAGTATTTGATTCCACTTATATGAGTTACCTAGACTAGTCAAATTCACAGAGTCAGAAAGTACCTTTGTAGATGCTGGAGACTGAGGGTGAGGGGTGAGGAGGGAGAATGGAATGGGGACAGGGTTCCAGTCTAGGAAGGTGCAACGTTCCAGAGATGGCTGATGGCGGCAGTTGCACAAGAATGTGAGTGTACTTAGTGCCGGCGAACTATAGAGTTCACTATGGACTTTTACCAAGATTTTAAAATAACACTGAATAAAAATTAGAGTTCATAGGGTGCAATCAGTTGTCACAAAGTTGCTAATGTTTTTCACTGTCATTTCACAGTACTGTATAAAAATGTATTCATGGAAACGGTTCTAGTAAAATGGGCCCTGGTCTTGCTCCCATTGTCCCCTCCAGCATGAGCCCCACACCTCACAGAAGCTGCATCAGCTTCCCTTATGGAGAAAGCGGGTTACAATCTAGCTCAATATTCTGGTACCTGGTACCTTTTTTTTTTTTTTTTACCCTAAGTATTTTGTCACATCTTTGAACAGAAGTCAATCAAAATTACCCTTTCTTTTTATAGCTTTATCTTGGAGCCCATCATTAAGTAAGCACAGTGTACAGTGTGGTAGGCAACAGACCTCCCAGTGATCCTTGTCTCCAGGTATGCATACCTCCACATCCGCCTCCTGCAGGGGGCAGGGCTGAGCTGAGCAAGCCGTAGGATACAGCAAACATGATGCTGAGTGATACCAAGGCGTATTAGATACCTATGATTGCATAATAAATGTCCCTAAAATACACATTTATAATCTCCCAGTGTCTGTGGGTCTGGAATCAGAAGTGTTTATCTAAGACCTGTGGCTCTGGGTCTCTCATAAGGCTGCAGACACCTTAAGGCTTGACTAAAAATGGGGGCCCAAACCTATCCTGGTGTTTCCTGGCAACATTCAGCTCTTCATAAGCTGTTGGACTAAGGGCCTTGGTCTTTCCCTCTCTGATGGTCAGAGGATGTCCAAAGATACTTGTCCTGTGATGCACTCCATAGGGAGGCCCACAGCACAGCAGCTTGCTTTATCCAAAGAAGCAAGTGAAAAGGAGGAGATGGAGAAAGAGGAGAAAGAGAGAGAGAGAGAGAGGATGTGCTTGAGTAGGACCAAAGTCTGGGTATTTTATAACCTAATCTCAAAAGGGACATCACATCACTCTTGTCATGTTCTATTCATTAAAGCAAGTTAAGGTCTAATCCACACACAGGAGAGGGATTGCACTGCTGGGAAGTGTCAACAGTGGGGATCACAGAAGCCACTGTACAAGCTGAGTACCACTCTGTTAGGTCACCAAAAACATTGCAGCTTCCCGTTTGGTCTCTAAGACAGCATCACAGAGCTCCATGTCCAGGTGACAAAGGGCACATTCCTGCATGAATCTGCTAGGCCTGGGAAGTACCTCAGAGGTAGATCCTTCAAGCTCAGTCAGATCTCCAGAGGGCTCCTGGGCCAAATGATGGATGTACACTGCAAGCTTCTGAGAAATACTGAGTTGGAACCACCCAGCTAAACTGCCTCCAAATTCCTGACCACAGAACCATAGTGAGTAATTCGGGGACCATTTGCTATGCAGTGGTTGATAGCTAACACATGCAAACATTTGTAATTTTTCCTTGAGAGGCTTTTCCAAAGACCTTTCCAGGAGTGTCAGGATCAGACATGCTTCCATAAATACATCCACCAACCATATTTTTAAGTACCCTCTATCATTGAAGACCCTTCATGCTCCTTGTGAAAAAATTATGGGAAGAACTGATTTAAGTTGTCATCAGTACAAGCAACTGAGATTTGAGAATTGATTTTTTCAACCTAATTGAGCCTTTTAAACAGTAAATATATGACACTTAGAATCTTGTGAAAAATCAAACATTTTCTAGAAAATACCTAGCATTTTTGCTACAGTTACTTTGAAGCTGATTGGTTGAAACCTGGCAGCATGTCAGAACTTTTGCTCAGTTTAAGTTGGGGTATTATGGAAAATGAGAACTTTATTTCTCTGCAGCAGTGTGCTGGTTTCCAGGGACTGGAAAAACCCTGGATTATCCCTTTGCTAATGAGCTTACTCAATCAGCAGGTCACCAGAACTGGACAGAAATAAATCTCAAAATTCTGGAGAGAAATGAATCTTAAAATTCAAAGGCATCTCTAACTGCTCACCCATTAGGCAATGATTGTCATTTTTATGTGTTAGTGACTCCCAGAGAGAGTGACAAAGGTTATCTGGGGTCTGAGTCCTCTTGAGGCCTCTTGTCAGTATACTGCCCTGAGTTTCAATGCAATACACCTTGCCCCTAAGCACAGACTACAATTCCCACCCAGCTCAGCCCAGCAAACTGTGATCCACACACACTAGGACATGAATGCACATGTGCACAGACATACAGATAAAGAGAATGAAATCCTTACCAGGCCTTTCAGTGTGCTCTGCTGGTTTTGATTTACACACCGTATTATAGCCTTTGCCCATTCCATTTAGAGAACATACATATTTCTTAACCTCACAGTACCTACAGACAGCTATTCTTTCTTGAATGTCCCATTTATTTTATCACCTAACATCAGAGCTCTCCCTAAGGCATGTACAAACATTTCAGTGATTTCATCAGAAGAAAACAAAAGTTAGTAATATTGACCCTCAGAATCAAATTCCCCTTATTCCTAAAACTGGGTAATAACTTTCTCACCTTTATTCACCTCAAGTTCTAGTTCTGCGTTGAATTCCTAGTCGGACTCTCCGTGGCCATAAAATTTCTGAATATCTTTAGGGAAGTCAAGTGGTATAAAAATACTACAGTAGCTGGCTTTCCAGTCTCTGATTTAACTTGTGCTTAAATTTAGTTTCTTAAGTATCTTCTTAAGGGAAAGTAGTTCAGCAGGAGCCAAATAAAATTGAAGTGCCTTTTCTCATTGGAATGTAAGATCATCTAGTCTCCATTTCTTTCCCTAAATCTTTCTTTTATTTTCTCCTGAGTCTTAATTCTTTTTTCGTCTGGATCCCCAAGGAAATCAGAGCAGACTTGGCCAGCTGTCGTGTTCTCCTCTATGATAGATTTTGCTTTGATTTCATCACCATATTATAAATAAGAAAAGAAAGCATTTTCTGAACATGAAATCAATGCCTGGATCATGCAATGCATCAGTTGAATAATAGAATCTATCGTGAGGGTCAGTACAATCCACTGGGAAAGTAAAAATGTTCTTCTTATCATCATCATAGCTAACATTTGTTAGCCAGATATTGTTTTAAGTACTTTGCTTACAATAACTTAACCATTATAAAAATCTTAGGAAGCAGAGAGAATTATCATCTTCTACAGATGTGGAAACTGAGGCATAAGAGGTTAAGCATTGCATCCAAGGTAACCTGGCTAGTAGGGTGCAGACCTGGGACAAGAACCCCTGGGGTCAGACTGCAGAACCCTGGTTCTTAGCTACTATACTAAACTGCTTTCCAAGAGTGCTGAAGACTGGGCAATATCTCCATGGATTCCCAAACAGGATTTCAGAGACGCACATGGCAGTGTTCACTTGCCAGTAGACAGCTGGGGCAGGGTAAGGATTAGTACTCTTCACTAAATCTTTTTTTCCTAGAGTCTTTCCAGTAGCCAGTGGACAGCAGGTCCTTGCTCTAATCCAAATCCCTCCCCTCTGCATGCCTTTGCTGAGGTCCTTCACAGGCAGCTCCCACCCCCACCTGTGGACCCACCTATGGTTGCAGTCGAGATACTGGCTTCTCCTTCATGAATCTTCTTTGACCAATCACAGATAAGCACTCTCTTTCTTCCTTGCAGAAAATCTTCCTAATATCATTCAAATCAATTTGTCTTGAACCAATAGGTATTTTGACATATGACAGGGTTGCAGAAGACATTAAATTGAGGTGGCAACATCTAAGTCTAATCATCTATTTAATAGAGCATTTCCTAGGGTCAGGGGAACTGTCAGTGGCATTAAAAACTTCTTAACTGTTTAAGGGTCATTAATCTGGAGGCAATGCACACTGGATTTCAGGGACAGACTAAATTAAGTTGGAGTTGAATTGGTAAGGGATATTTAACACATTTTCCAAAGAGAACACAATTAAGGCAAAGGACAAAGAAGTATGCACTAATACCCACAGAAATAAGGAAAAACAGTTGGTCACTAAGGGTTGGTACATTGAGTACACTAAAGCCTTTACCTGTGAGGTCACAAAAAACTGTGGAAAATTCTTAAAGAAATGGGATTACCAGATCACCTTACCTCCCTCCTAAGAAACCTGTATGCAACTCAAGAAGCTACAGTTAGAAAAGGACATGGAACAACGGACTGGATCAAAATTGGGAAAGGAGCATATCAAGTCTGTATATTGTCACTCAGCTTATTTAACTTATACACAGAATACATCATGTAACATGCCAGGCTGGATGAGGCACAATCTAAAATCAAGATTTCTGGGAGAAATATCAATAATCTCAGATATGCAGATGACACCACCCTTATGGCAGAAAGCTAAGAACTAAAGAGCCTCTTGATGAAAGTGAAAGAGGAGGGTGAAAAGGCTGGCTTTAAACTTGACATTGAAAAAAATGAAGATCATGGCATCCAGTCCCAACACTTCATGGCAAATAGAAGGGGAAACAATGGAAACAGTGAGAGACTTTATTGTCTTGGGCGCCAAAATCACTGCAGATGGTGACTGCAGCCATGAAATTAAAAGATGCTTAGTCCTTGAAAGGAAAGTTATGACCAACCTAGACAGCATATTAAAAAGCAGAGACATTACCTTGCCAACAAAGGTTCGTCTAGTAAAGGCTATGTTTTTTCCAGTGGTCATGGATGTGAGAGTTGGACTATAAGGAAAGGTGAGAGTAGAAGAATTGATGCTTTTGAACTGTGGTGTTGGAGAAGACTCTTGAGAGTCCCTTGGACTGCAAGGAGATCCAACCAGTCCATCCTCAAGGAAATCAGTCCTGGGTGTTCATTGGAAGGACTGATGTTGAAGCTGAAACTCCAATACTTTGGCTACCTGATGCAAAGAGCTGACTCATTTGAAAAGACCCTGATGTTTGGAAAGATTGAATGCAGGAGGAGAAGGGGACAACAGAGGATGAGATGGTTAGATGGCATCACCGATTCAATGGACATGAGTTTGGGTAAACTCTGGGAGTTGGTGATGGACAGGGATGCCTGGCGTGCTGCGGTTTGTGGGGTCACAAAGAGTCGGAGACGACTGAGTGACTGAACTGAACTGAACTGAATGCATGGATGTGAGAGTTGGACCATAAAGAAGGCTGAGTATCAAAGAATTGATGTTTTTGAACTGTGGTGTTGGAGAAGACTCTTGAGAGTCCCTTGGACTGCAAGGTGAAACCAGTCAGTCCTAAAAGTAAACAACCCTGAATGTTCATTGGAATGACTGATGCTGAAGCTGAAGCTCCAATACTTTGGCCACCTGATGCGAAGAACTGACTCATTAGAAAAGACCCTGATGCTAGGAAAGATTGAAGACAGGAGGAGATGGGGGCAATAGAGGATGAGATGGTTGAATGGTATCACTGACTCAATGGACGTGAGTTTGAGCAAGCTCCGGGAGAAGGTGAAGGACAGGGACACCCGGCATGCTTCAGTCCATGGGGTCGCAAAGAGTCAGACACTACTGAGTGACTGAGCAACAACAGAATAGACAGAAAAAATCATGTGTGGAATCTTCTAGTTTTAAGCAAGCATCTGCAAAACACCTATTTTCCCCGAACCTTACAAGCTTACTTCAGAGGGAAATCGAATGTGTCTAAGCAATTGCATAGCTCCTTATCAAATCTCACTTCTACTATCTTTCTTTGCAGACAGCTTTGTACCAAACTGTTTTGCAAGTATAACCACTTTCTCTGGGTGGATTCTTGTTTCATGTGAACAGGATGTCATATCTTCTCCACTGAGAAAGAGATGAGGTGCATGGAAACACGAATGCATATCATCGTCAGACCTCTTTCTAGCTCTTATTTTCCACCTGCGGATTGAATAGCACAGATTGAGTATTTGAGAGTATACTTCATCCCCTAATGAAGAAAGAACAAATTGGTGAAAAATTCAGGACAAAATAGGGAGAAGAAATAAAGCAAACTAAAAAAGTCTGCTCCATAGGTAATCACAGCAAGGATGAGAGACCCTGCTTAAAGGTGAACAGCTATTGTGAGTCTATACAGAGAAGATTTCACAAACCTCCCAGTGTAATTTCACACTTTGCCAGTTCAGGCTAGTACAGGGGCAGGCAGGTGAGGATAAGCTATGGCTTTCAGATTCCAGCAGACCAGAATTAGGAGTCAAGGATCAGATAGGAAGTTTTCGTAGGTTATCAAGCATTGTCAGATGTGTGTATTGACTTTTACGTTTGAAAAAGATTCTAACCCCCATCTGTAATACTTTGGAAATTAGACAAACCCAGTAAAATCTGGAGAGATTGGAAAGCTTCTTCTCCATCCCTAAGAATAAGCTTGCAATCACTCTGGAGAAATGAGAATTCAATATGCAAATTCAGCTTAATCTTAGGGGAAAAAAAAATTAGATTTTCCAAACCTCAGTTGTCAATAGAGTTTCACAACTACTATATACAAAAACAGTCAAAGAAGAAACTAAATAGAACTGTCAGTTTCACCATCCAGAGTTAACCACTCTTACCATGTGCTTTCCAGCTTAATCTCCTCAAGCATGTATCATGTATTTATATACTAACAATGAAGATAGTATTGGACAGAGGGGGGATAGTGTTGGACAGAGAAGCCTGGCATGCTGAGGTTCACGGGGTCGCAAAGAGTCGGACATGACTTAGTGACTGAAAAACAACAATGCAACTAAGCAAGGGAACAAAGTAGCAGCACTGATACATAGTCCTCTCAGCGGAGCCCAGTACAGCTGTGTTCACCTACGTGGCTGCGGTGCTTGCTCTGAAAGGTGAGAAGAGAACAAAGAGAGTTGAGTTAGTCAGATTTTCTGGCACATATTTGACAGTAAAAGAAAGGTGTCAAACAACAACAATAACAAAAGATGTGTGGTTCGTTAAAGATCTTAACAGATAGGAAATTCCCATTGTCCAGGATTTTTCAAGGAAATTTAGGGGAGTTCATATGTAGCACATAGTTTTAACTAGGTTTGAATTTTGCTTCACTTTGTCCTGTCTCTAATACATAACATGATTTGTGGAAATCTGTTTTGCATGATAACTTGTGTTAATATTACTTTGTGCAACCCTCTTCCAGAAAAATGTTGATGAAAGCTGAGAGAACAGCTATACCAGGATCAGGCAATGATGAAAAACACACCTAGTGGGTAGTGCTGTTGTTGGCCCACTGAACATTGAATATTCTATTTTTTTTTAACCAAGGAAATCCCAGTTTGTTCTTTAATGCATGGTGGTGGTTTAGTTGCTCAGTCATGTCTAACTCTTGCAACCCCATGGACTGTTGCCTGCCAGGCTCCTCTGTCCATGGAGTTTTCCAGGAAAGAATACTGGAGTGGGTTGCCATTTCCAAAGCATACCCAAATTTTAATGCATACTCTCATCTAGGTGTGACTCCTGCTGGACTTAGGAGATTCCCACCAATTCTTTATTAGGTCAGAGTGGATATTGGACCCAATTTTGGCCAACAGGAAGTGAAAAAGTTTGCTGGAAGTTTCTTAAAGAGTTCTTCAATCACAGTTGCAGGTGACAAGGAGTCAACTTTTCTCTCCTTCTGGACATGAACAGGGAAAATAATCAGTCTTCCACTGTCTCCTGGCATCCATTTTTCATTGGTGAAGACCAGGCTTAGGCTCAGCCTACCTGCCGAAAGTAGAGGAGGACCTCGTAACACCACTTCTCTATTGACATCCTTGAGTCACACGCTTGTCCCCCTGGAGCTGTCCGACCCCTGGGCCAGCCCTGCCGAACTAATCTTCACTGCATACTGGGATTTACATGCTCAGATGGCATTTTGTCTTTTGGCCTCTATGTTCACAAAGTGTTCCACACTTTTTCCTGGTGTCTCTGACAGATATTACTTGTGAAACATTTTAGATGTGGCATTTTTAGTCAAGTTGTGAATACGTTTTATACATTTCCATTGTTATTGGTCCCTTTGTTTTTTTATGTTAATTCAACTAAATTAATTGCCTGGAAAATTGTTCATCTTTAAATTAATTGGCAAATGCTGCTGTGTAAAAAAATCTCTTAAATTTCATTTCTGTCTATATCTTTGATTATATTCTCTTTCTCATTTGATGTTTTCTATATTTGTTTACATTTATGATTAGATTTATTTAATGCTTACCTACTTTACCTTATTTTCAGATTAGCAAATGGTTTTAATTTAAAATTTTCATGATTATTATTTTCTAAAAGAAAATTTTTGTCCCCTTTATTTCTCCTGCTCTCATTTAGTGTTTCATTTTAGCTTTTCTAACACCTTTCTTGAATAATTTAGTTTATATATTTATTATTTTATTTATTCAAGGAAATATCTTAGAGTTTGGGTTTTTCATTGGCTTACTTTTGGCGCTTTTCATTGTCATCAGTTTTCAATAATTACAGAAGAGCCTGTAATTATATAAGCCTCCACACATGGACCCATTAGCACTTGTATCTTATGGTCTTGGCTGCTTTGAACCCATACTCACACTATGCTGCAGATTACACTCTCTGACCCCTTCCTTCCCCAGCACCATTGCATTGTGAAAACTTGGTCTTGGACTAAATGAAGGAAAATGATTTAATAGGAAAACCTGATATAGATTACAAGATTGCTTAAGAACTCAGACAAACTTGCTTCCCTTACCTATTGGATATTTCAGATCGGAGTATTTTGATTGGGAAGATGCCTGCATTATAGCATCTTCCTTTATAAGGGAAGATAATCTTGTCAAATAAAATTGGTCTCACTCACGAATTATTTTTTCAGCCTTCAAATCAGTATATACATTGCCTCTCTGAAGTATGGAGAGACAAAATTTGGAGGAAATGTTTGACTAAAAACATGTTTCCTTTTTTTGCTTTCTACCTGGTCTACTATTGTGTTTTAGGTACTTAGCTTCACTTTAATTAGTGGAAAGTACTTTTGTATTTTTACAGACTATGTAAAATAACTTCCATAACATTACAGCATTTTTTTACAATAGCCAAGATATGGAAACAACATAACTGTCCAATGATAGAAGAATGGATGCAGAAGATATACATATATATGAGTAATATATGCAATATTACTTAGCCTTGAAAAGAATGAAATCTTGTCCTTTGAGATAAAATGAATGGACCTAGAGGTTATTATGTTAAGGGAAATAAGTTACACAAAGATGGAAAAATAATGTATGATTTCACTTATGTGTAGAATGTAAAAAATAAACCAAATGAACAAACAGAACAAAACAGAATCAGTCTCAGATACAAAGAAAAAAACACGTGGTTACCAGGAGGAAGGAGGCAAGAATGAGTGAAATGTGGGATGAGAGATTAGGAGGTACAAACATTCAGTTACAAAATAAATGAACCCATGAAGATGAAATGAATATTATGGGGAATATAATCAATAATACTCCAATAACTTTGTGTGATGACAGATGGTAACTAGACTTACTGTAGTGATTGTTTAGTAATGTATAGAAATATAATGAATCAGTCTGTTGGGGATCAGGACTAACGTGTTGTAGGCCAGTTATATTTCAATAATAATATTAAAAATAATCATACAGAATCCTGATATTACAAGATTACTTAACAACTCAGGCACACTTGTTTCCCTCACCTACTGGGTGATATTTCAGACTGGACTGTTTATGTTGGGAAGATGCCTGAATGATGGCTTTCCTCTGTTTCTTCCCTGTATCTACGATGTAAACATAATGCATTTAGGACTTGGATGGTTAACTTGGAATGTTACAAGTTATACAATGTGCATAGCAAACCATCCCTAAATTAGTGGATTAAAACAACAGTAATGCTTTACTTTACTAATGAATCGGCAATTTGGCGAGAACACAGTGGGAATAGCTCATTTCTGCTCCAGGTGCCATCCGCTGGTGCAGCTTGAAGGCTGGGAGTGACTCAGTGATTGGGATGGAATAATTTGGAGTTTCACTCACTATCTGGCAGTTGCTGCTGGCTGTCAGCTAGGACCCCACGGGGATTTTCAGCCAGAGCACCAGAACGCGGGCTTTCCGTGTAGTTTTTTACTTTCTTCCCAGCATGGTGTCTCAGTTCCAAGAGCAAGTGTCTCCAAATGGTTAGTTGGGGCATATCCATTTTTATGAATCAGCCTGAAAAGTCACAAAGCATCACTTCTGCTGTAGTTATAGATTACATGCCCCCTCATATTCCTCAGCATCATAACATGAGGAGAGTGTGTGGGAAGAGACATGTCATCTCGGTCAGTTTTTTGAAAATACAGTTTGCCACAAATGTCAAAGAGTAGGAGACAAGTCTTTTGGGATAAAATAGGCTAAGAAACCTCTTAGATCAAAAGTCGACTCTCAGAAGGTAAATCTTTTTCTTCCCTTAAAAATTACCACCAGCACCAGAAACAGTACCTGTGTTTGCTCTAATGGTGTGAGATGATAGGATAGAATTGGAGAAGATTTAGGAATTCTTTGTAATTTTGTATCTTATAACATGTTTGGGAAACACATGTCCTGATTTACATGGTAGAGAATGTATGCTTAGTCACTCATTTGTATCTGACTCTTTGTGACCCGCATGTAATGCAGCCCACCAGGCTCCTCTGTCCGTGGGATTTTCCAGGCAAAAATACTGGAGTGGGTTGCCATTTCCTCCTCCAGGGCATCTTACCAGGTCTCCTACATTTTCTGCCTTGGCAGGCAGATTCTTTACCACTGAGCCAGCTGAGAAGGCCTAAAGCACCAGTAACGGCTCATATGTGGAACCTAATTTTTAAAAAATGACACAAGTTATTTACAAAACAGAAACAGACTTAAAAATATTAACAATGAACTTATGGTTACCAAAGGGAAATGTGGTGCGGAGGAATAGATCAGGAGCTTGGGACTAACATACACATACAACTATATGTACAATTGGTAACCAACAAGAACCTACTGTATAGCACAGGGAACTGTACTCAATATTCTATGATAACCTATATGAGAAAGGGGACCAAATGATAACCTATCTGAGAAAGTGGAGGAGAGGGGATGACAGAGGATGAGATGGATGGATGGCAGCACTGACTGGTGGACATGAGTTTGAGTAAGCTCCAGGAGTTGGGGATGGACAGGGAAGCCCAGCGTGCTGCAGGGGTTGCAAAGAGTTGGACATGGCTGAGCGACTGAGCTGGACTGAAAATGAGAAAACACTCTGAAAAAGAATGAATATACGTATATATAAAACTGAATCACTTTTCACTGTGTACCTGAAACTAACACAACATTGTAAATCAACTATAGTCCAATAAAATGAAACACAACAGCCAAAACAATTTCCCCGTTTGTTTACAACATGGCTCTGCAGCTTATGCTATCAGCCAGAGAACCTGAGCTGGACAGTGATGCTGTGTTAGTCTGCTCCACAGCCTGGATGCCTTAAACAACAGACACCTATATCTCACAGTTTTAGAAGCCAGATGTCCAAGATAATATATGTGATGTTATATGTAGTATGTGCATATACAGAGACACATTTTTTTTTCTCAATTTAACTTCATGATAACCTAAAACAGATGAATGTTTCTGGTGTGTTGATGAAAGAACTCGACAGAAGGGCTATCCACTGAAGAAGTGAGAGCCTACGTTTGCTTCCCCAGCAAAGCATGCTACATATTAGTGTGCATGCATGCTAAGTTGCTTCAGTCATGTCCAACTCTTTGACACCCCATGGACTGTAGCCTGTCAGGCTCCTCTGTCCATGGGGATTCTTCAGGTGACAATATTGGAGTGGGTTCCCATGACGTCTTCCAGGGGATCTTTCTGGCCCAGGGATCAAATCCATGGCGCTTAGCTCTCCTGTATTGGCAGGCAGATTCTTTACCACTAGCACCACCTGGGAAACCCACTCCTGACATACTGTATTTAATTGAATATGTATTATTCAGTTCACTGACTATAACCTTGTGAACAAGGATCATATATTATTAATGTACATTGTTTTCCTTTTAAAATTCCTGGAGCATGTTTGTCATGAAATAAAATGTATGCTTGCTCTTCAGCTAGACAGATGTTTCTCAAATAGGTTAAGTTTAAAATTTGCAACTCTGTCTAATTTTCTTCATTAGTAAAAGAGCATGGTACTTTTGACTCTACAAAGTACATTTCAGCACTTTCTATCTGAATGAGCATATTCTGAATGCAAGAATGCTGAAATTGTGATATTTCAATTTTTTTAAAGGGGAGGCATCAGGTTATTCACATTATATCTGTGATATTGTCTATCTAAATAACTTTAAAAGCTACAGAATCTCTAAATACTTACTGTCTCATTTCAAGAGACATTCAATTGTCTCTAGTCAAACTCAGTATATATTTAAATATTAAGTAGATGTTATTTGATTGCTGTGTCTGAAAGCCTTTTCTGTCTGCAGCCAAATATAACAAAGGCAAACAATTGATTTCTCTAAGTTCAAAGATATTTTCAGCTCTAACATTTCAAGGATTTCACTAGCTCAGTCAGCTTATGCCCACAGAATGTCTTCGGGTCAACATGTTCAGAAACAAACTTGGGTCCTTTGTCTGCATGCAGTAAAGCCAATCTATTGACAGTGGGTGGTGATGAAGGAAAGTGTAGCATTTATTATAGAGTTCCATGCAAGGAGTCCAGGCAGCTAGCACTCAAAGCTTTTAAAGTCTGGATGAAAGCAGTATGATTAGCTCATGGACATTCTTCTGACTGGTTGGTGGTGAAGCAACTGAACTGAACTGAAGTAATCAGGAGTCAATATCATCAACTTTCTAAGTCCAACAGTCTGGGGTCTGCATGCTTGTGGTCAGTATACAGTTAGCTTCTTCCACTAGGTGGGGGTTTCATTATCTACATAACTGCTCAAAGGACATGGCTCAGAATATTACCAATAGTTTTTGAGGAGGAACTAAATGTCCTTGACTTTGTTTAGCTCAGTTCATTCACTCAGTCATTTCTGACATTTTGCAACCTCATGGACTGCAGCATGCCAGGCTTCCCTGTCTGTCACCTACTCCCAGGGGTTGCTCAGACTCATATCCATAAGTTGCTGATGCCATCCAACCATCTCATCCTCTGTCATCTCCTTCTCCTCCTGCCTTCAATCTTTCCCAGCATCTGGGTCTTTTGCGATGAGTAAGTTCTTCACATCAACTGACTAAAGTACTGGAGTTTGAGATTCAGAATCAGTCCTTTCAATGAACATTCAGGACTGATTTCCTTCAGAATTAATTGACTGGTTTTCCTTGTGGTCCAAGGGACTCTCATGAGTCTTCTCCAACACCACAGTTCTAAAGCATCAATTATTGGGTGCTCAGCTTTCTTTACAGTCCAACTCTCAATCCATACATGACTACTGGAAAAGCCATAGCTTTGACTAGATGGAACTTTGTTGTCAAAGTAATGTCTCTGCTTTTTAATATGCTATCTAGGTTGGTCATAGCTTCTCTTCCAAGGAACAAGAATCTTTTAATTTCATGGCTGCATCACCATCTGCAGTGATTTTGGAGCCCCAAAAAATAGTCTCTCACCATTTCCATTGTTCTCCCATCTACTTGCCATGAAGTGATGGGACTGGATGCCATGATCTTAGTTTTCTGAACCTTGAGGGTTAAGCCAAATTTTTCACTCTCATAAAGAGGCTCTTTAATTCTTCTTTGCTTTCTGCCATAAGGATAGTGCCATCTGCATATCTGAGGTCATTGGTATTTCTCTCAGCAATTTTGATTTCAGCCTGTGCTTCATCCAGCCTAGCTTTTCACATGATGTTCTCTGCAAATGTTAAATAAGCAGGGTGACAATATACAGCCTTGACGTACTCCTTTCCCAATTTTGAACCAGTCCAATTTTCCATGTCTTGTTCTAACTGTTGCTTCTTGACCTGCATACACATCTCTCAGGAGATAGGTCAGGTGGTATGGTATTCCCATCTCTTGAAGAATTTTCCACAGTTTGTTGTGATCCACACAGTCAAAGGCTTTGGCATAGTCAATAAAGCAGAAATAGATGTTTTTCTAAACTCTCTTGCTTTTTCGATGATCCAGTGGATTTTGGCAATTTAATCTCTGGTTCCTCTGCCCTTTTGAAATCCAGATTGAATATCTAGAAGTTCATGGTTCACCTACTATTGAAGCCTTGCTTGGACAATTTAGAACATTACTTTGCTAGCATGTGAAAGTGAAGTCGCTCGTCATGTCCAACTCTCTGAGACCCCATGGACTGTAGCATACAACGCTTCTCTGTCCATAGGATTTTCTAGGCAAAAGTACTGGAGTGGGTTGCCATGGGATCAAACCCGAGTCTCTCGCCTTGCTAGTATGTGAGATGAGTGCAATTATGTGGTAGCATGAACATTCGTTGTCATTGTCTTTCTTTGGGATTGGAATGAAAACTGACCTTTTCCAATCCTGTGGCCACTGCTGAGTTTTCCAAATTTGCTGGAATACTGAATTCAACACTTTCACAGCATCATCGTTTGGGGTTTGAAGTAGCTCAATTGGAATTCCATTACCTCCACCAGCTTTGCTCATAGTGATGCTTCTAAGGCTCACTTGACTTCGTATTCCAGGATATCAGCTCTAGGTAAGTGAGCACATCATTGTCGTGGTTATTTGGGTCATGAAGAACTTTTTTGTATAGCTCTTCTGTGTATTCTTGCCACCTCTCCTTAATCTCTTCTGCTTCTGTTAGGTCCATACCATTTCTATCCTTTATTGTGGCCATCTTTGCATGAAATGTTCCCTTGGTATCTCTAATTTTCTTGAAGAAATCTCTAGTCTTTCCCATTCTATTGTTTTCCTCTATTTCTTTGCATTGATTATTGAGGAAGGCTTTCCTATCTCTCCTTGCTGTTCTTTGGAGCTCTTCATTCAAATGGGTATACCTTTCCTTTTCTTCTTTGCCTTTAGCTTCTACTCTTTTCTCAACTATTTGTAGGCCTCCTCAGTCAACCCATTTGCCATTTTGCTTTTCTTTTTCTTGGGAATCGTCTTGGTCACTGCCTCCTGTACAAAGTCCTGAACCTCCGTCCATAGTTCTTCAGGCACTCTGTGTATCAGCTCTAATCCTTTGAATCTATCTGTCACTTCCACTCTATAATCATAAGGGATTTGATTCAGGTCATACCTGAATGGTCTAGTGGTTTTCCTTACTTTCTTCAATTTAAGTCTGAGTTTGTCTATAAGGAGTTCATGATCTGAGCCACAGTCAGCTCTCAGTCTTGTTTTTGTTGACTGTATAGAGCTTCTCCACTTTTGGTTGCAAAGAATATAATCCATCTGATTATATTGACCATCTGACTTTGTTTAATGACTATCTATTTATTATATTGTCTTATTTGACTATTTTTCTCTTTTCTGCATTTTCTCACATCTCTGATTAAATTTGCTACTTGGAACTTGGGGAAAGCCTAGGAGGCTCAAGTTTTCCTACAGAAAAGGTGCAGATGGAAGATATGGGATGTGGGTTCTATCCCATGGAGGCTCCATAGGGTTCTGCTTACTTTCTACACACACTAATCCTTGTTTTTAATTTACATAAGAGCTTCACTGCTCAGCACAGGTTGAAAAAAAAAAAAAAGGAAGATGGTAGAGTCACAACAGTAATATGCTCCATGTATATCAGAGAAATGCAAAATCGCACCTATGCCAAATGAAGCCTTTTCTACTGTTTTGAATTTTCTGAAATTCATTCTTCTATTTTCAATGCAGTGATGCTTTATTATATAATCATTATCTTTGTGGGAATCGAAAGGGATGAAGTAAGACAGGCCAGGCTAGACCCAGGATCATTAGAGGTCCTTTCATTTACATCTTCTGTATCAGCAAACTGGCTGTCAATTGTGCTGTTACAAGCCCAGTCCTGGAAAGTGAATCTTCTTGTAATCAAACCGCTATCAATAATACCTCATCCTCCTTACCCTATCCCTGAATCCATCTCCATAACGGCCCACATTCTATAATGAACAGAATTACCATTATCAAGAAAGGCAGCAGATATGTATCCACAAACATGAATGTCATTCTTCGGTCAAAAATGTTTATTCTCACCACTTCTGTATGATTCGTTTGTGCCCTTAGTTGTCTAAGTTACTTAATTCCACTCATGACTTACTTGAAAATCATTGTCTGAAACATGTTCTCCTGAAGTCCTGACAGCAGGCACATTGTTTGGAGACATGGGTTTTCTAACATGCACTTTCCTCATCAGCATGTTAGCAATACAGCAATAGCATGGATCATAGAAACTAAATATGAAGATGGAAAATTCATAAATCTATATCTTCCTAGATCTTGGCCCATTGCTCCCTAATTCACAGAAAATCATATCTGAGAGATATTCACTGATGGCATAACCACTCACATACATATACACATGCACAAGAACACACATATGCATGAACGCATAAAATGCACAATAAATGAACTTTTGAAAACTGTCTCATGAAATGTTTCCTTTGCACAGTGCTTTATTTGCTTAAATCCTGTAAAAAGGAAAAAAAAAATCCTGCAGTGAAGAAACTAGTTTAACTCTACACAATCTAATTTAGTTTCTAAAACTAACTTGGGTACTGATGAGGGAACAGATTTTAAAATATGTCTGCACAACTTTCAAGTTACTCAGGAAAGGCAGTGGAGAGTGCCATCTAGAATGTCATATTGAATAAAGACATTTTCTTACAGTGAAAAAGAAAATAATGTCGCTTTGCCTTCAGGAAGGCATCTCTGTGTCCATCCAAATTGCCTCTCTGGGTTTTCAGTTGTGGTCAGATTTGTTTCACAATTCTTTTGAATATTTCTTTTTTTAAGATTCTTGAAATTCACCAATTGATGTTGATTTTGGGGGACTATATAGAGCTTTAGAAAGTTTCTGTCAAATGCAAACCCCCAAGAAGAGATTACTTCACTGGTTCATGAGTCATCAGTAGACAAGCCCTTTGTCAGAGACATTCCAAGGTATTGCCATGCAAGCAGGAAACTGGGCATGGGTTCAGAGCACAGACTGAAACTAAAGAAATCTGGAGTGCCAAGTGCCTCCCTCCCTCCTGGGAGTCTGGTCTTGTGGGACAGGTAAGTGTGGTCAAAAGTCTGCCTCAACCACAAGTTCCTGGACACTAAACACGGAAATTGGCTGCTTCCCAGTTTTGCCGAAGGCAAGGTCTGCCTGAGGTCCCCACAGGGGAGGGAATGAGTCTCATGGTGGCACTTCGTATTTATCGTGTCTCTCTGTTCATGTGCTCTGGATAAATATAGGATTTTTGTTCCAAGGACTATTGATCTATTCAAGAATCATAAATTCTCCTCAAGAAAAGAAACAAATCTGAGAAAGTAAATGAAAATTTACTATATAATCTAAAAAACCAAAACATATATTTTAGAAACAGAACAGCACAGTATACCTTACTATAAAAGATTTAGAAAGTTACCTTTGCTTTTGCTTTAAAACATATCTTAACTGTTACACTAATTAGTTTCCTAAGATTCTGAAAATCCCCCCTCCTTTTTTCTTTATTTTCTGTTACATTAAACATATATTATGGGATAAATGTTATTCTTAAAAGACTTGATTGGAAATCTATATCTTCTAAAATTGCAATCATCAAAGGTGTACGATGATATTAATTTGAAAATAAAACATGGTATTTGGTATTTTCCTGGATATTGGATAACATTTAAAAACATATGATTAATGGTAAAAGATGATATATTTTCACTTACAACGAGTCTGAGATTTTGACAAGTGTTCTCAGTATTATTATTTAGAACAATGCTTTGAAATAAAACTTGTAAAAAATGATAAATTACTGCAGATCTTTCCAAGGTCGATTTGTAAATGTTAACCATTATTGGTGTTTTGTAACTATTTTTAGCATGTATAAATGTACATATGATATTGATGAACCTCTCTGTCCCATGACTTTAAAATATCACAGAAAATATTGAAGTCCACAACAGTGGGTCCCATTGCCTCATCCAGGCATCCAGGGCCATCTCTCAGGTTACTGTAACGAGGCCACATAAATTGACTAGGTGCTGGAAATGTGAGGAAGACAGAATATAAATTAAACATTGTATGGTGATGTTTATAAAATCCAACTTAGATATCTTAGTTACGTAGATTCTCGTAATGATCATATGCCAATGAGATGTGGTTCCATTTAAACCATATGGAGGAATACATTTTAAAGCTTGTGGGGTGATATTAATTTATTATGATATGATCATATTAAGCTAAATTAATGAAGATTGTTCTCTTTATGAATTCTCTTCATTAAGCATGAAAAAGCATAGCACGGCCACCAGTACTTTTGTGATTCAATAAATCATAGCAACATTTTTTAACTCTCCTATTTCTTTTCCTCTTTCTTTCCTTCTTCCCTTTCAGCCTTCATTCTTCCCTTAGTCCTTCCTTCATCCTTTCCTCCCTTTCTCTTTCTTTCACTTTGATTTAAATTAAGTTTTTAGATTCGTTTTGGAGTAAAATAGGATTGTCTTGTTTCTGAGTTGCAAAAATTCTCCCTGCATATTTCCCCCTCTATTATCATGTTTTTTTCCTGCATCCCCATTCAATCCTGTCTGCCACCACCAGGCAGATAGAAAGCCCAGGACAGTATTCCTTGCATCTTAGGGAAACCTGAGTAGTAGGCATGGATCATGAGGCTGTTCAAGTCTGTAAGATAGAGCCATCACCCCCCTACTTCCTATCCTGCTTCTATGCTACATACTTTTGTCCCCAAATGCTATGGTACAAGGAGAGCATCATTGTCCTATGTATATTCTAAGATAATGGCAACCAAGATGCATATACCATGCTTCTTTGTTTCTCTTCTAATACCAGCAAAATGATGGGTACAGAAAAGATACACAAATGGCTGCTGAATTAATAAATAATGAGAAAGGCTTTAGTCAATTAAAATATTACCCTGCTGGAAGTTTAATTTTCATACATCCTAAAGCATCTCAGATTATATTATCATTAATTCAGACTCTAGATAAATTTTGAATAACTACAAGTACCTGGAAAGTGAAGGGTAATTTGAGAGACTATTTTTACTTGTACCTATTTCATTTACTATTCTAGTAAAATATGGAGAAGGCGATGGCACCCCACTCCAGTACTCTTGCCTGCAAAATCCCATGGACGGAGGAACCTGGTAGGCTACAGTCCATGCGGTCACGAAGAGTTGGACACGACTGAGCGACTTCACTTTCACTTTCATATGTTGGAGAAGGAAATGACACTTTCATATGTTGGAGAAGGAAATGACAACCCACTCCAGTGTTCTTGCCTGGAGAATCCCAGGGACGGGGGAGCCTGGTGGGCTGCCTTCTCTCGGGTCGCGCAGAGTCGGACATGACTGAAGCAACTTAGCCGCAGTAACAGCAAGAATCTCATGGTTGAACATACCTTAAAACTCCAAATATTGTTTTGATAAATCCTAATTTTACAATGTTTCCTATTTTATGCTCAAAAGAGCTAAACTTTCTTCAGTCAAA
Source organism: Bubalus kerabau (assembly GCF_029407905.1). Taxonomy (NCBI): domain Eukaryota; kingdom Metazoa; phylum Chordata; class Mammalia; order Artiodactyla; family Bovidae; genus Bubalus; species Bubalus kerabau. Next base: position 6,581,776 of record NC_073631.1, on the reverse strand, counting down.
ATCTCAAACTTGTATTAATAAAAATATTTTTGAAAAAAACCTTTATATAACTTCTAACAAAAAAAAAAAAGAAAGGTGCCCACAACATATGGAGTTATTGCTCTGGAGAAGGAAATGGCAACCCACGCCAGGATTCTTGCCTGGGAAATCCCATGGACAGAGGCGCCTGGTGGGCGCAGAGTTGCAGAGAGTCAGACACAACTGAGCGCCTAAACAACAAAACAAATAGATCTATAGCTGTGAAAACAAAACGATTTTTAAACTTTTAAAAGAAATGCTAACCTTTTTTTAATGAGGTCTGAGCAATTTATTTTGCTTTGTAGGTAAAAGAGTGCAGAGTAGCCCAAATCACAAAACTAAGCATATGTTTACGTGATATGAGCCTCTTTCTTGCTAAAGAGACACAGGGTCACTTATCCAAGAGAAGTGGCTCACCATGAAAGGTAATTGACAAGCTGACCAGCAGGGCCATAGAGTCTGCCCAAGCTTCCATTAGGCAATCAATCCTATCCATGCCACAGGCCCCAATTTATTGGCAAGTTGCCATACTTTGACCCACATAACAGTACAAGGATAGATTTTTAGTACAGAGAAGAACGGCTCTGAAAAAAACCCCAGTGCTGTTTCAGTAACAAAAGCTTTCAACTTGGGGCCATTATGCCTTGTCTTCCCCACCTGCAGCTAGGTGCATGCATTACCTCTTTCCCAGAACATTAGGGGAAACAGCTTCTGTAGTCCAGAGCTCAGGGCTGTTCTGGTGGTACTGACGTGATTAGTATTTCAAACACCTGGCCTACACACAGCTGACAGCCCTGCAGCCTTCAGCCTTTCAGTGTGGATCAGGAATGTGGATGTTCATAGTTTGGGAAATTGATGTTCGGTTGGAGGGAAGGTATGATGAGGACATGGGAATAAATACTGAAAAAAATACTATTTAATGTTATGTTTGTGGATATGGACATTTAGACAGAGCTTTGGTGTTCCTGAGAGTATTTCAACAGGAACAGGGCCTCCAGACTGGTGGAATCTGACACCTCACACAGGGTACTTGCTGTCTATCCCATGCCACAATGCAAAATAAAAGCTTGCCTCATTTTAGTCTCAGGTGTCCAGTAAAATGAAAAATCACACGTAATTTTAATTATAAAATTCTATTTAAATATAATTTGTATTATTATTGTTGCTCAGTCAGTAAGTCGTGTCCGACTCTTTGTGACCCATGGTCTATAGTATGCCAGGCTTCCCTGTCTTTCACTGTCTCCTGGACTTTGCTCAGACTCATGTCCATTGAGATGGTGATGCTATCCAATCATCTCATCCTCTGTCACTCCCTTCTCCTTCTGCCCTCAATCTTTAAACATAGTATATTTTATAAGTTATGTATTTTATATCAAAATTCAGGTCTTTCTAATACTGTCTGAGGAGTTATTTCATTGCATGCTATGTGATTTCATTCAGTAAGGAAAATGAGCAAAACTATACCATTCATTCATTTATTCATTGTGCTAAGTCATGAAATGTATATGCTGGGGACACAGCAGAAAAATACTCTTCTAGGTCTGATCTATGCCCTCATGAAGTCTCAAAACTTATAGAGAAGGCCAGTGATAACAACAAAACAATTTTCAAAAGATAAAGGACATGAAGATGAAACTAGCCATAATCATACATTCTGAGAAGCTGGCAGGTCTTACCAGTCAGGACAGAGGAGATATAGGTGTTGCCACAGTAACAACTCCCACAGGAGGTTATGTACATTCTGTATCATCTTCCAGCAAGAGGCTCTGTCCTTAGTCAGTCTAGGCCACAGATTCAGAATGGAATAAGAAATATTCAGGGTCTCATGTGTGTGTTCAGTTGCTCAGTCATGTCTGACACTTTATGACCCCATGAACTTGTAGCCCACTAGGCTCCTCTGTCCACAGAATTTTCCAGGCAAGAATACTAGAGTGCATTGTCATTTCCTCCTCCAAGGGATCTTCCTGACCCAGGGATCGAATCCACATCTTCTGGATCTCCTGCATTGGCAAGTAGATTCTTTACCAATGAGACACCTGGGAAGTCCAGGGTCTAATACTAGTTATTAAATTCTCTAACTTGGTGAAAACACACTTTGCTTGTCTTCACAATCCTCTGGCTGTAGCTGGTTCCAAAGCCTCATCAGCCATGAGGGACCAGTATCAGTCTTCAGGTGTAGACTGGAAATAAAACTTAGGTATTAGGGAGCTGCAGCAGTGATGCCATGGCGACCTGATCTGCATCACCCCAGATAAATTTCCTTGTAACTCACAGTGCTTTTTACCCCTGAATTCATACATTATTCAAAATTTCCTACAAATGAAAAGTATGTTCCATGAGCCATGCTGAGCTTGTTTTTTATACATAAAGCATTTTTAAAAAATTTCTTTTTTGCCTTCTCTGTATATCTTAGTGTCTGTCCTTCAGTAAATATATACTAAATAGATGAACATTTGGCACACTTTCTGTGCATGGAAATGATAAAAATCAATGCTTCCAGAAATGTTTCATAACACTTTAGAAAAATATGTACCATATAAGTTTGAAACAAGTTACAGTACATCTTTTTTGTTAAATATCTATTTTGAACACAAGTGTGTTTTGAAATTTAATTAAGAATTAGGTAGTGCTATGTAATATAAGGGCTTAAGGAAGAAGTTCTGTAGTCAAGTAGTTTATTTTTAATTCTAGCTCCTCCATTGTTTTAACAAAATTTTAAATCTCTCTAGGCCTCAAATGCCTGTATCTGTGTAATGGTGACAATAATATATATTGTATTGGGCTATTTTTTAAACTATATTTTATATAAAGTTCCTTTCCCTATACCTACTTCAGAATTAATAAATGATAGTCATTATTATTATTATTACTTTTTTATAATATTGTAAATTGTGATGAATCTCAAGTTATTCTTGCTGAGAGATACAATTTTTATTAAAATTTAAAAGGCAATTATTATTCATTCATACATATTTTCATAAAATCTATTTACTATATTAAAATTTATGAAATTATCATTCCAAATTTTATATTAATGAAATTTCAAGCCCTAATTAATAAAATAAAGATTGACAAATTTGATTAAATATAATTTATAAGAATATACACCAATTCCAAAAATAGGTGCAAAAATGAAAACATTATTAACAATCAGTAGGACAGAAAATAATTTAAATTTCTTAATGAACTAATAACTCTTATAAATCAATTGTAAAAATGATGGTATTTAGTATAAAAATGCAAATGATATAAGTAGGCATTTTATAGATACAAAAATACAAATATCTAATGCAAATATAAACTACTCAATCTCTTTCATAAATTGCTATGCAATAAAATTGTAGCGAGGTAACAATTTTCCCCTAGCCTGTTGGTTTAAATCTGCATTTCCAGGCCCTTAATTGAATTGTGACATGGTTGCCTTGAGATCCCACAGTGAGAGTCTCTGGACTGAAAGAGTGTATTTTTCACTGGCCATCTGCACAAACAGATACTTATTTTCTCTAACAAAAAAAGCATTATATATTGCCTTCTTATGATTGCCTTTGGGGAGAATTAATTAGAATCACTTATGCAAACTGCTTGAATATTTAAAATAGAAATATTAATATTTTCCAAAGTGTTATTCAGAAAGTTGTAGCTCTGTTGGATGAAAATAGTGGAATCTGTAAAGAAATAAAAATATATATGATTCAAAATCTGAAATATAAGATTGAAGTAAATATAAGATTGAGTATGACAGTAAATGAAAATGAATCAATCTCTCCAAATAAAAAGCTGTTGTGAAGTAAGTCAGAAAGAGAACATTTATCATATATTAATGCATATATGTGGAATCTTGAAAAATGGTATAGATGATATTTGCAAAGCAGGAATAGACACGTAGATGTAGAGAGCAATGTATGGATACTGAGGAAAGAGGGGAAGTGGGAGGAATTGGAAGCTTGAGACTGACACACACACATTATTGATACCATGTATAATATAGATAACTCATGAGAACATGCTGAATAGCACCGGGAACTCTACTCAAAGCACTGTAGTCGTCCAAACAGAGAGGAAGTCCCAAAGGAAGTAAATATATGTATACGTATGGCTGGATCATTCTGCTGTGGAGTAGAGACTACAGTACAGTATACAACAGAAATGACAACCCACTCCAGTATTCTTGCCTGGATAATCCCATGGACAAAGGAGCCTGGCGGGCTATAGTCCATGGGGTCATGAAGAGTCAGACACAACTGAAGCAACTGAGCACACACAGCACACATACTCCAACAAAAATTAATTTTAAAAAAGGACATGGCAAACAGCAGCGGAGGGATTCATGGTATGTAGCACCACGTGAGGTACAGCTGTCAATTCCTGGAGCAACAGGGCCATCCTGGTGCATGCTGGCAGGGGCAGCTCTGTCAAGAACACAATGTGACTCAGGAAGTTTGAAACGGGGTGATGGGCAAAACTACGCAGACAGATGCAAACACAAGGGATGCGATTCCTCAGAAGATTGTAGCCTCAATTTTTGCATAACAGATAATTCACATACTCAAAATTGATCAATGGTAGGGAGATTGATAAACAGATACGAAGATGATAGAAGATGAATTTTGGGATTATGGGAAATCTTTCAGCATCAGAAAGCAGTGCAAATTAATATATTATGGAGGTGGCATTCTTATAAATTAATTAATCAAATATTCTATAATCTAATATATATCTGGTGTTGGGAATGTTTAAAGTAATTCACCAAATTTCTCATGCCTAGGTTATAATATCAACTCTGAGAGATTATATAACGTAGATAAGTTAATGACTTTCACCTATGAATTTTCCTGACAAATTAGTCCCTTGGAGATAAAGCACTGTATTATAAGAAGTTTCACAAGGGCATTTTTGGAAATGTGAGAAATTAAAAAAAAAATGTTGTAACTGTTACATGACATAAGTTTGGAAATCATGCACACATGTCAAGATGTATTTATTGCAAAGCTGGTTTAAAAAAAAAGAAAAATTCAACTGGATCACACAAAGTTGCTATAGATCTGTAACTTGCATAATAGGTGGTAAACTGAGAATAACAGGAAAGAAAAAAAATCAACCTGTGTATTAGGATGAGGAAATTAAAGAAGATTTTATAAATATCTTTAATATCAAACTACATTCTTTTAATAAATAAAAAAATTATAAGTTGGGGCCAAATGACAATATGAAACCTTATGTTATCATCACTATTTTGTGAAAGCTAAACTTCAGAACAAATATTGCTTTGAATTTTAATAAGCATCTATTTGCTTGAAAATAAATTAATAGTACTAAATAATTATAGCAAACCGTCTAAGATCCTTGCTTCTAGACTCACGAGAACTGTCCTCCATATCAATATCACAAGAATGCTTGAATATTACCCGGGCACTGTGGTGTCTCCAACTCTGCTTGACTGCCCTGCGGCAACATTCAATTTTCCATTAGACTCTTCCCTGCTCTCAGAGGTCAGACGTGCATCACCAATCAGTAGTGGGTGGATCTGCGCTTCTGTGGCCAGAGTCCCTGGATAAATCCTGCCTTTAATATTTCTGGTCTTGGCTCAGCCTCATTTCTAAAATCTCTGCCATTTGTTAGCTCATTTTTCTTGAAATACTTCAAAGCTGTCATTTTTTGTTGTTGTTGTTCTTTTTGTCTCATGACGTTTTCCTCCACAGAAAATCTTTCAACTTCTTGGGAGCTAGCATGGTGGTGGTTGTTCTTTTGGGAACTGCTGTTCAAGCCTGGATTTGTCAGGGAAGTTTGTGCAACACTGGACACAGGCCCATACCCTGCTTGCTGTTCAGAACCAGACCCTGTGCCACAGGGAAGGACATTCCATATGTCCACTGCCCTCACTGGCTCAGTCAGGTCCATTTCCTCCAGAGCCTGATTTAGATGTATCACAGCCTCCTTCGGCTGATTATCTAATTCAAGTGATGACATCTCTTTAAAAACCTCTTTCTGACCCCTGATGTTAGATATCAGGATGGTTCCAACTGCAAGTTTCAGAAAACCTCATTAAAATGAGTTCAAATCATGACAGGAGTCATTATCCCAAACAAAAGGGAGACAGGGATAAAGTATTTTCAGGATAAGTTAACTCAGACACTTCAAGCAGGAGGGAAAAGGAGCTGTGGATGGAGATTTTAGAGAAAAAGAGAGAACAAGGACAATGGAGATAAAGAGCCAAAAATCAAGCATCTAGGAGAAGATGAAGAGACTGAGGAGGACAGGGAGAATTGACTGCAGAACTGCATCCTAGAAGAGGAAAGGGTTCAGGCCAAACCATTCTCATGAGAACAGAAGCAAAAGGAGCAGCTGAATGGTACCAAGCTGGAACTCCTCATCAAGGAAGTGAGGCTGGCCAAGCGAGCCCCCTCAGAACCTGTATGAATGCTCCAGAGTGATGAGTCCAAGAACTGGAGATGCTGGAGACATGGACCTGCAGGGACACTGCAGAGTTGGTACATGAGATGCTAAGAGACTGTGGATTCCATATGGCGTGGGGCTTGTGATCACATCATGTTTGGATCTAGGCTGTCATGCCTGTGCTATAGGTGGCCAGTCTTGGGCAGGCATGGGTCAGATAATGTGAAGCTTTGGTAGAAGGGTGAGGAAACAGGAGCTCTAATAGTACGGCTAGCACATGCCCCAGCTCTCCCCACCCCGCCCACCATAGGACCTCTCAGGAAGACACATTTATGTGCCTGTAAACATCAGACATCTGCTTTCTTGACACAGAATTGCCACAGATATATTTGCTTAGGTACACAAGAGAGTATGCACAAGGAACATTCATGCATTTCCTTCCATAATGTCAAACATTTGTAAACAATACAATGACTTTCAGTAAGAGACTGGTTGAGTACATGGAGCCATGATTCTCTGTGCTACACTATGAGTGCGTACACTCAGTTGCTCAGTCACGTCCAGCTCTTTGTGACCCCACGGACCCCATGTAGCCTACCAGGCTCATCTGCCCATGGAATTCCAGAGGCCAGAATCCTGGGGTGTGTTGCCATTTCATACCCCAGGGGATCTTTCCGACCTAGGGATTGAAGCTGAGTCTCTTGAATCTCCTGCATTGGCAGGCAGAATCTTTACCACTGTGTCACCTGGGAAGCCCAATAACACCAGTTAAAGGGATTTAATATAACTAAATGTTCTGGCATAGAATAACTCACAAAATTTAAAATATCAGCAGAACAAAGCAAGATGCACAACAATGTTCGTACCCTTGACTAACAAGGAGGATGTTTGTATGTATCCACTCAGAATATCCTTGGAAAGAACTCAAGAAACTGGAAACAATAGTTTCCCTTGGAGAGGAGAATCTAGGTGCCTTTCTGGTAACATGCAAATAAATCAATAAATCTACAAAATACACACACACAGAATTATCCATCTTATTTGTGTCAAATTTAGAGTTTTGTCTTTAAGCCTGACACAAAAATGGATAATTCCCTCTCTGTGTGTAAATAGGCCTATAGAACACTACCCCTCAACTCACTCTAGACCGCCACGCTACTAAAGACCTAGTTGCAGCTGTTCTTTTGCCCAGAATATTGTGTCCAGTTGTCAAGAAAAACTTACAAGGCATAGCAAAAGGCAAAAACATAATTTGAAGAGAGAGATCAAGCATCAGAATCAGACAAACAGGGATGTCAAAATTTTCAGACCAGGAATTTAAACAGCTGTGATTAATGCACTGAGGGCTCTAATGGACAGAGTATACAGCATACAGTGATGGGCATAAGCTGAGAGATGGAAATCCTAAAACAAAGTAAATGAAAAGAAATATGAGAGGTTAAAAGAAAACTATGACCGAAATAAAATGCCTTTCATGAGCTTACTAGTAGACTGGATATAGCTGAGGAAAAAAATGTTTAAGTTGGATGATAGGTCAATAGAATTCTTAACAACTAAAAAGATAAGAAAACACAGACTGAAAGAAGAAAGCTTCTAGGGCCATACAGCAACCACAAAATGCACACATATTGGGAATATCAGAACTAGAAGGAAGAGAGAAAAGAGTAGAAGACATATTTGAACCAATCCTAAAAATAATCCCAAATTAATGCTGGACACCAAACCACAGATTCAAGAAGCTCTGAGAATACTAAGTAGGATAAATGTGGGGGAAAAAAATGCACCAAGACACATCAATGTCAGATGAAAGAAAATCAAAGAAAAGTAAAAGAAATGATCCTGTGTGATGCCAGAGGGGACTTTTTTTTATTAATGATAATTTTTTGGAGGGACTGAAGGAGGAGATATATCTAAATTGTGTTTTAAAATGTGAAAAGTTTACTCAGTAATTTGTGTAGATAACAAGTTGGAGGATGCATATTGTGCATTGTAGGTAACCAGGTGAGGCCATGTTGGTGTAAACTCAGTGTCACCAGCGGTAACGATAGGATAGACAGACTGACAGTATTTAGAAGGTATCATCAATAAGACAGAATTTTGCTATGTAGGGATCAGATGGGTCCCAATTTCACTACCTTGCCATGTGAGATTGATGATGTTGCTAGTTTCTCAGAATGGAAAGAAACATGCAGATGGAAATTAATGATTTCAGTTTTAGATAACTGTATATAGTCATAAAATACTTAGTAAATGATAAGCTGAAATGGGGACAGAATATTTTTCCTCTCTTTCTCTACATATAGATGATAATATCAATAAATTGATAGATGGACAGATGCACCTATTAGACAGATTAGATAGATCGATAGATCTGATACCTATATCTATATCTATATTGATGTCTCTCTCAGAGGGAAGGAAGGAGGGAGACAGACAGACTGACACTCCTTATTATTTATGGATTCTATATTTGGGAATTTACCTGTTCACTGAAATTTACTTATGAATTTGAAGCCAAAATCAGTACTTGTTTTGCTTTCACAGACTTTCCAGATGTGCACAAAGTGGCAAAAATCAATGGTTAAGAATCAGCCTTGCAATGCAGGGGACTTGGGTTTGATCCCTGATCTGGGAACTAAGATCCCACGTGCTACGGTGCAACTAAGCCTGTGAGTCATGACCACAGTCCGGACACTGCAACAAAAGATAATGTGTGCCACAACTAAGACCCAACACAGCGAAATAAATATTTTTAAAAATATCATTGCTGCCTCATGCTTTGCTCACAGCTGTTTGAACAAGGTAGTGCTTTGCCTTCTTGTTTTAGCACTCACACTGTAAAAAACTGTCCTCTTTTATGATATATTTAGATCCACATTTTCACATTTTTGTGCTTTCTTGGTGGTTTTGCTAAAAATCAGCCCCCAAGTATAGTGCTAAAGTGCTGTTCGGTGTCACTAAGAGCAAGAAGGCTGTGACGTATTTTACAAAGAAAATATGTGATGGATAAGCTTATTTCAGGCATGAGTTATAGTGCTGTTGGCTGTGAGTTTGATGCTAATGTATCAACAGTATATATCTTAAAAAAAATGTCTTTCAATGGGAACAAACATTTTCTAAAAATATATATGTTTAATTGATTAGTTGACATAATGTGACCAGAGGCTCACAGAAACCTAACCTTGCATTTTCCCTAGAAACAATAATGGTGCAGTAGTCACTGATTCAGTGTCTGTGGCAAGTTCACAGAACACAACTACTATGGATAATGAGAATTGATTGTCCATGTGTCTGTGCCAAAGAACCCCTGTGCACAGAAAAGCTTACACAGGGGAAATTTCACAAAAAGCAGAGAAGTGAAGGATCAGGATTGATTCTGAAAAATTCCAAAATTTGAAGATTTGGTGGAGAATCTGCACGTCAGGAGCAACGCCGGTACTGTTGCACACGCAGGGACTTCTCTGCAGCTGCCTTACTGTTTTGTACACAGAGGTTCAAGATAGATGTTCCTTGAATTAAATCTTTAAACTTTTTAAAGTGTTACAAAATTATTAATTTTCAAGCTCCAGGTGAATTATTAAATTATTAGGGCAATTATAAAAATCCCAATTCTTTCAGAAAATGTAGAGAATCATTATTTCCAGATTTAAAGAAATAAATCATTTAATTTTTCCCAGTACGATAATTCTACTCAAGGTAATTTGTCTCAAGATATGGTGGTGCTAGTGATAAAGCCCCACCTGCCAATTCAGGAGATGCAGGAGATACAGATTCAGTCCCTGAGTTGGGAAGATCCCCTGGAGAAGGAAATGGAAACCTGCTCCAGCATTCTTGCTTGGAAAATTTCATGGATGGAGGAGTCTGGCTGGCTGCAGTCCATGGAGTCACAAACAATTGGACATTACTGAACAACTGAGCACATTCTTTCAATAGGTCAAAAAAAAGAACTAAAAATTCAACATTGTAGAAACATCTGCATAATTTATAGTCATCTTTTTTAAAGTTTATATATCTATTTCAACAAAAAGGTAGAAATATTATAAAATAATGCACATTGTCTTTGGAGAAACACCAAGTGAATATTGTAGATAATTTAAAAGACAGTGTAACTAATATATATTAAAACTAATATGTTAAAATCATTTCCTTTGAAAATAATGTCAGTATTGCCTATTATGGGAAAAACATTTTACTTTCTCATATATAAATTAATTTTTATAACCTTGCACAATTCAAATTCTGCAAAATTAAAAATATTTTTCCATTATTCTCATTTTCCTTGGAATATTTTAAAACCTGCATTATGTAAAATTTTTCAAATATATACACATATATATGTGTGTGTGTATATATACATATATATGTATATATACACATGAAGGCAATGGAACCCCACTCCAGTACTTTTGCCTAGAAAATCCCATGGACGGAGGAGCCTGGTAGGCTGCAGTCCATGGGGTTGCAAAGAGTCGGATACGACTGAACGACTTCACTTTCACTTTTCACTTTCATGCATTGGAGAAGGAAATGGCAACCCACTCCAGTGTTCTTGCCTGGAGAATCCCAGGGACGGGGGAGCCTGGTGGGCTGCTGTCTATGGGGTCGCACAGAGTCGGACACGACTGAAGGGACTTAGCAGCAGCAGTAGCATATGTATATATTTTTTATATATGTGTATATATATATATTTTTTATATATGTGTGTGTATATATATATATATATATATTTTTTTTTTTTTTTTTGCCTTGCAGTCTGTGGGATTTTAGTTCCCTAACCAGGGATTGAAGTCAGGCCCAGACAATGAAAACATCAAGTCCTAACCACTGGACTGCTACAGAATTCCCTGCATTATATAAATTTTTAAATTAGAATCAATAGAAAAGAATAAGTGTTTAAACACCATTTTCAGCCATTTGATTATCCAAATGTGGGATTTTATATATTTGTATATGAATGGAATTAAAACTGAGCATGTAAGTTAAGCTGGTGCTTTGCCACATTTAGAAACACTGCTGTAGTCTTTTTTTTTTTTCCCATCTAGATGTTGCTGATTATGTTCCTGTGATTTAATTTAACATGTGCACCTGTACTATCTCCAGATTGGTAGCTGGGGACTGAAAGAATCTTCTGTAGTCTTTTTTCACGTGCACACTATCACCCCAGACACTGGCCACGCTGCCAGAACAAACTCCTGTGCAATGGACGAAAACAGCTTTTCTGCCTTTATCCTCTCTGAATGTTTTCATGCATTCTGTCCAATAAGCCATTTTTCTTACATAGACTCAGCTGGCCCAGCCCTTCCAGTATCCCCTGAGGTCATTCTGTTTATGATTCACATGCAATTTATGTGACGCTTGACATAAATTACCCTGTAATTAAACCAAAATGACAAGACAAACATGCAAAGTAAGGGAAATGACAGGAGCCTAGAGGCAGCAAGGCACATTCAGGAACTTCGATTTCTTGGTTTCCTTAAACATGGGAACATAAACCCTATGTCTCTCTGAATGAATATAGTTGTGGCTAGACTTAAAGCAGAAAACAGGACAGAGACCCTGGCCTCATGTCCATTTGTGTGCAGGAGTCCCACTGGGCTGATGAACGGCTCTGGTGATGGTAGCAGAGAAGCACTAGGACTGATGTAATCTGGACGTGAACCCTTGGAGGGTAGAACTCGGAGGCCCGTGCTTGTGTTCAGCGTCCTGGGCTTGCTGCAGCAGAGGGGCAAGTCACCTCCTCGCATCTCACTGTCCTTACTCTTCTGTACCCTAAGCAGGTTTTATTTTTGATGGTTTCACTTTCATAGTTTCTAAGTCCATATCCACAAATTTTCAAAATGTTTCTTCATTTTGACTACACATAGAGAAATTTTCAGTACCAGGAATTAAAAAATGACAATTGTGTATGCATTTGTACTTAATCTTCCAAGAAAAGAGTAAATTTTAAGAAAAATATAAAATATGGAAAGTACAGTGAAAACGTAACATTTTTAAAGCAAGGAGTGCTTTGGCCCTAGAACTCTGATTAGATCTACTTATACTGTTCTTGCTACACATGTATTGCTTTCTAAATATAATGTAGATATGTAAAGACTAATGACTTCAAAATGTATTAAAGCCTTCTAAAGAAACCAATTACATTTCAGCATTTGCATTTGTTAACACATTAACAGAGGTACTGACTGTTGGTCATTTAGATTTTTCTCAGGCACAGACAGATGATAGATAGGTAAATAGATAATCCTGATTATAGTTTATATTCTGTCTTCCTAGAGCCACATCATAGCTAGTCTTTTTAAAGTAATACAATCAAGAAATGGTAACCCACTCCAGTACTCTTGCCTAGAAAATTCCATGGATGGAAGAGCCTGGTGGGCTACAGTCCATGGGGTCGCAAAGGGTCGGACACGACTGAGCAACTTCACTTTCACTTTTCTTTCTTACTGTTGCAGAAAGAGGAGATGAGTCTCCAACGTTTACGTTTTGTTTTCACAATATTTCTGCATCATGCTTCTCTCCAGTTATTTTAAGAATAAACACTGGATATTGTTCCTTTTTGAACTGCTTGCTTAAGGCTTCCTTCATTATTTTGTGCATATCATCTTTGGTTTATATTTTACATTATTTCAATAATTTTTTTCTGAGTTCTATGGCTCTTCAATGAAGTTTAATTACTCTTGATTATATGTTAGGTTCTAATATCTGGTAAGATCTTTAGTCTATCATTAACATTCTTTTTTTTATTTCAGAATACATTAAATAGTCATTCATTTATTTTATTAATGAATTTAAGAATCATTTTGTCAGGTTTTATAAAATATCTTACTAAACTTTTAATTGGAAATGCACTCAATCTATAACTTAACTTGGGAAGAGTTGTCATATCTCCATGTATTCTTTCAAATGACAATTAAACAGTCACAGATTTTATGCTGGCCAAAGACCATACAGAATTCCTTGACTACTGTTCAAAGCTGCATCTTCGAGTGTGTGCCCAGATAAAGTTTTGTGACAACATTGTAAGCTCTCTTGCTGTTTATTCATGTTTTTACTGATGTTTTCAACAGAAAAAATAGAAAACACAGTTGGAGTCCAGAGAAGGGCGTAGAGTTGAATAGAAATGAAGAAAGGCTTACATCACAAAATCTGGTAAAAATGTGGGGCTTAAAAATAAATAGCAAGCATAGAAAGTTTGAAAATCTCAACAGAGTTGCATTTAAAAGTTCTAATTCATTATGAATTAGACTCCTGTTGAAGTGTTTCAATTCTGTGTCTGTTTCCATACAATTCTGTGAAAAGTATTGACCCCTGTATTCCTGACACCACCTCTGGCTGCTGGGATCCAGGGCCAAGATGGTGGTGGTGGAGCTGGACTGTGCCTTAACCATCTGACTGATGTAAGTGCACTTCCCTCCTGTCTATCTGACTGGTCCTCCCAGCATCAGGACAGGAATGTCTTTAACTGAAATTCATTACATTTACCTCCCAGTCCTGCTAAGAGAGAATCACTCATGACTGGGACTTCTGTCATTGCATCCCTGTGACTGGGCCTGATTGGTTAAAATGCATATTTATTAAATTAAGTGCTTTATAATAGTCTTTGCTATTCTTCTGACAAATAGTTTTCTTTTTGTGGAAGTTCATCAGAATATAGGATCCAAGCTATATTTAACTTGTATAATGAAATAGAAGGCTTCAATATGATATATATTTAGGATTTTTTTTTAATTTGGAATTTTGAAATAGCTTATCTATGAACCTAATACTACATCTAGATATTTATTTGAAAAAATTCCCTCCAATATAAAATGTATCAATTGATATAGGTAATCAACTTATACTATAAATAGCAACTAACTTTCATAATTAATTTTTAATCTTCAGTTTCCTATTTTAGCTTCTCTAGGAGTAATTTCTACTAATTTTATTTATTTGTTATAGTTATTCATTTTTATTATCATGTTTACAAATGTCTAATGTACTTGATTATACTTTCAGAGATCTAGTTCTTACTTTTTTTAAAGAAACTTCAGTTTCCATTTTTCTAATGGATTTTTTATTCTCTTATGAATTTCATTTAGAACTTCTTTAAAGTAAGGTTTTTTCCCTTGCTTAGAAGCACTATTATTTCTTTCTTCTTAACAAAAATAACTGACTTATTCTCAAAACTGCTTAGCTTTTATTATTTAGAAATGGACACTTAGTGAAACCATCATGTTCAGTCAGTTCAGTAGTTCAGTCATTTCAGTTGTTCAGTCATGTCCGACTCTTTGTGACCCCATGGACTGCAGCATGCCAGGCTTCTCTGTCCATCACCAACTCCCAGAGCGTGCTTGAACTCATGTCCATCAAGTCAGTGATGCCATGTAACCATCTCATTCTCTGTTGTCCCCTTCTCCTCCTGCCTTCAATCTTTCCTAGGATCATGGTCTTTTCCAATGAGTCAGTCCTTCGCGTTAGGTGGCCATTCCATTCGTATTGGAGCTGCAGCTTCAGCCTCAGCCCTTCCAATGAATATTCAGGGATGATTTCCTTCAGGATTGACTGGTTTGATCTTCTTGCAGTCCAAGGAAATCTCAGGAGTCTACTCTAACACCACAGTTCAAAAGCATCCATTCTTTGGTGCTCAGCTTTCTTTATAGTCCAACTCACATATCCATACATGACCACTGGAAAAACCATAGATTTGAAATAGATGGACATTTGTCGGCAATGTAACGTCTCTGGTTTTTAATAAGCTGTCTAGGTTGGTTATAATTTTTCTTCCAAGGAGGAAGCATTTTTTAATTTCATGGTTGCAGTCTTCATCTGCCGTGATTTTGGACCTCAAGAAAATAAAGTCTGTCACTATTTCTGTTGTTTCCCCATCTATTTGCCATGAAGTGATGGGACAAGATGCTATGATCTTAGTTTTTTGAATGTTGAGTTTTAAGCCAGCATTTTCACTTTCCTCTTTCATTTTTATCAAGAGGCTCTTAAATTCCTCTTTGTTTTCTGCTGTTAGGGTGGTGTCATCTACATATCTGAGGTTATTGATATTTCTCCCAGAAATTTGATTCCATTTTGTGCTTCATCCAACCCCGCATTTCTCACGTACTCTGAATATAAGTTAAATAATCAGGGTGACAACATACAGCCTTGATGTACTCCTTTTCCTATTTGGAACCAGTGTGTTGTTCCATGTCCAGTTCATACTGTTGCTTCTTGACTTGCATACACATTTGTCAGGAGGCAGGTCAAGTGGTCTGGTATTCCTATCTCTTTCAGAATTTTCCACAGTTTGCTGTGATTTTCTGGAACTTTCTTGCTTTTTCTATTATCTAATGGTTGTTTGCAATTTGACCTCTGGTTCATCTGCCTTTTCTAAATCCAGCTTGAACATCTGGAAATTATCAGTTCATGTACTATTGAAGCCTCAGTTGGAGAATTTTGAGCATTACTTGGCTAACCTGTAAGATGAGTGCAATTGTGTGGTACTTTGAACTCTCTTTGGCACTGCTTTTCTTTGAGATTGGAGTGAAAACTGATGTTTTCTATCCTGTGGCCACTGCTGAGTTTTCCAAATTTGCTGGCATAGTGAGTGCAGCATTTTCACAGCATCATTTTTAGGATTTGAAATAGCTCAACTGAAATTCCATCACCTCCACTAGCTTTGTTCGTGGTGATGCTTCCTAAGGCCTACTTGACTTCACATTCCAGGATGTTGGGCTCTAGGTGAGTGATCACACCATCATGGTTTACTGGGTCATTAAGATCTTTTTTTGTATAGTCCTTTTGTATATTCTTGCCACCTCTTCTTAATATCTTCTGCTTCTGTTAGGTCTGTATCATTTCTGTCCTATTTTCTGCTCATTTTTGCATGAAATATTGCCTTGGTATCTCTAACTTTCTCTAAGAGATCTCTAGTCTTTTCCATTATGTTGTTTTCCTCTATTTCTTTGCATTGATCACTGAAAAAGGCTTTCTTATCGCTTCTTGTTATTCTTTGGAATGCTGCATTCAATGGGTGTATCTTTCCTTTTCTCCTTTGCATTTAGCTTCTGTTCTTTTCTCAGCTTTCTGTAAGTCCTTCTCAGACAGTCATTTTGCTTTCTGCATTTCTTCTTCTTGGAGGTGGCTTTAATCACTGCTTTCTGTAAAATGTCACGAACCTCTGTCCATAGTTCTTCAGGCATTCTACCAGATTAATCTCTTGTATCTATTGTCACTTCCACTGTGTAGTCATAAGGGATTTGATTTAGGTCATATCTGAATGGCCTAGTGATTTCCCCTACTTTCTTCAATTTAAGTCTGAATTTGGCAATAAGGAGTTCATGGTCTGAGCCACAGCAGCTCCCAATCTTGATTTTGTGGACTGTATAGAGCTTTTCCATCTTTGGCTGAAAAGATTATAATCAATCTGATTTCGGTATTGACCATCTGGTGAATGTCCATGTGTAGAGTTGTCTTTTGTGTTGTTCGAAGAGAGTGTTTGCTATGGCCAGTGTGCTCTCTTGGCAAAACTCTGTTAGCTTTTGCCCAGCTTAATTTTGTACTCCAAGACCAAACTTGCCTGTTACTCCAGGTATCTCTTGACTTCCTACTTTTGCACTCCAGGCCCCTGTGATGAAAAGGATATCTTTTTTTTCTGTTAGTTCTGGAAACCTTGTAGGTCTTCATAGAATCGTTCAACTTCAGCTTCTTCAGCATTTGTAGTTGGGGCATAGATTTGGATTACTGTGATATTGAATGGTTTGCCTTGGAAATGAACAGAGATCATTCTGTCATTTTTGAGATTTCACCCAAGTACTGCATTTTGGACTCTTGTTGATTATGAGGGCTACTCTGTATCTTCTAAGGGATTCTTGTCCACAGTAGTACATATAATGATTATCTCAATTAAATTCACCCATTCCAGTTCATTTTAATTCACTGAGTCCTAAAATGTTGATGTTTATTCACTCTTGTCATTTCGTCTTGACTACTTCCAATTTACCTTGATTCATGGACCTAATACTCCAGTTTCCTTTGCAATATTGTTCTTTATAGCATCAGAATTTATTTCCATCACCAGTCACATTCACAACTGGGCATTTTTTTTTTTCCATTTGGCCCCATCTCTTCATTCTTTCCCAAGTTATTTGTCTACTCTTCTCTAGTAGCATATTGGGCACCTACCAGCCTGGGGAGTTCATCTTTTAGTGTCATATCTTTTTGCCTTTTCATACTGTTCATGGAGTTCTCAAGGCAAGAATACCGAAGTGGTTTGCCATTCTCTACCATCATACAGTCTAGCATGTTACTATTTTGTTTATTATTCTTAGTTTCTTGCTTTTAGTGGTCATTTAGATGGCCATTCTAAATATAATACTGCATAAAAATGTCTTGTCTTTAAGTATTAATTGATGATTAACAGTCATTAATGAATGTTATTTACTAATGCTTAATATATTTAAATGTTTTGCATTTAAATGTTAATTGCATAATATATAATTGATTAATAATTGTTGGTGGTTAATGAATATTTTAGTATTGAGTTTTTAATATGCATTTTTAGCCATATAATTTAAAAAGTTTTTATTTTGGTTTGTTAAATGTTTAATTTTCATAATAGTCAATTTTCACTTAAGGAAAACTTACACACTATTTCTACTTAAACTTGCCAAGTATTTAGTAATCATGCCTACTTAAGAATGTTGAAGTCTTCTATTCTAATTATGCCATAATGATAATGGTGAATTGATGATACTAAATTGTTACACCTTTATTCTGATTTTCATGTGTGTTTAGAATTTATAGAAGATTTTCTAATCCATTGCTGACTGCACTTAGTGGTCATTATATAATAGCTATTTTAGAATTTTTTTTTTTAATTAATCACAAAGCTGATGATCTAACTCTTTTTCCTTCAACTTATATTTTATACAATTATCAGAAAGAAACTTCACTTTACACAATGTGGGAAACATTTCTGGATGTATTACATAGCTGTAGATATTACTGTGAGACACACATTTTGAAGGAGACCAGCCCTTAGGCTACATGAGCATGTGATCCCTATCCTCACATTAGAGACCACATTTCCCAGCTTCTAACTGGACTCAGGTATCGTTATGGGGTAAATATCTATTTGGCAGCCTGGCAAGCTTTGTCAGATCATCCGTTCTTTTGGTAGCATCACTCTCTTCTCAATGCCTCTACAAGGAAACACACTTTTGATCACTCTATTCATGATAGCTGCTATCTTCTTCTAGATTTTGCACAGTAGATTCTATAAATCATCTCTCTTTTAACAACTCATTGAAGTTCAGTCAATCAAAGCACTGCCTCCAGCTAAGAAAATCATACCCTTTCCCTAGGGTTGTGAAACATGAGGTCAAAGATAATGACCTTTTTAACTTCTGTCAGTCATGAAAGTTATTAACTATGAAGCACACAGGAGCTATGCATAGCTGCTTTTCCTGCCCTATGGAGAATGCCCATGTAGGAGAATAAAGGTCTCCTGCCAGGAGAACTGGCAGTAAGTGATGGTTGAGAGCATGGAGCCAACACGATCTGTTTCCCCTTGGCCCGGCAACCCAGCTACAGCCTTGAACTCCTTTTTATTCTGTATTTTATTTTTTAGTTTTTTGAATGTTGAGTTTTTAAAAATTATTTTAATTGGAGAATAATTACTTAACAATATTGTGATGGTTTTTGCCATACATCATCATGTATACTTACGGCCTTGAACTTCTTGAGGTACATAATTCTTCATATATATTCACTTAGTTTTCTTTGGATAGTTCAATTTTCATTCTATTTATTAGCAACCAAACAGATACTTAATTATCACTCCAGTCTCATTTTCCCATATCATTATTTCTTTTTTCAATTTATAGCAAAATAGTAATGATTACAAATAAGCCCATTAGTTTAACATTTAGTCTTCCCTTTGAGACTAGGTTAGACTTAATAGCTCACATTAAAAGAATACAGTATAAAAAAGGAAAAAAAAAAAAAGGAAATTTACTGTGGAGAAAGCTCCTAAGCACCAACTTAACCAGCTTAACATCATGTGTGATATCCTATGAGTATCATGTACCCTCTGATACGATGCAATGATAAAGACCTTTCATCCCTGCTGTATTCTTTCAAAAATCCCCCAAACCAGTCCAATCATGAGGAAACAAATGGCAAACTCAGAGTAAGAGACATTGGGCAGGATGTCAGGCAAGTTATTTTCAAGAAGATTAAGGTCCTGAAATATGAAATATAAGGAAAAAATATGAAATTAACACAGACCATAAGAAACTAAATCCAGCTAAATGCATTGTGGTCCTCTACATTGGATTCTGGAACAGAGAAAGACCATGAATAGAAATCTGGTGAAATCCCAATAATGATTATAGCTTAATGAATACTCATGTGCCTATGTTAATTTGTTAGTTTTGACAAATCTGCCATAATAATACCAGAAACTTTAAGAGAATGGAATAGGGGAGCCTAGATGAGGGTTATAGAGAAAATATATATTGTCTCTGCAACACCTTTCTGAAGATAAAATCATTCCAAAATATGTAATTATTTAAAATAAGAATAAAGAAATATTATGAAAGAATTTCATGCTAATAGATTTGATAATTCTAAAGAAATCCACTTGTAAGTCATGTGATAAGCATCCATAATTTCATTCCTTGGTTTCTATACTTATGAATTCATTATTAAAATTGAGCTGTTTATTCAGAGAATTGCTTTCAAGGATATGATTAAATTTTGGCAAAAGTGCTTTATGAAAATATTGTAGTGATTTACTTTTTCATGGAAACTGGCAGACTCAGACCTTTTCATTAGGGCCATATTGTTCCAAGAGGCTCCAGGATGTAAAGCCGGAGAACCTTCTAGGGCTCAGCATGAGGAAACTGCCTCATACATAGCAGGGATATGAAAGAAAACGTCAAACCCAGTAAATGGGTCACTTTTCCAGGTCATTTATCCTTTCAGTACAAATATATTGAGTGCCTAATGTATGCCAGGCATTGTTCCAGGAGCTGAGCAGATGGATCAACAAGCCAAGTTCTCAGCCTTATGGAACCAGCATTTCAATGGTGGGAGAGAAAGTGAGCAAGCAAACAGAAGCATCATACACTTTCAAGATATGAAAGCAGGAGGAGGACAAAGGCTCAGGGTGCTGTGACCCAGTGTATGATGTGACATCCCACCATCTCCCTTTAATCCACATGAGGATATTAAAGTCATGAATACATTAAGATTAGCAGATAGTTGGCCAGCATTAAGAAATTGGGTACAGTGAAACCACCCCATCCCCAACCAGAAAAAAATAGCATTCAGTCACTGGGGAAACCACCAACTGGAGAGGCTGGAGCAGAGAATTCCCTGGAAATTATCCTGAGAGGTTACTTCCTCAGGAGATGCTGAACAACATAACAAGACAGAAGTGAATACACAGAACTGGGCAAAGTGCAAGGTCACCATTGACCATATGCCTCTAATTCTATTTAAACATTTGCGTATTTGGACAGCTGCCCTTGTAAAGTCCATGGCTTACATGTGCTCTCCACAGGAACCTTGGCCAGTCCCTTCAAATTTCAGACACAGGTCACAAATAAGAGTCGAAACGAGGGGCTCCCTAAGGCATTGCATCTGATGCAGAATCACATACAGCCACGTCCGTGTCTTTGGAACAAAACCGATAGGTTATAAAATAAATATATCAGCAACTGTATGTGTTCAATTGAAGGTATTTTTATTTTCCTTTTACATATATATCTTTCTTCTTTTTGTTATTTTTAGCTTTAGGTTACTAATTTTCCAACTGCCTATGTTGTCTGTTATTCTAAACATCAGGTTAAATACTTCCAGAAATTGGTCATCAAATTTTCAAAGAGAGGCAAATTTCAAAACATTACTTTCAATCTTCATTAAAATCAGCAAAACCTGCTATCTAATCCATTATCTAATCTAATTTGTTTGCTAACAAACTAATCCAGTGATAGTCTTTTACCTCTATAAATAAAAGATGCATGCATGTTCAATCACTCATTTGTATCCAACTCTTTGTGACCCCATGGACTGTATCCTGCCAGGCTCCTCTGCCTATGGAATTATTCTGGCAAAATTACTGGAGTGGGTTGTCGTTTCCTCTTCCAAGGGATTTTCTCAACCCAGGGATTGAATTTGCATCTCCTGCATTTCTGCATTGACAGGTTAATTATTTAGCACTGAGCAACCTGGGAAGTCCATAAATAAAAGCTGTACTGTGCTGTGCCCTGACTCTTTTGCAACCTTTTGGACCGTAGCTGGCCAAGCTCCTCTGACCATGGGATTTTTCAGGCAAGAATACTGAAGTGTGTTGCCATTTCCCCTCCAGGGGATCTTCCTGACCCAGGTATTGAACCTGAGTCTCCTGAATTACAGGTGGTTTCTATAGCACTGAGTCACCAGGGAAGCACAAATAAATGATAAGAACCTACAAATTCTACCTTTTTAATATTTAAAGAAAAATAACAAGTCCCATTGCTAGCAGCAGGCCAAATGCAGCAAATTATTTTCCCTATAATGGTATGGAGTGGACTGACCTCTCCCAGCCTCTGTCCTCATGCCTGGTGCAAACATGTATCACCAAGACTGGCTAAGGTCAACGGTCCAGTCTACAGCTTCAAGACCCGAGTTTTCTGTGTGTGAAGGCTAATGAGATCTTATGGGGATGAAACACAGTACTGTCCACATAAAGCTGTGTTCCAGAAACTGATCTTATCAGTAATGACTTAGCCTATTCCAAACTGCCTCAATTAGACTGATTTTTTTCCCTTTTTTTTTTTTTTTACAAAATGGTTGATATCCAATGAGTTTGTGATATTTGAACCTATGTAAATAAACAGAAGAGCAGGACTGAAATTCAAATAGATTAAAATAGTTTTAATTGATGCCCTGAAAGATGGGGATATTTGATTAGAAATTGCAAATGTCCTCTGCTGTATTTTATTCGGACAGAACCACTTGAAATTCCATTTGCTTTTTTATTCCCAAGCTATTTTAACTATAATTTCTAAATGAAAAAATTATATATCATAGATTTTCAAATTATAAGCTTTTGTCCCAGAGTCCTTTGTAATACTTATGACACCATTGTCAATACACACTTATTGAGGTACCTTGTTAATATGGTCACTTAATGACCTACTTGTTGTTCACCATATATATTATGCAGAAGGGTGAAAGTTATAGTCTAAGTTGGGCTTTAGACTTGTGTTAGCTCATGGGTGAGTCCTTGTTGGAAATTTATTTTGATTAGGGTTTTTGACTGTAAAGTATTTATATCTGTATTGCTTGGTTTGTGTTAATTAACATCTTAAAGGACAAAGGAGTGGAGTGGGTGGGGAGGCAATGCGGGCTCTCCCAGGAGCCTGATCCTTAGGCTAACCCTATCCCTTCTCAGAAAAGTTAAGCAATGCGATTATATAAAGCCTGTGAGAGACTCAGAAGTGGGTTATAGCTGCACTGATGCAAAGTAAAAAAAGACAAATTCTTTCCATCCTGTAAGGAAACGCTAATGGCTTCAACTCAGTGAGAATGTCAAGGCACAGTGTGAACTCCCCTCCCCCCACTCCAGGCTTCCATTTCTGCAAGGCTCTGATAAATCAGCCTTTCTTGCAATTTTTGAGCAGACATTCAGTCACTAGGTGGAAGTGGTTAAGCAACTAACTTGTAATAAGGACAAAAATTACCAAACAGAGGGCTAAAATAGAAGAAGTTGAGAAATTAAATGGATCCTGTGATACACCCCTGTGTATTCCAAGAAATGACATAGTAAAAAGTAAAGGCCCTTTGTAGTTCTGTATTTTGAAAGTAAGTGACAATAGTTTGTGACATTTTGGAAGTTATTTTTAATGGAAAATTCTATAAAATATTCAAGGTACAAATAATTTAAAACTTCTAAAATATTTTTAAGATTTGAGGGGAAAAAAGGGAAATATTTTCTTACTCTGTGATGCTAGTATAATCTTTATATCAAAGATCACAAAAGCATCAGAAAGAAAATAATCTGATCACATGAATGAACATGGAGGAGAAAATCCTGAATAAAGTATTATCAGACAGATTTCATAGTGTATTAAAAGGATAAAATATCAAGACCAAATTTGATTTATACCAGGATTACAAGCATGGTTTAATATTTGAAAGCCAATTGGTATAATTTATCACACCAGTTGGTATGATATTATTGAAAGTGAGCAGGCTCTGCGGGGATTCTGAGCGTGGAAGGGTTCCTGTTTTCTTGACTCCAGCTTCTATGACCTTCCCTGAGTTCCAAAGGTCAGATTTTAGCAGAAGAGAAGGGTTACAAAGAGAAGAAAGGAACAGCCAAAAAATAATAGTGAAGCCTTGGGGCAAGGTCTTGGCTCCACCTCAAGGGATATACATAAAAATGAAAGCATTTTTCATACTAGAAAGAACTGCCTGAAGCTACATTAAAGAAACCAGAGATACTCATCTGGAAGATTAACTGAGACCAGATTAGAGGAGTGTTCAGTTCAGTTCAGTCACTCAGTCCTATTGGACTCTGTGACCTCATGGACTGCAACACTCCAGGCCTCCCTGTCTATCAGCAACTCCTGGAGTTCACTCAAACTTATCTCCATTGAGTCAGTGATGCCATCCAACCATCTCATCCTCTGTCATCCCCTTCTCCTCCTGCCCTCAATCTTCCCCAGCATCAGGATCTTTTCAAATGAGTCAGTTTTTCACATCAGATGGCTAAAATATTGGAGTTCCAGCTTCAGCATCAGTCCTTCCAATGAATATTCAGGACTGATTTCCTTTAGGATGGACTAATTGGATCTCCTTCCCGTCCAAGGGACTCTCAAAAGTCTTTAACACCAGGGTTCAAAAGCATCAATTTTTCAGTGCTCAGCTTTCTTTATAGTCCAACTCTCACATCCCTACATGACTATTGGAAAAGCCATAGCTTTGACTAGATGGACCTTTTTTGGCAAAGTAATGTCCCTGCTTTTCAATAAGCTGTCTAGGTTGTTCATAACTTTTTTCCCAAGAAGCAAATGCCTTTTAATTTCATGGTTTCAGTCATCATCTGGAGTGATTTTGTAGCCCCCCCAAAATAAAGCCTGTCACTGTTTCCACATTTCCCCATCTATTTGCCATGAAGTAATAGGACCAGATGCTATGATCTTAGTTTTTTGAATGTTGAGTTGCAAGCCAACTTTTTCACTCTCCTCTTTCACTTTCATCAAGAGGCTCTTTAGTTTTTCTTCGCTTTCTGCCATAAGGGTGGTTTCATCTTCATATCTGAGGTTATTGATATTTCTCCTGGTAATCTTGATTCCAGCTTGTGCTTCCTCCAGCCCAGTATTTCTCATGATGCACTCTGCATATAAGTTAAATAAGCAGGGTGACAATATACAGCCTTGATGTACTCCTTTCCTGATTTGGAACCAGTCTGTTATTCCATGTCCAGTCTCCTGCATAGAGATTTCTCAGGAGGCAGGTCAGATGATCTGGTATTCCCATCTCTTGAGCAATTTTCTACAGTTTGTTGTGATCCACACAGTCAAAGGCTTTGGCATAGATAATACAGCAAAAGTAGATGTTTTTCTGGAACTCTCTTGCTTTTTTGATGATCCAACAGATGTTGATGATTTGATCTCTGGTTTCTCTGCCTTTTCTAAATCCAGCTGGAACATCTGGAAGTTCATAGTTCATGAACTGTTGAAGGCTGGCTTGGAGAATTTTGAACATTACTTTGCTAGCATGTGAGATGAGTGCAATTGTGTTGTAGTTTGAACATTCTTTGGCACTGACTATTTTGGGATTGGAATGAAAACTGACCTTTTCCAGTCCTGTGGCCACTGCTGAATTTTCCAAATTTGCTGGCATATTGAGTGCAGTACTTTCACAGCATCATCTTTTAGGATTTGAAATAGCTCAATTGGAATTCCATCACCTCCACTAGCTTTGCTCGTAGTGATGCTTCCTAAGGCCCATCTAACTTCACATTCCAGAATGTCTGGCTCTAGGTGAGTGATCACACCATCGTGATTATCTGGGTCACAGATATCTCTTTTGTATAGTTCTTCTGTGTATTCTTGCCACCTCTTCTTAATATCCTCTGCTTCTATTAGATCCATACCATTTCTTTCTTTTATTGTGCCCATCTTTCATGGCATCTGGTCCCATCACTTCATGGGAAATAGGTGGGAAACAGTGGAAACAGTGTCAGAGTTTATTTTTTGGGCTCCAAAATCACTGCAGATAGTGACGGCAGCCATGAAATTAAATTAAAAGATGCTTACTCCTTGGAAGAAAAGTTATGACCAACCTAGATAGCATATTCAAAAGCAGAGACATTACTTTGCCAACAAAGGTCCATCTAGTCAAGGCTATGATTTTTCCAGTGGTCATGTATGGATGTGAGAGTTGTACTGTGAAGAAAGTTGAGTGCCAAAGAATTGATGCTTTTGAACTGTGGTGTTGGAAAAGACTCTTGAGAGTCCCTTGGACTGCAAGGACATCTAACCAGTCCATTCTGAAGGAGATCAGCACTGGGATTTCTTTGGAAGGAATGATGCTGAAGCTGAAACTTCAGTACTTGGGCCACCTCGTGCAAAGAGTTGACTCATTGGAAAAGACTCTGATGCTGGGAGGGATTGGGGGCAGGAGGAGAAGGGGACGACAGAGGATGAGATGGCTGGATGGCAGCACTGACTCGATGGACATGAGTCTGAGTGAAGTCCGGGAGTTGGTGATGGACAGGGCGGCCTGGCATGCTGCGATTCATGGGGTTGCAAAGAGTCGGACACGACTGAGCAACTGAACTGAACTGAACTGAATTTTTTTGAAGAAATGTCTAGTCTTTCCCATTCTATTGTTTTCCTCTATTTCTTTGCACTGATCACTGAGGAAGTCTTTCTTATCTCTTCTTGCTATTCTTTGGAGCTTTTTATTCAAATGAGTATATCTTTCCTTTTCTCCTTTGCCTTTCATTTATCTTCTTTTCTCAGCTATTTTTAGGC
This sequence comes from Bubalus kerabau, assembly GCF_029407905.1. NCBI lineage: Eukaryota > Metazoa > Chordata > Mammalia > Artiodactyla > Bovidae > Bubalus > Bubalus kerabau. The sequence goes on along the minus strand of NC_073631.1, from coordinate 6,555,356 downwards.
CTCCTCAGACAACCATTTTGCCTTTTTGTATTTATTTTTCTCTGGGATTGTCTTGACACTGCCTCCTGTACAATGTCACAAATCTCTGTCCATAGTCCTTCAGGCACTCTGTCTATCAGATCTAATCCCTTGAATCTATATGCCACTTCCACTGTATAGTCATAAGGGATTTGATTTAGGTCATACCTGAATGATCTAGTTATTTTCCCTACTTTCTTCAATTTAAGTCAGAATTTTACAATAAAGAGTTCACAATCTGAGCCACAGTCAGCTCCTGATCTTGCTTTTGCAGACTTTTGCATCTCCATCTTTGGCTGCAAAGAATATAATCAATCTGATTTCAGTATTGACCATCTGGTGCTCTTGGTGTGTAGAGTCTTCCCTTGTGTTGTTGCAAGAGGGTGTTTGCTATGACCCTCAAGCGCATTCTCTTTGCAAAACTCTTTAAGGCTTTGCCCTGCTTCATTCTGTACTCCCATGCCAAATTTGCCCTTTATTCCAGGTATTTCTTGATTTCTTATTTTTTCATTCTAGTCTCCTATAATGAAAAGGACATTTTTTGGGGTGTTAGTTCTAGAAGGTCTTGTAGGTCTTCATAGAACCTCTCAACTTCAGCTTCTTCAGTATTACTGTTTGGGGCAAAGACTTGGATTACTGTGAAATTGAATGTTTTGCCTTTGAAATGAACAGAGATCATTCTGTCGTTTTTGAAACTGCATCCAAGTACTGCATTCAGACTCTTTTGTTGACTGTGATGACTACTCCATTTCTTCTAAGGGATTTTTGCTCACTGTAGTAGATGTAACATTCATCTGAGTTAAATTCACCTATTCCAGTCCATTTTAGTTCGCTGATTCTTAAAATGTTAATGTTCACTCTTGTCATCTCCTGTTTTACCACTTCCAGTTTGCCTTGATTCATGGACCTAACATTCCAGGTTCCTATGCAATATCGCTCTTTACAGCAGTGGACTTTACTTCCATCACCAGTCACATCCACAACTGGGTGTTGTTTTTGCTTTGACTCTGTCTCTTCATTCTTTCTGGAGTTATTTCTCCACTGATGTCCATAGTATATTGCACACCTTATTGCGCTCCTACTGACCTGGGGAGTTCATCTTTCAGTGCTGATAAACCCTAGTCTTATCAGCAACTTTAGTCTTGAGCTATTACTGTAAAACTCATCAAATTCTTCTGGTGGGTTGGGACATATATTTTCTGGAGGCAGAAATCCACTATTGCCCCCTTTGCTGTGCAAAGTAATAAAGCTATTCCTTTCTACTTCACTCAAACGTTGTCTCCAAGAATCGATTCAGCACTGGTGCACAGAGGCCAAGATTTTGGCATCATAAATAATCAAATATGTAGACATTTAAAAAATGTTAGCTACGTATCCTAATACACACAATTTTAAAACTGAAAACACATATAGGGAAAGCTTCAGTGTCAAAAGTAAACAAAACAACAGAAGAATATAAAAATTTGCTATGAAAATTAATTTTGTGGGATTGCTTTTGCTTTTTGTTATTCACATTTGAAAATAAAAGTGTTCTTATCCTTCATTCCAAGAATTATTTTTTCTTTTATTCCTTATCTCAAGTAAAAAATACCTCAATTCACAGACTCTTTTGTTGCACTAATCCTGTATATCAGCAATAAGAAGGCAAGGAATGAATAGGTTTGCAATAATTAAAATAGTTTTTTATTTCTATAAAATCACTCTGGGTAACCCTGCTTCTTACAAGTTCAGAAGTACTAAAGCACTTCTAATGTTGAATTATATCAGCCTCTGGCATATGTAACAATTTTTCCAATCTAGAGGTTTAAGCTCCTTAACTTGGAAATTAATTACATTTAATGCTTAATTGAATTTTTCAATTACTGGTCACTCCTGGCCACAACTGTTCTCTAGAATGTCTACTATGATGTCACTCCTTTGATTTTAAATGATGTGAAATTGGCATCCATTTTTCTTTTTTGATCAATTTGAATGAGAAGATGATTTCTGGCTGCTTTGGAGTTAAAAATCAATTGGAAAAATATTCTCTATATGACTGGTCTTAAAACATTACACTGCATATTAGATCTACCTTCCAGGTTTGAAAAATACTGATGCCTGGATCTCACCCCAAGAAAAGCAAATTTAACTGGTGTGGGATGTGAAAGTCTTGAGGAGTTTTGAAAGCTAAATAAGTGATTCCAATGTGCAGTGAAGTTTGATAATCACTGCTCTACATTATCTGCTCCATTATCTGCTTATGGATGTGGCAGGTTTTTCAAATAAATAAATGTTTATTCATTGTTAACATCCAGTTATTACATCTTAGCACTGGAAAAAAAAAAAAAAAAAAACTAAGCAGATACTGGAATAAAATTACTCAGTCATTTATAAATGCAGATATTTAGTATTTGCAAATTTTCATTATATTTACTTTCAACCCAAAGAGACATTTTTTATTTAGTTAGAATTTCTAATTTGAGGTTTCTAAATTATTGTGAATCAGAAAATATAGTAGCTATGAATTGATCATTAACAACTCAATATTATACAGGATCTTTCCATTTAGTTCAAAGGTACTGTTAACTTAGATTAGTCCTGGCCTGTCCTATTTTTTGCAAATGTCATGGAGGCCAACAAATTTGAGAACCCAAACAGTAAAACCCAAATGTGCAGAATCCATAGGAATATCTTTGTAGAATGTCAAGTAGGGAGCACTCCATTTTGAATAAAATAATTGTGATATTCAGCAAGTTACTTTGGTGGGTTAATTTTAGTAATAATAAATTTATTCATTTACTTAGCTTTATGCTTCAGAACAGATCAGATCAGTCACTCAGTCGTGTCCGACTCTTTGCGACTCCATGAATCGCAGCACGCCAGGCCTCCCTGTCCATCACCAACTACTGGAGTTCACCCAGGCTCATGTCCATCGAGTCAGTGATGCAATCCAGCCATGTCATCCTGTCGACCCTTTCTCCTCCTGCCCCCAATCCCTCCCAGCATCAGAGTCTTTTCCAATGAGTCAACTCTTCACATGAGGTGGCCAAAGTACTGGAGTTTCAGCTTTAGCATCATTCCTTCCAAAGAAATCCCAGGGCTGATCTGCTTCAGAATGGACTGGTTGGATCTCCTTGCAGTCCAAGTCAAGAGTCTTCTCCAACACCACAGTTCAAAAGCATCAATTCTTCGACACTCAGCCTTCTTCACAGTCCAACTCTCACATCCATACATGACCACAGGAAAAACCATAGCCTTGACTAGACGAACCTTTGTTGGCAAAGTAATGTCTCTGCTTTTGAATATGCTGTCTAGGTTGGTCATAACTTCCCTTCCAAGGAGTAAGCGTCTTTTAATTTCATGGCTGCAATCACCATTTGCAGTGATTTTGGAGCCCAGAAAAATAAAGTCTGACACTGTTTCCACTGTTTCCCCATCTATTTCCCATGAAGTGATGGGACCGGATGCCATGATCTTCGTTTTCTGAATGTTGAGCTTTAAGCCAACTTTTTCACTCTCCACTTTCACTTTCATCAAGAGGCTTTTGAGTTCCTCTTCACTTTCTGCCATCAGGGTAGCGTCATCTGCATATCTGAGGTTATTGATATTTCTCCCGGCAATCTTGATTCCAGCTTGTGTTTCTTCCAGTACAGCATTTCTCATGATGTACTCTGCATAGAAGTTAAATAAACAGGGTGACAATATACAGCCTTGACGTACTCCTTTTCCTATTTGGAACCAGTCTGTTGTTCCATGTCCAGTTCTGACTGTTGCTTCCTGACCTGCATACAAATTTTTCAAGAGGCAGGTCAGGTGGTCTGATATTCCCATCTCTTTCAGAATTTCCCACAGTTTATTGTGATCCACACAGTCAAAGGCTTTGGCATAGTCAATAAAGCAGAAATAGATGTTTTTTCTGGAACTCTCTTGCTTTTTCCATGATCCAGCAGATGTTGGCAATTTGATCTCTGGTTCCTCTGCCTTTTCTAAAACCAGGTTGAACATCAGGAAGTTCACGGTTCACATATTCATAAAGCATAAGCTTTATGCTTAGATCATGCTAAATAAAGTTATCATCACTTTGAATGGGTACAAAAAACTTAAGAGTTAATTGCTGTTTTATATTCATTTCAGAAATGAAGAAACTGAGGAACAAGAAACCTAGTTTTTCTGATGTCATATATTTCATTCATTTAAATTATTATTTTAGCTATTGCAAATCTAAGAAATACTTGGCCATTTGTGCTATATTCAAAATGTAGGAGGATCAAGAAATAAAAACTAGGGAAAGAATTCTGATAGGGAATAAATTAATACAACAATACACTGTCAGGTGTGTAATGTGTATTTTGCATATCGTAACATGCTATATTTATTTAATAAGCCTTCGACTTTAAAAAATAATAATTTCACCTTCACATGTATTTATAACACAAAACATATAATTTCAAGTCACTCAATTTCCTCCATTGGCAACATCTTGATCAACAGAACGTTAGAGTTCCAAATCACTTCATCATTTTGCTGCTTTCTGTGTTAGAATGACTTTGAATCTCTCTCTCCTTCCCTGAGGATTGAGGATGATGGGGTCATAGAAACAATAAAGTTTCTGAGGAGGTGGAAAGGCTTTACAAAGTTTTCCCTGTCACTTGTGCCAGCTAAAGAACTGGCTGCGCTGATGGAATTTGGAGTTCCTCAGGAAGCAACATATAAAGTTTTTATTTTGTGAGTTTGTTTTGGTTCTTGTCTTCCCATTAATGTCAGAGCTGCATCTCTCTCTCAATCCACTCTGATGTTAAGCCAACAAGTGGAACCCATGAAAGTGCTATGGAGGAGTTCACAAGAGATTTGGCTTCTTGTTAGCTTCCCACTTTCCTAGTTTTATCAGTAATGCTGATGACAGGTGAACTGTGGAACTTCAGCGTGTGAGGATTTTCCACAGAAACCAAGCAGTTCTCTTCAGGCACTAACTAGGTGTCAGGTTTAACTCAATTCTGACACTGCCTATCAGGAAATGGCAACAGATCCTACAGGTGGAGGGGTTAGTCCCACAGGACTGCACCACTTCAGATGCCAGTGTCTTCAGATGATGTCTACATTGTTGCCTGTGCCTCTGATTGTGAATTGGAGTTTCCCACCACCCCCTCCTGAGATTTGATTAATAGGTTAGAGTGGCTCACAAACTCAGAAAACCTGTGTACTCACTGCTACTGCTGCTAAGTTGCTTCAGTCGTGTCCGACTCTGTGCGACCCCATAGAGGGCAGCCTACCAGGCACCCTGGTCCCTGGGATTCTCCAGGCAAGAGCACTGGAGTGGGTTGCCATTTCCTTCCAATACATGAAAGTGAAAAGTGAAACTGAAGTCGCTCAGTCGTGTCCGACTCTTAGCGGCCCCATGGACTGCAGCCCACCAGGCTCCTCCATCCATGTGATTTTCCAGGCAAGAGTACTGGAGTGGGGTGCCATTGCCTTCTCTCACTAGGTTACCAGTAAACTACTCAAGGTATTAAAGAATATGAATGAACAAATGGAGAGATATTAATACATATTGTGAAATCCTGACAAGATGAGCTGGATCTGGCATTTGGACACATTCTGGTTTTCAATTTGGAAACTCTCAAAGCCCTGTCCATTGGTTTTTATGAAGGCTTTATTACATAGGCATGGCTAATTAATTCAATGATGACTGATTCAACCTCCAGGCCCTTTCCCTTCCTTGGAGCGAACATCCGGGTTACACAGTGAAACTAAAAATTTCCAGTCCACTAATCACTTGATGAGTTCCCCTAGAAGCCAACCCCCATCCTTAGATACTTTCCAAAAGTCACTGCAGGTGGTGGTATTCAAAGGAATATGTTATAGCCATTAAGACATCTTTATAGCTTTAATCAATCACATAGGGAATTTCAAGGGTTCTAGAACCTTTGTGCCAGAAAAGAAGACAAAGACTAAGTATATATTTTTTCTTACAACCCGTAATATTACAGGGATAGAGACATCCTGAGCATTCTTTCCTGAGCAAAATTGCCCCAGTGTTGATAATAGGCTATCTTTACTTAATTTAGTTATTCATGAAAACTCTTTGCTAGGTTTTATTTGAGATTCCCTGACACAAACATTAACTTTTATGAAAATTTCAGATTATTCTCATACAATTGATGTCCAGAAGAATTCTAAAAGTTCTTTTCATATTCCAAGGTCAATATTTTACAATATCTTAATATCAATATTTAAATTTATATTTAAAATATTTAATTACTTTTAATATTTTAATAGCTTCTTTGAGCATCTTTAAGATCTGACTTCTTGAAGTATCATGATATCTGAGCACATATTAGGAGTTACCTATGTGGTGAATGATAAACTACAGCATTTCCTCTTTCCTTCATTATCCCTTCTTGAATAGGCTTTTATGATAGTTGCCATCTCAGTATATATTAGATCATTTAACTGTTCGTAAGTATGCTGACCATTTTTAATTTGTTCTCTGTTGAGTCTTAAAACTCTTGTTTTTGCATTTCAAAATCACAGACTACTCCAAAGACATACTTGTTAACTGTTTATCTAGTTACTCTCCTTCAGTTGGAAGTCTATGGTGAAAGTGATAGGCTCCTCCATATGAACAAATTTTATTCTACCTGAGGTTCATATTTTAAGGATGAATTGAAATCTATTAAGGCGAATCTTGCCTGCCTATTTCCTATTTTAGTCTTAAGATATGACCTGTCAACAAACAAGATTGAATCTGCAGTTTTTAGGGGCTGTCTGATAAATCTGTTCAAGGCTTAGTTGATTCTCAGTAGAGGAAAGATAGACATGAATTTTTCTTCTTCAGGAAAAGGTAGAAGAGTAGGAGAATTTAAAGTGTTATCATAATGGAGAGAAGTGTATAAAGAATAAAATAATAAAATTCAAAAGTGCTAAGCCTGCATAATGAAAAATGTGGTAATTTCTAGTAACTCTCAAGGATTGTGTCACCTAATTGGTGGTAGTGTTGAAGAAGCATCCTAAAATTAAATAAGTAGGAGATTTCATTTATTTGTCTTATGCCAGTAAAGCCTTCAAACAAGGGAAGTTGAATTTCACCCCTAGATCTAAAGAAAGGCTGAAGTAAGAAAGTGATACATCAATATTCCTTTGAAATTGAGTCAGCATATTAAGGGTTTGTACAGAGCTTTTATGTATAAACAGGTGTAAAGATTTATGATAATTAGAGGATCTAGAGTGGTCAACTGTTGAAGACATGGTTTTAAGTTCCAAACTATCATTCCTGTTTCAATTCCAGGGGGGTATTCAATTACTAATAACTGTACTCTTCATATTCGTGCTGTGTGCTATGGTGTGCTTAGTCAGTCATGTCCAACTCTTTGTGACCCCATGGCCTGTAGCCTGTCAGGCTCCCCTGTCTATGGGAACTCTCCTGGCAAGAATGTTAGAGTGGGTTGCCATGTCCTCCTCCAGATCTTCCCAACTCAGGAATCAAACCCAGTTCTCCTGCATTGCAGGTGGATTCTTTACAATCTGAGCCACAAGGGAAGCCCATTCTTCATGCTTGGTGATTAGAAAATAATCAGAAACCCACTGTCCACAATAGCCAGTGAGAACTAAAAAACCTCTTACTTGCTGCACTGCTGATCCTGTTTGTGATACCAAATAATCTTACTGTTCGTGCTGTCTGCACTGCTCGTTGAACCCAGGGTAGGCCAGGCTTGAGCTAACAGGCTGAAAGGAGATGTGAGTCATAGGAACTGCAGAAATGTTTATTCTCTCCTGGTTGGCACAGCAGCCATAACACAGCCTCTCTCCTGTTAGATGCTGTAGCCATAGAAGCAGCCATAATGTAACACAATTGCATACAACCCTTCATGGCTTTTCCAGGTGAAGCTTACAGAACAAAAGTAGCCCACAACCAAACAAGTACCTGATGGCACTCATGCGCAGTGCTATAAGTGAGCTCAGATGTTACATAATCATTATTTACAAAATGTGGGGAAAGAGCAGGAGGCCACAGGGCGAGAGGACCTGACCATACCATCTTGGCTAATCTGCACTTTCCCTACACTTGCATTTAATTTTTAGTGATTTATCCTCTATCAGGTTGAAGATACTTAATTCTTTAGGACTGTTTTAATTCAGGGTTTTATATATAATAAAATACTACAGACTTGGTGGCTTATAAATAACAGAAACTTATTTCTTGCATTTCTGGAACCTGGAAGTCAAGACCAGGGTACCAGCATGGTCTGGTGACGGTTGTTTTCTGGGTTTCCACCTTCTTGTTGTATCCTCACTTGATGTAAGGACCAGGTAGCTCCATGGAGTTTCTTTTTTAGAAACACTAATCCCATTCATGAGGGCTCCACCTTCATGACATAATCATTGCCCAAAGGCCCCATTTGGGGGTTAGGGGATTAAAGATTGATCATGATCCACATAACATGTTCATTCTGACAAAATTATACATTTTAATTGGAACCTATATTGAGCTAAAACAGTAAATCTTAATGGTCACTATCTTTATACAACAAAAGTTCAACCACACATTGCTTAAAGACAGAATCACAAATAAAGTTAAGACTCTTTATAGCCCTGGTTAACGTTAACAACCTGTGAAAAAGAAAGGGGTGTCTCTATAAACCTCTGTGGCCTCACTGTTCAAGTAAATTGTTGAGCCTTATAGAAAAAGTCAAACAGATATTGATTACCTGGATCTAAAGCAACACTGAAGAAAGCAGAACAAAGATCGATAACAATAAAACAGGTAGCCTTAGATAATACTGAAGGTAAAATAGTGTGTGTGTGTATACATAGATACATACATATATATATATATATATATATATATATATATAAAAGCAGATCTCACACTTCATGCATATATTTAAAATGCACTTAATACAGTTTAATTCAATGTTCAAATTAGCTGTAAATAGATTATGAATAGGAGAGTACTCAAGGATATCAGCAGTGGCATTAAAGGAGCTTTGGTTGTGTAGATCTGGTTCCCTAGCAGAAGTGTCTCAGAAACAAAGAATTTCCTTCAAAGTTTTGATGGGGACAGTCACAGGATGAGGCTGAGGAAAAGTTTGTGTGTTATCGGTGGGATTTGTGGTTTGCATTGCAGTACTCATATCAATAACGTTTCTGAAAGATTCTTCTTTAATATTTAGAGAGAGTTCTTCTTGTGAGTTTAATAGTAAGCTAGGAAATCAGGCTCTGATTCCTCTTCAGAGAAGAAAAAATCTTATTAACTCCCTTAATATAAACCTTCATTAATCATTCACTTCATTTTTTCCCAATGTTTTAAGCTAGTGTGGGACAGGTGTGTTCCAATGTTCTTTTGCTTATATTGCTTACAGATATTCTTATCAAGAATTTGCCTCCACTGGTCCAGGGGAAGTATCTCATTGCTTGAAGGCTATCAGCAATTGCGAGGTTTTGCTGTTTTATGTTTGTTTTTTGCTTTGTTATGGATTCAGTCAGTATGTCGGGGGTGAGAATCTGAGAAGACTGGCAGGGGTTTCGTCATTGCTGCTTTTTTTTTTTTTCTTCATGCCAGTACTCTTGTATATTTAATCTCCTGATTCAGGCTTAAGGCCATTCACAAAACATGAATAAGGATCTGAGGTCACATTTTCTTTAGCATCTGTTCTTGAATGTTGTGTTGAAGTATTAAAAATCCCAAACCTAAACTCTCCAAAAGACTTTCAGAAATAGCTTAGTATTCACTCTTTTTGGTCAAGAAAGATTTTGGGAAGAACCTCCAAAATATGTTGTTTAATATTTATAGATTTTCCAACTCTGAATTTCTGTGCAATTTCTCAGTATCTTCCCACTCTGGATTTTCTACTTTTTTTATTTTTTAGTATTGGAAGTTCCTAGTAACTTATGAAAACATCCATATAGATCTGATAGCTTTGGACTATACATTCCTAGGGTCGTTCTAAATCCTTCTGTAGATTTTTCTGTATCTTCTTTAGGCTTCTGAAAGTTTGACCCAGCTAAGAGTGAGATCAAAGATGAGAATACCCTTAGGGATTTAAATATAAGAAAGCATTGAACCTTGCAGGTTCCTAGCTGAGCCAGAGCAGAAAATGGGTTGGAAAGAGGGCAGAGGCAGAGAATAATTAGAAGCATAAGATGTAGTTAGGAGAATAGTACACCAATGACCATTAAATTCAAGTTCTGATTTGGAGTGATACAGATGAGGGATAGGTTTACACTTCTTACACTTTTATTTGCCTTGGCCCCAGAATTTTATAAGGAAGCAATTTATGTATCTGGGTTTCGTTTGGAAGCTTCCTCATTCCAAGACAGAAGAGCAAAAAAAAAAAAAAAAAAAAAAAAAAAAAGACCAATGAATGGGATTTTACTCACATTCTGTTCTGAATAACCTCTCATGAATAATTTTATTTTTATCAAAGTTCTCCAAACTAGAACTGCAAAGTTAAATTTCCCTTGGTAAATCTAAGCTGTATAGAAGAATAGTTCTTTAAATTTGAATTATTCTATAAATTCATGTAAGAAGCTGTGGTCCAGCCCAAAGGAGTCATTTACTTAGTTTTAGACTGTGAAAGCCCATAGCAGTATAACAACAATTTAAGGAAAACTTTGTTTATATACTTTGTGTTTGGAATTCACTTCCACCAGTCACAGACTCAAATAACCTATGATTCTCATTAAGCAGAAGCTTAGAGATGAGCTCTCACTCAGAACTAGATGACTACAGACAATATAATATAAGCCTGCTTTATAAAGACTTGATGACTGACCCAAGGCAAAGTTTGTCCAACGGATCCTATGTAGGAGAAATCTTGCATGCACCTCAGGCTCTGAGCTGATTCCAGATGCAGATTTAGTAGGAGCAATATCTTTTCTCTCCTTCAAACATCCCCCTGTTGTACAGAGTGAAGTAAGTCAGAAAGAGAAAAACAAATATTGTTTATTAATGTATATATACAGAATCTAGACAAATAGCACTGATGAACCTATTTGCATGGAAGGAAGGGATGTGCAGACTTGGAGAATGGACTTGTGGACACAGTAAGGGAAGGAGAGAGAAGGGGAGAAGAGGGTAGGATGAGCTGAAAAAGTAGCATTGACATATACACAGTATCATGTGTAAAATAGCTAGCTAGTGGGAAGCTGCTGTATAACACAGGGAGCCCAGCCTGGTGCTCTGTGAAGGCTGGGATGTGAGTGGGGAGGGAGTCTCAAATGGCAGGAGATACATATGCATATGCTATATACATGTATACGTATGTGTGTGTGTGTGTGTGTGTGTGTGTGTGCGTGCATATATATAATTATGACTGATTCACTTTGCTGTATGGCAGAAACCAACACAACATTGTAAAGCAATTATCCTCCAATTAAAAAACAAAAAAACAAATCGCCCTACAGACAACAAAAATGATGAGGAGAGGATAGGCAGTAGCAATTTGTCCTGAGGGGTTGGGGTTGAGGGGGAAGGTGGTAACTGGAAGGTCTTAGGACTTGGTTCTTTGTGTCCACAGGTCATAACATGAAGTGATTTGGTTTATAGCCTCCCATTTTCAAAGCCAGCCTTCAAACTCCCAGTTAGCTAATGAGCTTAGTGAGAAATCAATGTCACAGGCAGAGGAGCTGACCAGGAATTGGAATGATTCAAAAGCTGTGAAATTTGTAAACCATAGATAAGTTGTTCTGACAAAGGATCTTTGACATTGCAAAAGTTTCTGGAAAAGATAAATTTGTTTGCCCAAATTGAAAGAGAAAACAGATTAAATAACAGAATGATACTAAAATAAACCGATAATTTGAAAAATCAAGTTAAGGAATCCCATACCACCCCCAACATAGGTGATAAAAGAGATGGAAATATATGAGAAATTTTAAGGAATATGGAAATTCATAAAGATAAACTCAGGCTTAACAGATGGTGCTAGTGGTAAAGAACGTGCCTGCCAATGCAGGAGACATAAGAGATGTGGGTTTGATCCTTGCGTTGGGAAGATCCCCTGGAGGAGGGCATGGCAACCCACTCCAGTATTCTTTCCTGGAGAATCTCTTGGACAGTGGAGCCTGGTGGGTTATAGTTCATAGGGTTACAAAGAGTCAGACATGACCAAAGAGATTTAGCTTGCATACGTGCAAGGATAATCTCGATATGAAAGTCATTCAGTCATGTCCAACTCTGTGATCCCATAGGCTAGACAGTCCATGGAATTCTCCAGGCCAGAATACTGGAGTGGGTAGTTGTACCCTTCTCCAGGGGATCTTCCCAACCCAGATATTGAACCCAGGTCTCCGGCATTGCAGGCAGGTTCTTTGCCAGCTGAGCCACCAGGGAAGCCCAAGTATACTGAAGTGGGTAGCCTATCAGTTCTCCAGTGGATCTTCCTGACCCAGGAATTGAACCAGGGTCTCCTGCATTGGAGGCAGATTCTTTGCCAGCTGAGCTCCAGGGAAGCCCATATAAACTTGATGGGCTGCAGGTAAATAAAGATGTGAGGCCAACCAGTTGCCCTGTGGCAAAGAATGACACAGATCAGAACAGTCCACCCACTATGGCAGGGTAATGGTAAAAACCCCAGGTCAGACACAATCTTGGAATTACACAAATCCAAACACCACCAAAAGACCTGAATATTCCCAGAAATATAAATCTGGCTGCATAAATACTCATGAGAGGCCACTAAATGATAAAAAAATTTACATAAGGATAAATGATTTATTTTCAATAGCACTGGACTGAAGAAATCAATGCAACAACTTTAAAATTCTGAGGGAAAATAGTTTTTAATATGCAAACACAATTAGCAATTGAGTATGAGGCTAAACATAGAATTTTTTACATTCAGATTCTTAAGATGCTTTCTTCCACATGTTTGTATAGATAACGTATTTTCCTTTTTTTTTTTTTTCTCATTGACCAACCTCTGTTCAGGTTTCCTTGAACTCTTGCTATGGTCTGTACCCCACAAAATTCCTGTGTTGGGAACCTAACCCCCAAAGATGATGCCATTAGGAGGTGGGATCCTTGAGAGGTGGTTAGGTCATGACGGAGGAGCCATCATGAATAGGATGTGTTCCTGATGAAGCTCCCTCACCCCTTTCACTGTGTGAGGATATGGGAAAAAAACTGCCATCTGTGAAGCAGGAAGTGCCCACCAGACACTGAATCTGAGGTCACCTTGGTCCTGGACATCCCAGAATCCAGAACTGCTTTTTATTAGGCATCCAGTCTATGGTATATTTAATAGCTGCCCAAATGTACTAGGACATCCGTTTCTCAACTAGACCCTGACTTTGGAGCTTCCATGTTTATCTCTGCCTTGTCCAATTTTATCAAGAATTCTGTTGTCATTTTAGCTAGCATCCCCATCTTCAATATCTGCTCTGACCATATTCCGCATCCTCTACCACCCCACAGATGATGTCTGATCACCATGATCTTCAGCAAGACTCTCATTAGGTCAGTGTAAGCAGAACCCCTCTTACCCTCAATGTTTCCTCTTAGTAATTTCCATCCACTGACCACGCTTCTTAGCCTAAATCCCCACTGCCCATGTTGTTGTCAATTAAAAAATATTTTTGCAACCTAATAATTGACAGTTACAATTTATTTGACCAGGATTTTAAGGTCTTCAAGCCCAGGAGGCAGCATGCCAAGTAATGCCAAAAGAACTTCTCTAAGGGGGTGAGGGGATGGGGGGAGGCCAAGATATATAGGATTTTTTGCAAAATAGGCAGGTAGTCTGAGCATCAAAAGATTATTTTTAACTGAAGAAAATCAGACATGTCAAGTTAAGAAATTTAGTACTTTTCTATGTATGGGAAGATGTAAGAGTCTGGGCTTACTGAAATAATTTCTTTAACATGCACTTCTTCTATCTGGGGCCAGTATCCTATATTTTTACATCCTGAGTTTCCTCAGGGCTCACTGTGGGGAGTGGCTGCAGTCTGATAGCTGCTAGAAGGCAGGTATTCTTTCCTTCCTGAGTTTCCTTAGGGCTCACCAACTCACCTTTCGGCAGTGGCTACAATCACTGATGACTGTGACATATTTTGTTCACTGATATGTCAAGAAATATTCCATTTATCACTGTGCTAGGAGATGAACTTAGTCTCTCTCCTTTATTGCAGATCCGATCGCAGAGTCCTTATACCTGTCATGTTAGACTCCCTTGAATAAAGTCTTTCTTACAATCTTTAAAGAGCATCCTAATTTTTTTCATTAACATTTACTGTGTCTGTATGTCACTAAATTTATGAGAAAATATAGGAAAATATTATTTCATGAGACACATGAACTATAAACAGACATTTGAAAAATCCAAAGTTTTTTGAATTTTTACTTTTATTCTGTTTTTCTTCTAGAAGCAGGACTTGAATTCACAGGTTTACATTGTTTTCTATGTAGTTAATCACATTGCTGATTCTGAGGTGATTTTTACTCTTCTTGTAATCATTATATTATATATATTGTTTAATAAAGCTAAAAATCATCAGCAGTTTATAGGGAAGATGGTCTGTGTTATTGCTAAAGAACTTACGGAAGTGAAATTACAATATAAAAGCACTATAATCTGTATTGAATTATATACTATGCTGATTTGCATTAGTATTATGCTGATTTTGGTTCCTCTTTCCCATATATATGAACAGGCCATGAAAAAGAGATGATTCCCTGTGCTCACCCTGTCCCCCACCATGAATCTATTTCTACAAAACAACAAAACAATTTGACTCAATTCCCAAAGTTTTAGTCTATGGAGAGAATGTTTTGCTTAGCCTGTACATGTCATGATAAGATTGTTCAATTGAATAACCCAAATGTTAGCTAAGGTCACCCTGTTCTTTACAATTTAAATTAAATTGCCTCTATTACCCAGTTCCTCTGGGACTTATATGTTTCATGGACATTTCAGACTCCTCTGTTCCTGTTTCAATCTCATCTCATTCTTGCTTTATTTCAATTGGCTGCCAATTCTTTTTACTCTATTATGCAGAAAAATTGAGATCTTCACTTTGTACTTGTATTGTTTCTGCCTTTGTATATCAAAAGACTCTTTAAAGTTTCTGCTAAAACAAAGGACTGTGGGCTCTGGGCCACACTTTTAAGCAGAAGGAAGGAATGTCTGTAGCTTTGAAATATAAAACTTTTATATTCCTTTTCTACTCTCAAATGTCTATAAATGAACAGCAGCACCTTATGTTGAGAGTAAGTTTCAAGATGTGAGAATTATACTACTCATGACCACTCCCTACTCTTTAGAAAACAAAAGGAGTATTTTGTCCACCGCACTAATGATCAGTTAATGTATAAATAATGCTTACTAGTTAGTGTTTGCATGCATATATAGCAAGGTTTTCAACCCAGGGCAAAGAACACAAATATGCCAACTAACAATTGGCACTTTCCATCTGCCTCTGTGAGGATTAAGTCACTAGCAAATGCATTTGCTGAACTTCAACAACACCAAAAGCAGTTCAGGGTGGAAATCAGGAATGAGGATTGCTGTGCTCTGGGAACAACTGGCATAGCAGACCTTCAGATAGTTAGATATTTTAAGGAAAGTATTTTATGATTCCAATTTATTGCATCTTCTCATATCTAGAAAGGCAATAAAATCATAAACGGTGACATCTGCTCCTCTTACTAGCAGCAAGTCTCGGCCAGAGTATGTGCATGACTACTCATACCCCCTTCACTAATGAGTGTACCCTTACCTCTTTGGAACAGCTCCTGAGAGCTATGAGAGGCTGGATAGTAGTCCAGCCTCTGGATGATAGTCTTCATTTTCCTCAAAATAAAACTTAACTTACAAGTTTACAACTCTCACATTGTGCATATATAATATTTTTTTTCAGTAGACACACAAGTAATATATGCTTGGATATATCTGATAAGCTAATTTTGAAGCCCACTGGTGGGTGAGGCTGTCTGAGTTGTATAATATAGTGATTTAAGATAATTTTGCTAATAGTATTCAAGGTCAAAAATATTAGAAGAATTACAGAAAAGTAAAATTCAATATACCTGTCAAAATATAGTTTACCATGAAAAGTTACTTATCACTAATTAGTTTGAAATATTGAAACATTAAGCATATGTTCAATGGGGCTTACCCATCAAAACTTGCACACAATCTGTTCATGTGAATTGTCTCCTGAATATAGGGAGTGATGTGGTATGCTTAATGAGCAATGAATTTAAAGAAGTTTTGTTGAGCATGAAAAGTGTAAGGGTCAGGAGGTCCAACCGATGAGAAATAGAAGCATTTGATCAGAAGTTTAATATGAGAGATAGATTCATTTTCAACTCAGTATGAGCTCTTCGGTTCTGCTTTCCATCTGTGGAGTTCCCAAGAAAGTGCCAATGGCATTTCAGCACTAAAAACAGCCTGTCATGGCCAGGTTGAAAGGAGAATTGACTTGGAGAGTTAATTGCTATCTACAAAATGGCATTTGAGAAAACAAGTTGCTTTTTTCCATACAGAATTTACAACTCACTTCTCAATGACTACAACTTCATTTTATGCAGCTTCTTTTGGGTCTTAGTGCATTTTAAATATAACAATTAACTTCAAGTAAAAGTATGCACAGAACACTGAATTTTAGTTTTAATGCTCTCATTCAGTAGCTGAATGACTTTGTATTAATTGCCCAAACTTTAAAACAATGCAAAACCCATCTATTGAAAAATACATCATATGTGAGGCTCATTCCAGCCTTGGAATTCTACAGTCAGATTACTGTCTGTGAGACTAAAGACGACTTAACTTATATGAGTTTGTTTTCCCGAGATTGAAGGCTGTGTCTGTCCAGATCTAACCAGGAAAGCAGAAATGTACATTTCTGACAGAGGGTATTTAGGGAATAGTGATACAGATTTTGTAAGAATGAACCAGCAATAAGGAGACTGAACTGCTGTGTTTGGACCTGTAAGGAGAACACAATATCAAATACTTGGAGGATTAAAATACAAAACAAAACAAAACAGAATATGAACCCGTGGCTGTTGGAACCTCATAGCCAAGAATGAGAACACCAGAATAAAAGAGTCTTCTCCCTTCTTCCCTCCCTCTTCCCCTCTAGGGTCTCCCATGCAAACTCCACCAGGAAGCTGAGGCTGAAAAAGCATGGGAAATGGAGTCTGCAAATCCCAGTCCAGTCTCACATACAGAGTATAAGTAAGGGTGGAGTTGACACAGAGAAAAGCTGGGTAAAAAAATACATGGGGAGAAGACCTGCCTTTTCTTCAATGAGTCTACCTGCCAATTAGTGTTCAGAACACAAGGGCCCTAAGTTATTTATTGACTTGTGTGAAGTTAGTGAACCTAACATGGCAAATTAAATAATGGGAGGAAAAACTCTGCCATAAATTGGCTATAGGAGGTATAACATACTGCAACATTTTTCAGCTAATGCAGCCATTTCTGTCAATATATTGAATGCATATGAGAATTAAATTATCTTTCACTGAATAAAGAAAAAGAAAGAGGGAAGAGCATGTTGCCCTATGTCAACTGTATGAGACAGATGCTTTTGGTTATCTAGGAGTAGATTTTTGTCCATATAGCATATAAGAAAGCATAATTTGTGGAAAAAATATTGAATTCTAATAAAAAAAGTTCTTCAAAGTGATGAAATAAAAGTCATTAATAAAAGACTAAGTGGGTGTCTTATGACATGAAAACTGTGCCTCAAGGATTAATTAGCAGAAAGAGAAAAAAAAAAAAAAGGTTTTATTCTTAATGCTAGAGCTGATGAATGGCCATGGGGGTGACCCAGGAATTGTGTTTCTCTACATTAGCCGTTCATCTATGCAGCGTGGTGCCACTGCTTCTGTCCATCTGTTGATTTCGTTTCTTTTTGAAGGCCATTTGCTCTTTCTATAATGCATTATCCAAATATATGATTTCAAGGTTTGTTTTTTTTCTTCTTTATTTACTTGGACACAAATAGTTGTACTACTTTTGCATTCAAACAGCATTTTTTGTTTGTTTTTTGACATGAGACAAAATGCTATACGGAGATGAGATATATGAGTTGAAGTGCAGGGAAAGCACTGTGGTCTGTGTGCCCAGCCTCCTTTTGCTTCAGGCACCCTGGAAGCACTGTTTAGTGCCTCAGGGTTTGGAGAAAAACTGCTCAAGAGCCACTGTTCTACAGAACAGTCTGTTACATTATGGATTATAGTGTATTAGTACACTTTCTATTAAAATATGCAATCACACTTAAGGATTTTAAAAACATGAATTTGCAATAAGACCAACTTAAAGGTCACTAATTTTACCTTTATTAAATTACTTCTAAATTAAATTTAGTTTAATTTGCATTTCAGTGAACAAAAGATTAGGCAGTCCTTCTACCCTCAAAATTGTAGGACGGTAAGTGAGGTAAAATCACTTTCCTATTATGCTTATTTAATATTATGTACAGTCTAATGAGATAGAGTTCTGTTCATGACTTGGTTATCTTAGCAGTGGTTACCTAGTATTGTCTTTTTTCTTATTCTTTCAGCTACATTGTATTGAGTGTAGGATCTTAGCTCCCCAACCAGACATAGAACCTGCTCTCCCTGCATTGGAAGCAAGGAGTCTCCCTCTGGACCACTAGGGAAGTCCACCTACTATTTTCTTTTGACTTTAATTTTTAATTAGTTTATTTTTTTAACTTGTTTAATTAGAGGAAAATTGCTTTACAATTTTGTGTTGGTTTCTGCCATAAAACAATGCAAATCAGCAATAATTATATATATATCACCTCCCTTTTGAGCCCCTCTCTAACACTCAGTAAATATTTTTATTTACTTGATGTCACCTTTGGTTAATTCTGCCTATTATGTCAGCAGAAATGTGGTTAAAAATCATTATGTATTGGGAATTTTGTCATATGAGCAAATATGAGTCCTTCCTCTCTGTCTCCAGCATCATGTTTTATAGTATTCTTTCTCATATAAGCGGGGTTACACATCATTTGTTCTATTTTTGACAGGTTTATTTCACTTAAGTATAATATTTCTAGGCATATCCATGTTGTAGTATGGGTCAGAATTTTGTTTCCTTTTCAGGAGTGAATAGATAATTCTGCCATTGCTGGAGATGCGAAAGATGCAGGTTTGATTTTTGGGTTGGGAAGATCGCCTGGAGTAGGAAGTGAAAACTCACTCTAATATTCCTACCTAGAAAATTTCATGGACAGAGGAGCCTGGCAGGCTACAGTCCTTGTGGCCACAGCTGAACACCAACATTTCATTGTATAGTTATATATCACATTTTGTTTATCCATTCTTCTATTATATATTCTTATACCAATTTCCTTGCTCAAAGAAAATCTTTTTTTTTTTTTCCCACAGAATAAAATCCAGTATCTTGGGATAGTTTTCAAACTCTCCATTTCTTCACAAACATCTCCTGATATCACTTTCCAGAACTTCTGTTCTACCAAAACTTATTTTTACACTACTCCAATCTAAACTTTGGATCAAAACAAAGTCCATTCTAAGAGGCTCTTAATCATCCTCTAATCTGTTTCAATAACGGTCATCACTATACACTCTGCTCAGGTCCACCTCCCTTGTTCAATCAAGACTGAGGTTAGAAACCCTCCTTCTGATTTTTTGTTCCAAGTTATTTTGTTTGTGAGTCCCTCTGGCCATCAGCCTGTCCCTGAGGATATCATTCCCAAGGCTGCTTGGCTACTTTGTATTGTTAATGGCATGTCTGCCATTTCAGTCCAGGCATCATCTTCCCAATTAATCCCTCTACATTTCAGGGACTTTTCCTTGGATTTTCCTTCTTCACTTCTCAGCTGTGACATATCAGCACCTATAGTTTCTCCTCTGAAATATTTTGACCTACCTGCCTCTCCTTCAGTAAGATCAGTCACCTGTTACTATGTTCTCCAGGAACACTAAGGTCACATCTCTATGATGGCATTTGTGTTGCAGAACATGCTCCGGCTCAGATACTCACAAACTGTGAACTTTTTAAAGGCAAACAACCTGCATGGACCCACTTTTTTTCAGAGTTCTGTTGTGTCTGGCAAATATTTGCTGTGATTATTTTATCCATATGGAGGCCAAAGAAAACATACTGATTGATTCCAGGTGGAAAGAAACTAATCTTGAAGGTATACTATTATCCATGCCATTGCACTTATGTCTCTGATGATTATTTGGGAAGCTTATATGTGTCAATATTGTGGTAATACTCTGGGGGTTGCACAGGTGAGTAACACATGGTCTCCTTCTTTAAGAATTTAGAATATCCAAAAAGAGAACTTTTAATTCTAGTGGCCTGAATGGGCTAAGTTACTTGCCTATTATGTGCAACAGGCTGCTATGAGAAGGAGAAAACTGTTAAGACTGCATTAATCGATTGATTGATCAACTGATTTGGCACAGAGTATTTCAGAAAAGTCTTTGAACAAGTGGTGATAGTTGAATGTCAAATGGTTCAAATTCAAATACAGATGGAGAAGACAGAGGACGTATGAACAAAGGGTTAGAGACTGGAAAGTGCCCTGTTGGGTGGAGGAAGGCAGATAATGCATCTGCAGTGCCTTGGATGGTAGTTCTGGTGCTTCCTGGGAACACTGCAGAAAGATTTTTAAGAGGTATGTGACAGCACAGAGAGATGGCTTGTTAGGTAGGCAAATCCCATCTACTCTTTCCTCCTCACACTCAAATATTTCAACAATTTTTCTTCCATCTATACAGAGAATTAATAACAATCTTGAGCACCTCAGAAGAAGTATTAAGGCAGTAATCACACTATAGAAAAATGCTGTGCTGTTGCTGAAGTGTGATTTCTATACCCCAGTAATTCTATAGCCTTCGGAACAAAAGAGACAAGAACGCTTATTTTCCTGACTGTCTTGGAACTTTGCCACGCATCCACACTGAATGACTCTGGCAGAGAGAGATGCAAAGCATGAGTGTCTGATGAGGAACAAACAGAAGCAGTGCTGATGCAGGAAGGCTGGAGCTGGAAAGGACCAAAGAGCATCAGTGAACACAGTGGAAGGAGGCAGGCTGCTCACCCTTTGGTTGACCACAGTTCTAGGGCTTCCGGTTAAGCCCTACCTGCACTGCTTGCTTCATTTTTGGCAGTTTACCTGGGCTCTCCCTGCCAAGCTCTGTTTCAAATTCCAGCTCTCCTCAGCTAACCAGTGACTGTTTTTCATGAATTCAAACCGCTTCTCTACACTGGGAAATGGTGACTAATGAAACAGCTTATATGCTTTTTAGAGCCTTTTAATAGGCATTACTGAGAATATGTGAAGCAAAGGACCAGGAATATAAACTAATTTTACCCTCAGTCAGAAAAGAGTCTTGACAGACCAGATATGGCAGAGATTTTTGTTTGCAAGAGAGTTGTGATGGCTACACTTGAGATACCGACTCTGGAAAAGTTCTATTTTGAAACTTGTGATACTCTTCTGCTTATTCATTTTATCACACTCCATCTATTCCTTGGTAAACATTAAGATAAAATGGGTCACTAAGAAAGGTGATAGAAGCAAGTTTTGATGCTGTAAAGAGCAATATTGCATAGGAACCTGCAATGTTTGGTCCATGAATCAAGGCAAATTGGAAGTGGTCAAACAGGAGATGGCAAGACTGAACATCAATATTCTAGGAATCAGTGAACTCAAATGAACTGGAATGCGTGAATTTAACTCAGATGATCATTATATCTACTACTGTGGACAGGAATCCCTTTAGAAGAAATGGAGTAGCCATCATAGTCAACAAAAGAGTCTGAAATGCAGTACTTGGATGCAATCTCAAAAATGACAGAATGGTATCTGTTCATTTCCAAGGCAAACCATTAAATATCATGGTAATCTAAGTCTGTGACCCAACCAGCAGCGCTGAAGAAGCTGAAGTTGAACATTTCTATGAAGACCTACAAGACCTTCTAGAACTAACAACTCCAAAAGATGTTCTTTTCATTATAGGGGAGTGGAATGCAAAAATAGGAAATTAAGAAACACCTGGAGTAGCAGGCAAATTTGGCCTTGGAGTACAGAATGAATCAGGACAAAGGCTAATAGATCTCTGCCAAGAGAATGCACTGGTCAGAGCAAACATCCTATTCCAGCAACACAAGAGAAGATTCTACACATGGGCATCACCAGATGGTCGACACCACAATCAGATTGATTATATTCTTTGCAGCCAAAGATGGATAAGCCCTATACAGTCAGCAAAACAAAACCAGGAGCTGACTGTGGCTCAGATCATGAACTCCTTATTGCCAAATTCAGACTGAAATTGAAGAAAGTGGAGAAAACCACTAGACCATTCAGGTATGACCTAAATCAAATCCCTAATGACTATAAAGTAAAAGTGAGAAATAGATTTAAGGAACTAGACCTGATAGACAGAATGCTTGATGAACTATGGATGGAGATTCATGACATTGTATGGGAGACAGGAATCAAGATCATCCCCAAGAAAAAAGAAATGCAAAAAAGCAAAATGACTTTCTGAGGAGGCCTTACACATAGCTGCAAAAAGAAGAAAAGCCAAAAGCAAAGGAGAAAATGAAAGATATACCCATTTGAATGCAGGGTTCCAAAGAATAGCAAGGAGAGATAAGAAAGCCTTCCTCAACAATCAATGCAAAGAAATAGAGGAAAACAATAGAATGGGAAACACTAGAGATCTCTTCAAGAAAATTAGAGATACCAAAGGAACATTTCATGCAAAGATGGGATCGATAAAGGACAGAAATTGTAGGGACATAACAGAAGCAGAAGATATTAAGAAGAGGTGGCAAGAATACACAGAAGAACTGTACAAAAAGATCTTCACAACCCAGATAATCACGATGGTGTGATCTTCACAACCCAGATAATCACGATGGTGTGATCTTGGGCTACACCATCGTGTACACCCTTGGACTGCAATGTGAAGTCAAGTGGGCCTCAGGAAACATCACTATGAACAAAGCTAGTGGAGGTGATGGAATTCCAGTTGAGCTATTTCCAATCCTGAAAGACGATGCTGTGAAAGTGCTGAACTCAATATACAGGCAAATTTGGAAAACTCAGCAGTAGCCACAGGACTGGAAAAGGGCAATTTTCATTCCAATCCCAAAGAAAGGCAATGCCAGAGAATGCTCAAACGACCGCACAATTGCGCTCATCTTACACACTAGAAAAGTAATGCTTAAAATTCTCCAAGCCAAGCTTCAGCAATACATGAACTGTGAACTTCCAGATGTTCAAGCTGGTTTTAGAAAAGGCAGAGGAACCAGAGTTCAAATTGCCAACATCCACTGGATCACAGAAAAAGCAAGAGAGTTCCAGAAAAACATCTATTTCTGCTTTATTGACTATGCCAAAGCCTTTGACTGTGTGGATCACAATAAACTATGAAAAATTCTGAAAGAGATGGGAATACTAAACCACCTGCCCTGCCTCTTGAGAAACCTATATGCAGGTCAGAAGCAACAGTTAGAACTGGACATGGAACAACAGACTGGTTCCAAATAGGAAAAAGAGTATGCCAAGGCTGTATATTGTCACCCTGCTTATTTAACTTATATGCAGAGTACATCATGAGAAATCTGGGCTGGAAGAAGCACAAGCTGGAATCAAGATTGCTGGGACAAATATCAAAAGCCTCATATATGCAGATGACACCACCCTTATGGCATTAAAGTGAAGAAGAACTAAAGAGCCTCTTGATGAAAGTGAAAGAGGACAGTGAAAATGTTGGCTTAAAGCTCAACATTCAGAAAACTAAGATCATGGCATTTGGTTCCATCACTTCATGGGAAATAGATGGGGAAACAGTGGAAACAGTGGCTGACTTTATATTTCTGGGCTTCAGAATCACTGCAGATGGTGATTGCAGCCATGATGTTAAAAGACACTCCTTGGAAGGAAAATTATGATCAAACTGACAGCATATTAAAAAGCAGAGACATTACTTTTCCAACAAAGTCTAGTCAAGGCTATGGTTTTTCCAGTGGTCATGTATGGATGTGAGAGTTGGACTGTGAAGAAAGCTGAGCACTGAAGAATTGATGCTTGTGAACTGTGGGGTTGGAGAAGACTCCTGAGAGTCCCTTGGACTGCAAGGAGATCCAAAACAGTCCATTCTAAAGGAGATCGGTCCTGGATGCTCATTGGAAGGCCTGATGTTGAAGCTGAAACTCCAATACTTTGGCCACCTTATGCAAAGAGCTGACTCACTGGAAAAGTCCTTGATGCTGGGAAAGATTGAGGGCAGGAGAAAAAGGGGCTGACAGAGGATGAGACGGTTTAATGGCATCACGGACTCAATGGACATGGGTTTGGGTGGACTCCGGTAGTTGGTGATGGACAGGGAGGCCTGGTGTGCTGCGCTTCATGGAGTCGCAAAGAGTTGGACATGACTGAGTGACTGAACTGAACTGAGCTAAAGAAAGGAGAGTTCAAACTGATTTAGTTCAATGGATTTTAATCTCAATATCAGAAGAGTACCTCTCCCAGATCTACACACACACAGAGTAAATGTAAATGGGTTTCAGGGCCCATGTCACACACACTGATTAATCAATCAGAGTTCCATGCCATCACAATCTTTGTTTCCCAGTGTACCTTAATTATGTACAGTAATTATGTTAGTAATAAAAAATCTCACAGAATAAAAAGGGAATAAAAGGAAGGAAGGAAGGGAAGCAGTGAGGGAAGGAAAGAACAAAGGGGAAATCAAAGAAATGAAAGGAAAGATAATAAATGAACAGAAAATGGAAGAAAAGAAAAGAAAGGGGGAAAAGGGATATATTAATAGCAGCTCTGCCCCTCTGGAGAGATAGACAGTTAGAGGTTAGATCCAGGGCAACTGAGAATTACAGATGAGATTATTGTGGGTGATCTGAGAAATATGTGATGTACAGTGGGCATCCTTCTATAGTATTGATGGACCTTCCTTCACAGAAAATTCATTATTACTCTAAAGGGTCTGTGAACCAAAGAAACTAGGGCAGTGTTGAATGAAAATCCCCTCATTAAAGATTAGATGGACACAGTTGCTAAAGTAAAATGACAGGGTGAATCTTCACAGAATTCCAAAGTTATATTTCTCACATCAATAGCAATAACCTTTTTAATTGGTGTTACTTTCACATACATTACAGTTTGTTTATCCTCATACTTCAGTGAGGCAAGAATTATATCTACCTGTAGACATGAAACCCGCCCTCTTTCTCTGAGATTCAGATGTTAGAGAAAGAGGGCGGCAGCAGGGTCTTCCCTGGTGTCTGTCAGTGTTCACAGGTCCACTATTATACTCATAAATGGTAGCACTGAGATCAAGGGTAAATGTCTTGCCTGAAGTTACCCCACAGTTAAGTTCAAGTATCAGGATCTGTAGGGAGTCGGCTTTCAACAGCTACTTCATGGCCTGTCCTAGAGCACTTCTTCTGGACTAGTCGGGTTGAGTAGCTGGAATTCTGCTCCTGCTGGGGTCAGTTCAGAGGACAAGAGTCCTGCAAGACACTTGTCTTCTCACACAAGTTTCAACCACCATCTCACCCTTAGAAGAACCGCAAGGCTTCTCTAAGGCTCTTGGGTCTTTGTCTCCCAACAAAGGCCGTAAAGCCAAAGTAACTGTTTCCACTCTGTGACCCACTTCAGTACTCTTTCATTTCTTAATTACAATTCCTCCAAAGCAAAGCGTTAAGATATTTTGAATGATTTCCCTAAGGTAAACTTTTTTATAGAGGCAATCAAGGTTTTAACTATTGTTTTCTATTCTGAGATGTTCTCAAAGGGAAATTTAGTTAGATTACATATGTATTGATTTTTCAATGATCAGCAAAACTAATGTTTATAACATTTAAAATATTTTAATTTGAACTAAGATTTACAGAAGTGTTGCAAATATAGTAAAGAGACGTGTTACCTAGCTTCACCTCTTTTAACACTTAACATGACCATTGTAAATATCAAAATTAAGAAATAAGCATTGATAAAATCCTATTAACTAAAACATAATATATTTAAATTTCAGGTTTTTCCATTAATATAATTTTTTATTCTAAGATTTAACCCAGGGCACTATTTTACATTTAATCATCATGTCTCTACTTATGTGTGACAATTTCTTAGGTTTTTCTTGGTTCTCAAGATCTTGATAGTTTTGGAAATACTGGTCAGGTATTTGTATAATATTATGTTTTTATGTGATATTTGCTCATGATTTGAGTGGGGTTATGAATTTTTGAAGATACTATAGATATAATATGTCCTTTAAATTGAATCATGCTATGTAATACAGTGTATCAACATGATTTATTTCTAGTGATATTAGCTTTGATCACTTGGTAGTTTTCTTCACTATAATATTTCTTCACTACAAAGTTACTATTTTCTCTTCCATGTTTTAGGGTTTAGAAGTGAGTCACTATGCCCAGCTCACATTCAGAAAAGAGGGAATTAGGCTCCACCTCCTGAATGAGAGAATATCAAAATTAATAAATAATATTTATTATTTGCTATACTTAAAACCAGTGCAGCAAATAATAAATATTATGGTGAGGGAATGACACGCTGAGGCTCTGATATTTTCCTTTCCTAACAGTGATGTTATGTTTCCCTCCTTCCTCTACATTTAACAGTTGGGATTTTTATGTAAAGATGATTTACCTCTTCTTATTCTCTCTTTCTTTCCTTCTTTCTTTCCTTTTCAAATCCATACAGGCTCATTATATTTACTTTATTCTTTATTTTATAATCCAATACTATTATTATTCTTAGATAAATTTTATTTATTCATTGCTTTGCTTACTGTCACTTTTAAGATGTATTACCACCAGATCTATTTCATGCTTCTAAACTCTATGAAACAACCATGTACAGTAGCAGTTTAGAAGGGGAGTTTGAAGGAAGAAGAGAGGATAAAGATTGGAAACCATGACAAATTCATGTTTGTAATCCAGGATTCTTGCAGATTCTTGTTGACAGCTTCTTAAACTCATCATGTTTAAAACAACTTCATTGTGACCACCATCCTCTCAGACATAGGCATCACAGACAGCAAGCTAAGAAGACCTCCTTTGTTTCACCAAAAACACTTCTGAACTTTCCTACTATCTCTAATAATTCTTTGTTAGTTGGATTACTGACACATTTCCAGTTACAGGAGATTTAAGTTTAGAGATTTGGATAGCTGAATCAGCAACTATAATAGTGTTAGCAACATATAAAATTGTATGAAAAAACAACATATATACCCCAAGAAACAAGCTAAAAGGTTAAAATCTAAAAATGAAAACCCAAAGTATTCCTTGTAAAATAAAGATCTAGGTAAAAACAAAACTGAAAATAAAACAGGGTTATGATAATAACCTCTTTCCTCAAACAGCCATGAGCCAGATTCTAAGACAAATGCTCACTACATTGTCCCCTCTACATCATGAGAAATGATGGGCTGGAAGAAACACAAGCTGGAATCAAGATTGCTGGGAGAAGTATCAATAAATGAGATATGCAGATGACACCACCCTTATGGCAGAAAGTGAAGAAGAACTAAAGACCCTCTTGATGAAAGTGAAAGAGGAGAGTGAAAAAGTTGGCTTAAAGCTCTACATTTAGAAAATGAAGATCATGGCATCTGGTCCTATCACCTCATGGCAAATACATGGGGAAACAGTGGAAACAGTGGCTGACTTTATTTTTCTGGGCTCCAAAATCACTGCAGATGGTGATTACAGCCATGAAATTAAATGTCGCTTCCTCTGGAAGGAAAGGTATGACCAACCAAGACAGCATATTAAAAGCCAGAGACATTACTTTGTCAACAAAGGTCCGTATAGTCAAGGCTATGGTTTTTCCAGTGGTCATGTATGGATGTGAGAGTTGGACTATAAAGAAAGCTGAGTGCTGAAGAATTGATGCTTTTGAACTGTGGTGTTGGAAAAGACTCCTGAGAGTCCCTTGGACTGCAAGGAGATCCAACCAGTCCATCCTAAAGGAGATCAGTCCTGGGTGTTCTTTGGAAGGACTGATGTTGAAGCTGAAACTCTGATACTTTGGCCACCTGATGTGAAGATCTGACTCATTGGAAAAGACTCTGATCCTGGGAAAGATTGAAGGCAGGAGGAGAAGGGGATGACAGAGGATGAGATAGTTGGATGGCATCACCGACTCAATGGACATGGGTTTGGGTAGATTCCGGGAGTTGGTGATAGACAGAAAGGCCTGGCTTGCTGCTGTTCATGGGGTCACAAAGAGTCGGACATGACTGAGAGACTGAACTGAACTGAACCCCTGTATACCAATCTATAGGCTAGGAACCTGGTGGATTCTAAGGATTTCATAAATATTGGTTGGACTGTTGAAACTATGAGCAAATAATTAAATCATCTCAGTTTCTTGAAGTTCAGATTGCCTTTGTCACAACAAAAGAGAGAAAAGAGGTAAAGCATAGTTCAGGGACTGTGCTTCTCCATTTCTTGAACTTGCCAACAGCAGAAACCAGAATCCAGGTGTGCCTTTTTCAGTCCCTCCAAAGCATCAGGTGTTAACTGCAGCTCAACCTTGGAAACTGCTGAGAAACCTCCCTTCAAGCCTACCTGAGTCTATTCTTTTAGTTTCTAATGCTCTTGAACTGCTTAAGGCTCTTACTGAAGATTGTAGCATTCAGTTATATTTTAGTCAATTTGTCTACTTGATTAAATAGTTCTTAGAAAGATGTTAATTTCTCAAGTGTAGCTTATCAAAAGATGTGCCTTAATTGGATGAGTATATTTGGACATACTTTTGAACTGAATATAACATATCCATTCTGAATACATAAATCCTTATTCTGAGTAGTTCAGGCTCTCCCAAGGAGTACCTTAGAAGGGTTGGGACAAGAACGCCTTAAAATTTCAGTGAAATCTTGCTTTCTTATTTTTGTTCAACATAATTACAAAAATACTATATGTCCTAGTGGTTGTCATGACTTGGGAAAATCTTGGTTAAACAATTCTATTAATTGTTTTCTATTCATTCTATTAATGATACAACATGGAGATAGGCAGAATATGTAATTATTATAATTTATTGAAGGTAGAATTTTTGAGAAGGATTATAAAGGAATGTAGTGGAATCTGTATATAGCCAGGAACTTATATGATCAGTGGATCCAGCTGCCATAGAGAATAAGAAGAAATGAGAGTCTTTTAAATGGGTTCTCCCAAAGCAGAGGACAGACTCTAGGAACACCATAAGCATTTAAGTCTGTATGCAAATATTTTTGTCTTTTTTTGTGTGTGCAAGCATGCATATACACACACATACAGACTTACGCAGAGACACAGAGACACACACATACATGTACACACAGTGCACACACACACATTCACAAGTTACTGACTCTCCAGTTATAGAAAACACCCCTTTCATACATATAATGATATAAAGGAAATCAGAACATGTTTCCCCAAAAGACATCTCTTTGACATAGATTATGGCTCAGTGGTAAAGAATCTACCTGCAAATGCAGGAGACTCAGGAAATGCATATTTGATCCCTGCGTTAGGAAGCTCCCCTAGAATAGGAAATGGCAACCTGCTCCAATATACTTGCCTGGAAAATTCCATGGACCAAGGACCCTGGTGGGCTGCAGTCCATGGGGTTGCAAAGAGTTCGACATGACTGAGCAGCTGAGCACACACATTTTGAATAGAAGACCATCAAGGAGCATCAGATACAAGGAAAGCTCTCTACCTTCTGTTTGCTTCTGAGCAGAAGATAAATCTACAGAAATGCCTCCCCTCTTTTCTCTACTTTGAAGGACTAAAATTCATCATCTGAAACAACTTTAGACCCTTACCAGCCTTCCAGAGGGCACCAGAGGAGCCTACATAACAAACATTACAAACTAGCCTTCATTTACAACTAGTTCCTCATATGTTTGTTTTCTCACAATTTTCAAACCCTAAATACTCAAGGTCCTTTTCCTTTGTTTTGCCATCCCTCTAGAAGTGTATTTTCTATTAAGCTGCAGTATGCACTTAAATTGTAAGCCACATTTTAGAGTCACTCATCTCTAAGTTTCTTGCATGTATATCTGAGATAGTCTTGTTAATAAACTTGTTTGTTTTTCTCCTGTTAATCTATCTTTTGTTACAGAGCTCCCACCGAGAATATAAAATGAATAGCTGAAAGTTGTTTCTCCTCTACAAATACTGTACAGCAACTTTCGTTTCATTGGCTTTTCAATGTCATTTTATATTGTTTGAGCATATTCAGACCTGTGCTCTTCCATGCACAAAACTATCAGGGAATTGGCCTCTAAAGTACTCACTTTTCATTATAGTAAGTAGCATTATATTTCAGTATACTAGGTCAGTATTTATGGAAAACAAATAGCATCTGAGAAAATTAGAGTCCACACTTTTTTTTCCCCCACAAAGCTTAGAATCTTAAAATCTTTCCTTTTTTTACCATAGGAAAGAAAAGAGTTTTCTTCCATGTAAGTCCATAGGAAGTTACCAGATCCTTTATTATTCTGAAAAATCATAAAATCAATAACTGGGAAATTGAATTAGAACTTTTCAAACATACAAAATTTAAGCAAAGAGAGTAATGAGTTAATTTTTCTATATGACCAGTACTAAAATGTTCTGAAGTTTATTTCTGGCATAGAACATGAAAACAAGCATATATGAATAAGTGAATGAAAAAAAAAAAAAAAAAAAAAGCAAAACCATCAATCCATTCAAGTAGCCTTGAGAAACAGGTTAGTTGAAAGCATGCACTTACGGTTTTTTTCCAAAGAGTTGACTAGAGAGAAAGAAAAGATCCAGGAAGGGTCCAGTGAGTTGAGGGAAGGAGAGAGACCAGATATAGTGACCACTAAGAGTCCATTCAAATGGATATCAGTCCTGGGTGTTCTTTGGAAGGAATGATGCTAAAGCTGAAACTCCAGTACTTTGGCCACCTCAAGGGAAGAGTTGACTCATTTGAAAAGACCCTGATGCTGGGAGGGATTGGGGGCAGGAGGAGAAGGGGACGACAGAGGATGAGATGGCTGGATGGCATCACTGACTCGATGGATGTGAGTCTGAGTGAACTCGGGAGTTGGTGATGGACAGGGAGGCCTAGAGTGCTGCAATTCATGGGGTCACAAAGAGTTGGACAGGACTGAGGGACTGAACTGAACTGAACTGAAGAGAAAATTAACTGCTAAGTCACTTCAGTCATGTCCAACTCTGTGAGACCCCATGGACTGCAGCCTACCAGGCTCCTCCATCCCTGGATTCTCCAGGCAAGAACACTGGAGTGGGTTGCCATTTCCTTCTCCAATACATGAGAGTGAAAAGTGAAAGTGAAGTCGCTCAGTTGTGTCCGACTCTTAGCGACCCCATGGACTGCAGCCTACCAGGCTCCTCCATCCATGGGAGTTTCCAGGCAAGAATACTGAAGTGGGGTGCCATTGCCTTCTCCAAAGAAATATATTAGTATATGGACATAAGCAAGTTAATACGGAAGGCAATGTTAGAGCTTAAAAAAAAAAAGAGTGAGATAATGGAATTAGAGTCAGTGAAATTGAGTGACCCAAATAGGTTGAATAAAATAATTATTTGTGTTAATTGAAATTAACTATTTAAACTTTTTTTTTTTTTTTTTTAAAGATACGTGGATTTTCTTGTCCAGCTGAACTTCTTTAAGTTCGGTTAACACACAAATATCTTAGAAAATTAAACTTGCGCTGTAGGGACTGAAATTAACACCAGTGTACTTGTAATAAATATCATTCGAAGTCAAATGGAAAGTTACCATAAAATGTTAAGTCCAATCAGAAATAGATTCTAAGTGAGAAATAAAAACCAGATAAGATATCTACAAATCTGGCATAATTTAGACTATAATGAATGTAATTCCTTTGTTATTTATCCTTGCCAAATTGAATACCTTTAGTGCAGATATCTCATATATATCTGGGTAAAAAGGGTAAAAAGGAATTATGATTGATTATGTTGTCATAATTAGGGTATTGGAGAGAAAGAGATTATTTGAATGTAGGGAAATGTGACCGATAGTGCCAGAATATCAGGAATATAGGATATCAGACTACCAAAGTTCACAAGATATGTCTCAAAAGTGACATGAACAATTATCCAAGAAACATTTTAAATAGTGGTCTTCCCCTAATGCATCTACATTTACAAACAAAACAAACAAATTCATTTGGAAAAAATAAACTTTTCACCAAAACCAGAGTCAGGGAATTCCATGCACATGACTCATTTTGAACAGAGCATTTTCCTATAATTTTTCTTTTCTAGGCTCAGATCCAGTCATCAGATGCTGAATGACAAGACTTTACAGCAGTTACTGAGTATTAAGGTATCTGAGCACCTAAACAATTGCTGGATCAATGCTCTTTTACTTCCTAACATACAAATTCCAATTGTACATATCTGCTCTTGCTCCTTCAAGTTGGTGGGGCAAGGGTTGAATTATATAAGTTCAAAGTAAATGTGAGTGAAAATCTCTACAACAAGCAAAGAAAGACCAACAGTTAGTTTTTTGGCTTATAATAATTAAATCTGTGTCCTTTGGTGAAGTTTTGGCTATTGAAGAACCTCAGAACCACTCTGATTGCCAGCAATAGAGTCAGAATTGGAATGAGAACAGAAACTATAGGTCTTAAGCAAAGGCTATGAGCATTGGTGGACATTTTTAATTCCTTATCATGAAAGTCAACATAAATTTTAACCTTAACTTCACCTTGGAATTACTAAGAAAAATTTTATAAAATGGGATAGTGACACTGATAATTAGCCAGACTGCTATTATAAAGCAACAAAAATAAACAAACATATCCAAAAATGGTAGTTCTAAGTGTAGACAGAATACAGAGCAACTGAATCAAAGTAAAAGAAGTATTTGGAAAATTGCCTATTGAGATAAGAATATCAGTTCAATGGTCAGGTTTCCATTGGTCACATAATTTTATTCAGGTAACATTCTCTTCTTTGGTAGTGACATTTTTTCCATTAAGGAAATTGCTCAGTCCTGTCGACTCTTTGTCACCCCTTGGACTGTAGCCTGCCAGGTTCCTCTGCCCATGGAATTTTTCAGGCAAGAATACTGGAAAGGGTCTCCATTTCCTCCTCCAGGGGTAATTCCTGAACCAGGGATTGAACCCGAGTCTCCTGCATTGCAGGCAAATTCTTTACCTGCTGAGTCATTGGGGAAGCCTGCCATTATCCTAACTAAAATGGTACATGTATGCAGGGGACATTTTGAAGGAGGTTGCAATTATCTTCATTACCTCCACCATAGTTTGGCATCAGGTCAAATAATTACAGGGAAAGAATGCAGCCCAGCCAATCAACAGAAAATTGGATTAAAGATTTACTGAGTATGGCCCCACCCATCAGAACAAGATGCAGTTTCCACCTCTGTCAGTCTCTCCCATCTGGAAGCTTCCATAAGCCTCTTATTCTTCTCCATCAGAGGGCAGACAGAATGAAAACCATAATCACAGAAGACTAACCAATCTGATCACATGGACCACAGCCTTGTCTCGCTCAATGAAACTATGAGCCATGTTGTGCAGAGCCAGCCAAGACAGACGGGTCATGGTGGAGAGTTCTGACAAAACATAGTCCACTGGAGAAGGGAATGGCAAACCACTTCAGTATTCTTGTTTGAGAACCACATGAATAGTATGAAAAAGCAAAGCCATAAGACACTGAGATATGAACTTCTCAGGTAGGTAGGTGCCCATATGCTATGGAGATCAGTGGAGAAATAATTTCAGAAAGAATGAGGAGATGGAGTCAAAGCAAAAACAATGTTCAGTTGTGGATGTGACTGGTGATGGAAGTGAAGTCTGATTTTGTAAAGAGCAACATTGCATAGGAACCTGGAATGTTAGGTCCATGAATCAAGGCAAATTGGAAGTTGTCAAAGAGGAGATGGTAAGAGTGAACACTGACATTTTAGGGGCAAACTAAAATGGACTGGAATGGGTGAATTTAACTCAGATGAGTGTTACATCTACTACTGTGGGCAGGAATCCCTTAGAAGAAATGGAGTAGCCATCATAGTCAACAAAAGAGTCCGAAATGTAGTACTTGGATGCAATCTCAAAAATGACAGAATAATCTCTGTTCGTTTCCAAGGCCAACCATTCAATATCACAGTAATCCAAGTCTGTACCCCGACCAGTAATGCTGAAGAAGCTGAAGTTGAATCGTTCTCTGAAGACCTACAAGACCTTCTAGAACTAACATCCCCCCCACCTCAAAAAATATTCTTTTCATTATAGGTGACTGGAATGCAAAAGTAGGAAGTAAAGAAATACCTGGGCTAACAGTCAAATTTGACCTTGGATGACAGAATGAAGCAGGGCAAAGACTAATAAAGTTTTGCCAAAAGAATGCACTGGTCATAGAAAACACCATCTTCTAACAATGCAAAAGAAGACTCTACATATGGACATCACCAGATGGTCAACACCAAAATCAGATTGATTATATTGCTTGCTGCCACGAATGGAGAAGCTCTATACATTCAGCAAAACAAGACCAGGAGTTGACTGTGGCTCAGATCATGAACTCCTTATTGGCAAACTCAGACTTAAATTGAAGAAAGTAGGGAAAACAACTAGATCATTCAGGTAGGATATAAATCTAATCCCTTACTATTATACAGTGGAAGTGGCAAATAGATTCAAGGGATTAGATCTGATAGACAGAGTGCCTGAAGAACTATGGATGGAGGTTTGTGACATTGTACAGGAGGCAGTGACCAAGATAATCCCAGAGAAAAAGAAATGCAAAAAGGCAAAATGATTGCCTGAGGAGGCCTTACAAATAAGTGTGAAAAGAAAAGAAGATAATGGCAAAGGAGCAAAGGAAAGATATACCCATTTGAATGCAGAATTCCAAAGAACAGCAAGGAGAGATAAGAAAGCCTTTCTCAGCAATCAATGCAAAGAAATAGAGGAAAACAACAGAATGGGAAAGATTAGAGATCTCTTCAAGAAAATTAGAGATACCAAGGGAACATGTCATGCAAAGATGGGCACAATAAAAGACAGAAATGGTATAGGCCTAACAGAAGCAGAAGATATTAAGAAGAGGTGGCAAGAATACACAGGAACCATACAAAAAAGATCTTCATGACCCAAATAACCATGATGGTGTGATCACTTACTTAGAACCAGACATTCTGGGATGCAAAGTCAAGTGGGCCTTAGGCAGCCTCACTATGAACAAAGCTAGTGGAGGTGATGGAATTCCAATTGAGCTATTTCAAATCTTAAAGATGATGCTGTGAAAGTGCTGCACCCAATATGCCAGCAAATTTGGAAAACTCAGCAGTCACCACAGGACTGGAAAAGGTCAGTTTTCATTCCAATCTCAAAGAAAGGCAATGCTAAACAATGTTTAAACTACCACACAATTGCACTCATCTTACACACTAGTAAAGTAATGTGCAAAATTCTCCAAGCCAAACTTCAACAGTAGGTGAACCATGAACTTCCACATGTTCAAGCTTGATTTAGAAAAGGTAGAAAAACCAGAGATCAAATTGCCTACATCCATTGGATCATTGAAAAATTAAGAGAGTTCCAGAAAAATATGTACATCAGCTTTATGACTATACCAAATGCTTTGACTGTATGGATGACAACAAACTCTGGAAAATTCTTAAAGACATGGGAATAACAGACCACCTGACCTGTCTCCTGAGAAATCTATATGCAAGTCAAGAAGCAACAGTTAGAACTGGACATGGAACAACCGAGTGGTTACAAATCAGGAAGGAGTACATCAAGGCTGTATATTATCACCCTGCTTATTTAATTTATATGCAGAGTACATTATGTGAAATGCTGGACTGGATGAACAAAAGCTGGTATCAAGATTGCCAGGAGAAATATCAATAACCTCAGATATGAAGATGATACAACCCTTATGGCAGAAAGTGAAGAAATAATAAAGAGCCTCTTGATGAAAGTAAAGAGGAGAGTGAAAAAGTTGGCTTAAAACTCAACATTCAGAAAATTAAGATCATGGCATCTGGTCCCATCACTTCATGGCAAATAGATTGGGAAACAATGGATACAGTGACCTCCTTTATTTTTTTGAGCTCCATAATCACTGCAGATGGTGATTACAGCCATGAAATTAAAAGATGCTTACTCCTTGGAAGGAAAGTTATGACCAACCTAGACAGCATATTAAACAGCAGAGAGATTACATTGCCAACAGAGGTCTGTCTAGTCAAGGCTATAGTTTTTCCAGTAGTCATATATGGATGTGAGAGTTGGATTATAAAGAAAGCTGAGTGCCGAAGAATTGCTGCTTTTGAACTGTGGTGTTGAAGACTCTCGAGAGCCCCTTGGACTGCAAGGAGATCCAACCAGTCCATCCTAAAGGAGATTAGTCCTGGGTGTGCATTGGAAAGACTGATGTTGAAGCTGAAACTCCAACACTTTGGCCACCTGATGTGAAGAGCTGACTCATTGGAAAAGACCCTAATGCTGGGAAAGATTGAGGGTGGGAGGAGAAGGGGAGAACAGAGGATGAGATGGTTGGATGGCATCATTGACTTGATGGATATGATTTTGAGTAGGCCCCAAAATTTGGTGGTGGATAGGGAAGCCTGGTGTGCTGCAGTTCATAGGCTTGCAAAGAATTGGACACAATTGAGAGACTGAACTGAACTGAGCTGAAAGCTTAATCTTTTTACTCTAGTACCTCTCCAACCCAAGTAATCCTACGTGAGTCAATATTTTGCTTCCTCTAGCTTTTCCTGTTCTTAACATTGAATTTTTAATTTGCTCTTTATTAAATATATAAAAGATATTTTCCTCCAATGTGGTTTTTGGAAAGTGATACATGTATTCAATTATGGCACTTGC
Organism: Bubalus kerabau; assembly: GCF_029407905.1. NCBI lineage: Eukaryota > Metazoa > Chordata > Mammalia > Artiodactyla > Bovidae > Bubalus > Bubalus kerabau. Next base: position 6,518,494 of record NC_073631.1, on the reverse strand, counting down.
ATAATAAAATGTTGTTTGCATTTATTTCAAAATATCCCAAGCAAACTCCCATGAGAAATTAGATGGAAATAATAACAGTGACTTTGTGAGCAACAACAGAGAAAATTGATAGAGATAGTATGATATAAAATATCTTTACTTCTCATATTGCCTTGGTATGCTAAATTATTCATCAAATATGTTAAGAAAAAATATTTATGACTATTGATAAGTACATGCTCACCATAAAAAATGTCAAGACTAAGGCTGTCAAATGTTCAAACGCTGATGCTAGCTGCAATATAGGTGCCATGGGAGACTACAGACGTTCCTCAAAGATTCCTCAGAAGTCAGCTAAAATAGGATGACACAATTCTTGTTGGAAGAGCAAATATGTGGGTTAACTGCAGCACCCTTAAGAGCTCAAACTTTTGGCCCAACTTGTGCCAAACAACTTACACTTTTTCAAGTCAGCAAGATTCTGTGCCGAGGACTTTACTGGTATTGGGTCTCTCATATAAGGGTGAAAAGTGATCCTCAGCTGCAACATCTAAAACCTACTGCCTTTTACTTAATCTCTACTCTTGTAAATTATAGCCTGTAACATATTTTTGACATTATACATGCTTAGTGAATCAAAATATAATTTTATATATATATATGTGTGTATATATATATATATAAAACAAATAGAAGACAGTTTGGTTGTTTGCTGCTGCTGCTGCTGCTGCGTTGCTTCAGTCGTGTCAGACTCTGTGTGACCCCCATAGACAGCAGCCCACCAGGATTCCCCCGTCCCTGGGATTCTCCAGGCAAGAACACGAGTGGGTTGCTATTTCCTTCTCCAGTGCATGCAAGTGAAAAGTAAAAGTGAAGTTGCTCAGTCGTGTCTGACTCCTAGCGACCCCATGGACTGTAGCCTACCGGGCTCCTCCATCCATGGGATTTTTCAGGCAAAAGTACTGGAGTGGGTTGCCATTTCCTTTTCCTTCGTTGTTTAAAAATTCTTAATTTCACAAGATGAATTTGACTCTTTCATTATAATTCTATGTAAGGTAAGTTGGATTTTCAAAATTAACTATGTATTTTATAATAGTTTCTTTTTAAAGGAAACATGTCAAAATAAATCATGCTCATTATGGCTTGATAAAAATATGCTAAATATATCGTGACCTTTATTTGTCTGTAACTTGAAGGATATATGTGATGCCAGCAGAGTGTGGCACTAAAACCAGTAGAATACTGTAGCTTTGTAAAACTTCTGCCCAATGTAAACCCTAAACACTAACTATTTATGCTCCAAAATACATGAAAATGAGGTTTGCATTTAAAATATATTATTTGTAACACCTTAGGACACCCATAGATACATACACACACAGAAAAAAAAAATCTATGTTGTTCTAGATTTGTTTTGGGCCATTAGAAGAGATGTGGACAATTTTATTTATTGTGGGGGAGGGGGAAAGGATCATTAAGGAGTCACAAAACAGTTGATGTTGTATACATTATTAAAATAAATCCTCAAATCACATTATAGTCTCAATTGACACAGAAAAAACATTTGACAAGATTCAACATCAATTCAAGATTAAAAACTCTCATCATAGTTGGTTTAGAGGGAACATGATGCTAAGTCACTTCAGTCGTGTCCAACTCTGTGTGACCCCATAGACAGCAGCCCACCAGGCTCCCCCGTCCCTGGGATTCTCCAGGCAAGAACACTGGAGTGGGTTGCCATTACCTTCTCCAATGCAGGAAAGTGAAAAGTGAAAGTGAAGTCTCTCAAGTCATGTCCGACCCTCAGCGACCCCATGGACTGCAGCCTACCAGGCTCCTCCATCCATGGGATTTTCCAGGCAAGAGTACTGGAGTGGGATGCCATTGCCTTCTCCAAGAGGGAACATATCTCAACATAATAAAGGTCATTTATGAGAAACCCACAGCAAATGTTATACTCAAAGGTGAAACACTGAAAGCTTTTCATCTCAAATCAGAAACAAAATAAGGATGCCCACTTTTGCCACCACTTCCATTTAATAGAGTATTGGAAATCCTAGCCTCAATAATCAAAAACTAAAAAAAAAAAAAATTAAATAGATCCAAATTGTAAGGAAAAGAGAAAAACTGACACTATTTGCAGATGACTTGATACTGTATATTGAAAGCCCTAAGTCTCTACCAAAAGAGTAGAAGTAATACATAAATTCAATAAATTTGTAAGATACAAGATTAGCACAAGAAATCTTTTGCTTTTATATAGACTAATATAATGAACTGGCAAAAAGAGAAAAATAAGAAAATAATCTTATTTAAAATTGCACCAAAATAATAAATCAGCCAGGAATACACTTAACCAAAGATGTGAAAGGCTTATACTCTGTAAAATACAAACTATTTTTAGGGAAATTAGATAAATAGTCTTGTTTAGGCTTCAGAGACAAAGCAGAGCAGGCCTCTGACCTTGCTCCTAACCTTCCTGGACACTGCTCTGACTGAGTGACTGCCTACTGTTTGTGCCTGCCTGCAAGACTTGGAGCATTCTAAACAATACGGGGGAGGAATCTTGAGAATGTTGAGCCCTGGAGAGGGCCTGGCCAACCAAGCCCCAGGCTTAACAACATTTCAAGTTTTACATGACAAAATAAACAGCATTACATGAAACCAGAGCTGTGATTTCCTCTCAGATTGATGATGATATCAGTTTGCATTCTGTGATTATAAGCAGGAATCTCAAACTGCAATCTCATCCACAGAGTGGATATCCTACCTGGGATCTTTTCCCAGTTGGGACTCCAGATGTTCTATGTCTTGGGACTTACTAGCCCTATTTCAGTCTGGATGTTGGTCAAAATCCAATTTGGTGATGTATTCTGCTGTTTCTACTTCTCCTTTCTCTTAATGTTAGTATATTAAAAAGTAAACAAGATAATTTTCTAATAAATATTTGTTATTTATTTGTATATATTGAGTGATTTATCTTGTTAACAAATCCTTTGAGACAAAAGTGAAAACTTTTGACAAAACAAATATTGATGAAGGAATATGAAAATTACACAGAAATTGAAAAGTAGTCCATATTCATAGTTTGGAAAAAATAATATTGTTAAAATGCCATATGAAGAAAAACAATTTACAAATTTAATGAAATCCCTATCAAAATACTCATGACACATTTCACTTGACTAGAATAAATACTTCTAAAATGTGTATGTGACCACAGAAGAGGACACTTCCACGCCATTGGTGAAATTGTAAATTGATGCAGCCACTAAGGAAAAGAGTATGTAGTTTTCTCAAAAGAACTAAAAATAAAAATACCATATAATCCTGCAATTTCATTGCTGGGTATATACCCAAAGAAGCAAAAACACTAATTCAAAAAGATACAATCACCTCAGGGTTCATAGGAGTGTTGTTTACATTTGCCAAGATGTGAAAGCAACTTAAGTATCCATCAATAGATAAATGAATAAATAAGGCATGATATATAAACTGCAGAGAAATATTACTATTATTTTGTAATAATAATGGTATATAGTCAATAAAAAATTAAATAGTTGTGTTGTACACTTGAAACTAATACAATATTTTAAACCATTATGCTTCATTTTTCTTAAATGTGGATAACATTAAAAAAATTTTTTTTAAATTTGTATTTATATAGGACTATGGTTCTTCACTAGACTTACTGTGATGATCATTTCATGATCTATTTAAGTCAATTAATTATATATGTATGTAGATTTTATCTTAATAAAATTGGGAGAAAAACATCATAAAAATAATAAAAGAAGCTGGAGGTTGGGTTAGACATTTCTTTTTAAAGATGCTAATAATTCAATACCATGGTGAGAGCGTTTTTGGTTGAAGCAAAGATGTAGTGGCATAAAAGAAGTGTGCAAAATAGGAGTACATACAGGTAAGATGGAACTGGATGATAGATGTAATATTGAAAAAGGATTAAGTGATCAGATCAGATCAGATCAATCGCTCAGTAGTGTCCAACTCTTTGCGACCCCATGAATCTCAGCACGCCAGGCCTCCCTGTCCATCACTAACTTCTGGAGTTCACTCAGACCCACGTCCATCGAGTCAGTGATGCCATCCAGCCATCTCATCCTCTGTCGTCCCCTTCTCCTCTTGCCCCCAACCCCTCCCAGCATCAGAGTCTTTTCCAATGAGTCAACTCTTCACATGAGGTGGCCAAAGTACTGCAGTTTCAGCTTTAGCATCATTCCTTCCAAAGAAATCCCAGGGCTGATCTCCTTCAGAATGGACTGGCTGGATCTCCTTGCAGTTCAAGAGACTCTCAAGAGTCTTCTCCAATACCACAGTTCAAAAGCATCAATTCTTCAGCACTCAGCCTTCTTCACAGTCCAACTCTCACATCCATACATGACCACAGGAAAAACCATTGCCTTGACTAGACAAACCTTTGTTGGCAAAGTAATGTCTCTGCTTTTGAATATGCTATCTAGGTTGGTTATAACTTTCCTTCCAAGGAGTAAGCGTCTTTTAATTTCATGGCTGCAGTCACCATCTGCAGTGATTTTGGAGCCCAGAAAAATAAAGTCTGACACTGTTTCCACTGTTTCCACTGTTTCCCCATCTATTTCCCATGAAGTGATGGGACTGGATGCCATGATCTTCGTTTCCTGAATGTTGAGCTTTAAGCCAACTTTTTCACTCTCCACTTTCACTTTCATCAAGAGGCTTTTGAGTTCCTCTTCACTTTCTGCTATAAGGGTGGTGTCATCTACATATCTGAGGTTATTGATATTTCTCCCAGCAATCTTGTTTCCAGCTTTTGCTTCTTCCAGTCCAGCGTTTCTCATGATGTACTTTGCATATAAGTTAAATAAGCAGGGTGACAATATATAGCCTTGATGTACTCCTTTTCCTATTTGGAACCGGTCTGTTGTTCCATGGCCAATAAATATGTGAAAAGATGTTTGATGTAGCTAATTATCATGAGATTCCACCTCACATTCATTAGGATGACCATTGTTTAAAAAAAAAAAAAAAGAAAGAAAGAAAAGAAAGAAAAAAAACCCACAAGCATTTTTGAAGAAGTAGAGAAATTGGAATTCTTATGTACTGCTGATAGGAATACCAGAGAAGGAAATGGCAACCCACTCCAATATTCTTGCCTAGAGAATCCTGTGGACGGAGGAGCCTGGTGGGATGCTTGTCCATAGGGTTGCACAGAGTTGGACATGACTGAAATGACTTACCATGCATGCATGCATTGGAGAGGGAAATGGCAACCCACTCCAGTATTCTTGCCTGGAGAATCCCAGGGACAGAGGAGCCTGGTGGGCTGCCGTCTATGGGGTCGCACAGAGTCCGACACGACTAAAGCAATTTAGCAGCAGCTGATAGGAATGTAAAATGGAATGGTACAGCCACTGTGGAAAACAGTGTAATAATTCTTCAAAAGTGAGCAATTGGGCTATGATATATATTCCAGCAATTTAAATTTAGGGTATATACTCAAATAATTGAATGCAGGGTTTCCAAAGATATTTGTATACTCCATGTTCATAGTGGCATTATTTACAATGGTTGAAATGTGGAAGCAACTCACATTAACCGATGACTGGATAAGCGAAGTATACATATAATTAATTGACTATTATTAAGCCTAACAAAGGAAGAACATTTTGGCATATGTTACAACATGTATGAACTTTAAGGGTTAATGCTCAGTGAAATAAACCAGTTGCAAAACGCCAGATATTATTTGATTACACTTATATGATGCACTTAGAGTAGTCAAAATCAGAGACAGAGTACTCTAAGTTTGCTGAGGCTGGAAGGAAGGGGACATATAACTGTTGTTTTATGAATATTGAGTTATAGTCTTACAAGATGAAAACTATTCTAGAGATGGTGAGGATTACACATTATAAATATATTTAATATCACTGAACTGTATCCTTACAAATGAAAAATTTTATGTTTGTGTATTTTACCACAATACAAAAATAAAAAAATATATTAGAGCTTTTATGGTAGCAATGGTTCATGCTCGAATACTTTCAGAATTGCAAAGACAAAGTGAAAATATGAAATGAGCAGTCTAAGAAGGAAAAGAATAAAACAAATTCAGGAAAAATAGGAACCAAATGTGTATGAAGAATATTTCTCTATTGGTCTGACATTGTATCTAGATTTTATTTGCAAAGAATATTTCTTGTTCTTAATTCTTTTATACCAGAAAATATCTTTGGAAAAAAAAAAAAAAAAACACTCACAACTAATTTAGATCTATCAAAAGAATTCTAGTACAAAATGGCAGCTGGCTAGCAGCCTTTCATAAAACCTCTTCCAAATTTCAAATAAAACAGACCATACAAAAGATAAATTTGGAAAATAAAACACTAAAAGATAGCTTGCCAGTCATCTTAATAGAAGAGTATTAGCCCCATGTTCACTCTTAGGCAGATGGAGCAGCATGGAAAATAAACTTCCCATTCTGCCCTGATATGGCTGAATTTCACCTCATAAAACTATGGCCAATACACAGAAAAACAAATTTTCTATCATAGGACACTGATGTCAGAGTTCTTTCTCTCTTCCCACTACTTCCTCCAGTCTCCTTGACATCATTTTCTTTCCACAATAGAGTTATATTCCCAGTTCTTTAGCTGGTCCCATCAGAAAAAAAAACAAAACAAAGCAAAACAAACAAACAAACAAAAACCAAGGGTGTTAATTTCCAACTCTTGTTAGAGATTTTTACCCTTTCCACCATCCCTACTCACCATGTTCCGAATCCTTTCTCTAATAATATTCACATTACTCCCACCATAACAATATTTAATTGTACAAATTGATTCAAAAAATAAATGGCATAATTATCACTGCTTAATATAGTTCTTTACACAAATAAACAGTATCTTATGATGATGTTTTCTTTTCCCTAGTCCCAATGTGATGATCCTGTGACATTCAACTGAAACTGTTTAATTAGATATGAATGGATTTTCCTCCATCACATGGTCACATTTTGTAATATTTTCTGGATTTGTTAAATGTTCTATTAGTTGAGACATTTTATTTCCCTTAGTCCCACAAGACTTTTCCTCTGTAACTCTTAATAAGTGTGCTCTAGTTAGAATTAATGGACAAGTTAAAAATCGGTTCATTTTATTTCAACAATTTTATTTTCTGAGAGAGTATTTTAACATGTTGGTTCTGAAAAACTTTCCTCAGTATTTAAAGGCCTTCTGTAACCAATCTCTTCCCTCACAGCTCAGTTGGTAAAGAATCTGCCTGCACTTCAGGAGACTTGGGTTCGATTCCTGGGTCGGGAGGATCCCCAGAGAAGAAAATGGCAACCCACTCCAGTATTCTTGCTTGGAGAATCCAATGGACAGAGGAGCCTGGCGGGCTATAGTCCATGAGGTTTCAAGAGTCGGACATGACTAAGTGACTTTCACTTCACAATCAGTCTCTAATGGTTTACATGCCAATAAGAAACATGATGCTGTAGGACTTCATGCTCCTTCTTAGGTGATTTTATCATAAGTCTGAAAGATACGGGATGTATTGAAATTTCACACTTATAGATTTAGTTGTGGATTGTTGTTCGGTCTCTGTCATGCCTGACTCTTTGCCACCCCATGGACTGCAGCACATCAGGCTTCCCTATTCTTCTCTGTCTCCCAGAGGTTGCTCTAATTCATGTCCATTGAGTCAATGATGCCATCCAACCAATTCATCCTCTGTCATCCCCGTCTCCTTCTGCCTTCAATCTTTCCTTGCATCAGGGTCTTTTCCAATGAATCAGCTCTTCACATCAGATGGCCAAAGTATTGGAGCTTCAGTTTCATCATCAGTCCTTCCAATGAATATAGAGGGTTGACTTCCTTTAGGATTGACTAGTTGGATCTCCTTGCAGTCCAAGGGACTCTCAAGAGTCTTCTCCAGCACCACAGTTGGAAAGTATCAATTCTTCGTCACTCAGCCTTCTTTATGATCCAACTCTCACATCCATACATGACTAGTGGAAAAAACATATCTTTGACTATATGGACTTTTGTCAGAAAATTTACATCTCTGCTTTTTAAATACACTGTCTAGTTTTGTCATAGTTTTCCTTCCAAGGAGAAGGCATCTTTTAATTTCTTGGCTGCAGTCACTGTCTCCAGTGATTTTGAGCCCGAATAATTAAAATGTCACTGTTTCCACTTTTTCCCCATCTGTTTGCCATGAAGTGATGGAACCAGATATATATATATATATATATATATATATATATATATATATATATATATATTTCTTAATTCCATAGGATGCTTGTGTATTTGTTGGAGATCTGCAGTTTATTTGACTTGATAGTACTGGCATTCCCTTCCTGACTGATCCTCCATGTGCTTTATAAATAAACACATTTTTTAAAAAATTCAGTATTTATCTCTTTGTCTTTTTATTTTACTTTTGTGAGATTTCTTCAATTCTGAGTGCCTTGTTCTCCCTACATCACTAACTTTTGTGATAAACATGTGAGAAGTTTGCTTCTCCTCCATGTAGGTGCCAGTTAGGAAATATGGATGGCTGAGTCAATGCCCTTAATGCCTTTTCTTGAAACACACCCACCAATTCAAAACTCTTCTACCTTTTATTTTGCCAGAGTTAACTTCAAGTTATGCTACTTTGCCAACAAAGGTCCGTCTAGTCAAGACTATGGTTTTTCCTGTGGTCATGTATGGATGTGAGAGTTGGACTGTGAAGAAGGCTGAGTGCCGAAGAACTGATGCTTTTGAACTGTGGTGTTGGAGAAGATTCTTGAGAGTCACTTGGACTGCAAGGAGATCCAGCCAGTCCATTCTGAAGGAGATCAGCCCAGGGATTTCTTTGGAAGGAATGATGCTAAAGCTCAAACTCCAGTACTTTGGCCACCTCATGCGAAGAGTTGACTCATTGGAAAAGACTCTGATGCTGGGAGGAATTGGGGGCAGGAGGAGAAGGGGACGACAGAGGATGAGATGGCTGGATGGCATCACTGACTCGATGGACGTGAGTTCCAGTGAACTCCGAGAGTTGGTGATGGACAGGGAGGCCTGGCGTGCTGCAATTCATGGGGTCGCAAAGGGTTGGACATGACTGAGCGACTGATCTGATCTGATCTGATGCTAAGTACTCACCTTTGTTGCAATAGTTACACTCAATAAAATTTCTCCTTCACCTTTAACTGCTGTTTGGTTTCTGCTATCTTTGACAGTGGTAGTCTTTGATTTGAAGTACCAGTGCCTTGAGATGTCCTAAAACTCCCCAAATAAATTTATTCAATTTCATGTGAAACATCTTGCCATATTTTACCTGGACAAGAAAATACTTGCCTGCAATTTCTTCAGCTTTGAGTGTGAAGTGACCAGGTTCGAGGTTCACCTTTTTATGTACTGAATAGAACTTCTACTAACTCCCTAGTTTATAACTCAGAGACTCATTCCTGTGCATATTTATAACATCCCCAAGCCTCAATCCTCTCCCTGTGCCCTCAAGTTACCTGCTGTCTTTCTCATCTGTAGGCATGCCCTCTGCTATGCGTGCACCTTCACCTAAGATTATTCCACCTGGCTTTACTAATTATCATGACTTTCTCTGTTATTCCAGAATCTTGTGAAAATGTTCCACCCACAGAAGGACCTACTCAATTATGTTTGGTTTCAAAGATTATACCATTTTTAGTAAAATTGCTATTATCTTAAAGAAAGGTGTTACAGATTTTTTTTAATTATCCAGAAAATACTATGTATTTGTCTTAGCTATTAAAATAATACTTATGAGATTTTTCTAGGAAAATGCATACTACAGATTTTACAAAATGGACTCTGAAAAATGACAAATCATTAAGATTAGAAAATGTTGATCATGCACTTTACAAATTATATTTAAAGAGATAGATAATGCAGACAACTTTATAGAATTAATGCTTCTAATCTATAGGAACCTAATAATTTCATGGGCTATACATTGTTCTAGATAATAAAACAATTTATGGATAATTTCCTAATGTGTTATTTCAAATTTAGTGTTGAAGGTTATCTTATTAAAATGTTAATTTTTGTTCTACCTCTATATTTGAGCCCTCTGGGCCAAATAAATTCAGAACATGTTTACTGCTCTTGAAAGAACTTAATGATTCTGCTAATTCTTTGAAAATTAAAATGAAATAAGGCAAACTGGAGAGAAAAATATAGAAAAGTATAAAAAATCAAAATACAATGTGAAAATAAATAGTAAAGTCTTAGAAGATAAGGATTGACAGTTTAAAAAATGGAAATATATTTCCAAAAATATTTCAATAGCTAGTTAAGAGGTCAGTTTTCTCAGAAAGTAAACATGATTAAAAATGAATCCTGAAATAGCAAACTTAATTATAAGAGAAAGGGAATGTTATCAGAAAATAAAATATAAGAGAGCTACAGTGTTTCACAGATGGATTAAGTCCAAATGGCTTTAAGGCTTTTAAATTGCTTCACAGCATAGAAAGACAATATCCAAGTCCTTGCTATAAGCTATTTTAATGAAGAAAACATGATTTCTAGAAAAATTACTCTAGATAATGTTGCAAAATTATGACTATTAATTAAAAATTCTAAATAAGGGCCAAAGACCTTAAAGGCCATTAACCAAAGAAGATATACAGATAAAAAGATAAGCACATGAAAAATTCTCCACATTTACGGATCAGCAGGAAAATGCAAATTAGAATGAGATAACACTACACACCTGTTAGAATGCCTGAACTTCAAAACGTTGACATCAAATACTAGTGAGGAGGAAGCACAACAGGAGCTCTCATCCACTTCTGGTGAGAATGAAAAATGGTACAGTCATTTTGGAAGACAGTTTAGTTCAGTACAAAACTACACATACTTGTACCATATGATCTAGTAATCATGTTTCCTGGTACTTACCCAAAGGAGTTGAAACTTATGCCCACACAGAACCTGAACATGAATGTTTCTACTTTTATTCAAAATTGCCCTTCCATTGGTGAATTAATATGTAAACTGGTATGTACCAGACAAAAGAATATTCAGTTCAGTTCAGTCGTTCAGTCGTTCAGTCGTGTCTGATTTTGTGACCCCATGAATCTCAGCATGCCAGGCCTCCCTGTCCATAACCAACTCCCAGAGTTTACCCAAACCCATGTCCATTGAGTCAGTGATGCCATCCAACCGTCTCATCCTCTGTTGTCCCCTTCTCCTGCCGTCAATCTTTCCCAGCACCAGGGTCTTTTCCACTGAGTCAGCTCTTCACATGAGGTGGCCAAATATTGGAGTTTCAGCTTCAGCATCAGTCCTTCCAATGAATACCCAGGACTGACCTCTTTTAGAATGGACTGGTTGGATCTCATTGCATTCCAAGGGACTCTCAAGAGTCTTCTCCAACACCACAGTTCAACAGCATCAATTCTTCGTCGCTCAGGTTTCTTTATAGTCCAACTCTCACATCCATACATGGCTACTGGAAAAGCCATAGCCTTGACTAGACGGACCTGTGTTGGCAAAGTAATGTCTCTGCTTTTCAATATGATGTCTAGGTTGGTCAAAACTTTCCTTTCAAGGAGTAAGCGTCTTTTAATTTCATGGCTGCCATCACCACCGCTGTTTCCACTGTTTCCCCATTTATTTCCATGATGTGATGGGACCAGAGGCCATGATCTTAGTTTTCTGAATGTTGAGCTTTAAGCCAACTTTTTCACTCTCCTCTTTCACTTTCATCAAGAGGCTCTTTAGTTATTCTTCACTTTCTGCTCTAAGGGAATAGAATATTATGTAGTGTTAAAAGGAAATGAGCTATAAAGATGTGAAAATTTATGAAAAAACTTTAAATGCATATTACTAACTAGAAGAAGCTAATCTGAACAGTCTATACAATTTACTTTTAAACAGCTCAGAAAGTGGAACACTGACCTTTAGTGTAGATTGTCGTTCAGTCACTCAGTTGTGTCTGACTCTTTCCAGCTCCATGGACTGCAGCAGGCCAGATTTCCCTGTCCTTCACCATCTCCAAGAGTTTGCTCAAACTCAGGTCCATTGAGTCAGTGATGCCATTCAACCATCTCATCCTCCTTCATCCTATTCTCCTCCTGCCCTCAATATTTCCAAGCATCAGGGTCTTTTCCATTGAGTCAGCTTTTTTAATCAGGTGGCCAAAGTATTGGTTTTTCAGCTTCAGCATCAGTCCTTCCAATGAATATTCAGAGTTGGTTTCCTTTAGGATGAATTGTTTGGATCTCCTTGCAGTCCAAGGGACTCTCAAGAGTCTTCTCCAGCACTATACTTTGAAAGCATAGATTATTTGGTGCTCAGCCTTTTTTATTGTCCAGCTCTCATACCCATTCATGACTAATGCAAAAACCATAGCTTTGACTATACAGACTATGTAGGCAAAGTAATGTCTCTACTTTTTAATATGCTGTCTAGGTTGGTCATAGCTTTTCTTCCAAGGAGCAAGCGTCTTTCAATTTCATGACTGCAGTCACCATCTGCAGTGATTCTGAAGTCCGAGAAAATAAAGTTGATCACTGTTTCCATTTTTTCCCCATCTATCTGGCATGAAGTGATGGGACCAGATGCCACAATCTTCATTTTTTTTAATGTTGAGATTTAATTGCTTTTTCACTCTATTCCTTCACTTTCATCAAGATGCTCTTTAATTTCTCTGCTCTTTCTGCCATAAGGGTGGTGTTATCTTCATATCTGAGTTTATTGATATTTCTTCATGCAGTCTTAATTCCAGCTTGTGCTTCATCCAGTCCAGCACTTTGCATGATGTGGTCTGCATTAAGTTAAATAGGCAGGGTGACAATATACAGCCTTGACACACTCCTGTCCCAATTTGGAACCAGTCTACTCTTCCATATCTGGTTCTAAATATTGCTTCTTAACCTGTATACAGGTTTTGCAGGAGGCAGGTAAGGTGGTCTGGTTTCCCATCTCTTTAAGAATTTTCATCAGTTTGCTGTGACCCAAACAATCAAAGCCTTTAGCCTAGTCAGTGAAGCAGTAGATGTTTTTCTGGAATTTTCTTGCTATTCCTGTGATCCAAGGATGTTGGCAATTTTATCTCTGGTTTCTTTGCCTTTTCTAAATCCAGCTTGCACATCTGGAAGTTCTTGGTTCACATACTGTTGAAGCATAGCTTGAAGATCAGCATTATCTTGCTACCATGTGAAATGAGTGCAATTGTTCGAGTTTGAACACTGTTTTGCATTGCCTTTCTTTAGGATTGGAATGAGTACTGACCTTTTCCAGTCCTGTGGCCACTGCTGAGTTTTCCAAATTTGCTGGCATATTCAGTTCAGCACTTTCACAGCATCATCTTTTAGGATTTGAAATAGCTCAGCTGGAATTCCATCATGTCCACTAGCTTTGTTTGTAGTGATGCTTCCTAATGCCCACCTGACTTCACACTCCAGGATGTTGGGCTATAGGTGAGTGATCACACCATCATTATCTGGGTCGTTAAGATCTTTTTGTATATTTCTTCTGTGCATTGTTGCCACCTCTTCTTAATCTCTTCTGCTTCTGTTGGGTCCATACGGTTTCTGTCCTTTATTGTGCCTATCTTTGCATGAAATTTTCCTTTGGTATCTCTAATTTTCTTAAAGAGATCTCTAGTCCTTACCATTCTATTGTTTTTCTCTATTTCTTTGAATTGCTCACTTGGAAGACTTTCTTATCTTTCCTTGCTATTTTCTGGAACTCTGTATTCAGATGGGTATATCTTTCCTTTTCTTCTTTGCCTTTCACTTCTCTTCTTTTTTCAGCTATTTGTAAGGCCTCCTCAGACAATCATTTTGCCTTTTTGCAATTCTTTTTTTAGGGGTTGGCTTTGATCATCACCTCTCATACAATGTTATGAACTTCCATCCATAGTATGTATCAGAACTAATCCCAAAATACCACTTATAACTTTATATTTAGCCCTCTCTTTTCATGATTCCACCTCTGCTAATTCAACCAACCTGAGATCATAAATACAATTGTATGTATTTAATAGGAAAAAAATCCTCATGTAAGTGGGCCTGCACAATTCAGACATATACTAGTCAAGGGTCCAGTGTATACTGTTTGATCCCAATTCTATCATCTTCTGGAGAAGGCAAAACTTTGAAGACAATACAAAGAATAGTGAGCTTGAGCACAAGAGAATGGATAAATAGATGGAGCACAGAGAATTTTAGGGCAGTGAAAATACTGTTGATTTTATGAATGGATACATGTGATTATACATTTGTATAACCTAATAGAATGAACTATAATGTAAACTATGGACTGTAGTGAATATGGACTTTGGTATAAGCTATGAACTTTGGATAATTATGATGTGTCAATGTCACTCATCAGTATTAAAAATATATGACTTTGATGGGGATGTTAATAATGGGGAAGACTATGCATGTATGGAAGCAGCAAATTTTTGTGCCAATTTCTCAATTTTTCTGTGCAGTGTAACCTGCTCTAAAAAAAATTAAAGACCCCATAACTTGTAGCAAGAAGTCTAACTAAAATATTTTCAGATATTATTGTTCTGTATAATGTCTATATTAGAGTTATCTCTAGAAAGAAAGAATTAAAAAATAATAAAATAATTCATTAATCTCAAATAAAATATCTGATAAATTCAAATACTAAAAAAACATTTTGAGTAAATTCAATGTCTAATCTTATTTAAAAGTGCTTAAGAGATACCAAACTGTGGATTAAGAGGATGTGCAATTCACTTCCCCCCATGAACACATCATAAGAACATCTATATGTGGAATAGTTCTCACTTAAAATGAACTGGAGACTGACAGAAAGACTCCTGTGCATCCAAGACTAAGAAAATTAAAATGGAATTATATACAAAGAGAGGTAAAGCAATTAGGACAGGACTCCTCATGCCTGGGATGGGACTCAGAAGAGGAGGTAGATTATAGAGACAGAAATCCTCCTTCGGGAGTGAGTGATTCAAGGCACATATTGAGTCAGTCCTGGTGTCCAAAAGAGGGAAGAGGAGCCCCCTAGGCTGGTTGGAAGGTCAGTAGGACTAACGCGAGGACTGTGGGAAGCCTAGACTTCACTCGTGAGGTGCACACCCACTTTTGTTTATTCCCAAGACAGAGTAGAAAGGGCAGATTGAAACTGCATGAGGTGATAGCTATTTTACAACAGCCTCCCTAGGGAGAACTCCAGTCTGAGCCAAATACCTGCTCCAACCCCATTTACTTGAAGATGCAGTTCCACACTAGGGTAAGGGCTGCCATGGCCTAGAGGAGAGATCAGCTCTGAGGGATGAAGCACAGAGCCAGAGCAGCATCTGTGCAGGGAGGGGAAAAACATTACTAGTACTTCCACAAGCAGAGCATCCTAAGGGTCTAGGACTCTGTCTATGCTAGGATGACAAGAGGCCAAAAGTCAGACCATGCTAAGTGCTTGCACTAGCCCCTCTTGCTTCAGGACTGCTCCCCCCACCCCAGGGGTGAGGGTCCTGGTGCTGGGACAGCAAAGAGCACGCACTTAAAGAGAATGACTCTAGTTTCAATCAGAACTTCAGGACTTCTGCTCCAGCAGCTTGGGACTTGACTTTACTCCCAATAGGGTGGTACTGGCCACTGAGCAGAGGAGAATCCTTTGCTTATTTTTGACTCTAGCTCTAGGCCCTCCATCTTCAGATCTATCTCCTAACCAAGTAACAGCTCTCAGCACACCCTGGGAGAAGATAGACTTGTGTTCATGTCACATCCAGCTCTCCCACCAAAGTTTCTGCACACATTCAGAGACACTCCATCAAAGGGACCCCATTCCAAGACTGCGATAGTTAATTGTTTCACCTAATCTCACAGAGGCAGAGAAGTTAACCAATATAAGAAGACAGAGGAATTTATTTCAATTGAAATTGAAAGAGCAAGATAAAAGCCCTAAAAAACAAAAGAAAGAAAGAAAAAACAAAGAAACAAAGAAAAATAAACAACTTACCAGATCAAGAGTTCAAAGTATTACTCGTACAAATGCTAACTGAATTAGGAAAAATAATAGAGGACCACTATAATGATAATTTTAACAAGGAACTGCTGCTGCTGCTGCTAAGTTACTTCAGCAGTGTCCGACTCTGTGCGACCCCATAGACGGCAGCCCACCAGGCTCCCCCGTCCCTGGGATTCTCTAGGCAAGAACACTGGAGTGGGTTGCCATTTCCTTCTCCAATGTATGAAAGTGAAAAGTGAAAGTGAAGTCGCTCAATCGTGTCCGACCCTCAGCGACCCCATGGACTGCAGCCTTCCAGGCTCCTCCATCCATGGGATTTTCTAGGCCAGAGTACTGGGGTAGGGTGCCATTGCCTTCTCCAAACAAGGAACTAGAAAGCATTAAAAAAATAAAAGCTAGTGCTGAAGAATTTGAGGGATACAAAGATGGTCTGATAACCACAAATCAATCAAATGTGATACACAATATCAAACAGGAGGAGAAAAATTGTATGATCATCTCAATGGACATAGAAAAAAGCTTTGGCAAAATTTAATATCTATTCTTAATAAAAATAATATTAATTATTTTAATTAATTAATATAAAATATCTATTCTTAATAAAAATCCACTCATGAAAGTGGATATAGAAGAAATATATCTTGACATAAGAAATGCCATTTATGACAGCTAACATTATATTCAGTGGTAAAAAAGTAAAAGCATTTTCTCTAAAATCAAGAACAAGACAAGGATGCTCACTCTCACCACGTCTATTTAACATACACTTGAAAGTCCCAGTCATAGAAGACAGATAAGAGGAAGCAAGTCATCCAAGTGGGAAGGGAAGAAGAAAGACTGTCACTAAGTGCGGAAGATATGACACCATATACAGAAGACCTTACAATTTCCACCCACAATCTATTAAGACTAATAAATTAATTCAGGATATCTGAAGGATACAAGATTAATTTAAGAAAAAATTCCATTGTTATACACCACTAGTGAACTATCAGAATGGGAAATAAAAAAAATCACATTTAAAATAGCATCAAAATGAGGAAAATAATATGAAGAAATGTAACCAAATAAGTGGAAAATATATACTCTCAATACTATAAAGCATTCGTGAAGGAAACTGAAGATGATCGACATTAAAAAATAGTTCATGTTCATGGATTGGGAGAATTAACTTCTTAAATTGTGCATATTACCTAGATAGATTAAAGTAATCTATAGGTTTAATATAATACAATCTGTATTAAAATACCTATGGCATTCAAAGAACTAGAATAAATATTGTAAAATTTCTATGGAACCACAAAAGACCCCTAATTGCCAAAATAATCTTTAAAAAAATGAATAAAGCTGAATTACTTTGCTCGCTAGCTTCAGGCTATATTATAAAGCTACCATTATCAGAAAAGCATGGCACTGACACAAAAATAGACAGATACATCAATGAAACAGATTCGAGAGCCCAGAATAAACCTGTGTAGTGCAAGGAGTCACAGATAATTTACAAATTGGTGTAAATGTATAAGTAAATAGTCATTGCTAAGTGAAATAAGTCACACAGAGAAAGACAAATACTTTAACACTTACAGGTGAAATACAAAAACTAAAACAAAGTAGTGAATACAGCAAAACAAAAATTCACAAATACAGAAATCAAAACAGTGGTTACCAGTGGTGAGAGGAAAGTGGGGAGGTCAAGAGAGTGGTAGGGGATTTAATAAAATAAACTACTATGTAAGAAGCAAGTAAGCAAGAAGGTATATTGTAGTGAACAAGGAAATATAGGCATTATTTTATAATAACTTTAAAGGAATATAATCTATAAAAATATTGAATATGTTGTACAACTGAAACTAATATAAAATTATAAATTATCTAAAATAAGAATTTTTTTAAATGAGTGCTTAAGAAATAAATAATGATATGCTGTGCTGTGCTTAGCCTTTCAGTCATGTCCGACCCTGTGCAATCCCATAGACTGTAGCCTGCCAGGCTCCTCTGTCCATGGGGATTCTCCAGGCAAGAACACTGGAGTGGGTTTCCATGCCCTCAGGGGATCTCCCCAACCCAGGGAATCAAACCTAGGTATCCTGTGATTCAGGCAGATTCTTTACCATCTGAGCCACCAGGGAAGTCCAAGAATACTGGGGTGGTTAGCCTATCCCTTCTCCGGGGGAATTTTCTGACCAGGAATTAAACCATTGCAGGTGGATTCTTTGTCAGCTGAGCTACCAGGGAAGCCCAAATAATGATATGCTTATGTTTTTGTAGATATACGCACATTTATATTTATAACCTCATTTTACCCTATTTAGTGTGATACAAATTTAGATTACAATATGGTTTATGTCTTATACTCATGTAACATTGGCTTTATTTCATTCTTGACAAACAAAAATAAAATCTCATATGCATAAAATATTTAAAATCCCATTGTAACATCATGTGGGTATAAAAATAAAAGTATGCTGCTGCTGCTAAGTCACTTCATTTGTGTCCGACTCTGTGCAACCCCATGGACTGTAGCCTACCAGGCTTCTCCGTCCATGGGATTCTCCAGGCAAGAACACTGGCATGGGTTGCCATTTCCTTCTCCAATGCATGAAAGTGGAAAGTCAAAGTGAAGTCGCTCAGTCGTGTCCGACTCTTAGTGACCCCATGGACTGCAGCCTACCAGGCTCCTCCATCCACAGGATTTTCTGGGCAATACTACTGGAGTGGGGTGCCATTGCCTTCTCCCAAAAGTATGCTAGAACCATTCACACTTTTTTACTAAACCAAATTTAGGGGTAGTTAAGGAGTTTGGGATGGACATGCACAGAATGCTATGTTTGAAACTGATAGCAGACAGTAACTTATTCTATAGCACATGGAACTCTGTTCAATGTTATGTGGCAACCTGGATGGGAGGGGCATTTGGAATAGAATGCATATATGTATACTGCTGCTGCTGCTGCTAAGTCACTTCAGTCGTGTCCGACTCTGTGCGACCCCAGAGATGGCAGTATGGCTAAATCCCTTCACTGTTCACCTGAAACTATCACAACATTGTTAAGTGGCTATTCCTAAATACGAAATAAAAAGGTTTTCTTTTTTATTTCTTACAAAGACATATAGTCTAAATGACTATAAATCCAATCTACTTTACCATGAGAAACCAAACACAATTGGCAAAAATCACCCTTTAACAGTTGAATATATGTAACAAACCCCAAAATTTTTGAGTGCTTAAAAAATTGAAAATTTTTCTAAACCAACAAACTAAAATACAATAAGAATATAGATTTTAGTAGAAAAATATAAAAAAGGTATATTGTAGAAAAAATATGCAAAAGTATTCATATCTTACAGAAACAGAATCATAAATGACATATTAAAATGAAAACTGCAACAAGATCACTCATAACAAAATATGTGAATCTAAACTTTCAGTTCAGTTCAATTCAGTTGTTCAGTCATGTCCAACTCTCTGTGACCCCATAGACTGCAACATGCCAGGCTTCCCTGACTATCATCAACTCCCAGAGCTTACTCAAACTCATATCCATTGAGTCAGTGATGCCATTCAACCATCTCATCCTCTCGTCCCCTTCTCCTCTGGCCTTCAATCTTTCCCAGCATCAGGGTTTTTCTTGTGAGTCATTTATTTGCATCAGGTGACCGAAGTATTTGAGTTTCAGCTTCAGAATCTAAACTTTATTATTTTTTTTTTTTGGTATCTAAACAACTTTCTTATTTTTCTTTTACTGATTTATTTATTTTTTCTTGGTAATGTATGATTTTTGTTTTTATTATTATTTTTTTTAATTTAAATTTATTTAATAAGATACTATTTCCATGTGACTCTTTGTGAATAACTGAACAGTGATTGGAGGATCAGTAATGTGATATTTTTTGAGGGTGGTTTCATAGGTCCATCAAAGTTAAATGATCAATTTGTTTTAACTACAAAAAATTCCATATTGGGCTTTTATTATATATAATATATGTATATTAATCAAGATTTCCAGGAGAAATATCAATAACCTCAGATATGCAGATGACACCACACTTATGGCAGAAGGCAAAAAAGAATGAAAGAGCCTCTTGGTGAAAGTGAAAGAGGAGAGTGACAAAGTTGGCTTTAAATTAAACATTCACAAAACTAACAATGGAAACAATGACAGACTTTATTTTTCTGGGCTTCAAAATCACTGCAGGTGATGAGTGCAGCCATGAGATTAAAAGATGCTTGATCCTTGGAAGTAAAGCTATGATCAACCTAGACATTTCTCCAAAGCAGACATACAGATGGCTAACAAACACATGAAAAGATGCTCAACATCACCCATTATCAGAGAAATGCAAATCAAAACCACAATAAGGTACCATTTCACGCCAGTCAGAATGGCTGCGATCCAAATGTCTACAAGCAATAAATGCTGCAGAGGGTGTGGAGAAAAGGGAACCTCTTACACTGTTGGTGGGAATGCAAACTAGTACAGCCACTATGGAGAACAGTGTGAAGATTCCTTAAAAACCTGGAAATAGAACTGCCTTATGACCCAGCAATCCCACTGCTGGGCATACACACCGAGGAAACCAGAATTGAAAGAGACATGTGTACCCCAATGTTCATCGCAGCATTGTTTATAATAGCCAGGACGTGGAAGCAACCTAGATGTCCATCAGCAGATGAATGGATAAGAAAGCTGTGGTACATATACACAACGGAGTATTCAGTTCAGTTCAGCTCAGTCGCTCAGTCGTGTCGGACTCTTTGCGACCCCACGAATTGCAGCACGCCAGGCCTCCCTGTCCATCACCAACTCCCGGAGTTCACACAGACTCACGTCCATTGAGTCAGTGATGCCATCCAGCCATCTCATCCTCTGTCGTCCCCTTCTCCTCCTGCCCCCAATCCCTCCCAGCATCAGAGTCTTTTCCAATGAGTCAACTCTTCGCATGAGGTAGCCAAAGTACTGGAGTTTCAGCTTTAGCATCATTCCTTCCAAAGAAACCCAGGGCTGATCTCCTTCAGAATAGACTGGTCAGCTATTAAAAAGAATACATTTGAATCAGTTCTAATGAGGTGGATGAAACTGGAGCCTATTATACAGAGTGAAGTAAGCCAGAAAGAAAAACCAATACAGTATACTAACACATATATATATATGGAATTTAGAAAGATGGTAATGATAACCTTGTAAGCGAGACAGCAAAAGAGACACAGATGTATAGAACAGTCTTTTGGACTCTGTGGAAGAGGGAGAGGGTGGGATGATTTTGGAGAATGGCATTGAAACATGTATAATATCATATAAGAAATATAAGAAACGAATCGCCAGTCCAGGTTCGATGCAGCATACAGGATGCTTGGGGCTGGTGCACTGGGATGACCCAGAGGGATGGTACTGGGAGGGAGGTGGGAGGGGGGTTCAGGATGGGGAACACGTGTACACCTGTGGTGAATTCATGTTGATGTATGGAAAAACCAATACAATATTGTAAAGTAATTAGCCTCCATCACTGACTCGATGGACTTGAGTCTGAGTGAACTCCGGGAGTTGTTGATGGACAGGGAGGCCTGGCATGCTGCAGTTATGGGGTCACAAAAAGTTGGACACTACTGAGCAACTGAACTGAACTGAACTGAGTGTTGAATTTACAAGTGTATGGACATGTACAAATATTTCTGGCAAAGGAGCTTGAAGTTAATTAAACATTTTTAAATATTATATTTTCTCTGACTCAGCAATTCCTCTTTTGGAAACCAGTTCCATTTAAGCGTCTTGTCAATGACAAAGATTTTCCTATATGGGACATTTTGCAGTATTATTTACAGTAATATTTCTCTTTTAAAGACAACAACTCAAATGTCTAAAAAAGAAATGTATGATTAATTAAAATGCAGTAAGATCAGTATGAGATCTTTAGAAATGTAAAATAAACATCAATATATTGAGTTTGATTATATTTCAATATTTCAAATTTATAGTAATTTCCATTTTCCTTTGTTATTCCTTGCTTGTTTTGAGAGTGTCCATGTTGAAGATTCAGTACACACAATGATAAAGCATAATCTAAGAAAACTTTTTATGCATATGTTTTCAATACAAGTTTTTTTTCACACCAGATGTACATCTATTATCTTAATATGTTCAATTGTAAATTTAAAAATCAACTATAAATTTAATAATCCAAGAAATATACACTTTTGGATATTTAAATGCTTATGACAATTTTTAAATGTTTTCCAATTTGAATTCCATGAAGATATATCCAGGTATTAAATTCATAGCTATCAACCTTCATGGATTTGTTCTTTGCTTTTACTTTTATTGCAATGTTTTCTGCTATAATTTTGTTATCCAGAAATGTATCTAGATTTTTTTCCCTTTGCTTTACTTTGAGCACTTGGAGGACACCAAGAAAGTTTAATATTTTTGAATCACACCATGAAATTGAAACTTTTTGTGTATTCAGGTTTTATAGATTTATCTACTGAATACAAGGTGTTAGGTTAAAAAGTGAAGTATTATGTAGAGGTTTGTTGTGGCCTGCAAATGAAAGTATAAAACAATATACTTGATACTATAAGATTTATGATAGTTTTTAAATCTTCTGTAAAGTATCTTAAAGTATAAAGACACTGTTTTTAAATCTTCTCTAAAGTGTCTTAAAGTGAGAAGACATTTTTAATATATATATAAAGTATTCTAGAAATATATCCAGCAGAAAAAAATATTATTCTACTTTAGATATTATTTTTAGCTGCAATGAGATGTTTCTTTGACAGTTACAGTTTTATTTCTCTCTTTACCTGAGTATGTGGTTTCTGCAAATTTTTTGGCTATTGTATAATGTAAATTTATAAATTTGTATACCATATACAAATAAATAACATTTATATCTGAATATTTATTATTTTTATAACAAACTTGAATATTTATAATGGAATATGTATTTTATTGCATATTATCATTATATTTATTTTAGTGATAATTGTCAAATATATGAAAAATAAATATTATACTAAATATAATAGAGACTCTATAATAGAATAAGTTTACTATAAACATAAATATATGAACATAAATGTAAGTCATAATTATCATATAATTCTATTCATGTGTTCTTAATATGATAGAAATTTATTTCAATTATAATTACACAAATACTCCTTTTCTTGTATGTTCCAATTGTTCTGTGAAAGAGAACACAAGCTTCGTTTGACAAAAAAAGAAAGAAATATGTAAACAGAGATGTTCCATCAGTTACTCAAGAGATAGTCTAGGGCTGGCACCCACAAACAAAGGCAATACTTCCCATTCTTCAATGTCATTTTGTGAAGTCATTATAGTCGTGTATTTTCTGTATCTTCTGATGATACACTGCATTCTGTATTCATTTTCTACTGCTGCTCTAACAAAATTATCACAAACTTAGTGGCTTAAAGACACAAAGAGTTCCCTTTTTCCAGTTCAGTAGACAAATAATCTGACATAGATCTCAGTGGGTAAGGGTGCATTTCTTGGCAGAGGATCTCAAAAGTAATCTGTTCATTATTTTCTGTAGCGAGCAGAGGCCAGCTGCATAACTTTGCTCCAGGCCACATCTCTCTGTCTTAAACCAGCATTATCCGTAATTTCTTTACATGCAGCCATATATAATATCCAATTGTCCCTTCCACTTTTAAAGACTCTGCTAATTATATTGGGAACACCTGTATAATAAAGGATTATTATTATTAATATAAAGAATTGTTATCCTTATTTGAAAGTCAAATGATTAGAAACCTTCATTCTCTTTTGCAATGTACCTGACATCTTCACAGATTCTGAGGCTTAGAATGCAGACACTTCTAGGAAGACCAATTTGTCATGTCTTTTATCAATATCATACAATTTTGCAAGTAAAGGTCTTTTACTTCCTTGCTTACATTTATTTTTAGGCAGCCCAGGGGTTTGTGCTGGCTTCCTGGCGGGTGGAGACATTTCCTTGGGGAGCAGGCTATGGACCTGGTAGTTTAAGGGTTGTTACTCAGCTGCTGGTGGGTGGCTAAGCCCCCAGAATTAATAGGCTGGAGGGGTAACTCCAAAATGGCACTTGCAAGCACCAATGTCCTCATAGTATAATCTACTTCCAAAAATGGCTGTCACCAGCATTTATGACCCTATAGGGTGAGGGATTGGGGGCAGGAGGAGAAGGGGATGACAGAGGATGAGATGGCTGGATGGCTCGATGGACATGAGTTTAGGTGAACTCTGGGAGTTGGTGATGGACAGGGAAGTCTGGCGTGCTGCAATTCGTGAGGTCACAGAGTCGGACACGACTGGGAGACTGAACTGAACTGAGGGTGTCCCAATGACCTTCTGCCTCCTCTGGATGCCCTCCAAGATCAGGTCTGACCCAAACTGATTTCAAACTGGTGGGTCTGCAGTGAGACTTGGCATGTGTGAGACTCTGTGCACACCCTCCAAGACTGTTGTCTTAGTCTCGTCCAGCCCTTCAGCTCTCCACTGTGCATGTCCTGCTGGCCTTCAGAGCCTGACACTCTGAATGCTCATCTTGCTGCTGCAGGACCCCCTTCCTGGGGAGCCCGACGTGGGACTCGGACACCTTTCTCCTAGAAAAGAACTTCTGCAATTGTGATTTCCCTCCTGTTTGTGGGTTATCTACGAGGGGCGTGGGTCTCCATTCATCCTATCTGGCTCACTGTGTTTAATTATTTATATCTTGATGAAAATTATTTTCTGGTACTCTCTGGGTTATTCTCATAGGCCATTGCTCTCTTAGTTGTATTTTTGGGTGTGTTTTCCTACTCTATTATCTTGGCCATGTTTCTTGATGAGAACAGCCTATAATTTCTTTAGGATAAACTTTTTTTAACTTTTAGTGATAAAATTTCACACAATTAGAAACATACAATAATATATGAATATGTCAAAAAGCACAACCAGGAAAAATATATTGCTGAGTGTTGTGGAAATCTGACTAGAAATAAAGGATCTTCACATGAAAGCACTTGCCTCTTGAAAATGGAAAGTTTGATGAAGAAGAAAAAATTAAAAATATATTGAGACAAACCTGATTGAGAGAATAAAAAGAAAAATTTGAAGTTAGATTTCCTCAGAGTATTATATAATCTTATTAAATTTATATATATTATACTTGTGCTTATACAATAGTACCAGGAACATGCTGCTTTTCTCTGTGTCCATGCTTTTTTTATTTATTTATTTTTTTTTGAGTCAGTCTGTATTGGGTTAGATCTATTAGAAGTAACAAAGGAAGGAAAGTGAGGAAAGAGACAGAAGGGACGAGGGGAATATGACATGGGGATAATTACAGCTTTGCTCATTGACTAGAGAGTAAGAGTTCAGGAGTTGTTTTACTTCTATTTTTAAATTAAGCAGTGGTGATGACATGATTAATTAATCATTAATTAATATATTTTGCAAGTGAGTGAATTAATGCTCTGACACAGGACAGTTTGGTCCAGATCATGTAGCTGAAAAGGAGCACTGAACAATCATTCAAGCTCAGACCTCCTCATTTTGCAGATTCTGGTTCTTCCATATCCTGGTGCCACAGGCAGCAGAAAGGCAGCAGTCATCACTCCTTCCACCTAGAATGCTCTAAGCATCACAGAAATCCTTTCAAATGGTTTTGGGTAACATGAGTTCAAAATGCACTTCAAACTATTCTCTAAGGCCCCTAAAAACAGCAACTGAGCATTTTGCTGGGTGTTAGATTCATATGAAAAGATGTGAAACACTAGAAAGAAATAGAAGCCCAAGCAACCTCCTCTTCATAAGACTCAGTGAGAAAAAAGAATTCCAGAGACTAAGAAGACACCCATCCATGTGAGATTTTGTTGGAAATGTAGGTCTCTCTCATGTAGTCCTGGCCATTGATTTAATCTCTCCCTGGGTTAACCTCACCACTGTTACATTCTTATGTATGAAGAACAATGTTTCTTTTCATCAAGCATCCCTTTCCTGAGGCACTAGGAATGATCCTGCAGAGCAGAGGCAGGAAGTGTTTAAAGTGCCATATGATGCTCAGAGCTCATGAGTTCTGCTCCATAGAGCAATTTTAGGCAGTATCAAATGCAGGTTTCACCAAAAACCACATCAGAGAAACCATCCTTCTTATATCCAGAGTCATCTGGCTATCACTATGCATTAATAGTCTCAGTGACCTACTTCTTTCTCCTACATCAATACTTGTTTGTAAAATGCCCTTTATCTAGACTGTACTGACAAATGTGTTGGCAGGAATTAGGAGATCTGCAGTGTGAAACTGGCCTGGTGTACTCACTGGTGAATATAACACTTGGTGATATTTGGTAAGAAAAGAACATATACCATAGAATTCAGTCTTCTATTCAACCTATTTAACAATTTCTTCTGATTCTGCTGAATCCCTGCACTGCGGGGTGAGAGAGGTTTTGTTTAATTCATAGGGCCAAGTTTAGAACTCTGCAAATATTGCCTTCTCCCTTACATTTATTACCACTATTTCAATTCAATTCAATAAATATTTATGTATACAGTAAAACCAGTCTATAAAATATTCATGACTCCTTGCATTACACAGACAGGTTAATATCATGCTTTCTTTAGAGCTCTGGCCATAGAGGTTTTATAGGTTTGAAATGCTTACACCTTCCAGTCTTTGTAAATTTACTTTCAGCCTTTTCAGATTGGTGTACGCAAGTCATGAAGACTGGGAAATTCCACTATCAAACTCTTTTAAGATAATATCCTTTTAGGACATGGAAGCTAGAGAGTTCCAGATTGGCTATGAGTCTTGACTGTAAAACCAACATCTTATTATTATAAAAAGAAGTTTAGGTATTTCCAGAGATAGCCTCTGTGAACTTTCTTATTTCTGCCCGGAGAATCACCTGGGAACGATCCTCAGTTGACCACCTACTTCATGTACCACCTGCAGAGCATGAGAGTAGGGAATGCAACTGCTAGGGCTCTCCTAGCTTAAGCCTTCCAACTTCAAGAAGGAATGCGGTTTTCAGAATAGGTAGGGAGGCGGTAGCTCCTGAGAGCCTTCATCCTTAATTAAGCTGATGCACCACAAAACACAGTTTCCCTGGTGTCTCAGTGGTAAAGAATCTGCCTGCCAATACAGGAGACATGCAGACTGATTTGATCCCTGGGTCAGGAAGATACCCTGGAGAAGGAAATGGCAACCCACTCTAATATTTTAGCCTGGGAAATCCCACAGACAGAGGAGCCTGGCAGGCTACAGTCCATGGGATCACAAAGAGTTGGCCAAAACTTAGTGTCTAAACAACAACAACAACTCCAAAATCTGATTTAACCAGGTCATGATAGCTCTTTGCCTCCTCTGTGTCTTCCTTTATTCTTTGTTCTCTTCCCCTCCAGCTCTACCCTTTTCCCAACCCTCCTCTAATGTCTCGAAATTCCCATTTTCAGCCCTGATTTTGTTTCTTGGTCTTAACAATTAAAGGCAACTTGATACTCCAGTAGTTTTTGCTCCAGTTTTCCACTGCATCTTTCCCCACTTCTCCCAATGCCCATTAATTTGGCTTATTAAAATCCTTTCTCAAAGAGATTGACTCTAATTCCCCAGAAATATCGTTTAAGCAAGACAAATATCAGCCTGATTTATGCAAGTTGTTTCCTCCAAAATTTGGTCCTTCAGTGCTGGCCTTTGTGTATCCCTGTTCTACATAAGGTGCCGGGTATAGATCTCACAGAAGAAGCCCCCTCACCGGACCCGGGGAAGAGCAGACGGCAGCATCTCTGGGAAAAGAAAAGCTGAGATTAGCCTAATGACTCCACTTGAGAGAGATCATGGGTGATGCAGGGGGCAGTGTTTCAGTGAAAACATTGACGTATGCAGGTGTAAGAGGGAGTTGGTAGAGATTTGGAGAAACTGAGGAGACAGCTTCAATAATGAGGATGTATCAAACAAGCAAGCTGAACAACTGCCTAGAAGGGGAAGAGGGTGTCATTTTACTTCTCTGTCTCTGTCTTAGCTTTCATCTATTTTTCCTATGTGGGTCTAATTAGCTGTTTTTATTTATCCATCTATCTTGCCATTCCTTACATATACTTATCCAAACAATCTAGTGAATATTGTCTATTTCTTTTCAACCTACTCATTTGCTAATTCAGTGATATCACAAGTAGCTGATTTTGAACTGTTGGTTAGTTGTAATTTCACCTTTCCACAAATGAAAGAGCCTCTTTAGTGTAAGACTGATTTCCTATCCAGTAACTGAAAAGCAACGTCATGCTTAAATTGACTCTCTGTAATCCTTCAAATGAAGTAGAGAGATTAGAGAGGACAGGAATTAATAGATCATGGATACTGAATGAGGAAAATGTTCTTTAATTTAATTCATACCTCGGCTCTGATGGACTCTGATAGCATTTGGAAGCTTAGGGATGGAAAAGTACTGATGGAAAAAACATGACTGATGATAGCTTTCGAGTTTAACATCTTATAAGCAAAAGAAAGAGGAAGAAAAGAAAAGCAAACAACTATTGTGTTGAGTGACAGCATATGTACTAGAGTAAAGCAAAAAGTAACATCCTGAAAATACTGACTGGAATAGCTAATTTTAGTTCAGAATATGATTATATATGTGTGTATATATATATGTGCACGTCAAACCACATCCTCCTTACTAAAGAGCTAAAGGCTATTTTTTGAAGTACAAGGAAATTCAAGACATACACAATGTTGATATTTAACAATGATACATAGATTTCATACCCAACAGCACTTCTTTAACTAGGTTATCTCCCTATTATATTCATGGGCATTATACTGGTATTTCTACTTCTGTAGTTGCTTAATAAGAAATAGCGGAGAAGGCAATGGCACCCCACTCTAGTACTCTATCCTGGAAAATCCCATGGACGGAGGAGCCTGGTAGGGTGCAGTCCATGGGGTCGCGAAGAGTCAGACACGACTGAGCGACTTCACTTTTACTTTTCACTTTCATGCCTTGGAGAAGGAAATGGCAACCCACTCCAGTGTTCTTGCCTGGAGAATCCCAGGGACGGGGGAGCCTGGTGGGCTGCCATCTATGGGGTCACACAGAGTCGGACACGACTGAAGCAACTTAGCAGCAGCCTCAGCAATAAGAAACAGAAAATAATTGTATTAACTAAATGTTGAACTGAATTATGATTTAATATTGAATAATTTTCAACGCCTTTTTTTTTTTCTGTAATTAGTCTACTGTAATTTATGATTTGGGAGCACCCCAGATGGCTGAGTGATGAAGAATCCTGCCAGTGCAGGAGACGGGAATTCAATCCCTGGGTCAGGAATTTCCCCTGGAGGAAGAAGTAGCAACCCATTTCAGTATTCTTTCTGGGAAAACCCCAGGGACAGAGGAGGCTGGCAGGCTATGGTTCATGGGATCTCAAAGAGCTGGACGCAGCTGAGACTGAGCACGCACACATGCACACACTTCATGATTTAAGCATGTGGAATTCTGCGGGCTTTGGAATCAAATATGTCTGAAATAAATTTTGACAGCAAATAATTATCCAGTTATCTGGGCATGCATGTTAGTGAATTTAACCTGAAGTAGAGCTTTTGTGAGCAGGAGAATGTCCTTCTCTGAAGTATAAACTACCTTGGCCTTTTCTTTGTCAGTAAGACTTCAAGGACTTTCATGTATTATTCTCACCATTATGCAATTAAACAAGTAAAACGAAGGAGAAATAAAATAGGTTTACGTTTGGAAACAGTTGGATATGGACTTAAAAACTTTGTTCAAATCGATACTAAATAAAGCTGGTAAACTGATTTTCTATGAGTCAGAATTTCATAATAATTTTTAAGAAATAAAGCCATAATGCCTATATTATTACTAAATAAGGACATACAGATATATATAAAGCAGTAATTATCAATACATATAAATTACTACATTATTCACCGATAGAGTTTCAAATCTGAATTCTGTACATTAAAGCTTATTTGCCAGGGAAGAAGTCCTGGTTCTTTCTTTCTAATGGTCCTTATGTGCAAGTGCTCATAAAAGCAGAATGATATGAGACAGCGTGTTTCCTGTTCTTTTCTAGGACATCACTGAGGCAATAAGGTAAATGGGGTGGGCCCGGGGGAGGGTAACAGATGAAGGGCTCTATAAACATTTTCAGCAAAAGTAGAAAAGATACACAATTTAAAGACTGTATGTATATATGTGCACACACACACAGTCTCTAAATGATTAAACAAAGGCAAGTTTACTACTTAAGTAGTAGAGGCAAACAATTGTCTTGACAGAATTACAGTTTTCAGAAGGGGAAGATCAAGGGTAGGTGTGTATAATTTGAGGATCTGTATTCGAGTAATTTGAAGTGGCTCTTGCAGTGCAGATATCTGACTGGAATTGGTCAAAATTCATAATTCAGAAAGTTTGGTGGTCACTATGAGCATGAGGTGTGAAAGAATCTTGATAAGAAAACAACTATGTAAAAGCCTCTGAATTGTTATCTATTGTCCTAAAGAAGAGGACAGATCGAGCAGCCTGTGCTCAGATAAAGCTAACAGTGAAGCCATGCTCTGATCTTGCCCTCCTGAATAAGAACTTCCTGGAATAAATAATAAAGTCTCATTGATGCAGTGGCTTTCAGTTTGAATCCTGATAATTAAACCATGTGACTACAGGTGGTCTTAGTGCTTTGCATACACTGACTCTAAGTTCATACCTTGTGACCCCAAAGACCACTGTGGGGGCTTATAGTGATGAGGTAATAAGCAGGGTTTCGGCCCAAGTTCACATCACAGTGGTCCACATAGATCTTTAAGTTCCCAGATCTTGAATAAATATTTGGACTTGACATACTCATAAAATGGTAGGGAAACCCATACTGGGACGTTCAGGAACTTCTATTCCCCACTAGGACAGTAAATGAAAATGAATACTGTATCCCTGAAGGAATCACATGTATTACTGCTGCCATAAACTTGAACTCTGTGCATATTTTGGCTTTTCAAAACAGCAAATGTATCTCAGAAAATTACAATGAATAAAGTTAATCAGAGGGTAAGTCTAAGCTCAGATGCTTGTTACCGAAATACATCAATACAGCCCTGACAACTAGTTCGGTTCAGTTCAGTCAGTCAGTCGTGTCTGACTCTTTGCGACCCCATGGCCTGCAGCACACCAGGCCTCCCTGTCCATCACCAACTCCCAGAGCTTACTCAAACTCATGTCCGTTGAGTCGGTGATGCCACCCAACCATCTTATCCTCTGTCATCCCCTTCTCCTCACGACTTCAATCTTTCCCAGCATCAGGGTCTTTTCAAATGAGTCAGTTCTTCGCATCAGGCAGCCAAATTATTGGAATTTCAGCTTCAGCATCAGTCCTTCCAATGAACAACCAGGACTGATTTCCTTTAGGATGGACTGGTTGGATCTCCTTGCAGTTCAAGGGACTCTCAAGAGTCTTCTCCAACACCACAGTTCAAAAGCATCAATTCTTTGGTGCTCAGCTTTCTTTATAGTCCAACTCTCACATCCATACATGACAACTGGAAAACCATAGCCTTGACTAGATGGACTTTTGTTGGCAAAGTAATGTCTCTGCTTTTTAATATGCTGTCTAAGTTGGTCATAATTTTCCTTCCAAGGAGTAAGCATCTTTTAATTTCATGGCTGCAGTAACCATTTGCAGTGATTTTGGAGCCCAGAAAAATAGTCAGCCACTGTTTCCCCATCTATTATCCATGAAGTGATGGGACCAAATGGCATGATTGACTGTGTGGATCACAACATACTGGAAAATTGTTAAAGAGTTGGAAATACCAGACTACCTGACATGCCTCCTGAGAAATCTGTATGCAGGTCAAGAAGCAACAAAACTGAACATGGAACAACAGACTGGTTCCAAATCGAGAAAGGAGTACGTCAATGCTGTATATTGTCACCCTGCTTATTTAACTTATATGCAGAGTACATCATGAGAAATGTTGGACTGGATGAATCACAAACTGGAATCAAGACAACTAGTACTTAGATTTTATTTTTATGCTAGCAGAACCAGTCTCATTCTGTTTTTTAAAGATATATGCACTGACTGACCAGGACATATTTCTTGACAGTCTGGAGCCAGAAACTGTCCTATCAACTCCTTAGGTACCAGAACTACCACGGAATACTCATTTACCAAAGGCCTGGTACTAAGCTCTGTGACCTCTTCTCCTCCTTTAGGCTCTAGAGGAACCACCACAAGTAAGGGCAGAGATGCCATCTCAGAGATCTGGGAGACACTACTTTAGGGCACCTTTTCAAGTCTGAATACCAGCTGATAGAGTGTCCAGTTCTCAAATAAGTGGGATCTAAATTTCCAGGTTTTGATAAATCTAAACTCTCTCTTTGCCTCTTAATCCCCTTCAAATAGAAGCTTGTTTCTAGATATTTTTTCTTTAATTGGGATAAAATTGGCATTTATCTTATATTAATTTCAGGTAATAATTCAAAATTTGTATACAATGCAAAATTATTTCCTTTTTAAATCTAGTTACTACTCTTTACCACAGAATATACAAAAAAAATTTTTTTTGCCTTTTTCCTGTGGTAAGAAATTTTAAGATTTAATCTCTTAGCAACTCTCAAATTTTAAATACTGTTTTGAATATAGTCACTGTGCTGTATATCGCCTTTATTTATTTGGTAAGTGATAAGTTTGTACTTCTTGATGTTCTTCATCATTTCACACATCCTCAAGCCCTAGGGTTTGTCATAGCTTTTATTCAAAGAAGCAAGCATCTTTTAATTTTATGGCTGCAGTCACCATCTACAGTGATTTTGGAGCCCGAGAAAATAAAATGTTACTGTTTTCATTGTTTCCCCATCTATTTGCCATGAAGTGATGAAACCGTATACCATGGTCATAGTTTTTTGAATATTAAGTTTTAAGCCAGCTTTTTCACTCTCTTCTTTCACTTTCATCAAGAGGCTCTTTAGTTCCTCTTCACTTCTTGCCATAACGCTAGTGTCATCTACATATCTGAGGTTATTGCTATGTCTCCTGGCTATCTTGATTCCAATTTGTGCTTCATCCAGCGTGGCATATTGCTGGCATTTCTTTTTCTTGGGGATGGTTTTGATCTTTGCCCCCTGTAGAATGTCACAAGTTCTTCAGGCCCTCTGTCTATCAGATCTAATCCCTTGAATCTATTTGTCACTTCCACTGTATAATAGTAAGGGATTTGATTTAGGTCATACCTGAATGGTAGTGTTTTCCCCTACTTTCTTCACATTTCACATGATGTACTCTGCATATAAGTTAAATAAGCAGGGTGACAATATACAGCCTTGATGTGTTCCTTTCCCAATTTGGAACCAGTCAGTTCCATGTCTGGTTCTAACTGTTGCTTCTTGACCTGCATACAGATTTCTCATGAAGCAGGTCAGGTGGTCTGGTATTCCCATCTCTTTAAGAATTTTTCAGTTTCTTGTGATCCACATAATCAAAGGATTTAGCATAGTCAATGAAGCAGAAGTATACATTTTTTTCTGGAATTCTCTTGCTTTTTCAATGATCCAACAGATGTTGGCAATTTGATCTCTTGCTTCTCTGCCTTCTGTTAATCCAACTTGAACATCTGGAAGACCTCAATTCACAAACTGTTGAAGCCTAACATAGAGAATTTTTGCATTACTTTGCTAGCATGTGAAATGAGTATGATTTTGCAGTATTTTGAACATTTTTTGGAACTACTTTTCTTAGGGATTGGAAAAAAACCTGACATTTCCAAGTCCTGTACCCGCTGCTGAGTTTTCAAAATTGGCTGGCATATTGCTAGCAATGCTTTAAGAGCATCATCTTTTAACATTTAAAATAACTGAGCAGAAATTCCATCAACTCCACTAGCTTTACTCATAGTGATGCTTCCTAAGGCCCACTTGACTTTGCACTGCAGGATGTCTGGCTCTAGGTGAGTGACCACACCATCATGGTTATCAGGGTCATTAACATTTTTTTTTTTTTTTTGTATAGTTCTTCTGTGTATTCTTGCCACCTCTTCTTAAGATGTTCTGCTTCTGTTAGGTCCATACCATTTCTGTCTTTTATTGCGTCCATCTTTGAATGAAATATTCCCTTGGGCTCTCTAATTTTCTTGAAGAGATCTCCAATCTTTCCCATTCTATCGTTTATCTCAATTTCTTAGCATTGATCACTTAGGAAGGCTTTCTTATCTCTCCTTGCTATTCTTTGGAACTCTGCATTCAGATGGATATAGCTTTCTTTTTCTCCTTTGCCTTTTACTTCTCTTCTTTTCTCAGTTATTTGTAAGGCCTCCCAGGCAACAATTTTGCCTTTTTGGATTTCTTTTTCTTGGGGATGGTTTTGATCTTTGCCCCCTGTATAATGTCACGAGTTCTTTAGGCCCTTTTTCTATCAGATCGAATCCCTTGAATCTTCTGTTGTTGGAAGGGGGTGCTTGCTATGACCAGTTCATTCTCTTGGCAAAACTCTTAAAGCCTTTGCCCTGTTTAATTTTGTACTCCAAGACCAAATTTGCCTGTTACTCCAGGTATCTCTTGACTTCCTACTTTTGTATTCAAGGCCCCTATGATGAAAAGGACATTTTTTTTTTTTTTTCTGTTAGTTCTAGAAGTCTTGTAGGTCATCACAGAACCATTCAACTTCAGCTTCTTAAGCTTTAGTGGTTGGGGCATAGACTTGGATTAGTGTGATATTGAATGGTTGGCCTTGGAAATGAACAGAGATCATTCTGTCATTTTTGAGATTGTACCAGAGTACTGCATTTCAGACTCTGTTGTTCCCTATGAGGGCTACTCCATTTCTTCTAAGGGATTCTTTCCCACAGTACTACTGTCATCTGAATTTAATTGTCGTCTGAATTAAATTCGCCCTTTAAGGTCCGTTTCCGTTCACTGATTCCTAAAATGTCAATGTTACTCTTGCTATCTCCTGTTTGACCACTTCCCTTTTACGTAACGTGGACCTAACATTCAAGTTTCCTACAGAATATTGTTCTTTGCAGTGTCAGACTTTACTTCCATCACCACATCCATAACTGGATATTCTTTTTGCTGTAGCTCAGCTTCTTCATTCTTTTTGGAGCTATTTCTCCACTCTTCTCCAGTAGCAGGTTGGGCACCTATCAACATGGGGAGTTCATCTTTCAACGTCATATCTTCTTGCCTTTTCATACTGTTCATGAGGTTCTCAAGGCAAGAATACTGAAGTGGTTTGCCATTTGTTTCACCAGTGGACAACGTTTTGTCAGAATTCTCCACCATGTTCTGTTCATCTTGGGTGCCCTACATGGCATGGCTCATAGTTTCATTGAGTTAGACAAGGCTCAGAACCATATGATCAGTTTGATTAGCTTTCTGTAATTGTGGTTTTCATTCTATCTGCCCTCTGATGGATGAGGATAAGAGGCTTGTGGAAGCTTCCTGATGGGAGGGACTGGCTGCGGGGGAATCTGGGTCTTGCTCTGATAAGTGGGGCCAAGCTCAGTAAATATTTTATCCAATTTTCTGTTGATGGCCAGGTTTGTGTTCCCTCCTTGTAGTTTGGTGTGAGGCCAAACTATGGTAGGAGTAATTGCAGTAATGGCCACCTCCTTCAAAAGGGCCTATGCTAGCATGCCATGTCTCCCAGGAGTGTTGTATTTAGTGACCCTGACTTCATGGTAGGCCACTGTTGACCCACTCTTCCACCAGAGACTCATGGATACTCACAGGCGTGTCTGGCTCAGTCTATTTTGGGGTCACTTCTTTTTCCTGGGTCCTTGTCCACAGCAGGTTTTGTTTGTGACCTCCAAGAGTCTGTTTCGTTAGTCCACCTTTTTGGGGCTTCTCCTTTATCCTTGGATGTGGAGTATCTTGTTTTTGGTGGGATCCAACATTCTCCTGTCAATGTTCAGCGATTAGTTGCAATTTTGGAGTTCTCACAGGGGAAGATGAGCACACTTCCTTCTATTCCACCATCTTGAAAACAACTTCATGTGGTTGTTTTTAAAAAATCTGTGGAACCTCCATACTTTTAGCTTTAGCATTTGCACCAGTTTATATTCCTATCATCAGTGTACAATGGTTTCCTTTTCTCCACATCCTTAACAACATATATTTCTTGTCTATTTCATAATAACCATTCTAATATGTGTGAAGTGATATTTCATTGTGGTTTTGACTTGCATTTCAGTGATGATAAGTGATGTTGATCATAATTTCATACATCTGTTGGTTTTCTGTTTGTCTTCTCTGGAAAAATACCTATCCTGATCTTCTGCCCATTTTTTTAATTGGATTTTTTTCAACATTTAGGATATTAATCTCTTATCAGTGATATGACTTGCAAATATTTTTTTTCTTATTCTTCAGGTTGCTTTTTCTTTTTGTTGATGGTCTCCTTTGTTGTTCAGACACTTTTTAGTCTGATGTATTCATTTGTTTATTTTTGCTCTTTGCCTTTGCATGTTTGGAGTCAGATCCAAAATATGTTTGCCAAAATGACACAATGAGGTTGTCCACTCTGCCTTCTTCTAGGTGTTTATGGTTTCAGATTTTTTTTTTGAATATTTATTTATTTGGCTGTGCCTGGTCTTAGTAGTGGCATGTGGAATCTTTAGTTGCATCATGTGGGATCTAGTTTCTTGAACAGTGATTGAACCTGAGTTCCCTACATCGGGACTGCAGAGTCTTAGCCATGGTTTCAGATCTTATAATCATGTATTTAACCTATTTTGAGTTAATTTTTATATATGTTGCACAGTAGATAAAGGTTCAGGCATGTAGCTGTCTAGTTTTTTCAACATCATACAAAAAAGATTGTAATTTATCTTTGTATATTCTTGACTCTTTTGTCTTAAAATAATTGGCAATACATGCTTTGATTTACTTCTATGTTCTTAATTGTATCCCATTGATCAATTTTTTATGCCAGTACAATACTGCTTGATTACTATAGCTTTGCAGTATAGTTTTATATCAGGGACCACGATGCTTGCAACTTTATTCTTCTTTCTTAAGATTCTTCAGTGATAGGCTGGGATTCCTTTAACATTGTCTTTTGTGCATCTACTAGAAGGTTTTGCTTTGTGGAACTTAACGCTCACATAAAATATCATGTATAACATATATATATACACACATATATATATATATATATATATAATAGCATATATATATATGTTTTTATATGTGAGCCTCATGTTCCACAGATACACACACACACATATATACCCACACATATACATGTATGTATATGTCTTTTTTAAGTTGACAGCAAATTAAAGTTTGAAAACATTCTAAAAATCCTACTACAATTCTAAAAGTTTCTACTACCTCCCACACTTTATATTTTTGTCATATTTCACATTTTTTAAATTTTATTATTTATACATTTATTTAAATTTTTAATTGGAGACTAATTACTTTACAATATTGTGGTGGTTTTTGCCATACATTCACATGAATCAGCCATGGGTGTATATGTGTTCCCCATCCTGACCCTCCCTCCCACCTCCCTCCCCATCCCATCCCTCAGGGGCATCGCAGTGCACCAGACCTGAGCACCCTGTCTCATGCATCTAACCTGGACTGGCAATCTATTTCACATATGATAATATACATGTTTCAATGCTATTCTCTCAAATCATCCCACCCTTGTCTTCTCCCACAAAGTCCAACAGTTTGTTCTTTACATATGTGTCTCTTTTTCTGTCTTTCATATAGGGTCATCATTACCATCTTTCTAAATTCCACATATATGCATTAATATATTGCATTGGTGTTTTTCTTTATGACTTACTTCACGTGTATAATAGCCTGCAGTTTCATTTGCCTTATTAGAACTGATTCAAATGCATGTTTTTAATAGCTGAGTAATATTCCATTGTGTATATGTACCACAGCTTTCTTATCCATTTGTCTGCTGATGGGCATCTAGGTTGCTTCCATGTCCTGGCTATTGTAAACAGTGCTTTGATGAATACTGAGGTACACGTGTCT
Organism: Bubalus kerabau; assembly: GCF_029407905.1. Classification (NCBI taxonomy): domain Eukaryota; kingdom Metazoa; phylum Chordata; class Mammalia; order Artiodactyla; family Bovidae; genus Bubalus; species Bubalus kerabau. The sequence continues at coordinate 6,480,532 of NC_073631.1, read as the reverse complement.
CTTTCAATTCTGGTTTGCTCAGTGTGTATGCTCAGCAGAGGGATTGCTGGGTCATATGGCAGCTCTATTTCCAGCTTTTTAAGGAATCTCCACACTGTTCTCCACAGTGGCTGTACTAGTTTGCATTCCCACCAACAGTGTAAGAGGGTTCCTTTTTCTCCGCACCCTATCCAGCATTTATTGTTTATAGACTTTTGGATAGCAGACATTCTGACTGGTGTGATATGGTACCACATTGTGTGTTGATTTGGATTTCTCTGATAATGAGTGATGCTGAGCAACTATTCATGTGTTTGTTAGCCCTTTGTATGTCTTCTTTGGAGAAATATCTGTTTAGTTCTTTGGCCCATCTTTTGATTTAGTCGTTTATTTTTCTGGAATTGAGCTACAGGAGTTGCTTGTATATTTTTGAGATTAATTCTTTGTCAGTTGCTTCTTCTTCTATTATTTTCTCCCATTCTGAAGGCTGTCTTTTCACCTTTCTTATAGTTTCTTAGCTGTACAAAAGCTTTTAAGTTTATTTAGATCCCATTTGTTTATTTTTGCTTTCATTTCCATTACTCTGGGAGATGGGTCATAGAGGATCCTGCTATGACTCATGTCAGAGAGAGTTTAGCCTATGTTTTCCTCTAGGAGTTTTTATAGTTTCTGGCCTTACATTTAGATTTTAATCCATTTCTAGTTTATTTTTGTGTATGGTGTTAAAACGTGTTCTAGTTTCATTCTTTCACAAGTGGTTGACTAGGTTTCCCAGCACCACTTGTTAAAGAGATTTTCTTTACTCCATTGTATATTCTTGTCTCCTTTGTCAAAGATAAGTTGTCCATAGGTGTGTGGATTTTATCTGGGCTTTCTATTTTGTTCCATTGATCTATGTTTCTGTCTTTGTGCCAGTACCATACTGTCTTGATGACTGTGGCTTTGTAGTAGAGCCTGTAGCCAGGCAGGTTGATTCCTCCAGTTCCATTCTTCTTTCTCAAGATTGCTTTGGCTATTCGAGTTTTTTTGTGTTTCCATACAAATTGTGAAATCATTTGTTTTATTTCTGTGAAAATACCGTTGGTAGCTTGATAGGGATTGCATTGTATCTATAGATTACTTTAGGTAATATACTCATTTTCATGATATTGATTCTTCTAATCCATGAGCCTGGTATATTTCTCCATCTATTTGTGTCATCTTTGGATTTCTTTCATCAGTCTCTTATAGTTTTCTCTATATAGGTCTTTTGTTTCTTTAGGTAGATTTATTCCTAAGTGTTTTTTTTTAAATTTTTTTAAATATAAATGTATTTATTTTAATTGGAGGTTAATTACTTTACAATATTGTATTGGTTTTGCCATACATCAACATGAATCTGCCACGGGTGTACACGTGTTCCCCATCCTGAACCCCCCTCCCACCTCCCTCCCCGTACCATCCCTCTGGGTCATCCCAGTGCACCAGCCCCAAGCATCCTGTATCCTGCATTGAACCTGGACTGGCAATTCGTTTCATATATGATATTATACATGTTTCAATGCCATTCTCCCAAATCATCCCACCCTCTCCCCCTCCCACAGAGTCCAAAAGACTGTTCTATACACCTGTGTCTCTTTTGCTGTTTTGCATAAAGGATTGTCATTAACATCTTTCTAAATTCCATTTATACACATTTTTTAACTTTTGTACTACTGTAGATTTACAGTGTTCCCTACTTATGGACCTCCGAGTTATATACTTCAATGATATGAATGTGTGTTCCATCAACATAATGTTTGAGTGAGCTTGCCATTTATCTCATACTGCTAACAATTCTTCAGTTCTATCATCTCCCACCTCCTCTCCTTCCAGTCAGTAACTTTTCTTTTCCTATTTGCTCAATGCCAGCCCTTGTATGCCAACTCTTATACTATACTATTGCACTTTCCAAGGTGCAATAGTGTTAGATTAAAATTGTTTTCTTATTTTTTGTGTGTTTGTTTGCTTTTTATGTATTATTTATGTGAAAAGTATCATAAATTTATTATAGTAAAGTGTTATATAATCAATGTGTCTCTTGGGTACTTAGGTTAATTTTGTTGAATGAATGAAAAAAATTATACTTATGAATGTACCCTCAGAATGTAACTTGTTCATATGTAGAGGGTTTACTGCACTTGTCTGTTTTTTTTTTTTTTTTGTCTTTTAACATTCATACTATCTTTAGAAGTGATTAATCCATTATTTTACTATGCATTTGCCTTTTCCAGTGAGGTTTCTACTTTTATATACCTTCTTGTTATTACTTAGTGGCCTTTCTTTTCAGCTTAGAGAAGACCTCTTAATTCTTGTAAGGCCACTTTGGCAATGATGAATTCCTTCAGTTTTTGCTTTGTCACTCTTCAGTTCAGTGATAAAGAACTCTTTATCAATTCTTTAGTTCTGGATAAATTGTTTTTCAAGTGAACACTGCAAATATATAGAGGAAAACAATAGAATGTGAAACGCTAGAGATCTCTTCAAAAAAATTAGAGATACCAAAGGAGGGTTTCATGCAAAGATGGCCACAAGAAAGGACAGAAATGCAATGGACCTAACAGAAACAGAAGACATTAAGAAGAGGCGGCAAGAATACCCAGAAGAACTATCCAAGACATGTCTCAGTGATCCAGATAAACACACTGGTGTGATTACTTACCTAGAGCCAGACATCCTAGAGGGTGAAGTCAAGTGGGCCTTAAGAAACATCACTATGCCATTAGCCAGACTCATCAAGAAACAAAGGGAGAAAAATCAAATCAATAAAATTAGAAATGAAAATGGAGAGATCACAACAGACAACACAGAAATACAAAGGATCATAAGAGACTACTATCAACAATTATATGCCAATAAAATGGACAATGTGGAAGAAATGGACAAATTCTTAGAAAAGTACAACTTTCCAAAACTCGACCAGGAAGAAATAGAAAATCTTAACAGACCCATCACAAGCACGGAAATTGAAACTGTAATCAAAAATCTTCCAGCAAACAAAAGCCCAGGTCCAGACGGCTTCACAGCTGAATTCTACCAAAAATTTAGAGAAGAGCTAACACCTATCCTGCTCAAACTCTTCCAGAAAATTGCAGAGGAAGGTAAACTTCCAAACTCATTCTATGAGGCCACCATCACTCTAATACCAAAACCTGACAAAGATCCCACAAAAAAAGAAAACTACAGGCCAATATCACTGATGAACATAGATGCAAAAATTCTTAACAAAATTCTAGCAATCAGAATCCAACAACACATTAAAAAGATCATACACCATGACCAAGTGGGCTTTATCCCAGGGATGCAAGGATTCTTCAATATCCGCAAATCAATCAATGTAATACACACATTAACAAATTGAAAAATAAAAACCATATGATTATCTCAATAAAGGCAGAGAAAGCCTTTGACAAAATTCAACATCCATTTATGATAAAAACTCTCCAGAAAGCAGGAATAGAAGGAACATACCTCAACATAATAAAAGCTATATATGACAAACCCACAGCAAACATTATCCTCAATGGTGAAAAATTGAAAGCATTTCCTCTAAAGTCAGGAACAAGACAAGGGTGTCCACTTGCACCATTACTATTCAACATAGTTTTGGAAGTTTTGGCCACAGCAGTCAGAGCAGAAAAAGCAATAAAAGGAATCCAAATTGGAAAAGAAGAAGTAAAACTCTCACTATTTGCAGATGACATGATCCTCTACATAGAAAACCCTAAAGACCCCACCAGAAAACTACTAGAACTAATCAATGACTATAGTAAATTTGCAGGATATATAAAATCAACACACAGAAGTATAGATCAATGGAACAAAATAGAAAGCCCAGAGATAAATCCACACACATATGGACACCTTATCTTTGACAAAGGAGGCAAGAATATACAATGGATCAAGGACTATCTCTTTAACAAGTGGTGCTGGGAAATCTGGTCAACCACTTGTAAAAGAATGAAACTAGAACACTTTCTAACACCACACACAAAAATAAACTCAAAATGGATTAAAGATCTAAACGTAAGACCAGAAACTATAAAACTCCTAGAGGAGAACATAGGCAAAACACTCTCTGACATACATCACAGCAGGATCCTCTATGACCCACCTCCCAGAATATTGGAAATAAAAGCAAAAATAAACAAATGGGACCTAATTAACCTTAAAAGCTTCTGCACATCAAAGGAAACTATTAGCAAGGTGAAAAGACAGCCTTCAGAATGAGAGAGAATAGCAAATGAAGCAACTGACAAACAACTAATCTCAAAAATATACAAGCAACTCCTACAGCTCAATTCCAGAAAAATAAATGACCCAATCAAAAAATGGGCCAAAGAACTAAATAGACATTTCTCCAAAGAAGACATCCAGATGGCTAACAAACACATGAAAAGATGCTCAACATCACTCATTATCAGAGAAATGCAAATCAAAACCACTATGAGGTACCATTTCACACCAGTCAGAATGGCTGCGATCCAAAAATCTACAAGCAATAAATGCTGGAGAGGGTGTGGAGAAAAGGGAACCCTCTTACACTGTTGGTGGGAATGCAAACTAGTACAGCCACTATGGAGAACAGTGTGGAGATTCCTTAAAAAACTGGAAATAGACATGCCTTATGATCCAGCAATCCCACTGCTGGGCATACACACTGAGGAAACCAGAAGGGAAAGAGACACGTGTACCCCAATGTTCATCGCAGCACTGTTTATAATAGCCAGGACATGGAAGCAACCTAGATGCCAATCAGCAGATGAATGGATAGGAAAGCTATGGTGCATGTACACAATGGAGTATTACTCAACCATTAAAAAGAATACATTTGAATCAGTTCTAATGAGGTGGATGAAACTGGAGTCTATTATGCAGAGTGAGGTAAGCCAGAAAGAAAAACACCAATACAGTATACTAACGCATATATATGGAATTTAGAAAGATGGTAACAATAACCCTGTGTACGAGACAGCAAAAGAGACACTGATGTATAGATCAGTCTTATGGACTCTGTGGGAGAGGGAGAGGGTGAGATTTGGGAGAATGGCATTGAAACATGTAAAAAATATCATGTATGAAATGAGTTGCCAGTCCAGGTTCAATGCACAATACTGGATGCTTGGGGCTAGTGCACTGGGATGACCCAGAGGGATGGTATGGGGAGGGAGGAGGGTTCAGGATGGGGAACACATGTATACCTGTGGTGGATTCATTTTGATATTTGGCAAAACTAATACAATTTTGTAAAGTTTAAAAATAAAATAAAAAAATAATAATTAAAAAAAAAAAAAAAAGAAACATCACTATGAACAAAACTAGTGGAGTTGATGAAATTTCAACTGAACTATTTTAAATCCTAAAAGATGATGCTGTGAAAGTGCTGCACTTAATATGCCAGCAAATTTGGAAAACTCAGAAGTGGCCACAGGACTGGAAAAGGTCAGTTTTCATTCCAATCCTAAAGAAAGCCAATGCCAAAGAATGCTCAAACTACTGCACAACTGCACTCATTTTACATACTAGCAAAGTAGTGCTCAATATCCTTCAAGCTAGTCTTTAATAGCATATGTACCAAGAACTTCCAGATATGCAAGCTGGATTTAGAAAAGGCAGAGGAACAAGAGATCAAAATGCAAATATTATCTTTTGGATCATTGAAAAAGCAAGGGAATTCCAGAAAAGCAACTACTTCTGTTGCACTGACCTCCGCTGCTACTAAATCACTTCAGTCATGTCCAACTCTGTGCAACCCCACAGATGACAGCCCATCAGGCTCCACCGTCCCTGGGATTCTCCAGGAAAGAACACTGGAGTGGGTTGCCATTTCCTTCTCCAATGCATGAAAGTGAAAAGTGAAAGTGAAGTCACTCAGTCGTATCCGACTCTTCGCGATCCCATGGACTGAGCCTACCAGGCTCCTCCATCCATGGGATTTTCCAGGCAAGAGTACTAGAGTGGGTTGCCATTGCCTTCTCTGTTTCATTGACTAGGCTTAAGACTTTGACTATGTGGATCACAACAAACCGTGGAAAATTCTTAAAGAGGTGGGAATACCAGACCAGCTTACATGCCTCCTGAGAAATCTGTATGCAGATCAAGAAACAACAGTTAGAACCGGACATGGAACAACAGACTGGTTCAGAATCAGTAAATAAGTACATCAAGGCTGTATATTGTCACCCTGCTTACTTAACTTATATGCAGAGTACATCATGAGAAACGCTGGGCTGGAAGAAGTACAAGCTGGAATCAAGATTGCATGGAGAGATATCAATAAGTTCAGATATGCAGATGACACCACCCTTATGGCAGAAAGTGAAGAGTAATTAAAGAGCTTCTTGGAGGTGAAAGAGGAGAGTGAAAAATCTGGCTTAAAACTCTACATTCAAAAAACTAAGATCATGGCATATGGTCCCATCACTTCATGACAAATAGATGGAAAAACAATGGAAACAGTGACAGACTTTATTTTTTTAATTTTATTTTGTTTTGTTTTTTAACTTTACAATATTGTATTGGTTTTGCCATATATCAACATGAATCCGCCACAGGTATACACCTGTTCCCCATCTTGAGCCCTCCTCCCTCCTCCTTCCCCGTACCATCCCTCTGGGTGGTCCCAGTGCACCAGCCTCAGGCATGCATCGAACCTGGACTGGCGACTCGTTTCATATATGATATTATACATGTTTCAATACCATTCTCCCAAATCATCCCACCCTCTCCCTCTCCCACAGAGTCTAAAAGAATGATCCTCTACATAGAAAACCCTAAAGACTCCACCAGAGAATTACTAGAACTAATCAACGAATATAGTAAAGTTGCAGGATATAAAATCAACACACAGAAATCCCTTGCATTCCTATACACTAATAATGAGAAAATATAAAGATAAATTAAGGAAACAATTCCATTCATGATTGCAATGAAAGGAATAAAATACTTAGGAATATATCTACTTAAAGAAACTAAAGACCTATATATAGAAAACTATAAAACACTGGTGAAAGAAATCAAAGAGGACACTAATAGATGGAGAAATATACCATGTTAATGGATTAGAAGAATCAATATAGTGAAAATCAGTATACTACCCAAAGCAATTTATAGATTCAATGCAATCTCTATCAAGCTACCAACAGTACTCTACAGAGCTAGAACAAATAATTTCACAATTTGTATGGAAATACAAAAAACCTCAAATAGCCAAAGCAATCTTGAGAAAGAAGAATGGAACTGGAGGAATCAACATGCCTGGCTTCAGGCTCTACTACAAGGCCACAGTCATCAAGACAGTATGGTACTGGCACAAAGACAGAAATATAGATCAATGGAACAAAATAGAAAGCCCAGAGATAAATCCATGCACATATGGACACCTTATCTTTGACAAAGGAGGCAAGAATATACAATGGATTAAAGACAATCTCTTTAACAAGTGGTACTGGGAAAACTTGTCAACCACTTGTAAAAGAATGAAACTAGAACACTTTCTAACACCATACACAAAAATAAACTCAAAATGGATTAAAGATCTAAACGTAAGACCAGAAACTATAAAACTCCTAGAGCAGAACATAGGCAAAACACTCTCCGACATATATCACAGCAGGACCCTCTATGACCCACCTCCCAGAATATTGGAAATAAAAGCAAAAATAAACAAATGGGACCTAATTAAATTTAAAAGCTTATGCACAACAAAGGAAACTATTAGCAAGGTGAAAAGACAGCCTTCAGAATGGGAGAAAATAATAGCAACTGGCAAACAACTAATCTCAAAAATATACAAGCAACTCCTACAGCTCAATTCCAGAAAAATAAATGACCCAATCAAAAAAATGGGCCAAAGAACTAAATAGACATTTCTCCAAAGAAGACATACAGATGGCTAACAAACACATGAAAAGATGCTCAACATCACTCATTATCAGAGAAATGCAAATCAAAACCACTATGAGGTATCATTTCATGCCAGACAGAATGGCTGTAATCCAAAAGTCTACAAGCAATAAATGCTGGAGAGGGTGTGGAGAAAAGGGAACCCTCTTACACTGTTGGTGGGAATGCAAACTAGTACAGCCACAATGGAGAACAGTGTGGAGATTCCTTAAAAAACTAGAAATAGAACTGCCTTATGATCCAGCAATGCCACTGCTGGGCATACACACTGAGGAAACCAGAAGGGAAAGAGACACGTGTACCCCAATGTTCATCGCAGCACTGTTTATAATATCCAGGACATGGAAACAACCTACATGTCCATCAGCAGATGAATGGATAAGAAAGCAGTGGTACATATACACAATGGAGTATTACTCAGTCATTAAAAAGAATACATTTGAATCAGTTCTAATGAGGTGGATGAAACTGGAGCCTATTATACAGAGTGAAGTAAACCAGAAAGAAAAACATCAATACAGATTTTATTTTTTGGGGCTCCAAAATCACTGAAGATAGTGACTGCAGTCATGAAAATAAAAGACACTTACTCCTTGGAAGAAAAGCTATGACCAACCTAGACAGCATATTGAAAAAACAGAAACATTATTTTGCCGACAAAGGTCTGTATAGTCAAAGCTATGGTTTTTCTGGTGGTCCTATACAGATGTGAGAGGTGGAAAACAAAGAAGGCTTAACTCTATAACATTCATGCATTCAAAATGGGGGTACTGGAGAAGACTCTTGAGAGCCCCTGGACAGGAAGGAGATGAAGCCAGTCAATTCTAAAGGAATCAACCCTGAATATTCATTGTAAGGACAGATGATGAAGGTGAAGCTCCAGTTCTTTGGCTACCTAATGTGAAAACCTAACTCAGTTGAAAAGACGCTAATGTTGGAAAATATTGAGGGCAGGAGGAGAAGGGGGTGACAGAGGATGAGATGGTTGGATGGCATCATGAGCTTAATGGACTGGAGTTTCAGAAAACTCTAGGAGATTGTGAATGACAGAGAATCCTGGAGTGCCACAAAGCACAGAGTGGCACACAGCTGAGCAATTGAAAAACAGCAACAGCATTTGGAACATTTTCCTTTATGTCTTCATTTTTCTTTGTTTTTGTATTTATTTCCATATGTTAGGTGAAACAGCTGCATCTCTGATTCACTCTTGAAGGAGTGACCTTGTAGAAGATGAACCTTATTGTTAATCTTTGCCCTGGCTTTTGGTTGTTTCTCAAACCTTTGTGATTGTCTAAGCAGTCTGATTTATTGGTTTCAGTTCATTTTTTGAGGCTAAGGCAATACTCCTCAGTGTTCCAAAGTGATGGGTCTCAGTTTCAGCGTGTTTGGAAAACAGAACCTCAGGCAGAAGCTTTTAAAGTATGTGACCATACACAGTTCTGTGGGACTGCAATTTTAAGTCTTCCTATCCTCGATTTCAGGTGATCTAGAGGTGTCCCCTGGGTGACACCTGTAAAAACTTAGGTGAGTGTATAAGTTCCCTTCTGGGAAGTACTGGCAAGCTGTAGTGAGGCCAGGGAAGGAGACAAAATGTTGCCTTCCAGCACCTACCTTACCTGAGAGCACCTCCATAGACCCCAGTTGTGTGGCAGACCGAATCCTATTTCTCAGGCTGAAGTTTCAGAACAAATGGATAGGTCTTTTTCATAGAAATAAAGAGTGGGGATGTGTTTCAGTCTGCTATCTGTAGTGTCTAGAGGATGACAGCATTCTGAAAATCATTTCTTCAGTTGCTGATTTCCTAGGAATGCAAGGCCCCTGTAGTCACCAGAACCAGGTGATCAAGAAAGGTTCCTCATGAGGTTTTTCATGCCCATTGGCTTTACTAAGGCAGCAGACAAGCGCAGGGCTGGGAAAATTCCACCGTGTTTTGGGGGAAGGAGGAGAGAGGAGGGGCTGCATGTGCTAATGTTAACTAGGTAGAGGGGAGCACAAAAATAATGCAATCCAGTACATCTGTCACCTGAAGGAGAGTCCCAACGAGCCCTTACCCCTCTGGAAGATGCTTTAAGATTAGCAAATCAATCTTGCTCACATATGGAGTAGGGACTTTTCAAACTGTTAACCTTTGTGCTGAACCCTGTGGTGAGTAAATTTGCAGGTGGCCCCTTTAAGAGCAATACCTTAGTTTTCAGCAGCACTTTGGGACTCCTGGTTTTAAGTCCCATTGGTTTGCAAAGTAATACATTTGGGGTCCTCATATATTTGTTATAGGTCCTTAGGGTTGGGCTACCTGATATATGAACCCCTTGCTCATCAAGGAGAAAGTCTGAATTTGTCAGATCCCACCATATGTGGTCACTATGCCATGAGCTGGCTTTTGGGAAGACTACTTCTTTGCCTCTCCTACCTGACCTAATACATCTATTTTATCATTTTCTGTAAAAGAACTGTTCAGCTAGTTTTCTGATTTTTTTTGAGATAATTTTTCCATACATAGTTGTACATCCAGTGTCCATGGGAGAAATTGTGTTCAGAATCTTACTAAATTTTCTCCTTATGTAGCTTCCCTTATAAAAATATTTAATGATTTCCAAAACATGTTAGAATTGTGCAAACCTTTAAGGAAGCAGTGTCCCGAAGAAGATGATGCATGCTCATATAACAGGGCTCAGAAAGAACCAGCAACATCCACATGCAGAGATGAAGGGCTTTCCAAGTCACTGTTCTAGGAATGAGGGCAAACAGTGGTATAAGGTGATATCTACAAGGAGGAAAGACAATAGAACCACAATGAGCCCAAAGTGTAGAGTGGGGGCATGACTCAGAGGTATCAGATTCACAGAATATCAGTATATATACAACTGCTCAAGTTTACTTATAGCAGCTTCATTCTATAAGTAAAAGTCTGTATTTCTTGCAAGTAACCATAAGAGGGCTTGTCTGTACAGGCATGGATGCAGAAGTTCTCTTAGGGCAAAGTTGGTTCAGAGAAGCAAAGGAAAAGGGCCGATCAAGGAATCAAAGAAAAATGTCTTACAGAAGCTTCCCATCTAGTAACAATGAGGAAGAAGAAGATGGGAATTAGAGTTGGGGTACAATCCAGGGCAGTTTCAAACACACGGATCTTTGGCTATAGCCAATAGACCATAATGTTCTGAGTCAATGAGGATTTTGCTTGACTTATAAAGCAAAGCAGATCAGGACTGATGTTCCCAGTCACTCTAATAACATGTTTATGATAATTTGCCTTTTTCTAGTTCCGAACATTTTTTCAGACGCTACACTCTTTAAGTGACATAAGGTTGGTAATCCTTGAAAAATCTTCCAGCATTTAGTTGTTGACAGCCTGGTTCATGGATGGTCTGAAAGGAAAGCCATTAAAGGAATCTCTCAGTGTGAAGAGCTTGAGTAGTACTCCTTTATACTACCAAGTATGAAGGCACCATGGTCTGAGATGAGAATATAGAGGAACTCAGTTAGTAGTAGAGGGTTCAGCTTGATAGTGAAAATCTTAGGAGAAGAAAAATTAGACTATCAGAGAAAAATTTGTCTTTTCCGAGGAAAAAGGAAGGGGCGTGTGTTTAGGCCTATGAGGGTCATACAAAGTGTGAAAATCTCTGTATCTCATAATTCACCAGAAATCATTGATACAGAGAGGTCAGTGAGCAGTCTTTATGTAGAACAGTGACAGGGGAAATGAACCTGTCTTTGTCTATCTGTGAACTCAACAGCAGGACTTTCCTCACCTGCAGATACTACATTTGCTGAACATCCAATATATTATCAATACAAATTGTCAACTGTATATATGGGCCTTACATCAATGAGGAAACTATATATATATATCAAGTTTATATATATAAAACTTGATTGCATCAGACCTCTTTTACCATGGGAAAGGTAGCAGTCGACCCTTGCTACACTGATTCTTAATCCAGTCATGGGTTTGTAGCCCACATTGCCTCCATTAGCTTATTTTTAAAAAGCTTACAGAGGTTCATATTTAATCATATGAAATCAATGCAACCTGGTCTGTTTTACTGAAATACAGCTGATTTTCAATTTATCATATGATTCACCAACTCCACTCCTGGGAATATACCCAGATAAAATTATAATTCAAAAAGATACATACATCTCTATGTTCATAGTAGCCCTGTTCACAGCAGCAACATTGTCTTTGAATAATGCTCATTTTCTGGTGATGGCAGCATGGACAACAAGTATATGATAATGGAACTTTTTGTTGTCCTCGGAAACTGCTATCACAGTGGAAAATGCGGAAGCATTAAAGGTTTCAGTTCAGTTCAGTTCAGTCGTTCAGTCGTGTCCAACTATTTGCAGCTCCATGAATCGCAGCATGCCAGGCCTCCCTGTCCAGCACCAACTCCCAGAGTTCACCCACACTCACGCCCATAGAGTCAGTGATGCCATCCAACCATCTCATCCTCTGTCATCCCCTTCTCCTCCTGCCCCCAATCCCTCCCAGCATCAGAATCTTTTCCAATGAGTCAGCTCTTCACATGAGGTGGCCAAAGTACTGGAGTTTCAGCTTTAGCATCATTCCTTCCAAAGAAATCCCAGGGCTGATCTCCTTCAGAATGGACTGGTTGGATCTCCTTGCAGTCCAAGGGACTCTCAAGAGTTTAGTGAGGACAACTTTTTGAAGATAATATCTACGAGGCTATTCCTCTGTTTTTCAGAATGAAGTATATATGTTGAACCTAATTTCAATACATATGTCTGGGTTCCCATGAGTCTTCTTGATTTCAGAACCAAGAGCATAAAAAAAGGATTGCCCCCTCCCACTATCACTCCCGGGAAATTGTATGTGGAATTTGTGTTGTTCTATCCACAGTTCTAGGCTCAGTATGGTTAGAGGTTCTAGTGCCGGAATTAAAAAGAGGAAGTTCTTTTCCTGGAGTAAGTGTCCACTGAGTCTAAAGATACAATGGCTACCTAGTACTCTTGTTAGACCACTAGGCAAAGAAAGAGTTTTACGCTGGTGCAGATAATCAGAGGACAAAGTTTCTGCTCTACAGTGGGACATGGATAAGTTTGTGAAGAGCCCGGAAAACTTATGCTGCTTTCATACCTGGTGAAAACAGTAAAATGGAAATTAGAACAGCAGGATCTCAATCAGATCAAGTTAACCATTGATTCAAATCCCTCAGGAAAGACTGTGTGAATCGCAAAGCAAACTAAATGGATAGAGGAACTTGAAAAATAAGAGGGAAATCGATAGTGTGTGAATGAAGAGAGAAATGATTAAAATAAGCTACAGCAAGAGGACCAGCTGCAGCAATAGGATCGTGTCTTATTTTGCTTTGAATGTTTATTTGCAGAAATTGAAGCTGGCTATCAGTGAGAAGTGTAGTAACAGAGTGGATTCACAGTGGACCACGATCAGTCTTGTGTGGTGACAGGAGTGAACTGTAGCCGACGTGGTTGATATACTCCCCCTATTGCCTTGGCCCACCTCTGAATATTCTTCAATCGCAAGGGGCAAGTACCAGTGCTTTGGTTGCTCACAGACCAGCTTAATCACCTCCATCTTTCTGCTTCTCTTCCTTAGAGCCTGAGAGCTTGCCTCTGGAACTTGGTCAGACTTTCCCCAGGACAGCCAAGAAGTGCCAGTAATGAAGACCTCTAGGAGCAATCCACAGTTGATAAAGTACTGGCTGGTGGATAAACATATCAGCATTCTCATCTCTCCATTCTTTATGATACTTCTCAGAGTTTCTGCTATAACTGGGCCACTATTGCCAACAGTGGAAACTTGCTCATTACCATGCATTTATCATCTTTTCTTAATCCACAGTTTCACCTTCTTTATTCCCTGACCTTTGATTTCTGAGATCACCTTGAAAATAAAACACTTGCCTCTAAAATCCTGTCTAAAGGTCCACATCTGGGGAAATTCAAACTAAGACTTAATTCAAGACACAGTCCCTGATATTAAAATAAATAAATAAATATTGGCTGTAAATATTTAAAATGCATATTATGCATCATGGACCCATTCTGTTAACACTAAGACTTTTTTTTAATTTATTTATTTTAATTGGAGGCTAATTACTTTACAATATTGTATTGGTTTTGTCATACATCAACATGAATCCGCCACGGGTGTATGCGTGTTCCACATCCTGAAGCCCCCTCCCACCTCCCTCCCCGTACCATCCCTCTGGGTTGTTCTAGTGCACCAGCCCCGAGCATCCTGTATCCTGCATCTAACCTGGACTGGAGATTCGTTTCTTATATGATATTATACATGTTTCAATGCCATTCTCCCAAATCATCCCACCCTCTTCCTCTTCCACAGAGTCCAAAAGACTGTTCTATACATCTGTGTCTCTTTTGCTGTCTCACATACAGGGTTATCATTACCATCTTTCTAAAGTCCATATATATGTGTTAGTATACTGTATTGGTGTTTTTCTTTCTGGCTTACTTCACTCTGTATAATAGGCTCCAGTTTCATCCACCTCATTAGAACTGATTTAGATAAAGAATTCTGAATAATGATAGTGAAATTGATCCAAAAACTTGAAATCAAAATGGAATCACGGATAAAAAGCCTGGAGACAAGGATTGAGAAGATGCAAGAAAGTTTTAACAAGGACCTAGAAGAAATAAAAAAGAGTCAATATATAATGAATAATGCAGTAAATGAAATTAAAAACACTCTGGAGGCAAAAAATAGTAGAATAACAGAGGCAGAAGATAGGATTAGTGAATTAGAAGATAGAATGGTAGAAATAAATGAATCAGAGAGGAAAAAAGAAAAACGAATTAAAAGAAATGAGGACAATCTCAGAGACCTCCAGGACAATATTAAATGCTACCACATTCGAATCATAGGGATCCCAGAAGAAGAAGACAAAAAGAAAGACCATGAGAAAATACTTGAGGAGATAATAGTTGAAAACTTCCCTAAAATGGGGAAGGAAATAAGCACTCAAGTCCAAGAAACCCAGAGAGTCCCAAACAGGATAAACCCAAGGCAAGACACATATTAATCAAATTAACAAAGATCAAACACAAAGAACAAATATTAAAAGCAGCAAGGGAAAAACAACAAATAACACACAAGGGAACTCCCATAAGGATAACAGCTGATCTTTCATTAGAAACTCTTCAAGCTAGGAGGGAATGGCAAGACATACTTAAAGTGATGGAAGAAAATAACCTACAGCCCAGATTATTGTACCCAGCAAGGATCTCATTCAAATATGAAGGAGAAATCAAAAGCTTTACAGACAAGCAAAAGCTGAGAGAATTCAGCACCACCAAACCAGCTCTCCAACAAATACTAAAGGATATTCTTTAGACAGAAAACACAAAAACAGTGTATAAATTAGAACCCAAAACAATAAAGTAAATGGCAACGGGATCATACTTATCAGTAATTACCTTAAACGTAAATGGGTTGGATGCCCCAACCAAAAGACAAAGAGTGGCTGAATGGATACAAAAACAAGACCCCTACATATGTTGTCTACAAGAGACCCACCTCAAAACAAGGGACACATACAGACTGAAAGTGAAGGACTGGAAAAAGATTTTCCATGCAAATAGGGACCAAAAGAAAGCAGGAGTAGCAATACTCATATCAGATAAAATAGACTTTAAAACAAAGGCTGTGAAAAGAGACAAAGACGGTCACTACATAATGATCAAAGGATCAATCCAAGAAGAAGATATAACAATTATAAATATATATGCACCCAACATGGGAGCACCGCAATATGTAAGACAAATGTTAAGAAGTATGAAAGGAAAAATTAACAATAACACAAAAATAGTGGGAGACTTTAATACCCCACTCACACCTATGGATAGATCAACTAAACAGAAAATTAACAAGGAAACACAAACTTTAAATGATACAATAGACCAGTTAGACCTAATTGATATCTATAGGACATTTCATCCCAAAACAATGAATTTCACCTTTTTCTCAAGCACACATGGAACCTTCTCCAGGATAGATCACATCCTGGGCCATAAAGCTAGCCTTGGTAAATTCAAAAAAAAAATAGAAATCATTCCAAGCATCTTTTCTGACCACAATGCAGTAAGATTAGATCTAAATTACAGAAGAAAAACTATTAAAAATTCCAACATATGGAGGCTGAACAACACGCTGCTGAATAACCAACAAATCACAGAAGAAATCAAAAAAGAAATCAAAATTTGCATAGAAATGAATGAAAATGAAAACACAACAACCCAAAACCTGTGGGACACTCTAAAAGCAGCCCTGAGGGGAAAGTTCATAGCAATACAGGCATACCTCAAGAAACAAGAAAAAAGTCAAATAAATAACCTAACTCTACACCTAAAGCAACTAGAAAAGGAAGAAATGAAGAACCCCAGGGTTAGTAGAAGGAAAGAAATCTTAAAAATTAGGGCAGAAATAAATGCAAAAGAAACAAAAGAGACCATAGCAAAAATCAACAAAGCCAAAAGATGGTTCTTTGAAAGGATAAATAAAATTGACAAACCATTAGCCAGACTCATCAAGAAACAAAGGGAGAAAAATCAAATCAATAAAATTAGAAATGAAAATGGAGAGATCACAACAGACAACACAGAAATACAAAGGATCATAAGAGACTACTATCAACAGTTATATGCCAATAAAATGGACAACATGGAAGAAATGGACAAATTCTTAGAAAAGTACTACTTTCCAAAACTGGACCAGGAAGAAATAGAAAATCTTAACAGACCCATCACAAGCATGGAAATTGAAACTGTAATCAAAAATCTTCCAGCAAACAAAAGCCCAGGTCCAGACGGCTTCACAGCTGAATTCTACCAAAAATTTAGAGAAGAGCAAACACCTATCCTACTCAAACTCTTCCTGAACATTGCAGAGGAAGGTAAACTTCCAAACTCATTCTATGAGGCCACCATCACTCTAATACCAAAACCTGACAAAGATCCCACAAAAAAAGAAAACTACAGGCCAATATCACTGATGAACATAGATGCAAAAATCCTTAACAACATTCTAGCAATCAGAATCCAACAACACATTAAAAAGATCATACACCATGACCAAGTGGGCTTTATCCCAGGGATGCAAGGATTCTTCAATATCCACAAATCAATCAATGTGATACACGACATTAACAAATTAAAAAAATAAAAACCATATGATTATCTCAATAAAGGCAGAGAAAGCCTTTGACAAAATTCAACATCCATTTATGATAAAAACTCTCCAGAAAGCAGGAATAGAAGGAACATACCTCAACATAATAAAAGCTATATATGACAAACCCACAGCAAACATTATCCTCAATGGTGAAAAATTGAAAGCATTTCCTCTAAAGTCAGGAACAAGACAAGGGTGCCCACTTTCACCATTACTATTCAACATAGTTTTGGAAGTTTTGGCCACAGCAATCAGAGCAGAAAAAGCAATAAAAGGAATCCAAATTGGAAAAGAAGAAGTAAAACTCTCACTGTTTGCAGACGACATGATCCTCTACATAGAAAACCCTAAAGACTCCACCAGAAAATTACTAGAACTAATCAATGACTATAGGAAAGTTGCAGGATATAAAATCAACATACAGAAATCCCTTGCATTCCTATACACTAATAATGAGAAAACAGAAAGAGAAATTAAGGAAACAATTCCATTCACCATTGCAACGAAAATAATAAAATACTTAGGAATATATCTACCTAAAGAAACTAAAGACCTATATATAGAAAACTATAAAACACTGATGAAAGAAATCAAAGAGGGCATTAATAGATGGAGAAATATACCATGTTCATGGATTGGAAGAATCAATATAGTGAAAATGAGTATACTACCCAAAGCAATTTATAGATTCAATGCAATCCCTATCAAGCTACCAACGGTATTCTTCACAGAGCTAGAACAAAAAATTTCACAATTTGTATGGAAATACAAAAAACCTCGAATAGCCAAAGCGATCTTGAGAAAAAAGAATGGAACTGGAAGAATCAACCTACCTGACTTCAGGCTCTACTACAAAGCCACAGTCATCAAGACAGTATGGTACTGGCACAAAGACAGAAATATAGATCAATGGAACAAAATAGAAAGCCCAGAGATAAATCCATGCACCTATGGACACCTTATCTTTGACAAAGGAGGCAAGAATATACAATGGATTAAAGACAATCTCTTTAACAAGTGGTGCTGGGGAAACTGGTCAACCACTTGTAAAAGAATGAAACTAGAACACTTTCTAACACCATACACAAAAATAAACTCAAAATGGATTAAAGATCTAAACGTAAGACCAGAAAATATAAAACTCCTAGAGGAGAACATAGGCAAAACACTCTCCTACATACATCACAGCAGGATACTCTATGACCCACCTCCCAGAATATTGGAGGCAAAAATTTTTGCAAAAGCAAAAATAAACAAATTGGACCTAATTAAACTTAAAAGCTTCTGCACAACAAAGGGAACTATTAGCAAGGTGAAAAGACAGCCTTCAGAATGGGAGAAAATAATAGCAAATGAAGCTACTAACAAACAACTAATCTCAAAAATATACAAGCAACTCCTGCAGCTCAATTCCAGAAAAATAAATGACCCAATCAAAAAATGGGCCAAAGAACTAAACAGACATTTCTCCGAGGAACACAAATAGATGGCTAACAAACACATGAAAAGATGCTCAACATCACTCATTATCAGAGAAAGGCAAATCAAAACCACTATGAGGTATCATTTCACGCCAGTCAGAATGGCTGCGATCCAAAATTCTACAAGCAATAAATGCTGGAGAGGGTGTGGAGAAAAGACAACCCTCTTCCACTGTTGGTGGGAATGCAAACTAGTACAGCCACTATGGAGAACAGTGTGGAGATTCCTTAAAAACCTGGAAATAGAACTGCCTTATGATCCAGCAATCCCCCTGCTGGGCATACACACTGAGGAAACCAGAAGGGAAAGAGACACGTGTACCCCAATGTTCATCGCAGCATTGTTTATAATAGCCAGGACATGGAAGCAACCTAGATGTCCATCAGCAGATGAATGGATAAGAAAGCGGTGGTACATATACACAATGGAGTATTACTCAGCTATTAAAAAGAATACATTTGAATCAGTTCTAATGAGGTGGATGAAACTGAAGCCTATTATACAGAGTGAAGTAAGCCAGAAAGAAAAATACCAATACAGTATACTAACGCATATATATGGACTTTAGAAAGATGGTAACAATAACCCTGTATACGAGACAGCAAAAGAGACACTGATGTATAGATCAGTCTTATGGACTCTGCGGGAGAGGGAGAGGGTGGGAAGATTTGGGAGAATGGCATTGAAACATGAATAATATCATGTATGAAATGAGTCACCAGTCCAGGTTCTATGCACAATACTGGACTCTTGGGGATGGTGCACTGGGACGACCCAGAGGGATGGTATGGGGAGGGAGGAGGGAGGAGGGTTCAGGATGGGGAACACATGTATACCTGTGGTGGATTCATTTCTATATTTGGCAAAACCAATACAATACTGTAATGTTTAAAAATAAAATAAAATTAAAAAAAATAAAATAAAAGTGTAAAGATAGGGCTAGCTTGAGGTAAAAAAAAAAAAAAAGAACTGATTCAAATGCATTCTTTTTAATAGCTGAGTAATACTCCATTGTGTACATGTACCACAGCTTTCTTATCCATCCATCTGCTGATGGACATCTAGGTTGCTTCCATGTCGTGGCTATTATAAACAATGCTGCGATGAACATTGGGGTACACGTGTCTCTTTCCCTTCTGGTTTCCTCAGTGTGTATGCCCAGCAGGGGGATTGCTGGATCATAAGGCAGTTCTATTTCCAGGTTTTTAAGGAATCTTCACGCTGTTCTCCATAGTGGCTGTACTAGTTTGCATTCCCACCAACAGTGTAAGAGGGTTGCCTTTTCTCCACGCCCTCTCCAGCATTTATTGCTTCTAGACTTTTGGATCACAGCCATTCTGACTGGCATGAAATGATACCTCATTGTGGTTTTGATTTGCATTTCTCTGATAATGAGTGATGTTGAGCATCTTTTCATGTGTTTGTTAGCCATCTGTATGTCTTCTATGGAGAAACGTCTATTTAGTTCTTTGGCCCATTTTTTGATTGGGTCATTTATTTTTCTGGAATTGAGCTGCAGGAGTTGCTTGTGTATTTTTGAGATTAGTTGTTTGTCAGTTGCTTCATCTGCTATTATTTTCTCCCATCCTGAAGGATGTCTTTTCACCTTGCTTATAGTTTCCTTTGTGCAAAAGCTTTTAATTTTAATTAGGTCCCATTTGCTTATTTTTCCTTTTATTTCCAATATTCTGGGAGGTGGGTCATAGAGGATCCTGCTGTGATTTATGTTGGAGTGTTTTGCCTATGTTCTTCTTTGGAGTTTTCTTAATAATCTCACATACAAGCCTGTATATATATATATATATATATATATATATATATATATATATATATGATATAAAGTTAGGGTAAATTTTGTGGAGCGGACAGGAAAAAGTTATTTATAATGAAGAAAAACTTAATGTGCCCTCCAGTTCTTCAGAGAAATATTTAATCATGGAAGACAGTGGAGCAAAACTTAGATGATTCTCTACAAATAGAAGCCAAGTGTCTAATATGATAATAAGACTGTTTTTAACAATAAAAACTTCAGGATAAGAGTTCTTGAAGTAAGTTCCTATCTTTCTAATGAGCTTCTCTTTATGAAACTCTGAAAGAATAAGCTCAAGAAATGATTTATCCACAGTGACATGCACAAGATGGCAGACTAGGAAGCTCTAGGTCCTTATTGACCCATGGAGACACAAGTTAATAACAATTCATTAACCACATGTAGCAGCTATGGAAAATGGTGGGTCCTTAAAAAATTAAAAATACAGTTACTTTATTATCCAACGATCCCATTCTGGTTGAATATACAAAAGAATTGGACACAGAATCTCAAAGAGATATTTGTACACTCATCTTCCCTGCAATTTTATTTGTAATAGCTAAGAAAAAGAAATAAGTATCTACTGACAGATTATTTGATAAAGAAAATGTAGCATATGAGTATCTCAGAATATCATTCAGTATTAAAAGAGGTTAACCCATCACATGCTACAGCATGAATGAGTTTTAAAAACACTGAGCCTTCAGTGACAAAAAATTAAACAGTGTATATTTCCACTTATATGAAGTATCCAGAGTATTCAAACTCATATCAGTAGAAAGCAGAGGATGGTTCCAGGGCTAGCTGAAGCATGGGAGGAGCATTTGTTATTTGATGAGTATAGAGTTTTTGTTTTGCAACATTTAAAAAATATGAAGATTAATCAATCTTCACAACAACATGAATATACCTAATCTTGAACTCTACATTTAAAAATAGCTAAATTTTATGGTATGTGTGTTTTGCCACAACAATTTATTTAAAGATAAATAATGTCATTATTGAAAAAGTTAATGAAACACAAAGTCTGTAGTTTAATAGTATTGTACCAAAGTAATTTCTGTTTTGTTTTGTTACTTGTGCTATGGCTATGTAAGATGATAACATTAAGGGCAGCTTGGTAAGCAGAATTATTTTAGAAAAAAGAAAGGAAAAGTAAATATTTAATTTTTTCTTAATTTAAATGTTACTGTAAATATTTAATTGACTCAAAGCTGATCACAGACATAATAAATTAAAAGCCTAAGACTATAGTTTTATAATTGTTAATAGCTTTTTATCTTCTAAAAGAAAACATGATAAAAAAGTGTATGATTGTGGGTTATGTAACTATTTTTTGATATTACACAACAATCATCTACAAAAGAAGATAGATTAGACTTCCTTAAAAATTGTATTTAATTGCAACATTTTTAATTTATTTATTTTAGTTGGAGGCTACTTACTTTACAATATTGTAGTGGTTTTTGCAATACATTGACATGAATCAGCCATGGGTGTACATGTGTTCCTCATCCTGAACCCCCCTCCCACCTCCCTCCCCATCCCATCCCTCTGGGTCATCCCAGGGCACCAACCCTGAGCACCCTGTGTTTAAATACATATAGTTTGTTTTATTTTCAATTACACTTCAAGGAAGAGATCTTAAAAAATGAAATAATAATATAAAAAAGTGAGTGACTTATGAACAAGCAAAGGAAATGGTGGTGGTTGTTTAGCTATAGAATTAAGACTGCAACAAATGTGAAGATTAGGGAACAAAAACAGTATGTACAGTTGAATCTTAAGCAACTTGGGTCTGAGCTGCTGCTTGCATCCACTTATACACAGGTTAATGCCCCAAGGCACAATTCCCACATTTTTCAAGGGCCAATTGGAAATATATATCATGATTGGGAAAAAATGATGCAACAAATAATATTTAGTAGAGAAATCTGTTTTAAAAATGGGATGTGATATACATTCTCTGACCATATGTCCCACAACAAGATAAACTATCTACATTTGGAAGTTGGGAGAAGACTAATTAAACACCCATGTTTAATTGCTCAAATGTAAATAACAAGAAAGAACTATTAGTGATTATAAAATCATGGAAGCTAAGTAAGAAAAAAGAAAGAAAGCAGTAATGTTGTTGTTTGCAGTAGAAAAATAAAGGATCCTGCATTGAAAAAGGAGAGAACTAAGGGTGTCGTGTGGTGTGGAGTGTGTATGTGAGAGACAGAAAAAAAGAGAGGGATATTGAAAAAGAGAGCTTGTTTCTCTGGTATTTTGGAAGATTATAAGCTACTGAAAGTATTAGGGTTCTCCAGAGAAACAGGATCAAAGAGATTATTTGTTCAACCACCTACCCATCCATCCATCCACCCACTTATTTGTTCAGTTGTTTGTTTAATGAATTGGCTCATAAATCTGTGGAGAACTGGTGAGTCCAAAATCTGAAGGGAGTGGTGGCAGGCTGGTGATTCAGAGAAGAGCAGACATCTAATTTGTTGGCAGAATTCCTTGTTGCTCAGGGGCGATCAGTTTTTATTCGATTCAGTCCTTCAACTGATTGGATGATTCTACTGACATTACAGGGAACGATTTGCCATACTCGGTGTCCATCAGTTTAAATGTTCTGCTGGGCTATCTGCAGTATCTGTGGTGGCGCCTGGCAGGATGTGCTGCTTCTCTCTCCTGTGAAATTTTCACTTCCCTATACTGCAGAGGAGATCTTCAAGTAGCTCACACAGCCTGCCTTTTCTGTCAAGGAAACACAAAAAAGCCAGAGAAGCATGCATCTTGAAATGACACTGAACTCTTTCTGGTTGTGTGTGCCTGGTTTTAATAATTCTATTATATCAAATACTCAGTCTTCTCATTCATGCATGCATGTGTGCTAGGTCACTTCAGTCATGTCCCACTCTCTGTGACCCTGTGGACTGTAGCCCACCAGGCTCTTCTGTCCATGGGGATTCTCCAGGCAAGAATCCTGGAATGGGTTGCCATGCCCTCCTCCAGGGGATCTTCCCAACCCAGGAATCAAATCCAGGTCACTTATGTCTACTGCACTGGCAGGAGAGTTCTTTGTTACTATCAATGGGAAGCCCCCTCCCACCACAGTCCCAGCCATCCCAATCTCCACCACCTACTCATCTCTGAAGTCTCCACTTAGAGACGAAGAGACAGTGCAGAATGATAAGGACATTTGCACAAGAATCACATTAGAGAAAACCATCGGAAATCTTCTTCCCTTGAAATACATTATTCATCCCCATTATACGGTGAATAACATGAGATTATAGTTTCCCACAGTCAAACTTTCTAAATGCCCTAAACCCAGTGATAATTGTTCCAGGTTAATTTGTTATGAATACATTTATATACAAATGAAACATTCTCTGTTAAGTAACAGACTTTGACTTTCATTTCCAGGAATGTACACTTGCTTTATTACATTAAACTTTCTTTGTGAACATTAGAGGAGATGGATATAAATTTTTGTTTTTAATTTGTTGACGTCATTGGAAACACCAAGCCAGGCAAGCCTTGAAAGGCCAATTTTACAGCATGAGGGAAATGAGCTGATCCAGAAACTTAGCAGTGGTTTGCCTCTTCAGTCCTTTGATGAGTGTGGCATGCCCAAAGACTGAGAAAGTTGAGTGTTGCATTTTGCAGTCTTACAAAGAAGGTGGACTCATATCAAACCTCACAATGAAATCTAAACTTGAATCAACTCAGTCTTGGTCTGTATTATGAGGATCTGCCACTAACCTAGGAAAGGTCAAGAATCCAAGATGCTAAGATTTAATGAGACGTACCAGACTTTACTCTTCAAGGAGAGCAGAAGTTAGCTCTAGAGAGGATGCTATTGGAAAGCGGGTCAATTCTATGATTGAGATTTCAGTACATCTCTATATGGGGGAAAGTAGAATGAAAATAAAGTTGTAAAACTCACTCATTTTGGCTGCCCCATGTTCCAACAGTATCCACTCCAGAACAAACTTCTACTTTCTTAGATCTTCCACCAAATCAACCAATCAAAGCCCGAATGCTGTGATGGGCTCTCAGTTATACTCTTTTAACAGATCCATGGTGCTCCACAGTATACGTCTCCTTCATGGCAATGAGTAAACAGCCCACCTTGTCCAAATGCAAGTTTAACCATTGTAGTCTTTCTCTGGAGGGCGTCAAAGGGTAAAAGTGTAACTTGCCACCACTAATTTTATGTGTGTGTGTGTGTGTGTGTATATATATATATATATAATATTATATATATTATATATTTATAATTTATATGTATTATGTAATATAAATAGTATATATAATATATTATATACAATATATAATTATATATAATATAATATTATAATATATTACAATACAATAAATAATATGTATAATATAATATATAATATATAATATATATTATAATAAAATAATATATATTATATAATATATAAACTATTATAATATTATATTATAATATATATTATACCATATATAATATATTATACTATATATATTCACATTTAATTATTGATTCAAAGACTGTTTGCTATGGAATTCATTGATATAACTACCATAAATTATTAAATGGGAGACTCTAAACTGTGGTGGAATTGTGTATAGATGGCAAATCAGATTTCTGGATTGAAATTACAGCTGTAATTTATTAACTCAGTGATTCTGTAAACTGGGCTTCCCTGGTGGCTCAGACAGTAAAGAGCCTGCCCACAATACATGAGACCTTGGTTCACTTCCTGGGTCAGGAAAATCCCCTGGAGAAGGACATGGCAACCCACTCTTATATTCTTGCCTGGAAAATCCCATGGGTGAAGGAGCCTGGTGGGCTACAGTCCATGGAGTTGCACAGATTTGGACATGACTGAGCAACTAACACTTTCACTTTCTTTATTGTAATCTCAGGCAAGATACCTAATTTTCTTCTTAAAATAAGAATATTAGTAATCTAGCAAATAAAAGCACATGTTGATAAGTTAAACAAGTTTAGCTAAATAACAATTATATGTCCATTTCTTTGTTTTAAGTGTGTCTCATGCAATACTTGGAAAATACAGTAAAAATTAATTCACTGTTTATCTGAAATTCAGTTTACTGATATCCGCCATAGACTGAATGTTTATGTTCCCCCTAAAATCATATGTTGAAACCACAGCATGATGGTATTAGGAGAGCCCTCCTGAATGGTATTTGTGGTTTTATAATAGATATCTCAGAGATACTCCTTACCCCTTTCACCCTGTAAAAACAGACAAAAGACACAGTCTATGAAATAGGAAGCAGGTTTTCAGCAGCTCAAACAGACTAAAACAACACTCCACATCTTACACGATTCTGTTAACGTGAGTTAACAGTAAGCCATACTATTGTGAAGATGTTTTATTTTTTCATTTTAATTCTCCATATTTTTAAGATCTCTGAAAGTTTTAAAAATCAGTTTCTTCTTGAAATAGACAATCTTGGTGTCTTAATTTTAAGCAGTAATCATGATCTTCCTAAAACTGTTTCAAGATGAGAGCAGATACTAAGTATTTGCTCAATGAATAGACTCAGGCTGACCACTCACAGCTGTACAGGCAGACAGCATTGCATATATTTTTTTAAAAGCTCTCACTGTTTGCAGATGACATGATCCTCTACATAGAAAACCCTAAAGACTCCACCAGAAAATTACTAGAACTAATCAATGACTATAGTAAAGTTGCAGGATATAAAATCAACACACAGAAATCCCTTGCATTCCTATACACTAATAATGAGAAAACAGAAAGAGAAATTAAGGAAACAATTCCATTCACCATTGCAACGGAAAGAATAAAATACTTAGGAATATATCTACCTAAAGAATCTAAAGACCTATATATAGAAAACTATAAAACACTGGTGAAAGAAATCAAAGAGGACACTAACAGATGGAGAAATATACCATGTTCATGGATTGGAAGAATCAATATAGTGAAAATGAGTATACTACCCAAAGCAATCTATAGATTCAATGCAATCCCTATCAAGCTACCAACAGCATTCTTCACAGAGCTAGAACAAATAATTTCACAATTTGTATGGAAAAACAAAAAACCTCGAATAGCCAAAGCGATCTTGAGAAAGAAGAATGGAACTGGAGGAATCAACCTACCTGACTTCAGGCTCTACTACAAAGCCACAGTTATCAAGACAGTATGGTACTGGCACAAAGACAGAAATATAGATCAATGGAACAAAATAGAAAGCCCAGAGATAAATCCACGCACATATGGACACCTTATCTTCGACAAAGGAGGCGAGAATATACAATGGATTAAAGACAATCTCTTTAACAAGTGGTGCTGGGAACTCTGGTCAACCACTTGTAAAAGAATGAAACTAGAACACTTTCTAACACCATACACAAAAATAAACTCAAAATGGATTAAAGATCTAAATGTAAGACCAGAAACTATAAAACTCCTAGAGGAGAACATAGGCAAAACACTCTCTGACATACATCACAGCAGGATCCTCTATGAACCACCTCCCAGAATATTGGAAATAAAAGCAAAAATAAACAAATGGGACCTAATTAACCTTAAAAGCTTCTGCACATCAAAGGAAACTATCAGCAAGGTGAAAAGACAGCCTTCAGAATGGGAGAAGATAATAGCAAATGAAGCAACTGACAAACAACTAATCTCGAGAATATACAAGCAACTCCTACAGCTCAACTCCAGAAAAATAAATGACCCAATCAAAAAATGGGCCAAAGAACTAAATAGACATTTCTCCAAAGAAGACATCCAGATGGCTAACAAACACATGAAAAGATGCTCAACATCACTCATTATCAGAGAAATGCAAATCAAAACCACTATGAGGTACCATTTCACACCAGTCAGAATGGCTGCGATCCAAAAGTCTACAGGTAATAAATGCTGGAGAGGGTGTGGAGAAAAGGGAACCCTCTTACACTGTTGGTGGGAATGCAAACTAGTACAGCCACTATGGAGAACAGTGTGGAGATTCCTTAAAAAACTGGAAATAGACATGCCTTATGATCCAGCAATCCCACTGCTGGGCATACACACTGAGAAAACCAGAAGGGAAAGAGACACGAGTACCCCAATGTTCATCGCAGCACTGTTTATAATAGCCAGGACATGGAAGCAACCTAGATGTCCATCAGCAGATGAATGGATAAGAAAGCTGTGGTACATATACACAATGGAGTATTATTCAGCCATTAAAAAGAATACATTTGAATCAGTTCTAATGAGGTGGATGAAACTGGAGCCTATTATACAGAGTGAAGTAAGCCAGAAAGAAAAACACCAATACAGTATACTAACGCATATATATGGAATTTAGAAAGATGGTAACAATAACCCTGTGTACGAGACAGCAAAAGAGACACTGATGTATAGAACAGTCTTATGGACTCTGTGGGAGAGGGAGAGGGTGGGAAGATTTGGGAGAATGGCATTGAAACATGTAAAATATCATGTATGAAATGAGTTGCCAGTCCAGGTTCGATGCACGATACAGGATGCTTGGGGCTGGTGCACTGGGACGACCCAGAGGGATGGAATGGGGAGGGAGAAGGGAGGAGGGCTCAGGATGGGGAACACGTGTATACCTGTGGTGGATTCATTTTGATATTTGGCAAATCTAATACAGTTATGTAAAGTTTAAAAATAAAATAAAATTTAAAAAAAAAAAAAAAAAAAAAAAAATAAATAAATAAATAAATAAATAAAAGGAAATAGTTTCTGCTCCATGAACAGAAGTCAGCACATTCTGCTGCTTAGTGTCGATGGAAGAGTCCCAGTTTTGAGTCAGCTGTGGGTGGTGGCCTAGCCACTTCTTTCCTCCTTCATGCACAGACATGTGGTAAACTCCATTTGTCTAGAACTGTATTGTCTATCTTTCTGAAGCTTTAAATAGAAAACAAACTTAAGGTTGCCAAAGGGAAAAGTGAGGGGTTTGAGATTAATATCTACAGACTGTTATATACAAAATACTTAAGCAACAAGGATTTACTGCATAGCACAGGGAACTATACTCAATATTTTGTAATGACCTATAATGGAAAACAATCGTAAAAATAATACATATTTGTATATATTATATATATGTTTATGTATGTATCTGAATCACTTCACTGTATTCTTGAAACTAAATCAACATTGTTAATTATATTTCAATAAATTTTTTTAAAAAGAAAAATTCATATTTATCCTAACATATACAAAACTAAAAATAATGAGTTTATTTCCTTAATTGATAAAAGTGATCACAATACTAATCTACCAGAGTTGAAAGGATTACATTAGTATATACTTATATGTGGGCTTTCCTGGTGCCTCAGAGGGTAAAGAATCTGCCTGCAATGCGGGAGACCTGGCTTCAGTCCCTGAGTTGGGAAGATCCCCTGGAGGAGAGCATGGCAACCCACTCCAGTATGCTTGCCTGCAGAATCCCCATGGATAGAGGAGCCTGGCAGGTTACACTCCATGGGGTTGCAGAGTTGGACATGACTGAGTGACTTAGCACAACACAGCATACATGTGTATGTTAGCTATGTACAGAAATATCGCATAAACTTAGATACACTTCACTCAAACATAAAGACACACATGTGTACACACGTCATTTTATATACATTTTCTTTTCTTTTTTTTTTTTAATTTTTGCTTTTATTTCCAATATTCTGGGAGGTGGGTCACAGAGGATCCTGCTATGATGTATGTCAGAGAGTGTTTTGCCTATGTTCTCCTCTAGGAGTTTTAAGACCAGAAACTATATTCATTTTCTTTTCAGCTTTTTTGCGATCATAACCCCTAACCAATCCCTACACCATAACCCTAAGTTACCATCTGAGTTCTACCATGCTCTTCTGCTCTTTCTTACATTGGCTACTATCTCCATCTAGTAGGACTTTCTCAGATTTTCAATATAATCTCAAACTTAGGGTAAATTGGCAGAATAATACAATGAATTTCTGTATATCTTTTATCATCTTTGTTTTCCATTATTTGCCTTACCTTCTCCACTCCCTTGAAACATTTGAAGGTAATTTTTGGAAAGAATTCATCTCTTTTCTCTGGCACTTCAGAGCACATTTCCTAAAAACAAGAACAAACACATTTTCTTGTATTTTACCATAAATTTCTGCTTTTACATGGATGCTCAGTAAGCCATTTATTTTAGAAACACTTGAGAAGATACTGATCTGATAAATCACCTGCATGTTTCTGAGTCTGCATTAGTTCTGCTAAATCAAAATCTTTAGGAATAAGGCCCAGGAATTTTAACATATTTCCAATCTAGGTTGCATTGCTTTGAGGTTGCTAGTGTAGAGAGCTAAAAATAAACAATAACAACAAAAAGCACAATCTTATGGCTCAATTTTGCTATATAAAACATGGGGAGGCCAGTCACAACCAGAAGGTAATGTGTGTAAGAAAAGGAAGCCAATGGATTCTATGACATGTGCCTCAGAACCAGAGAATTACATTTCTTACATCAAAAGTTTTCTTAATATCACAAAAGATTAAGTGCATTTTATTTTTTAAGTGGTGCAAGAAATCCATCAAAAATTAATCCATGAACAATAATTTAAATATTGAGTCTCCTGGATACTTTATTTTCATGGATCATTCTTTTCTATTCTGGAATTCAAGATGGGCTTTCATCCACAGCTATCAATTTTGTAGTGCATTTGGTGACAGGATAGTATCGCTAATTCCTGTGAGTACATGAAGCACCATTATGCAGTGCCTCAGCCACTTTTCTTCATGTCTGCTGAGATAGAAGGAGGAAAACTGGATTTTGTCTGCCATAGATGGTATTAAGCTGGATTTAGTGGCAATACTGGGACTCTAGGATTAGATTGTTTTCAAAATGAAAGTCTCATCTGTGGGGGCTGTCAGTAAAGTGCTGAATTCATCTATTCATTCCAGGACATTTTTTCACTTGAAGCACATTACAGTGAGAGTGGGAGGTTTCACAATTCCTTTCATTTTCCTAGACATCTTTAAACAAGGTAGGGCTCCTCGAGCATGTTAAAACAGAGCCTTTTGAGAAAAGGAAGGACCCGGACTTGGTCCTGCCTTTACCTGGCGCCAGGGGTCCAGAGTTGGCCAGAGCTGCCCAATATACACAGGGGGCGCTCAGCATGTGTTTGTAGAGGCAAAATGTTGAATGCATAATACTCAAGAGTTCTCACCAGATTTATTTTTTCCTTTCATTTATATAGAAAGGACATTTCCACTGTAGATTTTTTTACAGTGACACAGACACATTGAAAAATAGGCTTTATGCTTTCCATGATTAAAAAGACATTTTCCCCCAGACATATCAAATATTTTACATTTCCATTACATTCCCATTTAGATCTTCCTAATGTCTTATAATTTTGATATGAAATTTAAAGAACTAAACTATCTCACCATTACTTTTTAAACTCAAAAACTCCTTGCTTTGAATTTTGACAGCATTTTGAACTTCTTCTCATGTTTGGATTTTATGATGACTTAAACACATATATGTTGATTCCGTATACTATATTATATATATTCTAGACTATATAATAATCACATCAGTAAGAATTATAACATTATCCTTGCTCTTGGAGTCCAGTTTCGAGAGGTTTTTAACCCCTCTATCAATCCAGTTATGAATTAGATATCTTTATTTACTCCAAAACAAGCAACCAAAATAATAACCGATTCTGGTAACAGGTTTTATTGTATTATGAGTGTTTATCAAACCCATCTGAATTCTGAATAGTGCAGGATTATTATTTTTTCCAGGGAAGAAAGAATGTGTGTCACTAATTTAAAAAAAGACACATTTTAAAAAAGAAGTATTTGAAGCCATTGTTATTGGTTTATATATGGATGGTGGTGGTGGTGGTGTGTATGTGTGTTTTTACATTGGGAGTAGTAGGGTATTAATCTTCATTGACAGGCAATTATGTAATTGCATTTCTTGGGACCAGCCTGGCCTGTCACTTCAGACTGCAGTTATATCACATTCAAACTGTTGGCAATACAGTGAGTTATACCCTAATGGCAAATAGAAGATAAAGATATATTCTTAGTCTTAATTTGTCAGGATGCCATTATCCAGGGTAAGAGAATACAAAAAGGAAGCAGGCAAAAGGTGGCTTCAGTAAGTCTCAACCTACCAATCTGTTCCTATCTGCTCTTTGGCAAAATCCTTCCAAAACCTTCCTTTTAAAAAATACACAGAAACCTAGCTCTATCTTTTAAAAGTCTGTTTATCAAAATGGAAGAATACAAAGTATTAGTAATTCTTAATTGTGAAATTTATGTCCTTTTAGGTACTAAAATACAACAGAAATTCAGTACATGGATTTTCTTTAAATTCTTCATATAGCATCATATGAGAATGACAATACTTAAGTGCCATGTTTAGGATTATTCTTATCATTTTCTCATCAATAAATTGCGTTAGTCTGCTTGGACTAATAATTGAACATCACAGCCTGGGTTACTGTATTAAATACCATAAATGTATTTCTCACCCTTCTGGAAGCTGAAGTCCCAAATGCAGGTTCAACAGGGTTCCACGTCTGATGAGAACTCTCTCCTTCCCTTGTAGATAGAGATGCAGTTTTCAAATAGCCTTTCCTCTACACATGCTTTATTTTTGGGGGCTCCAAAATCACTGCAGATGGTGACTGCAGCCATAAAATTAAAAGACGCTTATTCCTTGGAAGGAAAGTTATGGCCAACCTAGATAGCATATTCAAAAGCAGAGACATTACTTTGCCAACAAAAGTTCATCTAGTCAAGGCTATGGTTTTTACAATGGTCATGTATGGATGTGAGAGTTGGACTGTGAAGAAAGATGAGTGCCGAAGAATTGATGCTTTTGAACTGTGGTGTTGGAGAAGACTCTTGAGACTCCCTTGGACTGCAAGGAGATCCAACCAGTCCATTCTGAAGGAGATCAGCCCTGGGATTTCTTTGGAAGGAATGATGCTAAAGCTGAAACTCCAGTACTTTGGCCACCTCATGTGAAGAGTTGACTCTTTGGAAAAGACTCTGATGCTGGGAGGGATTGGGGGCAGGAGAAGGGGACGACAGAGGATGAGATGGCTGGATGGCATCACTGACTTAATGGACGTGAGTCTGAGTGAACTCCGGGAGTTGGTGATGGACAGGGAGGCCTGGCATGCTGAAATTCATGGGGTCGCAAAGAGTCAGACATGACTGAATGACTGAACTGAGCTACACATGCTGGGAGAAAGTGAGTCCTCTGGTCTCTCCTCTTATAAGGACGCTAATTCTGTTGGATCAGGGCCCCAATCTTAATTAAGGTAATTAACCTTAATTACCCCTGAAAGACCTCATCTCCAAATCCAGACTCACTGGGGTTCAGTTCAGTTCAGTCGCTCAGTTGTGTCCAACTCTTTGCGACCCCATGAATCGCAGCACGCCAGGCCTCCCTGTCCATCACCAACTCCCGGAGTTCACTGAGGTTAGGATGTCAATATAGGAATTTAGATCAGATCAGATCAGATCAGTCGCTCAGTTGTGTCCGACTCTTTGCAACCCCATGAACTGCAGCACGCCAGGCCTCCCGGTCCATCACCAACTCCCAGAGTTCACTCAGACTCATGTCCATCGAGTAAGTGATGCCATCCAGCCATCTCATCCTCTGTCATCCCCTTCTCCTCCTGCCCCCAATCCCTCCCAGCATCAGAGTCTTTTCCAATGAGTCAACTCTTCGCATCAGGTGGCCAAAGTACTGGAGTTTCAGCTTTAGCATCATTCCTTCCAAAGAAATCCCAGGGCTGATCTCCTTCAGAATGGACTGGTTGGATCTCCTTGCAGTCCAAGGGAGTCTCAAGAGTCTTCTCCGACACCACAGTTCATAAGCATCAATTCTTCGGTGCTCATCTTTCTTCACAGTCCAACTCTCACATCCATACATGACCACTGGAAAAACTATAGCCTTGACTAGATGAACCTTTGTTGGCAAAGTAATGTCTCTGCTTTTGAACATACTATCTAGGTTGGTCATAACTTTCCTTCCAAGGAGTAAGCGTCTTTTAATTTCATGGCTGCAGGTACCGTCTGTAGTGATTTTGGAGCCCAGAAAAATAAAGTCTGACACTGTTTCCACTGTTTCCCCATCTACTTCCCATGAAGTGATGGGACCGGATGCCATGATCTTCGTTTTCTGAATGTTGAGCTTTAAGCCAACTTTTTCACTTTCCACTTTCACCTTCATCAAGAGGCTTTTTAGTCCCTTTTTAGTTATTGATATTTCTCCCAGCAATCTTGATTCCAGCTTGTGTTTCTTCCAGTCCAGTGTTTCTCATGATGTACTCTGCATAGAAGTTAAATAAACAGGGTGACAATATACAGCCTTGACGTACTCCTTTTCCTATTTGGAACCAGTCTGTTGTTCCATGTCCAGTTCTAACTGTGGCTTCCTGACCTGCATACAGATTTCTCAAGAGGCAGATCTGGTGGTCTGGTATTCCCATCTCTTTCAGAATTTTCCACAGTGTATTGTGATCCACACAGCCAAAGGCTTTGGCATAGTCAATAAAGCAGAAATAGATGTTTTTCTGTAACTCTCTTGCTTTTTCCATGATCCAGCGGATATTGGTGGGACACAAATGTTTAGTTTATAACAATAAGCTAATTTTTTGTTTGTTTGTTTAATTATAAGCTTTAGAATTTTTAAAATAATTTTAATCACAGACTACATTTTACATCTTATAGAACTTGTAGCAGTCTTATTAAGTTTATGAACACTACCACCAGAAACAGGAGCAAATGGGCATAAGAATGCTTGCTTGCCATTTCAGATGATTCTGTCTTTCTTGGGGTATACCCAAGGACATCCTCACCACCCAGGGATCCATAGACCATAGGTTAATATTCTCCTAAGTTATTCAGATTTGTAGCATGAAAAATTTTAAAAGATCAAAAAATGCTCAGGAATTCAAAACTGAAAATGCAAGTGAGGAATTTAAAAAATATAATGACTTGTATACAAACCTAATTGATCAACAGATGATGAAATGACATAAAAACAAACAAAATGAAAAATGAGTGTTCTGCTGTATTCCTAAGGTCCTATCCTTGTTGTCATCACAGAAGAAATATGATCATAAAGACATCACTGCTGTCTGCTAGCAACCCTCATGGCACAAGAGTAATACAATTAGCTGGGGTTGTTCTTACAGAGGGCAACTTTTAAGGACAATGACCAAACATAATCTGATTTCCTTATAAAGAGAAACATTTCCATGTGTTTAGTGAAATCACTACATAATTTTTTTTTTTTTTGGACTTAAAACCTTTATGAAAAATGTGGATATAGTTTTTCAGTATCTACATCTTTTGGTAAAATAATTTTGAATTCCAGTGTTTATCCTTTTCTTAATTTGTTAATATCTACCTAATAAAATAGAATCCATAAGCATAGTACATACCATTCTGCTAGTTGCTAAAATATTAATATTCTTACCTATTAATTTAAGTAATCGATGGTAAACAAAATTAACTGTTTCAGTCTTTTCAGATTCATCATAAATCTGGACCAAATATGGCACTTTTAGAGAACCACATGTGAGAGAGAGAGAGAGCAGTCTCTGATTTAACTCAAATTTCAGATGATAAGAAGAGTCTGCAGAAATTTTCCCCTATGATAGACTCAAATATGTATATTCAAAATAGATGACACTTAAATACTGCATACATTCTAATATTGTCTCCAAAAGCTGAAGTAAATAAAAAATTATTCAGATATACATGCTCACTGAGGTTTAGAAATCCTTTCACTATTGCAGTGGCTGAGTGCATGAAGAGCAGGGCTCCCTAGCCCCCCAAGGGGGAAGAGCTACCTTTGTCTTGGAGATATTTCCTGGGTGGTCAGAAATCCTGGAATTGTTAATGTGGGACAGAGAGCTTTTCCTTTGTTAGGCAGAGTTATTTTGTCATTGTGCTAAATTTAGCAAATATGACATCATTCTGTCTATAGGAGACATCCTCTGCATCCACTGGCCAGTGTAGGATATTCATTTGCACCCATTTTGAAAAGTTATAGCAATAATAGTTGGCAACCCACTCCAGTACTCTTGCCTGGAAAATCCCATGGATGGAGGAGCCTGGTAGGCTGCAGTCCATGGGGTCGCGAAGAGTCCGACAGGACTGAGCGACTTTACTTTCACTTTTCACTTTCATGCATGGGAGAAGGAAATGGCAACCCACTCCCGTGTTCTTGCCTGGAGAATCCCAGGAATGGGGGAGCCTGGTGGGCTGCTGTCTATGGGGTCGCACAGAGTCGGACATGACTGAGGTGACTTAGCAGCAGCAGTTTGTCACTGTAAGAAATTTGACTGGAAGCATCACTCTGCTTGAAGAGGAGTTAAAGAAAAGGAATTGACAATAGCTGTCAAATGCGATAACATCCTTGGAGAAGTGGGGCTGCTTAGCCATGTTTATCACCAGGATCTCATCAGTGGCTGAAGGGATTGTGTTGGACAGGAGGGGTACTTTGCCAATGCTCCTGGAGAGCAGGAATTTGAGGAGATCTGGTACCTCAATCTGTGCCTCATTTTGGTCCCTACTATCTTGCATACCAGGGATATTCTCCACCCCAACTCAGGACAGTGGAATTCCCCAAAGAATTACTCTCACTATTAGCTGAGAGTTTCATGGCCTCTGTAGCCCAACAACTACCACATCCACCACTTAGGCCACTAAAGAACAAAGGTTTCTGGGAAACATCATAGACTTTGGTTCACAAATAAGACCAGGCTTGGAACTCTGCTCCATCACTAAAAGCCTTGGGACCTTCAGTAAGCAAAGTAACTTATTTGAGCCCCGGTTTTTTCAGCTGCAAATGGAAAGAATGAGAACATCCATCCTATAAATTTTCTCTGAGAATTAAATTACAACACATCTGTAAGTCACTTAACAGATGCATAGTACAGAGAAAAACCTTAATAAATTACAAATGTCAAATCAACTCAGCTTGTGCATGCATGCCAGAGTGTTACACTAAGGTTCATCCAAGTAAAGTTTTACTTGGTCACTAGAAGCTTGTATGTCTATTAACCAGAGTGAATTAATTAAGGAAAGATCAAGTTTGACTGATCATTAGGGAACCTTAGTAAAAATTATGCCCAGATAACTTTGGAGAAATATGATATTTTCCAGTTGAAACCTTTGGGAATATAATATGGCTTCTAGAAATTTTCTGAGTCTTCATCTGACTCATTATGATTTATGAATACTGGACCCATATCACAGTTTCACTTGTCCCTGGTCCCTCATCTACTGGCCCTCTTGCTAAAAGATAAATAGGGTGGTCTGACTCTGGTGAGCAGATGGTTACCCTTAATGTAACGCTGGATTTTTCAGCTCTCTCCTTTGTTCATTTGAAATAACAAATGGTAACATCATGCAATGGAAGAAGCAAATCCCTGGATTTGCTACTTGGAAGAGAGAAAAGAGAAAGTTGACCAAGTTTGACCTCACCCATTGGTCTTTAAGTGAGCAAGAAATGTGTTTCCTACTGAAACCATACAGTTCAGTTCTTTTTTATAGTAATAGGTATCTCACAATATACATTTTTTCTTTTCTTGGAGGA
Source organism: Bubalus kerabau (assembly GCF_029407905.1). NCBI lineage: Eukaryota > Metazoa > Chordata > Mammalia > Artiodactyla > Bovidae > Bubalus > Bubalus kerabau. The sequence goes on along the minus strand of NC_073631.1, from coordinate 6,443,543 downwards.
TTGCAAAGCATTTTTAATAAAAAAATACCCACTGAGGTAAAAAGTTACTATTGGAAGTTGATTAAAAGCTGATTTATGAATATTGATCACCTGAGTGTTATTTGAAGATATTCAAATTGTCTCTTCTAGTCTTTCAATGATTTTGAGAGAATTTTACTAATTAATGACAATAATAAGGCTTACATTTATTTCATAATCTATCTTCTCATAGTTAGATTAAATGTTATTATTTAATTATAATCAAGATATACAATTTTAAGACTGAAAACTGACTAATCAATAAGCTATGTAAGCAAAATATTGAATTACACACAAAAATATTGAAGGAAAATTGTGTTTTTATATGTGGAAAAAAGAAAGAAAAGTAAACAAGAGCTTTTTTGATGACAGTGGAAATTAAAATCAAGATAAAGTAGAAAAAGCATTTTAGATCTGAGTTACTGCCTAGGTATACTATAGGAGTAAGTCAAGGCTATATATTGTCACCCTGCTTTTTTAACATACATGCAGAGTACATCATGAGAAATGCTGGGCTGGAAGAAGCACAAGCTGGAATCAAGATTGCTGGGAGAAATATCAATAACCTCAGATATGGAGATGACACCACCTTTATGGCAGTAAGTGAAGAAGAACTAAAAAGCTTCTTGATGAAAGTGAAAGAGTAGAGTTGGCTTAAAGTTGGCTTAAAACTCAACATTCAGAAAACTAAGATCATGGCCTCTGGTCCCATCACTTCATGGGAAATAGATGGGGAAACAATGGAAACAGTGGCAGCCTTTATATCTGGGGGCACCAAAATCACTGCAGATGGTGACTGCAGCCATGAAATTAAAAGACGTTTGCTCCTTGGAAGAAAAGTTATGACCAACTTAGAATTTTAATAATCAGAGAGATTACTTTTCCACAAAAGTCCATCTAGTCAAAACTACGGTTTTTCCTGTAGTCATATATGGATGTGAGAGTTGGACTATAAAGAAAGCTGAGTCCCAAAGAATTGATGCTTTTGAACTGTGGTGTTGGCGAAGACTCTTGAGAGTACCTTGGACTGCAAGGATATCCAACCTGTCCATTGTAAAGGAAATCAGTCCTGAATATTCATTGGAAGGACTGATGTTGAAGCTGAAATTCCAATACTTTGGCCACCTGATGCAAAGAACCAACTCATTTGTAAAAAGCCTGATGCTGGGAATGATTGAAGGCAGGAGATGAAGGGGACGACAGAGGATGAGATGGTTGGATGGCATCACTGCCTCTATGGACATGAGCTTGAGTAAGCTCAGGGAGTTGGTGATGGACAGGGAAGCCTGGCATGCTGCAGTCCATGCAGTCACAAAGAGTCAGACATGACTGAGCAGCTAAACTGCATTGAACTGATGCTTCTTAATTCTGTTACTTGCATTAGTGATATAAACTCTCAAGACCTCAACTCCAAATTTATTGGAGTCTTGATGGACAACGGAGTTAAATGTGATAGAATGTAAAACAATTATAATAGGTCTTCAACAGTTATCCCTTTCCTTTTTCTTTCCCTGTTCTTACTTTGAGACAAAACTGACTGTGCGTGCTCAGCTGTGTCCGGATCTTTGTAATCCCATGGACTGTAGCCCAGCATGAACCTCTGTCCATGGGTTTTCCCAGAAGAATACTGGGTGTGGATACCATTTCCTCCTCCTGGGGTCTTCCTGACCTAGAGATTGAACCCATGTCTCCGGTGTTTTCTACATTTTCAGATGGATCTTTTACCACTGAGCCACCAGGGAAGCCTGAGAAGCAGTAGCAAAGTAATTACAAGTAAGTGCAGGAAGAAGACACAAGGAAAGATAAAAATTAGGAAAATCTCAGGCAATATATGGATTTGCTTCATCTTCTTAAGCAAGTGATATGTAAACTGAGGATGGGAGAATATGCAGGTGAAGGTTGGATAAAATCTTCTAACTCTAGGGAATAGGATGTGCACAGGCTCAGATTAGAGAGGATGATGAATTTGAAAAGCTACAAATTGAGCTGGGATGAAACAGCAGAGAAGAAGAAGGATGTGAACTCAGGGGAGAGAGGGAAGTGAGCTAGGAGGTGTGAGGAGATTTAACTTGTCCTCTGAGGGCAGTGAGGAGTCTGCTGTTAACTTTCCAGTGCCCTTTGCAATATAACTGACTTTACTCCCCAGCTCAGCTTATGACTTAGTTTAGTCAATGAGATGAAGCAGAAGCATACAGGGACGACAGCTCTGAACTTAGACCTTAAGAAACCTCACATGTGACTTCCTATACCCTTGAACTTCTCTCAACACTGTGAGAAAGATGAGTCTACTATAATATTCAGCACACGGGAGGTGATGGAAGGCACAGGGGGTAGATTTTCTCAACTAAGAATCCCAGCTGAGTTGCTCAATAATGTCCCCACTAAAAAAGCTCTCTTAACCCCGACTCATGCACAAAGGTAACCAGTCCATCTGCACACACTTGCGTGCATGCTAAGTCACTTCAGTCATGTCTGATTCTTTATGGCCCTATGGACTGTAGCCTGCCAGGATCCTCTGTCCATGAGGTTCTCCAGGCAAAAATACTGGGATGGGTTGACATGCCCACCTCCTGCATTGGCAAGTGGGTTCTTTACCACTAAAGCCAACTACAAAGCCCACCCATATGCACATCCACGAAGAACTCTCCCAGGTTAGCAAAGCCCATCTAGCCAAGTCATGTCTCAGTCAAACATGTATCAAAATGTATCCCCTAAGCCATAGATATCCTATGGGTTTTCAGCACACAACAATAGCTAACACTGAAGCTTTTGAACACAAACAAATATAAACAGTTTCCACTTTTGAAAGATTACTTTTGATGCAATTTACAAATAAAACAGAGGGGATAAGATAGAGGTAGAAAAGCCTATAGATTACCAGCTGGTGGTCCAGATAAAATTCAGGGTGATTGGAGACAGAAATAAAAGAGGTGCATAGATCTAAGAGTTATTTGAGACATTGGGAAAAAAGAAAAAAACAAGGGCCTGATGTATTTTGTGTATGTATACCATTCTTGAGGAATCATGGACAGATATGCTTCTGGCTCTTGATGTTTACTAAAGCAGGGATATTTAAGGCATAAAATGTTGGAGACAGACGTGGTGACAACTTTACAGATGGTTTGAAAAAAAGGGATGTATTAAATTATCGCAGAAGAATTGTCATCATAGTGATGTTGGAATCATGGACTGAAGGGCATATTTGAGAGTCATTCAGAAACAAATGGGAAGACATAAAAATGCCTATTGATTTATGGGAAAAGCCTGAGTCAGGTGAAAACATTTTAAATATAACACCAAGTACCTGCCTGTGGCACCCTGTGTCTTTGGCAGGGGTGGGTTCTGAGGACTATCCCAGACAAACGTGCACAGGGTGGGAGGAGGGCCCCCTGTAGATGTATCAACTAAATAAAGATTCTACTTAAACTGAGTACATATATCTTTCTGGGGTCGGTGTAGAAACATCCCGGACATTTGCACCTCCTAAATATATCCACAGGCTGATGATTCAGATAAATAAGCAAAAATATGGACAAATTTAGACCCAGTTACCTCAGCCTGGAAAGATCAGTCATTGTCCTTGGAAATAGTGTTTTTCCACCTCTGCATCACTGAGGTTTTAGCTTGACAACTCCTGGGGTGGGAGCTCTGCTGTGCGGTACAGGATATGCAGCAGCATCCCTGGATAGTAAGTCACTAAATGCCAGTGGTATCCCCTGTATTGTGACAACTAAAACTGTCCTCAGAGGCTGCAAATATAACCTTCTGGTACAAAGTGGTTTTGGTAAAGAAACACTGCTTTTGAGGATAGGTGATTTTATGATTCGGAAAATCAAATAAATCAAGCAGGGATTTAACCAAGTGTATCAAAACCATAGTAATAATATTGCTGTTTATAATATTAATGGTTAGTAAATGTTTATTTTTTAAAACATTTTAAAATGTTTTCAAAAGTATCTTAACACAAGGAACTTTCTGTTGTAATGTAAATGTTCTATATTTTGTTTGGGTATGTATTTAATGGATGTACCATTTGTCAAAAACTTACTGATATGAGTTTTTGTGATCTGTGCAGTTAAATTAATTATAATTCATAATTTTAAGAAATAATAAAACTTTGCTAACATTCAAAAGAAATTTAGGTCTTAATCTTTCATTCTGAGCAGAAAGTGTAAGACAATTTGATTGTGTATTCTTGTATTGCAATGTTTGATAGCATTTATAACTATTCTATTTGCGAAAGTTGTTTAAAAGACTTTTAAAATTTTCTTGGTTAGGCATTTAAACTTTCTTTGCCAGACATGTGAAATCACTAAATAATAATACCTAAATTCATAAATATATTTTATAGCATTAAAGGAAATTTAATTAACTAGGTTTTAGAAGGTTTTAAAGGGAATTCAGTATTCTCAACCTAGGTTAATCGAAACTTACTCCAAGAACAAGTAAAGGTGACTTTTCTCTATTCCCTAGATTAAAAAAGTATATAGCACATTTCAAAAGCTGAACTTTGAAACCTAAAAGTGCCTGTAGTTTTAAATTTGTAGCTTTAATGAATTGAAAATTAATGTAAGATTCAGTAACTCTAAATAATCCTTTATTTGCACAAGGAAAGATAAGTCAAGGACAAAACCACAAGACACTCTAAATTAACAAATGGCAAAATTAGCACTCATGGGCACAGAACTCACAGCGGAGACTGCTTGGAACAGGAGACTGTGGCCCACAGGATGTAACAGGAATGACAAGAGGGAAAAAGAAGAAAGAACAAAGCTCCTGGACTCATAACCTGGTGCCTCGGCAAACGGGACTGTCACAGAGCACATTCCAAACAGGAACTGAGACAGAAATGGAGTAAATGCGTGTCCACATGAGCTGCAGGCACCTCTGGCATCTTTGAATATATTCTCACCCCAAAATACACAGTTCAAAACCAAAGTAAGGTATATAATTACAAATTAACTTCTCAAATGGGCAATCTTTCTTAATAAACCTACAAAACTAAGAGAAAATGGAATTACTATGCCACAGAATGAATAATGGATTGTTTTAATAAATTCTGTAGCCAACTAACTACTTGTGACAACAGAATGAAAAATGAGGTTGTCTAGTAAAACACTGAGCTTTGGGAAAAAAATTAACTCCCATAAAGCTAATTGCCAAATAAAAATAGTATATAAAAACAAGTAAAATTTTTAAAAAATGGCCAAAATGATAACTAACCCTCGGTACTTGTATGCAACAGAGAAATTCATAGTGTTTCTCAATCAATGTATCATCTAATTCATCTATGTTGCATATATGTATGTATGTACATATGTATCTTTATATCTGTCATGCATTTTCCTTTCTTTAACCTCTCATCTAGCTACCTATCTATTTATCTATCATCTATTTAGCTATCATCTATCTGTTGTGAAAGTGAATTTACTGAAAGTAAATATACACATAGAGGAAAAATCAAGCCTCTTCAGTTCTTTATCTCACCAAAATATGTCTCAAACACTTTAGTTTTATAACTTGTATCAGATCTAGCCTCCACATATTAATGCTCCATGTGAAATTGAGCAAGTTTCTCAAATTATCTAAATACCAATTTCCTGACTTATTGAAGAGTTATTAACTTGTGATAATTCAAGGATGGAGTGAGGTGATCCAGAAAAAAATGGTTAGTTGAGATCAATAGTTCCCATCTATGAATCAGAACTCTCCAGGGACCTAAAATGTAGACACTCACACCCCACACTATACTTTGATTTCCTGCTGGTCTCAGGGGAGACCTAGATGCAAGCATGCAAGGCTCATGTTTTTGTTTTCATTTTAATTTTCTCCAGAGGGTTCTCATTCAGTGAGTAGATGATGCTGAACTGGAAAGCTTGTCCGTTTTCAGTAAGTGGCAGTTACCATCGTTGTCATCATTATCAGCTATAGTACCTCAGTTCTGGATTGAATTTTCACAGCTAAATAAGTTGGCAACCACACATGGCTTCAAGACAACTACATAAAAATAACTGATTTTAGAGGGTGTTATAAACATCCTACCATAAATGAAGTTTGCATTTATCTGTGGCAGAAATTGAGTATGGATAACAATTATATTCATCACCATAAGTTGATTCTAAGGTCAGAGGATATATCCAATAGTCCTATAAATGAAAGATTTCAGTCAGAATTTAAATATATGTAACTTTAATTAAATTAAAATCTCTATAAAATATTGCATTTGAGAAAAGACACTTCAAAAATATCAGATATTTAAAAACTATGACACTAAAAATATCAGTTATTTTAAAATGTACACAGGTAGCCATAATAAAAGTTTTTCCTTAAATAACTTACTTCATGATAGTTTATAGCAACCTATGTGCTATGTATTACCAAATGGGAATAATATATAACACTGTACTTATAACTAAAGCTTGTAAGTTTGGAAGATATGAAGAAAATCAGAAATATAGTGTTTTGAGTTCACCAACAGAAGAGTGAAATCTATTGCAAAGCATATGAGTTATTAATGATTTTTGAATTATCATTGCCTTTAGATTTTTCAAATTTGCTTAACATTCTGTCATTTTATAAATCCTTGAGACTTCATTAGCACAATGTGGCATTTGAAATAAACTCAGCCTTGCAGCACCTACTCTGGGCCCATGCAGATGGGGCGCTAATCCTGCCTGGCTCTCCACTGCTGCTGAGGACACTTGACATTTTATCAAGGAGGTGTTCAAGGACCAAGTAGAAGCTTGCTAGAAACCTAAGGGCCATCAGACACAGAGGAAGCCACTTGCAATTGATTGTTCCCATGAACAACTTCCCTTCTAGGCTTCTGACAGGACCTGGGCATTTCCGACTACTTTCTTCATTTCAGTTTTGCTATGACAGTTTTTGGTTCTGCTGTGATGAAAGGAAAAAAGTTGCTTAAAAGACTGATAAATTTAGTGATGCAATGTGAACTTCCTGCTAGAATATTACTCCAAGTTGCTAGTGTTTTACCATTTAATAATAAAGAGAAAGGATATTTATAATTTAGTAATAACTTTAGTGGTCACTGGGCAGTCATGTCTCATGTATCTCCCTAAAATTTGGGGTTTTGTGGAGGGAAGCCAGCACGTTTCTCAGAAACTCAGTGGGAAGCAGTTCCTCTCCACATACCCCACTGACTGACTCTTTTATCCTATTTCACTCATTGTTTCATTGATATACATCTGTATATTTTTTACTTACATCATTTCTATCGCAAAATTAAAAAGAGAAACATTCCTAAAATGAGGGGAGAGATCTTAATTTTCTTTTGTAAAACTTCGGCCCACCATTAAAACTGAAAGCGTCATCATTAGGACTTTGAAAAGATGACTGAAGCTAGCTAGAGAGGCCCTTCAGCAGGTATGCTGTGTTATCCCCCACAGGCAGGGACAGGCTCTCACTGCAAATCAAAGCCCTACAGCAACAGATATTGAACCAAGCTGGAAATTAGGCAGATGAGTTTGTGTCTTTATTTGTCTTCACAGTGCAATAAATTTCACTGGTCACCTGAATCTGTTGAATTATCTGGACTTCAGTGGGGTTTCCCAGGTGGCACTAGTGGTAAAGAACCCGCCTACCAATAAAAGAGATGTACAAGACTTGAGTTAGATCTCTGAGCTGGGAAGATGCCCTGGAGGAGGGCATGGCAATCCACTCCACTATTCTTGCCTGGAGAATCCCATAGACTGTATAGCCTGCCAGATCACAGAGTAGGCAATAACTGAAGTGACTTAGCATGCATGCACAGTGGACTTTACTAATTCCCAAGATATGCAAGTAGATCAAACCAGTCAATCTTAAAGGAAATCAATTCTAAATATTCACTGGAAGGACTGATGCTGAAGCTGAAGCTCCAATATTTTGGCCATCTGATATGAAGAGCCAACTCATTGGAAAAGACCATGATGCTTGGAAAGATAGAAGGAAGGAGGAGAAGGGGATGACAGAGGATTAGATGGTTGGATAGCATCATTGATTCAATGGACATAAGTTTGGGCTAGCTCCTGGAGATGGTGTAGGATAGTTAAGCTGTAGTCCATGGGGTAGCAAAGATTTGGACATGATTGAGCTGTTGAACAAGCAAAAAAACTTCATCTTAAACCATAAGTCCTAAGTCTGGCTCACTGATCCCAAAATCTACTTCCTTGGGCAGAGCTAAGGCTTTTGGTTTCTCTTCCAAAGAAAAAAGTTTTCTCTTTGACAAAAGTCTTTTTTTTTTTTTTTGTCCTTTTTTTACAGTGTGACTTACTGTCTTTTATATAGGTGAAAGTGAAAGTCACTCAGTCATGTCCAGCTCTTTGCGACCCCATGGACTGCAGATTTCTTTACTGGCTGAGCTGCCAGGAAAGCCCTGTCTTTTATGTAAGAATGATATAAAAAATTATGTCTCCTATCATATGTCAGAAGAAATACTTTTAGGGCTGATAATTTGGTCTGCTTCTCTGTATACAGTGCCTCTTTGGAGAAGGAAATGGCAACACACTCCAGTGTTCTTGCCTAGAGAATCCCGTGGACAGAGGAGCCTGGTGGGCTGCTGTCCATAGAGTCAGACACTACTGAATTGACTTAGAATGCATGCATGCATTAGAGAAGGAAATGGCAACCCACTCCAGGATTCTTGCCTGGAGAATCCCAGGGGCGGAGGAGCCTGGTTGTCTGCCGTCTATGGAGTCACAGAGAGTTGGACACGACTGAAGCGACTTAGCAGCAGCAGCATATAAACTTGCACCTTACCTCTCTGTGAGTTGAATCTATACTTTGTGATCAAACACTTATTTCCCAGACAAGAGCTAGCTTTCTCATATATCTTTATCATCCCTTTCCACATTTTTATAATTTGTTTTTTCTATCCTTCTAATAACGTCTTTTGAATATTCTATTATTTCATATTGACTTAAATTTATTAGAATTTTTAACCTTATTTTTATTAAATAGAGTCTTTTCTAAATCAAGCACTTTGGGGAACATTTTCTACAATTCAGAAAAGGAAGCAGTTACGTACTTGCTACATTTTTTTCCCCAATTAAAGTTAATAGGGACACTTTTCTTTAAAAGTGTCCTAAAAGTTTCCTAATTCTCTAGCTTAGTTTATGCTAAAAAATTGGTCTAAAAAGAGTCATTTTCTCCCAGTTTTTCTATGAGGTTCATTAAATTTCTGCATGGCAAGCCTGGGAGAAGGCTGGGGTAGAGAGGACCCCATATGCTTTACCACAGAAGCCAAGTCATGGGATGTCAGATTTCTTTATACTGAATGTCATTATTTTATTAATAATGTCTCACATCAAATGACACAGATCTTGTTCCCGAAGCAGCTGCTTCCCTTCCTCACCTCCCTCAGAACATCCCGCACTAAGAGCAGGTTTGCTGGGTTGCATTCTCACTCTCTCATTAGAATAAAAATAGACAGTCACATTAGTGTCAGCCCTTCATGAGACTGAGACCCAGAAGCTGCTCTGAATCATTTCCAACTCATGAGCCTTCACGTTTTAGTCAATGTTCAGATGCTCCTTCAGTGATGGGGTTTTGGAGTTCCGTCTGAGAGGCAGTTTCTCATCTGGTTGTGGGAGTGAAGCAGTGAACAAGGCAAGTGAGCTTTCTCCTGATGGGAGAGAGAAAAGTGATGAGTAACATACCCGAATGTATTAGCCAGAAATGAGTGCAAGGAAATTTCAAGGAGAAGAGAGAGACTGTGATGCTGTGAGTGTCCATGGTCTCAGGCAGGGTCATGGGGCCATTGCCATATTGAATTTCCTGTCTGGGCCACCTGCTTCTTTTTTGAGGACTTCAGGAGCTCCTATGGTTTTCTCCAATAGGCAAAATCTGGCTTCTCTGTGTCCTCATTCCATCTGGACTGAGTGATAGATTTCTTGGACTATAGGATTATTCAGAGTAATGACTTCATGATTCCAAATCACTATTCAATTTTTTAACATATTCTATATTCTTACTGCAAACAATTCTATTTGTATAGCACTTACATTTCTTAATTTCAAGCAATGTATTATATATAGTGAAATTTGGCCAATAATAAGTATTAAAATGAAAAACAAAAGTGTAAAATTCTGTCAACCTGAAGTGAAAGGCACTCAGTTGTGTCCAATTCTTTGTGACTCCATGGACTATAGAGTCCATGGAATTCTCCAGACCAGAGTACTGGAGAGGGTAGCTGTTCCCTTCTCCAGGGGAAGCTACCCAGGGATCAAACTCAAGTCTCCTGCATTGCAGGCAGATTCTTTACCAGCTGAGCCACCAGTGAAGCCCAAGAATACTGGAGTGGGTAGCCTATCCCTTCTTCAGGCTATCTTCCTGACCCAGGAATCGAATCAGATTCTCCTGCATTGTGGCTGGATTCTTCACCAGCTGAGCTACCAGGGAAGCCCTATCAACCTGAAGCCCCAGCATTTTGATGGATTTCTGAATGGTCTTTTCTTTTCTATATATTCATGTACATAGATTTATTTTATTATAAAATTGAAATCATACTTTTATAAAATATTTACTCCTTATAAGTTAGTTTTATTTAACTATTATTGAATAATGATTTTAATTATTTAATAGTATTACTGAGTAAGTGTTATATGCCAATTTTGTGCATCTCTGATTACTACTTAGACCTATTTATCTAGTTGTGATTCTGTTAGGGCAAAACTATAACAATTTTGTCATTCAACACAAAGAGTCAAATATATTTCAGACAGAAAGAACTCTGGGAAAAAATTGCAATTCTATTTTGGACTCATCTCTTCTAGTAATTTACATTATCTAGGAACAGACTCTGAGGGCAAAGAACCCTGTACCAGGGGCTTTGTGCTTTTTACAAGAGGACCAGCACTCCAAAGACGAAAGTAAAACTACATTCTAATCATCAGGAGCTGTCAGGGAGAAGAGGAAGTCTATTTTAGAAGGCACCATGGAATAAATGAGTTTTCACGAATGGATAGACATCATTTACCCTTCACATTCCAAGGACAGAGAGTGAGGCAAAGCTGAGCTTGTGCACTTATCAATGCCATTCACTGATATTTGCAGAGAGGCATTGCCTGATTGGATATTCTTGGGCAGTCTCCTTGTTGGTGAGATTCTCTGCCTGACTTGGCTGAAGACTCATTCCATTAGTCAAAAGTGATTAGCTACAGGAACATTGCATTGAGTCTGTCCCTGAATGTTTCTGTGAAATTGTCAATAGATAGAAAAATCCTATAGCTGACTGCTGCTGGAGCAAAGCCTGCTGTGTCCATCATTTAAAGCCAGTGAGAAATAAAATGGAGAAATGGAGCAGGTGACAGAATTCCATGCCTCTCAAGTTGCTTGCATTCTATTCTTTCCTTCCCAGTGCTCAGACACTACATAAGATGAAATTTTCCTGAGTTTATGAGTTTTCTCAGCTTCTCTATCTCATGTTTTCTCTAAATTTATTTTCACACGATGCCCTTCTGAATCTCTTTGCTGTCCATCTCAGAACTTGATGTCAGTTCAGTTCAGATCAGTCACTCATTCATGTCCAGCTTTGGCGACACCATGAACTGCAGCATGCCAGGCTTTCCTGTCCATCACCAACTCCCGGAGCTTACTAAAACTCATGTCCATCACATCGATGATGCCATCCAACCATCTCATCCTCTGTCGTCAACTTCTCCTCCCACCTTCAATCTTTCCCAGCATCAGGGTCTTTTCCACTAACTTTGTTCTTCACATCAGGTGGCCAAAGTATTGGAGTTTCAGCTTCAGCATCAGTCCTTCTGATGAATATTCAGGACTGATTTCCTTTAGGATAGACTGGTTGGATCTCCTTGCAGTCCAAGTGACTCTCAAGAGTCTTCTTCAACACCACCGTTCAAAAGCATCAATTCTTCGGCACTCAGCTTTCTTTATAGTTCAACTCTCACATCCATACATGACTACTGGGAAAACCACATCTTTGACTAGATGCACCTTTGTTGGAAAAAAATGTCTCTGCTTTTTAATATGCTGTCTAGGTTGGTCATAACTTTTCTTCCAAGGAAGAAATGTCTTTTAATTTCATGGCTGCAGTCACCATCTCCAGTGATTTTGGAGCTAAAAAAGTAGTCTGTCACTGTTTCCATTGTTTCCCCATTTATTTGCCATGAAGTGATAGGACTGGATGCAATGATCTGAGTTTTCTGAATGTTGAGTTTTAAGCCAACTTTTTAACTCTCCTCCTTCACTTTCATCAAGAAGTTCTTTAGTTCTTTGCTTTCTGCCATAAGGGTGGTGTCATCTGTGTATCTGAGGTTATTAATATTTCTCTCAGCAATCTTGATTCCAGCTTGTGCTTCATCAAGCCTAGCATCCCTCATGATGTACTCTGCATGTAAGTTAAATAAGCATGGTAACAATAGACAGCCTTGACATACTCCTTTCCTGATTTGGGATCAATCTGTTGTTCCATGTCCAGTTCTAACTGTTGCTTCCTGACCTGCATACAGATTTCTCAGGAGGCAGGTCACGTGGTCAGGTATTCCCATCTCTTTAAGAATTTTCCAGTTTGTTGTGATCCACACAGTCAAAGGCTTTGGCATTGTCAATAAAGCAGAAATAGATATTTTTCTGGAACTCTCTTGCTTTTTTGATGATCCAATGGATGTTGACAATTTGATCTCTTGGCCTCTGCCTTTTCTAAATCCAGCTTGAACATCTGGAATTTCGCTGTTCACATACTGTTGAGGCCTGGCTTGGAGAATTTTGAGCATTACTTTGCTAGCAAGTGAGATGATGTCACCCTTTACCAAACTATTTCAATTTACTTGATGTCACCCTTTACCAAATTTATCAAAACAGATACTGGGTGGAGAACAGTTTGTCTTTTCTTCTCTGCCTTTACTGATTCTGCCTATGAGTACCTCCCAATCTCATCTCCTTTTCTCTAACGGTGCTTTGGCCATACTCATCTGGACTCTCTTCATTTCTCACCTGGACATCTGAGGTAATGCCCAGACTGATCTACACATCTTTGTTATGTGACCTTACATACAGTTCATTCTCCTGACAGCAGAGGATCACAGGAACCCATATACTTGATCATCTGTGACTTAATACAACCTTGGGGTTTTTCCTTGAGTTTTTATTAGAATTCATTTTTCTTTAAACCCACATTTCTTACCTATCAGATAGAGGCCCTGAGAACATTGAAAATCTGCTGTCTCTCACTGTGTCACATTTCCCAGGTCTCAGGGACAAGCTGTTTTGCCTAGAAGCACATGGATGTCTCCTTTTCTTCACTTATAGCATCATCCTCATAAAAAATAATTGTACAGCCTCCTCTTTGTTTAAATCAGCTCTCTTTTTCACACAACATCCTCTAATTGAATATGATCTTTTTTTCTTCCTTAGTACTTACCAACATGTTGTTTGTATTTGTTTAGTTTTTGTCTTTCTCATCTTTTGATGCTTTATAAGATAAGTTTTTTGTCAGGTTTTCACCAAAGCCTAATGCATAATAAAAACTCAATTTGCAATTGACTCTATAAATCTTGATAGGATAAAATATTGCAATTAACTCTGTATTATTGATAAGGTCTTTTTATTTAACAACCTATACTTTTATATTATTGGCATGTTAGATGTTTTCCCCTTATTATTCCTTTTGAAGAACTGAAATACAGAAAAGAAAGAACAGAAGAGAAAGTAAAAACCAAGGGAATGTAAAACTTACTTCACCATTAGAATTAATCATCATTAACTTTATGAGAATATCTTTCCAGAATTTTTTTATAATAATTCATATATTTCAGAGAATATAGAGTAAAAAATATTGCTATAAAAAGATCAAACTGAATATTTATATTATTATAATCTGTTAAATGTATTTCAATGTATCTTAATTAAAAAGAACTGAAATAATATTGAAGGAAATTGGATGACCTTAACAAATGCCTCTTCATCACAGACATATTGCCTAAAAGTTCATCATTTTTTTTAAATTTAAAAGTAATAAAAATGAGAAATAATGATCAGAGTTAATGTGTTGCATAAGAAGAAAGATATGAATGATATACAGTAGAAATGGAGGGACTTACATTTTAAAATTTTGAATAAACACAGCTAGATTGAAGAATAGAAAAGAGGCCTTACAAAGATAGATCAGAAAAGTAAGAGTGAGAAACATGGACATGGGCGAGGGGTCAAGGGAGATAAAGAGAAAAAAAGGAGAGAGAGAGGAAATAAAAGAGAGGTAACCATTGCACAGTTGTAAAATGGTTTACATTGTAATATTAATGACAAAGATAGGGACCAAGAATAGTGGCTAAATTTTATTTGAAATTTTATTTAATTTAGTTGGATTTAATTATTGTGCATTTTTTAAAGTCCATTGGCATTGTTTACACTGAGTTTTCTTTAACATTTGAGAGTATTTGGATTTTTGCTGTGCTGGTTGAATATGAAATGTGTAGGTCAAACATTTTCAGTAACCGCTGGCTGGGTGGTTTTCTTTCTGATATTAAGAATTACTGTGCAGAAATCTGGAGTTGAATCTATTTTGTATATAGGTTTCTCTTTGGGTTTGGTTACTTGAGGGATTACTCTAAGACAAAGTTATTTGGACATCACTCAGAGGAGCCTATTTTTGGAAATGATTCTTTATCCTATCACATCTGCTGATTCAATGGTTTCTTTATATTGGGAAATTATCTTAAAGGAATCATCTGTGGTCCATTTCTCTATTTATCAGTCATTTTTACAGTGGAATGTTAATAGCAGGTTTTAAAACTGGCAGTCTGTAGTTAGGGAGTTCTTGAAAATATAAACATATGGATAGTAATAATTGCTGTTTCTGAACAACCGGACTCTCCCCCTTTCAGCCTCCCCTCTGACTTCCAGAAATCACACCAGTATCAGCTTAACATTTATCCTTCCCCATTTCCTATATTTTCATCATTTGAAGAATATGGAAAGGAGGAAATCAGTGGTATAAAGGGAAACAGGTGAAAGTAGGTTGGCAACTGATAAACACTGAAGCTCAGTATTGGGACCATGGTGATTTGTTACAACATTTCATCAACTTACAACGATGTGCTCATGTTTCTTTTCAGTTCAGTATGTTAGAATATATCACTGCCTTGCTTTTGTTATTCAAGTTGTACTAAGGTCATTGCTTGGAGAAGGCGATGGCACTCCACTCCAGTACTCTTGCCTGGAAAATCCCATGGACGGAGGAGCCTGATGGGCTGCAGTCCATGGGGTCTCAAAGAGTTGGACACGACTGGGCGACTTCACTTTCACTTTTCACTTTCATGCATTGGAGAAGGAAATGGCAACCCACTCCAGTGTTCTTGCCTGGAGAATCCCAGGGACGGGGGAGCCTGGTGGGCTGCCGTCTATAGGGTCGCACAGAGTCGGACACAACTGAAGCGACTTAGCAGCAGCAACTCCCATCCTGCTGCCTGCCAGCAGCAGCAAGGTCATTGCTCCTTTTTTTTTTTTTAATGTGAACTTTGAAGTCATCATTTATAACTCCAAAATTAACCTTTTCGGTATCTTCTTTCAGGTCAGTTCAGTTCAGTTGCTCAGTCGTGTCCGACTCTTTTCGACCCCATGGTCTGCAGCACATCAGGCTTCCCTGTCCATCACCAGCTCTCTGGAGTTTGCTCAAACTCATGTCTGTTGAGTCGGTGATGCCATCCAACCACCTCATCGTCTGTCATCCCCTTCTTCTTTGCAACACATTAAATATTTAGAGTAATTCAGAGAAGGGTGATATCTATATGATAGTTTATCATTTTCTCAAAGAACAAAGGTATCTTTCCATTTGTTCACATATGTTTGTGTTTTTCCAGAGCCTTTTCAGGGTTTTCTTCATGTGACAGTCACACATTTCTTCTTAGGTTTATGTCTACATCTGTCAACATCATCTAATCCTCCTCCGGCTCCTCCACTTTCTCTGCCTCCTCTTCCTTCTTCTTCTTCTTTTGGGCTATTTAGATGAAGTTTGATTCTTTTTAAATCATTTTATGTAAAATAATCTTTATCTTCAGATTGACTTAAGCACTTTGTAATTAATTTATTCATGGTATCATTGATTCTCTTGGGTTTTCAGCTATATAATCAGGAATAGTGATGGATTCACTACTTTAAAATTGCTTATTCTTTTCTCGTTGACTTGGTTGCTTTCTCCAAGGCTGCATAAAGTAGTGGAGTAGTACGTGTCCTCGGTTTTACTGCCCCAAGTGAGAATGTGTCTATTGTTTCTCCATTTTATTTTATAAGATGTTGTCTTTAGGAATTCTCAGTCAGTCAGTTCAGTCATGTCTGATCTTCTACTATATTATAAAGCTTGTGTGTGTGTGTGTGTGTGAAGTCACTTCAGTCATGTCCCATTCTTTGCAACTCTATGGTCTATAGCCCACCAGGCTCCTTTGTCCGTGGGATTCTCTAGGCAAGAATACTGAAGTGGACTGCCATGCCCTACCCCAGGGAATCTTCCTGACACAGGGATTGAACCAGTGTCTCTTATGTCTCCATCATTGGCAGGTAGGTTGTTTACCACTAGCACCACCTGGGAAGCCTTTATAAAGGACAGGCATTCAATATATATACACATACTTGTAGAATCTGAGACAAGGGCAAAAAATGAATGCTTAAACAATTTATGGGATTAAGTATAGTCTCCCTTTGGTTGCTTACTTGAGAAGGTTTCTTCTCTTCTCCTTTTTATTCATTATGTAGACACATTTTTAAAAACAGAAAATACTTAAAGGAAAGGAAAATTAATGCATTGTTCTACCAAACTGAAACTTATTCACTTTATTCATACTTTAAGCAATTTATTTAAGTATTAACTGTATAAAATGTGCATATTATGAATATTTGTTGTTGTTTTAGTCACTAAGCCATGTCCAACTCTCTATGAGCCCCTGCCAAAATCCTCTGTCCCTGGAATTTCCCAGGCAAGAATACTGGAGCAGGTTGCCATTTTTTACTCTAGGGGATCTTCACAATCCAGGGATGAGCATGCAGGTTCTTTACCACTAGCGCTATCTGGAAAGCACAGACATCGTCACAAGCTTGATCACACACTGATCTTGAGAAGCCCTAAGACAGCCGCAGGCCAGACACAAGCAGGCAGGTTAAACCAGGGGCAGAGGATGAACAGAGCGTGTTCCAACGGTTGTTTTGCAAGGAAAATAATATTAAGTCACCTGCTTTTATCCTGTTTGTGTGTGATAAAACACCAATCCTATAATACTTATTAAAATTGAATCTTTGACATTATACTAAATTATTCTAGATAATGGATGGAAAATTATTTTAAATTGTATACATTTCATGGTTTCTGGTCACATGCATCCAGAAATGTAATAAAATAGATTTAGAATCGTGTGTTTTATCATTAGCTCTGACACTTAGTAGCTGTGTAAATTTGACGAAGTTATTTATCTTTGCAATAAAACATAAAACATCCTAAGGGCAAGCAATTAATCTTTTAATGTTTAACTGAAAGGTAAATGCTTATAAATGTCTAATGAAATAACTCATAATGTTTTCTCCATGCTCACGGATGCTTCTGGACTAATACATCAAAATTAGTAGATACTGAAGTGAATTCCTGGAAGTTTTAACTAATGAGTATATTTTCTATTTTTTTCTCAAATATAATGGAATGAAGATATCCAGATGTTTAGGAACTAGTTTCATGAAAAAATGTTAAATATCTAAATTTATGAAAAAATAGACAATTAACTGAAACTTATTGAGACACATTTAAGAATAGAATGGCATAACTATTCAGGTTCTACTACCATGATTTAATATATATTTGGAATTTTAAAGAAAATATCTAATGCATATATAAATATATGTACACATATTACAATAAAAAGTCTCAAGTTTATGACAATATTTTAAACTATATTTCCAGAGGAACTTTTTGCAAGATATTGTTTAAAATGCTATCCCCATTTTTTTCTTTAATACTATAAAATATAAAGTTCATAAATATATTAAAATGTAAGAAATCCAGTTTCTGAAGTTGCAATTTAGAGTAATACTGAAAAAAATTCAAGTAGACTTATAAAAGTATGGCATGCAATAAAAATCTCATTACAGGTATTTTTTCATTGAATTCTAGATATTAGTGCTTATATTCTTACTCTTTCTGGAAGAATAGTTTGTTTTACCTGGCATTGTGGTCATGTGATACACCACTATGCAATACAGTAGGTAAAAATTATATGAATTATTTCTTCATATACTTAGTACTGTGTGTACATGTATATATGCATGTAAGAGAGAAAAATAGAGCATATTACTTAAAAAGATGATAGCAAAACATTGCAACATGCTTTTCTTTAGCCTTATATTATTGATGTATCTAATCAAATTTCTTAACAAACCAATTTCAGCTATTTCATTTGAAGGCTAACTACTAACATTCACATTCTAGTAGTCCCAGAACTGGAATTAATAGAGAAAGGAGAAGAAAACATATATTTGAATATAAAATAACTGAAAACTTTCCTACCTTCTGAAAGAAAATAGACATTTATATCAAGGAAGTACAGAGAGTCCAACAAAATCAGATCAACTGCAAGAGGTGTGCACCAAAACACTTTGAAATAAAAATGGAAAAAAGTTAAAGCTACAGAAGGAATATTAATAGCAGCAAGGGAAAATAAACTAATTACATAAAAGGGAACTTCCATAAAATTATAAGTTGACATTCCGGCAGAAACTGTGCAGGCCAGAGGGAGTAGTATAATATATTTAAAGTAATGAAAGAAATGGTTTCCCAGGTGGCGCTAGTGGTAAAAAGCCTGGCTGCAAATGCAAGAGACTTGAGAGACATAGGTTTGATCCCTGGGTCCAGAATATGCCCTTGAAGAGGCATGGCAACCCACTCCAGTATTCTTGCCTGGAGAATCCCATGGACAGAGGAGCCTGGTATGTTACAGCCCATAGAGTTGCAAAGAGTTGGACATGACTGAGGTGACTTAGCTCACATGAAAACAAAGGCCTAAAATAAAAAATACTCTACCTTGCTAGTCTCAAATAAGCAAAAGTTAAAAGTTCAACACCACAAAATTGGCTTTATGAGAAATGTTAAAGACAGTTTTCTAAGTGGAAAACAAAAGAGCACAACTAGGAATATGAAACTTATGAGATGAAAAAAAACCTCACTGGTGAAGGGAAATATACAGTGAACACAACAGATCAACTGCTTATAAAGCTGGTGGCTCAGATGGTAAAGAATCTGCTTAAAATGCAGAACCAGGTTCAATCCCTGGGTCAGGAAGCTCCCCTGGAGAAGAGAATGGCAGCCCACTCCAGTACTCTTGTCCTGGTAAGTTATAGTTCATGGGGTCACACAGAGTCAGACACAACTGAGCGACTAACACATTCACTTATAAATTTAGTAGAAAGTTAAAAAACAAAAGTAGTAAAATCACTTCCATTTACAGTAAGTAGTGAAGGATACACAAAACAAAAAGAGGTAAAATATATCAAAAGCATTAACTATGGGGGGTGTAAAAATGCAGATTTGATAAAATGCATTTGAATGTAAAAGATTATCAGTTTAAGAATATTGCTATTATATCAAGCATCTTTCCCAATCAAAGGCAATGAGACTTGAAATCAAGTACAAAAAGAAAACAAACAAAAACAAAACAAACATACAAAATCACAAACACAGGGAGGATGAACAATATGCAATAAACAACCACTGGTCACTGAACAAACCAAATGAGAAATTTAAAAATACTTAGAGACAAAAGAAAATGAAAACGAGCAATGCAAAATCTATGAAATGCAGCAAAAGCAGTACTAAGAGGGAAGTTTAGAGAGGCACCCCACTCCAGTATTCTTGCCTGGAAAATCCCATGGACGGAGGAGCCTGGTGGGCTGCCCTCTATGGGGTCGCACAGAGTCGGACACGACTGAAGTGACTTAGCAGGTAGCAGGTAGCATGCCTATCTTAGGAAATGAAATAAAAATATCTCAAATAAACAACTTAACTGTACATCTAAAGAAACTAAAGAAGGAAAAATAAAATTCAAAGTTATCAGAAGAAACTAAATCATAAATATTTGAGGCCAAATAAATAAAATCAGATAGTAAAAATGCAAAAGATCAAAGAAACTAAGAACTCGTTCACTAAAGGATAAACAAAAATAATAAGTCTTTAGCCAAAACCATCAAGAAAAAAAGAGGGCCCCTCACCAAAAAATAAAATTAGAAATGAAACAGGAAATGTTACCATTGAAACTACAGAAATTTTAAAAAATTATATGAGATTACTGTGAACAACTATACATCAATAAAATGGACAAACTAGAGAATATTGTAAAGTTAAAAAATAAAAAAAAAAAAAGACAAAAAAAAAAAAAAGAAATGGCCACATTGCTAGAAATGTACAGTTTCTAAAGCCTGAATCACAAAGAAAGAGAAAAGATGAAGGGATCAATTACAGTAATGAAATTGATTCAATAATAAAAGCAAACAAACAAACAAAAAAACAACAAAACTCTCAACATACAGAATTCCAGTGCCAGAAAGTTTCATATGCAAATTCTACCAAACATCTAAAGAGGGATTAATACCTATCTTTCTCAAACTTTACAAAAATCTGCAGAGGAAGAAATGCTTCCAAACTCACTCTACAAGGGCAGGGTTGCTGCTGCTTCATTTGTGTCTGACTCTGTGCAACCCCATACACAGCAGCCCACTAGGCTCCCCTGTCCCTGGGATTCTCCAGTCAAGAACACTGGAGTGGGTTGCCATTTCCTTCTCCAATACATGAAAGTGAAAAATGAAGGTGAAGTTGCTCAGTTGTGTCTGACTCTTTGTGACCCCATTGACTGCAGCCTACCAGGCTCCTCTGTCCATGGGATTTTCCAGGCAAGAGTACTGGAGTGGGTTGCCATTGCCTTCTCCAAGGGCAGGGTTACACTGATATTAAAAATCAGACAAAGATACCACAAAAATAAAATTATATGATGATATTACTGATGAACATAAATGCAGAAATACTGAACAAAACGTTAGTAATCCTAACCAGTAATACAATAAAAGAATCATACACCATGATCAAGTGGAATGTACCCCAGATATGCAAGAATGATTCAATATCTGTGAATTATGATATGCCATATAACAAATTTAATAGTAAATTCATACAATAATCTCAATAGATACATAAAAAATTTTTGAAAAATTCAAGATCCATTTATAATTAAAAATTTCAACAGAATAAGTATGGAAGGAATATAACTCAGCATAGCAAATAGCATATATGACAAATTCACAACTAAAATTATACTGAACTGTGAAAAACTGAAGAAAAAGTTTCTTTTAAGACCAGGAATAAGACACAGATGCCCACTTTTGCTCAACACGGTAGTAAAAGTCCTAGCTACAACAATCAAATGAGGATTTAAAAATATCAGGAATCCAATTTGGAAAGGGAGAAATAAAACTGTCACTGTTTTTATATGACAAAATATTATGTATGGAAAAAACTCATGATGTCACCAAAAAGTAAAACAAAACAAAACAAAACTCATCAATCAATTCAAATAAGTTGCAACATACAAGATTAATATATATGTCTGATCCATTTCTATACTCTAACAATGAGCTATAGAAAGATAAATTAAGAAAGCAATCCCATTGACATTTACCTAAAAAAATTCTCTAGGAATAAATCTAAATAGGTAAATATATATGTGCATGCAAAGACAATGATGAAATGAATTGAAGATAATGCTATCAAATGGAAAAATACATAGTGATCATGGATTAGAAGTATTCATATTGATAAATAGTCATAGTGCCAAAGAAATTTACAGATTTAACACAATATTTATTAAAATGGCAATGTAATTTTTCACAGGATTTAAAAAAAATACTTCAAAAAGTTGTATGAAAAGACAAAAGATCCCAAATAGTAAAAATAATATTGAGAAAGAACAAAGATGGAGGTATTATTATGCTCTGTGTCTTCAGTCTATACTACAAATGTACAATAATCGAAGCCCTGTGATCCTGAAACAAAAACATGCATAGATCAAAGGAATAGAATAAAGGTCTCAGAAATGAATCCATACTTATATGGTCAATTAAAATATGACAAAGGATGCAAGAATATACAATGGAGAAAAGAAAATCTCTTCAATCCATGATTTTGGGAAAACTGGTCAGTTTTATTCAAATAAATAAAATGGAATATTGTCTCACACCATATATAAAACTTACCACAAGACAGATTAAATACTTAAAAGTGAGACTTCAAACTATAAAACTTCTGTATATAAGTATTACTCTCTTTGACATCAGTCTTAGCTTCTCTTATTTTTAAATTTCCCCTCAGGCAAGGGAAACAAAAACATAAACATAGGGGACTATATTAAACCAAAAAGCTTTAGCACAGCAAAGGAAACTCTCAAACACCAATACAGTATACTAACGCATATATATGGAATTTAGAAAGATGGTAACAATAACCCTGTGTACGAGACAGCAAAAGAGACACTGATGTATAGATCAGTCTTATGGACTCAGTGGGAGAGGGAGAGAGTGGGGAGATTTGGGAGAATGGCATTGAAACATGTATAATATCATGTATGAAACGAGTCACCAGTCCAGGTTTGATGCACGATACTGGATGCTTGGGGCTGGGGCACTGGGACTACCCAGAGGGAGGGTATGGGGAGGGAGGAGGGAGGAGGGTTCAGAATGGGGAACACAGGTATACCTGTGGAGGATTCATTTCGATATTTGGCAAAACTAATACAATATTGTAAACTTTAAAAATAAAATAAAATTAAAAAACAAAAACAAACAAACAAAATAAGGAAACTCTCAAAAAACAAAATGAGTATCTACTGAATGGAAGAAGATATTTGTATATAACATATGCAATAAGACTATGGTTTCAGTGTGAAAGCACAAGTCATAGCAAACACCTGCTTCCAACAACACAACAGAAGACTCTACACATGGACACACCAGATGGGCAACACCGAAATTAGATTGATTATATTCCTTGCAGCCAAAGATGGGGAAGCTCTATAGAGTGAGCAAAAACAAGACTGGGAGCTGACTGTGGCTCAGATCATGAACTCCTTTTTGCCAAATTCAGACTTTAATTGAAGAAAGTAGGGAAAACCACTAGTCGTTCAGGTATGACCTAAATCAAATCCTTTACAATTATACAGTGGAAGTGAGAAATAGATTTAAGGGCCTAGATCTGATAGATAGAGTGCCTGATGAACTATGGAATGAGGTTCGTGACATTGTACAGGAGACAGGGATCAAGACCATCCCCATGGAAAAGAAATGCAAAAAAGCAAAATGGCTGTCTGGGGAGGCCTTACAAATAGCTGTGAAAAGAAGAGAAGAGAAAAGGAAAGATATAAGCATCTGAATGCAGAGTTCCAAAGAGTAGCAAGAAGAGATAAGAAAGCCTTCCTCAGCGATCAATGCAAAGAAATAGAGGAAAACAACAGAATGGGAAAGACTAGAGATCTCTTCAAGAAAATTAGAGATAACAAGGGAACATTTCATGCAAAGACAGGCTCAATAAAGGACAGAAATGGTATGGACCTAACAGAAGCAGAAGATATTAAGAAGAGATGGCAAGAATACACAGAAGAACTTTACAAAAAGATCTTCATGACCCAGATAATCATGATGGTGTGATCACTGACCTAGAGCCAGACATCCTGGAATGTGAAGTCAAGTGGGCCTTAGAAAGCATCACTATGAACAAAACTAGTGGAGGTGATGGAATTCCAGTTGAGCTATTTCAAATCCTGAAAGACAATGCTGTGAAACTGTTGCACTCAATATACCAGAAAATTTGGAAAACTCAGCAGTGGCCATAGGACTGGAAAAGGTCAGTTTTCATTCCAATCCCAAAGAAAGGTAATGCCAAAGAATGCTCAAACTACCGCACAATTGCATTCATCTCACATGCTAGTAAAATAATGCTCAAAATTCTCCAAGCCAGGCTTCAGCAATACGTGAACCGTGAACTTCCAGATGTTCAAGCTGGTTTTAGAAAAGGCAGAGAAACCAGAAGTCAAATTGCCAACATCCACTGGATCATGGGAAAAGCAAGAAAGTTCCAGAAATCATCTATTTCTGCTTTATTGACTATGCCAAAGCCTTTGACTGTGTGGATCACAATAAACTGTGGAAAATTCTGAAACAGATGGGAATACCAGACCACCTGACCTGCCTCTTGAGAAACCTGTATGCAGGTCAGGAAGCAACAGTTAGAACTGGACATGGAACAACGGACTGTTTCCAAATAGGAAAAGGAGCATGTCAAGGCTGTATATTGTTACCCTGCTTATTTAACTTATATGCAGAGTACATCATGAGAAACTCTGGACTGGAAGAAGCACAAGCTGGAATCAAGACTGCGGGGAGAAATATCAGTAACCTCAGATATGCAGATGACATCAAGCTTATGGCAGAAAGTGAAGAGGAACTAAAAATCCTCTTGATGAAAGTGAAAGTGGAGAGTGAAAAAGCTGGCTTAAAGCTCAGCATTCAGAAAATGAAGATCATGGCATCTGGTCACATCACTTCATGGGAAATAGATGGGGAAACAGTGGAAACAGTGTCAGACTTCATTTTTCTGGACTCCAAAATCACTGCAGATGGTGACTGCAGCCATGAAATTAAAAGACACTTACTCCTTGGAAGGAAAGTTATGACCAACCTAGATAGCATATAAAAAAGCAGAGACATTACTTTGCCAGCAAAGGTCCATCTAGTCAAGGCTATGGTTTTTCCAGCAGTCATGCATGGATGTGAGAGTTGGACTGTGAAGAAAGCTGAGCACCAAAGAGTTGATGCTTTTGAACTGTGGTGTTGGAGAAGACACTTGAGAGTCCCTTGGACTGCAAGGAGATCCAACCAGTCCATTCTAAAGGACATCAGCCCTGGGTGTTCTTTGGAAGGAATGATGCTCAAGCTGAAACTCCAGTACTTTGGCCACCTGATGCGAAGAGTTGACTCATTGGAAAAGACTCTGATGCTGGGAGGGATTGGGGGCAGGAGGAGGAGGGGAGAACAGAGGATGAGATGGCTGGATGGCATCACCCCCTCAATGGATGTGGGTTTGAGTGAACTCCAGGAGTTGGTGATGGACAGGGAGGCCTGGCGTGCTGCGATTCATGGGGCCGCAAAGAGTAGGACACGACTGAGCGACTGAACTGAACTGAGCTGATGCAATAAGACCAAAATATCCAAAATTTACAAAGTCATATAGCAACATCTAAATACAAACAACCAGATTTAAAAAACATTAGGCAGAGGGCATGAACATACATTTTGTCAAAGAAGACCTACAGATTCCCAACAGGCAAAATAAAAGATATTCAACAATGCTAATCATCAGGGAAATGCAAATCAAAACCACAGGGAGATACTACCTCACGCACATCAGAATGGCTATTATCAAATTGACAACAAAGAAGAATTTTAGAGGAAAATTAGGGGAAAAAAAACCCTTGTACACAGTTCTGTTGGTGGGAACTATAGGTTGGTCAACTATTATGGAAAACAGTAGGAAGTTTCCTCAAAGAATTAAAAATAGAACTACCATATGATTCAGCAATTCTACTGCTGAGTATTTATTCAAAGAAAACAAAAACACTAATTAGCAAAGATATATGCATCCTTATGTTTGTTTCAGCATTATTTACATTATTCAATTATGAAAGCAACCTAAGTATCACCAATAGATAATGAAGGTGAAAGTTGCTCAGTCGTGTCCAACTCTTTGCAACCCCATGGACTATACAGTCCATGGAATTCTCCAGGCAAGAATACTGGAGTGGGTAGCCATTTCTTTCTCCAGGGGATCTTCCCAACCCAGGGATCAAACCCAGGTCTCCCCCGTTGCAGGTGGATTCTTTCCTGGTCTGAACAGCCAGGAAAGGCCATATATAAAATATTATTCAGCCATAAAAATTAAGGAACTCATCATTTGTGATAAATTGGGTGGGCCTACAATGTATTATTCTAGTGAGATAAGTCAGGTAGAGAAAAACATTCATTGCATAATTTTGCTTATATGTGGAAACTAAGACGGAGGAGCCTGGTGGGCTGCAGTCCATGGGTTGCTAGGAGTCGGACACGACTGAGCAACTTCACTTTCACTTTTCACTTTCATGCATTGGAGAAGGAAATGGAAACCCACTCCAGTGTTCTTGCCTAGAGAACCCCAGGGACGGGGCAGCCTGGTGGGCTGCCATCTATGGGGTCGCATAGAGTTGGATATGACTGAAGCGACTTAGCAGCAGCAGCAGCAGCAAGAAACAACACAGATAAACAGACATTTCAAAATGAAAATGGATTCATAAAGGTAATTTTTGAGGAAAGAGATATGAAGGATGAGAGAATTAGATAAGTAAGATTAACAGACACAAATTTAAAATCTTAAAATAAATGTCACAGGCATAAAATGCACAGTATGGGGAAAACAGACAATAATATTGTTCTATCTTTGTATATTAATGGATTATAACTGGAATTATCATGTTAATAATTTTCAAATGTAAATTTTCAAATGCTGTGCCTCTGAAACTAACACAGTGTTGTAGCTCAATGTTACTTCAAAAACAAACAAACAAATTATTTGAAAAAGATATCAGATTTGTGGTTACCAGAGACAGTGTTGGGGGAATGGGGAATTGGGTAAAAGTGGCCAAAAGGTTAATACTTCCTGTATAAAATAAAACAGTATTAGGGATTCAGTGTATGATGTGATAAATAGAATGAACACTGTTCTATTATGTCATATATAATGTTATACATTATATATATATATATATATATATATATATATATATATACACACACACACACACACACACTATGTTATACATGAGTACTCAGTTCAGTTCAGTTCAGTCGCTCAGTCGTGTCCGACTCTTTGCGACCCCATGGACTGTGCACACCAGACTTCCCTGTCTATCTCCAACTCCCGGAGCTTACGCAGTCTCATGTCTATCGAGTTGGTGATGCCATCCAACCATCTCATCCTCTGTCCTTCAGTCTTTTCTTCCTGCCTTCAGTCTTTCCAGCTCAGGGTCTTTTCAAATGAGTCAGTTCTTCGCATCAGGTGGCCAAAGTATTGGATTTTCAGCTTCAGCATCAGTCCTTTCAATGAATATTCAGGACTGATTTCCTTTAGGATGGACTGGTTGGATCTCCTTTCAGTCCAAAGGACTCTCAAGAGTCTTCTCCAACACCACAGTTCAAAAGCATAAATTCTTCGGTGCTCAGACCTCTTTATAGTCCAACTTTCACATCAATACATGACTACTGGAAATACCATAGCTTTGACTAGATGGACCTTCGTTAGCAAAGTAGCATCTCTGTTTTTTGATATGCTGCCTACGTTGGTCACAGCTTTCTTTCCAAGGAGCAAGCATCTTTTAATTTCATGGCTTCAGTCACCATCTCCAGTGATTTTGGAGCCCCCAAAACTAAAGTCTGTCACTGTTTCCACTGTTTCCCCATCTATTTGGCATGAAGTGATGGGACCAGATGCCATGATCTTAGTTTTCTGAATGTTGAGCTTTAGGCCAACTTTTTCACTCTCTTCTTTCACTTTCATCAAGAGGCTCTTTAGTTCTTCTTCACTTTCTGTCATAAGAGTGGTGTCATCTGCATATCTGAGGTTTATATTTCTCCCAGCAATCTTGATTCCTGCTTATGCTTTACCCAACCCAGCAATTTCGCATGATGTACTCTGCATATAAGTTAAACAAGCAGGGTGACAATATACAGCCTTGATGTACTCCTTTCCCAATTTGAACCAGTCTGTTTGTTGTTCCATGTCCAGTTCTAACCATTGCTTCTTGACCTGCATACAGATTTCTCAGGAAGCAGGTCAGGTATTCCCATCTCTTTAAGAATTTTCCAGAGTTTGCTATGGTCCAGTCAAAGGCTTTGGCATAGTCAATAAAGCAGAAGTAGATGTTTTTCTGGAACTCTCTTCCTTTTTCAATGTTCCAATGGATGTTGGCAATTTGATCTCTGATTCCTCTGCCTTTTCTAAATCCATCTTGAACATCTGGAAGTTCACAGTTCTCCTACTGTTGAAGCATGACTTGGAGAATTTTGAACATTACTTTGCCAGCATGTAAGATGAGTGCAATTGTGCGCTGGTTTAAACATTCTTTGGCAATGCCTTTCTTTGGGACTGAAATGAAAACTTACATTTTCCAGTCCTGTGGCTAGTGCTAAATTTTCCAAATTTGCTGGCATATTGAGTGCATCACTTTCTCAGCATCATCTTTTAGGATTTGAAATAGCTCACCTGGAATCCATCACCTCCTTTAGCTTAGTTCATAGTGATGCTTCCTAAGGCGCACTTGACTTCACATTCCAGGATGTCTGGCTCTAGATGAACGATCACACCATAGTGATTATCTGGGTCTTGAAGATCTTTTTTGTATAGTTCTTCTGTGTATTCTTGCCACCTCTCCTTAATCTCTTCTGCTTCTGTTAGGCCCATACCATTTCTGTCCTTTATTGTGGCCATCTTTGCATCAAATGTTCCTTTGTTATCTCTAATTTTCTTGAAGAGATGTTGAAGATATGAGCACTGTAAGATCATGAAGTTATGAGACTTCAAGAGAGTAAATCCTAAGACTTTTCATCCCAAGAAAAAAATGTGATTTCTTTAATATTTTATCTATATGAGATGATGAATATTTATAACAGTTATTGTAGTAATCATTTCATGGTGCATATATTTCAAGTCATTATGTTGTATACCTTAAACTTATATAGTTTTGTATGTCAATTATAGCTCAATAAAACTGGAAGGAACAAATACATGGCTTAAAAACATTAACCCACCAGTGTGTTGGCTGAAATGCTTGGCTTCTTCATCAAAGAACAACATTTTGTGCTAAAATTAAGCAACATTAGCAACAGCAACAAATATAAACTTAATGAAAAGTGTGTCAAAATTGACACAATTATATTTCTTGGCCTAAACTGGATATTCTATTGTAATGTATCTGATTAAAATGACAGAAAATGAGAATGAAAATAGGGAGAAAATAAGATAAAAAATGCATTAAGATAAAAATGTGAGTATTTTTTAAATCATTAATACCTAAAGCCAGTTTTTTTATTTTTGGAAATATCCCTAAAATTGTGACAGAGATAGATATTTTAGGGATTGACTTCAATAGAGAAACTCAATATTGTGATTTCAGGATGTGCTAGAAAAATCCATATGATAGAAGCCAAAGGAGAACTAAATTCCCAGATTTAACCCAGTATGGTGTCTGGGCATCATTGGAGAAATAGAGTTTGAAAATTGTGCTTCAAATAACTCAGCGTTTCCATGGTGATGCTGTGGGAGCATTTAAAATCATTCTGGTGGTTTGAACATAAAGGAAACAGGACGTGGCTCTGGACCCCTATTCTGCTTAAAAAAAACCTATCTTTTCTCTGTCTTGTATACTGGGACTCCATACAAGTCCAAGATTGCTACAGAACAACTTAAAAAGAAAAAAAAAAAAAACTATTGTGCAAATTATGGCACAACATATTTCAGTGGTGAAGTGCCTTTCAAATGCTAAGTTCAAAGGAAACACTTTGAAAACTAAGCACAAAAGTGGATCATATGTTTCTAAAAGAACCTGTAAATATGTGTCTATGATTGTTGTATTAGAAAGATATAATGAAACTCAAGAAGCACACAATTTGAAGTGATGCATGAGTGTGGAGGTGTCCACATAAAAGTGATTTCCTGAATTGTGTATGTCTGTCACCAGACACACATGCTCAGGGTCATCTCCTCTTCCCTAACGCAGACCACCTGCTTTAAACTGTAACTGATTCTATATTCTGTCTTAGATGAATTAAACAATTGATTTGTACTCTCATCTATTAAAATAGGGATAATAACAGTGTAGGCATTTTTGCCAAGGGAAAAAAAATGCACGGAGGAGAACTGTTTCTGGGCATATTTTGGGGTGGAACTTACAAACTTTGTAATCAGAGCAGTAACATAGTCAACCTGGTCACTCACTTCAATCACAGGCTGCCTCTGGGGATGTTTTAAAGCTTAAGAAAAAGCGAACTGTAATGTAACTGCTGCTTGGAGATGCAGAGACCATTCAGATGGAAGTTCTGAGGGCAGGAGAAGATGCAGATGCCCAGCTAAGTAAGGCTAGGTCTGTCTCTCTAGAAAGGAAGCCCTGCCTGCAGACACCTATTTTTATTTTTTAACAGCTTTATTGTGGTATCTTTGGCATGAAATTAAGTGTACATCACCTGAAGTGAAGACTGATAAATTTTGGTGTATGTAATATACCTGAAGAAATCACCACACCCAAAGTAATGAACATACCCATCACTCTCCCCAAAACTTCACATGCTCTTTTGTAGTCCATGTCTCCCTTACACTTTCTTTCTGGGCACTTATTCATATACTTTCCATCCCAATATATTAGTGTGCATTTTATAATTTTATAAAAATATAATCATAAAATATGCATTAATTTTCCTCTGATTTATTTGCCATAGTTATTTATATATATATTAATAATATTATGTGTATCTATAGTCTCTTCCTTTTGTTGCTGTATAGAAGTCCACTGTATTAATAGACTATAGTTTATCAGCTGACCTGATAATGAGCATTTGCATTATTTCAATACTTTGACTATTACAGATAAAATTTCTATGAACATGCATTCGAAAGTATTTGTACTGATAACCTGATTTATTTAATCTTAGATAAATACTTTAGTAGAATGGATCATCTAATAAGTGTATACTTAAATTTTTAAGACACTGTCACATTGTTTTCCCAAATGGTTGTACTGAACCATTTTACAATCCCATGAGCAGTATATGAGTATTTGGTTTGATCTCTTTGCAGTCCAAGGGACTCTCAAGAGTTTTCTCTAGCACCACAGTTTGAAAGCATCAATTCTTTGGTGCTCAACCTTTTTATGGTCCAGTTCTCACATCCATACAAGACTCCTAGAAAAAACATAGCTTTGGCCTTTGTCAGCAAAGTGATGTCTTTGTTCTTAAATATGCTGTCTAGGTTTACCATAACTTCTCTTCCAAGGAGCAAGTGTCTTTTAATTTTATGGCTACAGTCACTGTCTGCAGTGATTTTGGAGCCCAGGACAATAAAGTCTGTCACAGTTTCCATTTTTTTCCCCATTTATTTGCCATGAAGTGATGGGACCGGATGCCATGATCTTAGTTTTTTGAATGTTGAGTTTTCCACCAAAGAATGCAGAAGGATGACAAGTAAACACACAAAATTATGTTGTTCAGTTTCTAAATACCGGAGAATTACTTGG
The DNA here is from genome assembly GCF_029407905.1 of Bubalus kerabau. NCBI lineage: Eukaryota > Metazoa > Chordata > Mammalia > Artiodactyla > Bovidae > Bubalus > Bubalus kerabau. Next base: position 6,412,182 of record NC_073631.1, on the reverse strand, counting down.
CTATATTTCTGTTATCAGTTGTTTATTATTACTTAATTTCATTGTAACTTAAGACTATACTTTGTAAGATTTGTATTCTGTTAAATTTGGTAAGATGTACTGAATGTCCCAGAATATGGTTTATCTTGGTGAATGTCCACATATGCTTAAGAAAAATGTGCATTCCTCTTTTTATTTTTTTTGAACGTTGACTACTGTAAATGTCAATTAGATCAAATTCATTGATAATGCAGTTCAAGACATCTATGCCCTTACTAATTTTCTTCCTTCTTGAATTATCAATCACTGACAGAAGCTCATTGCAGTCTCCACCTTCAATAGTGAATTTATTTTTCTTCCAGTTTTATCTGTTTTGCCCACATATGTTAAGTTCTTGTTGGGAACATACATGTTTGGGGCTGTTGTATCTCATTGGAAAATTAACTGTGCAGTCCATCATTGAGCAGTGTCATATTTTAGCCCTAATAACAGTCCTTTTTCTGAGGTCCGGTTTTCTGAAATTAATATTGCTACTACAGTTTTCTTTTGATTAGTGTCAATATGGTATACCTTTCCATGGAGCATGCGCTCTAGGCACATGGGCTTTAGGAACTGTGCCACTCGGGATTTGTTGTTTCATGGCATGTGGGATCCTCCAGGGCCAGGGATTGAACCCATGTCCACGGCATTGACAGGCAGACTCTCAAACACTGGAATACCTGGGAGCACCCATCCCTTTATTTTTAGCCTAAATCTTTAGATGTAGTATGCAATTTTTATAGACAGCATACAACTAGGTCTTGATTTTTTAATTAGTTTATTTATTTATTTATTAAGAATTTTATTGGAGTATAGTTGATTTATAATGTTGTGCTAGTTCAGGTACACAGCAAAGTGATTCAGTTATACATATATCCACTCTTTATAGATTCTTTCCCCATAGAGGCCATTACCAAGTACTGAGTAAAGTTCCCTGTGTGATACAGTAGGTCCTTATTAGTTATCTGTGTCTATATGTATGTGTGTATATATATATATATATATATATATCTACATTTCTATATTTATATATAGTAGTGTGTATATACCAATCCCAACCTTCCAATCTATCCCTCGCCCCTCCCTTAACCCCTGACCTTTCTTTGCCTGACTTATTTCATTCACTGTGACAATTGCTGGATCTATCCATGTTGCTGCAAATGGCATCATTTCAATCTTTTCTATGACTGAATTGTGTATATATACCATAACTTCTTTATCCATTCATCTGTCAATGGACTCTTAGGTTGCTTCCATGTCTTGGATATTGTAAATAGTGCATATATGAACATCTGGGTACATGTGCATTCTCAAATTGTGTTTTTTTTTCCCAGATATATGTCCAAGAAAGGTATTGCAATAGGTCAATTTTTAGTTTTTTTTTTTAAGGAACCTCCATACTATTCACCATAGTAGCTGTACCAATTTACATTCCCACCAATAGTGTTTTTCTTTCTTTTTCATTTATTTTTCCTTTGGTTTCAATTGAACACTTTTTATGATTCAGTCTTTATCTCTCCTGGCATATAATATATATGTATATTTTTTAAAAGGCATAACTTTCATAGAATGTACAATAAACAATATACAAATATACATTTTTAGGCCCCTTTTCAAATAAGACTATATCATTTCACATACAGTTGACATGCTGTGCTTAGTTGCTCAGTCGTGTCTGACTCTTTGCAACCCCATGGACTGTAGCCCACCAGGCTCCTCTGTCCGTGGGGATTCTCTAGGCAATAATACTGGAGTGGATTGCCATACCCTCCTCCAGGGGATCTTCCCAACCTGGGGATCGAACCCAGGTCTCCTGCATTGCAGGCAGATTCTTTACTATCTGAGTCACCAGGGAAGACTCACAAAACAGTGGCCTCCTTACTCAAGACAGCCCATTGTCCTCCCTGGCACTTTTAAATCTCAACTTTATCCACATGGAACTTCCAGAAATTACTCACATCCAGTTTAAGTGTTCCCCCTAGTATTGACTCTAGTTATAGGAGTCTATCCCTAGGATTCTGCTCCCAAAAAGCTATCATCCTTGGTTCCTCTCTTTCTCCTCATTTTTGGAGCAGAAGTTTGCTGCTGCTAAGTCGCTTCAGTCGTGTCCGACTCTGCGCGACCCCATAGACGGCAGCCCACCAGGCTCCCCCGTCCCTGGGATTCTCCAGGCAAGAACGCTGGAGTGGGTTGCCGTTTCCTTCTCCAATGCATGAGAGTGAAAAGTGAAAGTGAAGTCGCTCAGTCGTGTCCGACTCTTAGCGACCCCATGGACTACAGCCCACCAGGCTCCTCCATCCATGGGATTTTCCAGGCAAAAGTACTGGAGTGGGGTGCCATTGCCTTCTCCGAGAAGTTTGCTATCTGACTTCAGTTATCTATTGGATCAAGTGAGTTGTTCACTATCAGGGTTTTGTTGTTGCCACTGTCATTGTGAGGATGGGAGTCATGGCTTCCAAACAGTTCACATGTTGTATCAGAAACTCGAAGTTATAATAGCTTATTTTAAAATCTAATATTTTCATGTTTTAATTATATAATTTTCATTTTATTAGTTTTTGCTCCCTCTCATTTTACTTTGCTCTGAATTCCTGAATGTTACTCATATTTTTAATATCCGTATTTAAGCATTTTGTTTACTTTATTTCTTGTTTTCTATTTCTTTTGTCAGTTTTCTTTTGATATTCAGCCAAGCCTTGTCTTCTCATATTTTTTTTTTAATTGAGTTCCAGATGCAGAATGTAGTTATAGACATATGCTGAGGCCTGGGATGAATTATGGGGGTTTATGTATTCTTCTTCTAGGCAGTCAGGGCAGGCTCAGCCCTCAGTCTATGAGGATTACAATGCTCTGAAGCTGTATCTTAAAACTTGTCAACCCTTGTCGCTTACAGGTCACTCTTACTTGAAGGACATCATTCTTTCCTTAATATGTATCATGGCCCCTTCTCCTTTGCAGGTCCTGTTTTTTTTTTTGTTTTTTTTTTTTTTTTTTTTTTTTGTCTTCTCACCAGGTCCCTGGGATTTAGAAGCTCTTCTTGGCTTCTTAGCCCCTCAGCTGCTACTTTCTTCTACAGGTAAGAAATGAGGTCAAATTCTACAATCTCCTGTCCAGTCTTCCCTCGTCTCCAAAACCACACTTCTGACAATTCACATTACCTTAAGAAGTCTTCAGATAGAAGGCTTTCTTGTTTCATTTTTGATGTAGAAGAATGTGGCTTTTATTTCTCAAAGAGAAGTTTGGTCTGAAATGTTTGATTTGTCTCTCCCAATAGCTGAATTCCACTTAATAAATGTTAGGTAAATCAATAAAAAATAAAAATGAAGTAATAGAATAATAAAAGCAATCAATTAATGGTTATCCCACTTAATTGAACTATTTTAGTTTAATTTAAACCAAGGTTAATATTAACTCCTTTTTTATGTCATATAGAAACATATCTTAGAAACTTTTTCAAATATGCAAGATGTGTGTTTGGTGACTAAAGTTTAACAAAGAATCTAAAAGGAAGTGAGCCGTTCTTATCCTTGTGTCAATGAATTGACTTGAAATTTTGGAAATACAAAAGCAACACATAATATAAACAATCTTTGGCTTCTTTTACAAGATTTTAAAATTTTTATAAATAGTATCACTGCATGAGAGGTCTTTAAAGAAGTTACAATATTCTCAAAGAAATAAACCAGAGGCTTTTGATGCATATCTGTTGAAACATGTCATGTCTGCCAGGGTATATGCATACGGTTATGGTGCCTACTGCCAAGTAGATGGAGTAGCCTAATGTTACCCAGTTAATTAGCCTGTCCCCAAATATAAGTAAATGATATTTGTAAAACAAAATCTGTGAATCAGGCAGCAATTCCCTCATATTAAATATAACATTATAAATATTGACTAACTAGCAATTACCTACACTTTTCATAGAAGCACTGAAAGGATGAAATGAAATAAAACATATGGACTCATTTTTCATTTAAAGCAATATCAACTGTTCCGTCATGGACTGTAAAATTGAGTGATAAACTTTTTTGCACTTTTTCCTTGAGTCAGAATTCACCACACTTGCTGAGTAAACAATACTGTTTTTCTTCTGAAAATTCTTTAGGGAATTATTTGAGTGCTAATTCTGAACATATTTTGTAGCTTCTTGTATACTTGAGACTGAGGTCTAAAACATTAACAGCAAAATATTACCGCACAGATAACTACCTACTGTATAGCACAGGGAATGCTACACAATACCCTGTAATGACCTCAGTGGGGAAAGAAGCTAAAAAAAAGAGTTTATACATCTATATGTATAACTATATAGCAGAAACTAACACAACCTAACATTGTAAATCAACTATACATCAACAAAAATTTAAAAAATACAAGAAATCCTTCCTTATATGTCTCGGGGACTCAAACTACACAAAACTAGAAATTAATCAACACTCCATAAATTAATTAACATTACAAAACTTCCAGTATTTAAAGTTTGTGGTGGCTGTTTTAGATAAGTTTTTCACTCTATTTTTAACAAGGTCTTGGTAGGTCTATTTTCTTCACAGATTAAATCATTTTGGTACAAAAGTCTTACCTGTAGTTCAACTGCACAGTATCCAATTGTATCATTTTACTGTTGTCAAAACCACAGGAATCCATCCCCAAATGTGGGGCAGTTATACTTCTCAAACATAGTATGGTAAAGAAAAAAAATGGGTTTATTAGGAACACAGTATCATATAATCAGAGGTTTGGTGGAAACAAAGGCTTTATATATAAAGGTACCCACACAAACAGAATAAACTAGAATTTCATTGATGTTAAAAACTTAGTTACACAAGGAATCATCCTCTTTAATCACTTTCTCACTTTGCTCAGGAAAACTTGCCAAAGTTTTTCTCCCTTCCAAGGCAGAGCCTCCAGAAATTTTGGTATTATGTAACTATATCATTAAACCTTTACCTGGTTCTTACTGAATTTAAGCTTAATGTTCTTTTCACTGAGATGCCCTCTCCCACACCTTCCCCCACAACCTCATTCATTCATCCCCTTACTTATTTCACAAATTTTAGCAAACCACTGATATTTCTATCAGATGCAGGATTAATATTAAGGAACAAAGAGCATATTCTTTAAGCTGATCATCTAACAATTCCTATAGTACCAACATTACAATCGACATTAAATTAAGAAAAAGTGAAAATAGTTGAAGAAATATAATGCTATTTCATCTTGAAGTGTTACTGACAAAGCAAATGGCTGAGTGAAAACTTGAATTTCAGCCTTAAGCTCAGTTCAGTTCAGTTCAGTCACTTGGTCGTGTCTGACTCTTTGCGACCCCATGGACTGCAGTACACCTAGCCTCCCTGTCCATCATCAACTTCCAGAGTTTCTGACCTACAGATTGAACTCCTGTCTCTTACATCTCCTGCATTGGCAAGCAGGTTTTTTACCACTAGTTCCACCTGGGAAGTCCTGGTTCCTTCTAGTTACAACTTATTGCTAGGACAGCTTATTGCTAAATGCCTGTTGAGATCTGCAGATGGAGTCATTCTCTTAGCTTGATTATGGCTGGGCACCGCTCAAGTGAGTGCCATGGAGAACATGAAAAAACTGTGAAATTTTAGCATTTAACCCTCAGGGCAGGAGTCAATACAAATATTGGCATAGTTATTAGTGAAATATGCCAATATCTCTGTGTAAATTTGCTACCTGCAGGCATCAAGCTCTGGATGAGATGAAGTGGACTAAGATTACCTGAGAAGTCAGTCTGTGTGTTAACATAAGTTTGTCTTTGGTGAAACCTGACATTTTGCAGAGCACTGAGGTTTATGTGGCATAAAAAGTTAAAATTGAATAATTATGTATCCTATTTATATATTTTGGCTGAGTAAGTCTAGAAAAGGTGTGTTATTTATAGCATATTAGTATATGTTTATTTGCAAAGCCATTTTACCAGTCAGCTCAAAACTGTTTTTATTTCCAAAATAAAAAATGTCAGTCTCACTGTTAAATGCTTTTCCCCCCCGATGATATGTAGTTCAAAAGTAAGCTTGTAATTTTTTAAACAATTTGTTGATATGCAGAAAGTTTCAGCGTGTGCATTATAGTGCTAGTTGTTTCCTATCTTGACTCAGTGGTGTTCTAATTAAGACAATTAGGCTGGAACTTTAGGGCATATGGAATTGCACACTGTATAAGTCTTAATGTGGAAAGGCTGCACTTTCTTCAAGAAGAGTGTTCACAGTTCCATCTCCATCTCCATAGTTTAATTAACTGTCTGTTTTTAACTCCTGAATATTAGTGAGGGTAAACCTAAGTTTTTAGTGACTTAACAGAAAAAAATCCCTTTCTTGAAATTATAAATTGATATCAATAATGATTCTGATCAGTAGACAGCATTTTCTCAGGTAGGTTTCAGGATTTCCCCCAACCACCACCAGCTTTGCAGTCCCAAATCTGCAGGCAGTGGAGGCTCACCCCAGGAACAACCCACGTCGTATCATGCTTCATTTTGATAGTAACTCCAAGAGCTCCATGTCAACAGAAGATGGGAAAGAAATGTGGGCCCTGGGTGGACAAGCAGTTCCTACAGCAACTCTGCTGTGAGAAGTGTGACATGAATGCAGTTGTCTTTGTCAAACAAGGATCCCGTTGTGTTTACCATTTTTAAAGTCCAGGGAAGTCAATGGGGCTTTCCCAGGGTGCACTAGTCATAAAGAAAACCCCTGATGTCTCCCGCAATGCAGGAGACAAAAGAGACTCAAGTCTGATACCTGAGTCAGGAAAATCCCCTGGAGGAGGACGCAGCCACCCACTGAAGTATTCTTGCCTAGAAAATCCCATGGATAGAGGACTGTGGTTGGCTATGTTTCATAGGGTTGCAAAGAGTCAGACATGACTGAAGCAACTTAGCACACACACAATGGGGAATCAGTGCAGCAGATTTCCATACAGTGCCTCAGTCTCTGATGTCCCATGTGTTTCCCATTGCTATTGTCCATAGGAGATATAGCAGAAACTTGGTGGGGATGGTCTGGAAAAGCAGGAGAGAAATGATAAAATCTCCCTTTTCTCAGGGACGAGATGTCACAAAAACCCATCAGTTTTTCAGAATCCAGAAATATTTAGTCAAATAATAGAAATTTTCAATTATAAAATTAATGTGTTTCCATTCAAACTTTGCATAAAGCAAGTCATCCTTTGCCCAGAATTGTTTTATTGCTGTATTTGGAGTCCAATAAGAAGTATGTTGGGGCTTTCCATGTAGTGCCAGTGGTAAACAACCTGCCTGCCAATGCAAGAGACGTAAGAGATGCGGGTTTGGTCCCTGGGTTGGGAAACCCTGGAGAAGGGCATGGCAACCCACTCCAGAATTCTTGTCTGGAGAATCCCACGGACAGAGGGGCCTGGTGGGCAGTCAGACACAACTGAAGCAACTTAGCACTCATGCACAAGAATTATATTGGCCTAAAAATATGGTTTTTCTTATTCTTTATTGACACTGGCTTTTCCCAGTAAGTGCTGAAAGTCATTATCTGCTGTTAGTTCCTTCTCAAAACCATGCCTTTCCTCACCTATTTCATTACCACCTATTAACTTGGTAATGATCAGTATGAAATGATAATATGAAGATCATTATCACCACCTACTTTGTTTCAACATCTGATGTACTACTATTTCAGCTCCAATTGAAAACAGAATGAGAAAGTGTACATTTTTAAAAGATAAATTATCAAAACAAAAACAAAAAAACAGAGTTCAGGTTCAGGGTGCTAATCTGGTGTCATATACCCAACAATAATGATAGAGTGCTAATAGTTCCCACTCGTAGTTCAAAAAAGTCTTACATAATTCTGACAAGTATTTCCTCACTTTATGGATCTTTAAAAAAGAGAGAGGGGAATGGCTTTCAGTCTCTGAGGAAATAGTCACCAGCTTAGAAAGGCAACCTCATCTCTAGTCAAGACCATAGACACAATTACCAAATTTTAAGTCTGAGAAAATCCATTATTGACCTCAAAATAAGTATTTTTTCTAAATATAGCTATACCCCAAAACTGCTACTAGCTGCTCTAATATTTTGAGTCTTCCTAAAATAATTATTATTGTTATAATAACAGTAACTACAAAATAAAATTCATGGGACATTCATTTCATATCAAGAAGCACCTAAATTCCTCACAAATATGTTACAAAGGTAGCATTAATACCTTTGTTTAAATGTGAACAAGCTGACCATGTCTTTAGGTAAAAATGGTGACCCTGGTTTTCTGTAGATGTAGCAATGCATACTCACTTCAGGCACCTCTGAATTAGGAGGGAAGAATTAAAGCATTCTAGTTGGCCTGTAGGTCTTCCAGGGGAAAATCTTAAGCCCAGTCATGAAAATGCTTAGAAGAAAGGGAAGGTTAGGTGTGAACTTACCTAAATGCATGCATTTAGGAAAAAGAGAAATGTAGGGAATAAGAACTTCTTATACCAGGGGGTCAGGGAGTGTGTGGCCTGTTTATTAGGAAATAATACTCATATGAAACTTGGAAGGAAGTAGAAAACAGTTCACATCCTCCTGCCTGAAGACAGAGTTCCCTTGTATTAGTGGCTTTCATAGGCATATTCTGCAGGTTTTTCTTTCTTCCAAGATTTGTTCTCTGGTTATTCAATCCAATATTTATCCAGTTACTGATATAAAGAGGCTTTGCAGATGTAAGGAAGGCTCCTTGTCAATTAACCTTAAGATAGGGATTATCTGTGTGGGCCCAGTAATCACATGGACTCTTATAAGAGAGGAAAGCAGAGGGTTGCAACAGGGAGACCACTGCTGCTGCTGCTGCTAAGTCGCTTCAGTCGTGTCCGACTCTGTGCGACCCCATAGACGGAAGCCCACCATGCTCCCCTGTCCCTGGGATTCTCCAGGCAAGAACACTGGAGTGGGTTGCCATTTCCTTCTCCAATGCATGAAAGTGAAAAGTGAAAGGGAAGTCGCCCAGTCGTGTCCGACTCTTAGCGACCCCATGGACTGAAGCCTACCAGGCTCCTCCATCCATGGGATTTTCCAGGCAAGAGTACTGGTGTAGGGTGCAATTGCCTTCTCCGAGGGAGACCACTGGGGAGATTCAAAACTCAAGAAAGACTTGATGTGCTCTACAGTGTGGAGGCTGCAGGACTTTTGGGAGGTCTCCATGGACAGAGGGTGGCCATGAGCTCACGGCTAGCAAGGAAATGGTTACCTCAGCCCTGCAACTACGAGGGTATAAACTCTGGAAACAATCTATAAGGACCTGGAAGCAGGCTCTTCCCAGAGGCTCTGTGGGAACAATGATCAACAACTTGGTTTCAGTGACAAAGTCAGTTGAAACCTGAAGTGCAAAACCAGTCCAGGTTACTAGGACTTTTGATCTATAGGACTGTGAGATAATATATTTTTGTTATTTTTACTGCATAATTTGTGATAATTTGTTAGAGCAGAAATATAAAATGAATGGTCCAATCAATATTTAACATCTCTTCTTCTCTTATGGAAAGTTAGTGAGGGGCTTAAGGCTGACTTATATTGTAGAAGAAAAGGCATTTTTGTTTTCCTGGCATATGTTTATGGATTTGCATCATCCTTCCTAACCACTGTCAGGTAAGCCATGGTTAGTTATTTTCCATCACAGAAGGTGCTATACAGAATGTTCTTCAACAAGTACATGCATGTGAGTATTTCTATAGTATAGTTTCATAGGGAGAGAATTAAAGAATCAAGCTATATGCATATTTTAAACTGAGACAGATACAATCAAATTTCTCAAGAAATTTTCTGCTAATTTCCAGTCTCAGTAGCCATGATAAAATCTTTTTTCCCTAAATTGCCAATAATATCATGTGTTAATCTTAAATATGTTGTAAATAATTTATCTCTGATATCCTCTTATCCTTTCATTTTGTGAAACTTAAAAGATACTTTTATGAATTTGAATCTTATCTCTGATCATTGGATATTGTATCTTGCTCAGAAAATTTTCTCTCACTTTCTGTCTCTCTTTTATTTCATTATCTTTTGGTCAGGCTTCCCAGGCACTTGCTTTTTATTTAGTTCTGCAACTCAATATTATCAAAATGTTTTATTTTCTATTTTGGTAATGTCTGTTTTTTACTTTGTTATTAAGTTATTTTATTTTTATTAGATTCAATGTGTTTTATTATTTCTAGCTTCTTGAGTTTACACAGATTTCCTCTCTTGTATATCATTTTATGCAGTTGCCTTTTATTTCCTTTTGCTTATAATGTCATATTTATGCATTTGTGTAACATTATATATATATATACACATATATGTATATATACATATATACATGTACACTTTTGTTGGCTTGGATGCTCCATGAACATCTTTTCAGTCCATAGACATTCTATCTATGTTGAACTATGCAAATTGTATATATTATATAAATCAGATGGATGCATTCCAAATTTGACTATTTCCATGTGGACAGACAATTCAGTGTCTTCTAAATGTTTATTCTACAACCTTTCTACACTGAATAATACCCTTGAAGTATAACCTTATGTACTTATGATTTGTTTTTCATTGTAGAATAGATTCCTAGAAGTTGGATTTCTGAATCAATAGATATTTAAGTGTGAAGGATGTGTGTGTGTGCATTTTGTGTGTGTTTGTCTTTTCAAATTTACCTTGAAAAGAATCAATGAATTCTCCAAGATAGTGTGAGAGGACCATGTATATCTTACTACATATTCTATTATTTGTAAGACTGATAAGCTAACATTTAATGACTCATTTTAGTATTAATTTTCAATTATTTTATGAAGGTGAGTTAAGCATTTTCATTGGTTTATTTGGGCTAATAAGTCTATGTGAAGTGAAGTTGCTCAGTCGTGTCTGACTCTTTGCGACCCTGTGGACTATAGCCCACCAGGCTCCTCTGCCCATGGGATTCTCCAGGCAAGAGTACTGGAGTGGGTTGCCATTTCCTTCTCCAGGGGATCTTCCTGACCCAGGGATCAAACCCAGGTCTCCCGCATTGCAGGCAGATGCTTTAACCTCTGAGCCACCAGGGAAGCCCAGGCTTTTTCATTTGTTTCTATTTATTTTGGTGCTGGTTTTACATTCAGCTTTGATCCACATGAATAACTGGGCCTATTATTTCAATTACTTCTGATAAAAAGTCTCTGTCCGAGCTGGTGAGGGTCCTTGCTACTTTGGCAGCCCCTGTCATGGAAGGGCCATCTTCAAGAACTGAAATGGCCCAGCAGCACCCCACTGAAGCTTACACAAGAGCTGAATCTAGGACTCTTTTAGTAGGTCAGTGTCCACACTTGCTGTTAAGTACTTTCCATATTAATTATGAGAAGAAGCTTACTGTCTGTAAATAGAAATAGCATTTAGGTGAGTATGTGCTGTGCTGTGCTTAGTGGCTCAGTCATGTCTGACTCTTTGTGACCCCGTGGACTCTAGCCCTCCAGGCTCCTCTGTCCATGGGCATTCTCCAGGCAAGAACACTGGAGTGGGTAGACTATCCCTTCTACAGGGGATCTTCCCAACCCAGGATTGAACCAGGATCTCCTGCATTGCAGGCGCATTCTTTACTAGCTGAGCTACCAGGGAAGCCCTTAGGTGAGTATATACATTTACTTCTGTCTATAAGTGAATCTTGTGCATAGCCATTTAAAACTTTGTATGATGTCTTAACATTTTATTACATCTGTCAATTATTTTCCTGACTTTTAGCTTTCATTTCTCAATAAGGAGGAAGAATTTCTCAATGGGATTAGCAATAATAAAAATATTTTCTTCTAATTCTTGAATAGTTTTATACTCAGAAGCCTCAAGCTCTCTCAAAATATTTGTTTTATAATATTAAGAAATGTACTAGTTTTATTTCCCTGTGTGATTCTTCTCTTAAAACCAAAGCAACTTTGTCATGAAAATTGTCATTATAGGCAATAATGTTACTTAGCTCATTTTGTCCAATTCACATACAATATGTCTATTCTAATATTTAACTTTTAGCAGATATATAGTGAATGTATTATTTTGTAAGCCAACTTATCATTTACTATTCCCTTTGTTTTAGCTTATTTTGATAACTCATTTCTAATAATTGTCAAACTTCTTAAGTTCTAGATTTATAAAACTGATCTCAATATTTAAGTTTCCCTTTAACAGTTTTTAGGATTCCTCAAAATTTGGACACGTTTGTACATTCTTTCCTGAGTTTATTCCCATCCCCACCTCCACTTCCTTTGTTCGAGCATTTTCAAAGAATTTCTAGTGTCCTTATGTTTTCTGAGAACTAGTAAGATACTCAGGTTTAATTTTTTATTATTAAAATGTTATTCTATACCTAAGGTAATTACACTTTCAAATTTACATGGTGTACTCCTTTGCAATGTGTTTTAAATTAAAATATAACTTCTCTGTCTTCCATTTTAATTTCTACTTGCTCTTAATTTTCTCTTTTTCATCCTTTACTTTCATAATCAAGAGAGGCTTATGTTATCCTCCAAGTCATTAACTCTATTTGCAGTATCAGCGTAGTTATTGCTCATGAAATTTTGTTTGCTTGAAAATGCTCTTTTCTTGCTCATTTATCTGGATCCTAAAGTATGTGATCCCTTCTCAGATTTATTTTTCTTCTCAATACATTCTTTTCCTTTCCCAAAGAAGCCATTATTTTTCCCTACTGAAATCCCATACAATATTTTCCCTCCTGGTTTGTGTCAAAAATAATTTCAGATGGTTGTCTTTTCCCTGGTGGTGAAGCGGATGTTTTCTTTACCTCACTCTGAAGTGAATTTTCACAGTCCCAGGTGTTTTCTGTGATCATTCATTCCCAAGGGAGGACAATGAATCTGCTCTTAGTTTTGTCCCAACAGAAAATGTCTGTGGCTGTGTTATATCTTTATTCTCTGAAGTGTTCAGTTATGGTCAGATGTCTCCCTCCACTCAGGTTAGGGAGGGAGACATGCCTTCTGCCAGCAGCCCCTGAACCCACAGCAGCAAAGATAGGCACAAACTGGTGGGTGAAACCAGTGAGAAACTGCCGGGGTCCAGCCCCTGTGGATCCAGGGAATTCGAAGGGGAGACGGCTTTGGTGATCAGGAAACAACAGCTTATTTAAATGTTAATTAAGGATATAAAGAGTAATAGAATAAGGATAGCTCAGTGAGGAAATTCAGTGGAGAAAAGAGGCTGAAATAAGGATAGCTCAGTAAGGAAATTCAGTCTAGAAAAGAGGCTGAAATAAGGATAGCTCAGTAAGGAAATTCAGTGGAGAAAAGAGGCTGAATAATTCAGCCAGAAGGTGAGAGAAAGAACGACATGGGGAGACCAAGCTTCGGTGAACAAGGCCCGTACTTTATTTTCCAGAGTAGTTTTTATACCTTAAGTTATGCATAGAGGATAATGGGGGAAGGGGTAGAGTCATGCAGTAAGCCAGGCTGTCTTCCTGAAAACTTATCATATGCAAGTTTAAGTGATTTGCATCATCTTCTGGCCCGGAGGCCTGTTAACATTTGAAGACCCTTTCTTCAGAAAACTTATTTTTCTCTAAAAGTGATTAGTCAGGTGCCACCCTCCAAAAGCATTAGATAAAGTTTCATTCCTATAGGGCAAAGGTGTGGTGGGCTATAACAAGAAAAATAATTAACTCAAGGGTCCAAGGTTACAAACATTAAAGCTACTACTTACATTTCTATACACCAATTATATCAATCAATACAATGCCAGGGACATAGTAGGTAAGGGATATGGAGACTTAGCAGCAAACATTGGCCCAACAAGTGAAAAACCCTTCACCAATACAATTTCTAATCAATCTTTTAACTGCTCAAAGGAATCTGTATTTAGACAGTTTAGAACATCTCATGCCTGTCACAGATGGGAGGCTCTGAGCAATCACATGTGGCCGGAAAAACCTATTCAGGCAGGCTAGAGGACTTCCAAAGGAGTTTGTAGGTTGAAACACTGTCACACCCAGGAATTATTAACTGGAGCTGTAAGTTAACTCTTTTTTCAGAGAGAAGTAGTGGGGGACAGCCCCCCATAAAGTCAGAGGTGTAGGTGAGAGCATAAAGCAGAAAATAGGCAGACTCCGGTTTTGGGGGTAGATGCTCGAGAATTTCCAGGGGGACTCCTGAGGCTCGATCCCACCTTTGCGTATGCCAAGCCTCCTTCCTCATGACCTTTGCCATGGGAGGAGCTCCTCACACTGGCTCCTGGCAAGAAACCAGGTATTTTAAGAAAGCAAAGTCTTGAAAAACTCATTTTCTGTCAGAGAATATTTGCTTGCTTTTTAAAAAACAATAAAACATGAACACATCCAGAAACTGAATATAGTTACAAGATCAGTGTTTTTGTCATCTCCACTTAATGCAAACAAACAAACAAACAAAAAAAAACTTCTAGTTGCCAATATAAGCCAGTGTCAGGGCCAAAAGCAGAACTCACTCTGTATGTTCTGAAGGGAAGGGCTTAGCACACAGAATTAGGTGCCTACACCCCGCTAGATGGAGAAGGCAATGGCACCCCACTCCAGTACTCCTGCCTGGAAAATCCCAGGGATGGAGGAGCATGGAAGGCTGCAGTCCATGGGGTTGCTGAGGGTCGGACACAACTGAGCGACTTCACTTTCACTTTTCACTTTCATGCATTGGAGAAGGAAATGGCAATCCACTCCAGTGTTCTTGCCTGGAGAATCTCAGGGATGGGGGAGCTTGGTGGGCTGCCGTCTACGGCGTCGCACAGAGTCGGACATGACTGAAGTGACTTAGCAGCAGCAACCCCTCTAGAAGAACCAGAAGAAGGGAGGCAGGTAACCCTTACTTGAGCTGTCATGGTGCTGAGCATGTGGAAGCTGGGCTGACCGGAGCTGGAGTCTGTGTGTGTCCTGAAAGTCACAAGGCTGGTGACTGCACCTTACAACACTGAGAACTGCCCACCACAGCTGCAGGAGTTTTACAGCTCTGTGGCCAGGGCTGGTCCGCAAACATTTACTTTATGATGGCATGAAAATTAAAGTTATGTACAAGAAATGGCAAATACAACAATATCCATCAGCCATCATGGTTATCTTAGTCTGGCCAAAAGTGTCTATATTTAGCAATCACTGAATAGCAATCAGATGGATGAGCAACCTTCTGGTGGGAGGAGGAGAATCAGCTAGAGTTGTGTGTGTGGTGGGTGGAAAACAGACAAGCGGAAAGTTGCACAATAAATCATCTGCATCCTCCTTCTATTGTTTCCAACACAATCTTGTTCATTATTTAAAGCAAGGATAAGGCATTTTTGGACAATAACATGTGGGGTGAACTGAGTGAATGTTACTTTATATGGCTGAGGGATCCCTCAAGCCTGTAATTTTTTATGCTCAAATTGGGGCAAAATTTCACAATGGGAGTTTCTTCAACTTGGATCCTCTAAATGGTGATAATATGTACACACACTCTCTCTCACACACACACACACGTGTGTGTGTATCTTAGAAGGGTATAACAACAAGTCAAAAAAAAAATAATATATCATGACACTGGAAATGCCTTATAAAATAAAGATAAATGTTGAAATCCCTAAGTTTCAAAGTACAGTAAGACTAGAGTAAAAAAGAAGATGCATTGTGTGAAATTGCATTTTGACAAGGGTAAAAGGAATAAGATGAAAAGATATAGGAACACAGAACAGACTAAGATTAAAAGAAATGATTTAAATCAATTTTCTTAATAAGAAAATTCATAATCATTAAGTTCAGTTCAGTTTAGTCGTTCAGTCATGTCCAACAATTTGCGACCCCATGGACTCCAGCATGCCAGGCTTCCCTGTCCATCACCAAACCCTGGAGCTGCTCAAACTCATGTCCATTGAGTCAGTGATGCCATCAACCACCTCGTCCTCTGCTGTCCCCTTCTCCTCCTGCCCTCAATCTTTCCCAGCATCTAGGCCTTTTCCAGTGAGTTGGCTCTTCACTGAGGTGGTCAATACATTTAAGTTGGTTCCCTGTGCACAACATTTCTGTAATGTGATGGTGTTAACTGAAAATCTCCTAGAAAGGATATAGAATGCAGTCTTATCAGCAAGGAATCACCTTTTCTGGGGGTCTATTGGGTCTGGTCATCCTCAGATGTTTCCCCAAACCCAGCATTATCATTATAGATTTCTTTTACTTTAAAATAGTGTTTTTATCATACTTAGTGATACAGACTATCTAATCTACCACTGTTTAAGACAGCATTACCTCACACAAATGGCACAAATTGTCTTTGAAGAAGCAGGTCGTATTTAACAGAAGAAAATCTAACCTCATTTTGTCATTGCAGTTGAATGAAGAAAAATCCATTCTTGGAAGGAGTGACTGGAAAATTCATGAAACAGATGGGAAATTGATTTGAGGCTTAAAAATTGGACAGAAGTTATGTGAAAGTATATAAGGTCAGAAGAGATTTGGTATGGAATATGAAAGATTACATTAAAAAAAAAAAAAAGCAAATCAGCTTTCACATGATTTTAACTTTTCACTGACCACTATTAGCTGAGAATCAGTCCTGAAACATGCCCATGAGTGTGGATTTCAGATCAGACAGCTTCACTTTATCCTCCTCCATTCACAAATTAGTGAATGTCCCTTATCTATATCCCTACCTATCTGCAATTGGAATAATAATATCACTCAGTACATTGAGTTATTGGGAAAAAAGTTCATGTCTTTAGATCACATTTAACATCTGTTTCACCTAAAGTAAGCGATCAATAGTGCATAATAGTGTTAGTCGCTCAGTTGTGTCTGACTCTTTGGGACTCCATGGACTGAAGCCTGCCAGGCTCCTATGTCCATGGAATTCTCCAGGCAACAATACTGGCGTGGGTAGCCATCCCTTTCTCCAGGGGATCTTCCCGACCCAGGGACTGAACCTGGATCTCCCACATTGCAGGTAGATTTGTTACCGTCTGAGCCACCAAGGTTACTGCATGATAAGTTCATGTCTTTGGAGCACTTATCTAATATCTGCTTCACCTAAAGTAAGTGATCAATACACTTGAGTTATTATTATTACTATAACTTGTAATTATATTATTATTGCACCTATTTTTAGCTAGTGGAGATCCCAGGGATTTCTTGAGCTAATATTCATTGATGCTATTCAATAGTAACTTCAGGAATCACACAGTTTTTTTTTTTCCCACACAAATATTTTGTTATATTGTTTCATATGCATGCATATAGTCTTTTCTAGGTGTTTCATATTATACATATTATACATATAATGGACTATATATAATAATGATCTGAATTGAGGCTGTTGGCATTTGCTATCTGCAGAGAACCTTACATTGATTGAGCAACCCCATCCTGCCTCCAGCCATAATCCTGCCCTGCCAGCATGTCTTTCTAGGGACAAGGAGAGGATGCCTAATTACAAGTCAGGAGGCGTACCCCAGCACTTCCCTCTCATGCTGTGCGTCTTCTGTACCCATAGCAGTGCCTGGGACCCACTGGACTCTCTTCATTTTGGCTGACATTTGTTTGCTTTTGTCTTATATCAGGAGGTACACTGTGAAAAATCCCCCTCTGAGAAAGTTTCAAAAGTCATGTTTCCTTTATTGCAAAGCTCTTTTTTTTCTGGTTATATATTTCACAAGCGTAACCTATCTTTAATCACCGCATGACCTTGGAGAGATTTAAAATCACAGAACCTTATCATTCACATAGGCCTGCAGGGGTATCCAGTTGAACCCAGTACAGAAAACTGCTCTCAACTATGCTGATGAATGGCCATGCAGCCCTTGTCTGTATTTCTGCAGTGACAGGGCACTAAATAACTCCTGAGGCAGCAAATTCCACTGTTGGCTTACCCCTAAGAGGATCCTATACTTGGCCAATGTATACTTCCTTATAGCTGTAACCTGGTAGTAACTCAGGATTGAAAGGTGAGAGGCTTACTATAGGGGAAAAACACGTCTTTCACTTCCTCAGACAGGCTGTGAATGAAATGAGGGCTTTCATCTCTCAATTTTTTTAACTATGGGTAGTTTCAAGTTAGTCATTATCACTCCTGAAAGTGGCTCAAACTGAATATTCTGAAATTACCAGTGGACAGAAGGCTACAGTATGCTTCCAAAGACTTACACAGTTTTCCATCAAGCCCTATTCTCTCAGGGTCTCTTGATTGTATTATTAATCACTTATTTCATTTGTTTTCAAATTGCTTTATAGAGTTGTCTTCAGTTAAGACAGTAAAAAGTAACTGAGAGAAGGTCTACAGTTTACTCATTTATAAAAGTGGAATAACAGGTCTGGGTCCAATTTTATGTAACAGAGAACATTATTCAAACCTTAAAGTGCTTAACTTGCCCCTTTATTCACCAAGATAATTTAGAATTATATGCATGCATGTGAGAATTGATAAATTGAGATTTAATACATTTCTATAAAAGTGAGATGCTGGAAATTACATTTAATGATAATAGTTGCTAACCTTCACTCTCATTAATACTTTATAAATGTTGAACCATATAAAAATCCTATCAGAAAATAACCACTTTTATCTCCCTTTCAGAAATAAATAAACAGAAGGAAAAGATATATGAAGGGGAAACTGGCAGAGTTTATGCTTTAAACCTGAATTTGGGTATTTTAAGTCCCATATTCTTTGTCTTCTTGCTGGACAACTCATGCATGTTCTATAGTGAGCACACACATGCCATAAGTACAAAGGGCATGCTCTTTGGTTGTAGGAAGAGGTCACTTGGAAATTTTAGAGTAAAAACCTTTGAGGGGCAGGGAATTCTAGTTGAAGCAAATAAAATACAAGACATATTGTGAGACTTCTCAGTAAAGGTTGTACATTGTCTCCTGCAGGATGGACAGTGGCTCTCATTTGTAATTTCATTAAGTAATAGTCTCAAGTATGTGTCCTTTCCTTGCATGTTCCTTGGAACTGAAAATTGCTGTAGTTCACTTGAAAGATATTTAAAGACAAAAACTTACAAAATTTTGGATATTATAGTTATGATGACAGTTCTCCACAAATATTTGAAAAAGGAGGTTTATTATCAACTTTCAGGCTTTAGATAGAAGGTTTGAAACCAAAGGCAGATAATGAAGTTCTAATGTTTCAAACATTCTTCAGTTTTAAGACATACTACAAAGATAACTTTTCTTCTCCAAAGTTTGTAATCCTAGACGGTCATCTGAAGAGTAAGTAAGATACTGCTTGTCCTTACAGTTCTTAAGATCAGGATTCTATTTGCAGACTTTGGGTTGAAAAGACGCTATGTAAGGGTTAATGTTACTGCTGTGAGCTGGAGCACTGATTATACCTTCAATCATCACTGAAGAAATGACAGCAAGGTCAGTGATGTTTGGGAATTTCTTTTGCTGAATATCATCATTGTATATAAACAGTGTTTTGTTGAAAGTTTTACTCTAATTTTAGGTTTAAAGGATTTGTATAAAAAGGAAACCACTTGTTACACCACAATAAGCAACTTCAATATTTAATAGAGGATTATTTGACTTAATTTCAATATACAGTCATTAGAAGAATAGAAATATAAATAATAGAGAGAGGTAATATCATATAAATCAAACTGGGCTGAAACCTATATCCAGACCTGAAAAGTGCTAGGAAGTTACAAATGACAGCAATTTGGAGTCCCAATTGGGAAAAGGTCCTAAACATTGCATTCACATTGCAGATTTGGGGGGCCCATACTTATAATCCAAGGCCATAAACTGATACCATCATCAGTTTACACACAAAAATTCAGCTCTGGTTTTTCTTTAACTTTTACAATGCTGTTTGTTTCACTTTGTGCACCATAAGATTTCATAGACCCTAGGGGCCTGGCCAAGCCTCCAGGGGCTCAGGAAATTCGAAGAGCCACTCCCTTTCTTAACTAAAGTTTCACTTGACTTGCTGGTATAAGTTGATGTGCTTTCAGCCAGGCACATAGTCCAGGCAGGTTCAGAAGTAAGTCAGAAGTCTGCTCTCCTGCTTCTGAGGCCTGAACAAGATTACCTCTATTTTAATTTCCCTAACAAATACTTTCAAAAAGGAAATCAACTCTGGATATTCATTGGAAGGACTGATTCTGAAGCTGAAGCTCCAATACTTTGGCCACCTGATGCAAAACGCTAACTTACTGGAAAAGACCCTGATACTGGGAAAGACTGAGGGGAGGAGGAGAATGGGGCAACAGAGGATGA
Organism: Bubalus kerabau; assembly: GCF_029407905.1. Taxonomy (NCBI): domain Eukaryota; kingdom Metazoa; phylum Chordata; class Mammalia; order Artiodactyla; family Bovidae; genus Bubalus; species Bubalus kerabau. The sequence continues at coordinate 6,391,969 of NC_073631.1, read as the reverse complement.
GAGGGTTGGATGGCATCATTGATTCATGGACATGAGTTTGAGCAGTCTTGGGAGATGGTTAAGGAAAGGGAAGCCTGGCATGCTGCAGTCCATGGGGTTGCAGGGAATCGGACATGACTGAGTGACTGAACAACAATAGCTTATCATGTAGTCAGTTTGAAATCAAGGAAGAAAAATAGTGCAATCTGGAATGCCAAATCAAATGGCATTCTGTTTTGCTAAATATCCAATAAGCAGTGCTCTAGTTCATTTTAATGCTCATTTTTAAATTTTTATATTTTAAGAACTAGAAAGTGAGTTCTTTTTATTCAATGTTAAATTTGAACTTCTGAACTCAGCTTAGATAAATATTGATAGAATGCTGTTTTCCTGTTGACTTACACTGTTGCTTTCAGAAGTGTCACCTTTACTAATGACTGATGTTTCACCAGTACAATCCATTCTTTGCAGACTACTTTTCTCACATCATGGCATGTACAGTGTTACAATGGACTTGCTGGCATTCTTGCTGTTCATTAAAGAAATATGTTGAAAGATGCTAATGCGAACGCTACAGGATAATCTCTACACTGTGTCTTCATATTGCTATATTAACTCTTGTAAATCAAGAGTTGTTATTGTTGTTATTGTTCAGTCACTAAGTTGTGTCTGACTCTTTGCAACCCCATGGACTGTAATATGCTAGGCTCCTCTCTCCTCCACTACCTCCCAGAGTTTGCTCCAACGTATGTCCATTGATTTGGTGATACTATGTACCCATCTCATCCTCTGCTGCTCCCTTCTTTTGCCTTCAATATTTCCCAGCACCAGGGGTTTTCCAAGGAGTCAGTTCTTTGTATCAGGTGGCCAAAGTACCGGAGCTTCAAATTCAGCAACAGTCCTTCCAAGGATTATTCAAGGTTGATTTTCTTTATGATAAACTGGCTTGATCTCCTTGCAGTCCAAGGAACTCCCAAGAGTCTTCTCCAGAACCACAACTCAAAAGCAAAATCAGTGGCTTTCTATTAAGAGAAAGTAAAAAGACAGGTCTATGGTGAATGTGTGCTGCTCTGAAGACTGCTTTCTGTTTTGGAAAATGCAAAATTAAAATGATATAATGGTAATCATGGCAACGCTGCACATTTATCATACAAAAGATGACTCTTCATTTTTTTGCATTAAATGCTATTGAAACAGTGTGGGACTGCAGGATGGAATCCATTATCTCTCATTGAGATCTCCTCTCAGTAATTAGAGACTTGTTTTTTTCAGCTTCTGGGTGTGCTGCCAGATGTAAATGCTCTCACACAGTCTTCTTTGGGGTTCACAATTCCAAGTTCACACTTCCTTTCATTGGCAGCCTGCATTCAATGTTGTATCAATATGAGAGTTACCCAGGTGTTCCACATAAGTTCCAGGCAATTCCCAGTGATGTCTCAGTTTTAGAGATCCCCATGTGTGTGACTCAAGTCAGGTGATGGGCTGCCCACAACTCAGCTGTCCCTCTGTCTACACTTCCCACCTTCCAAAGTGTTAATGCCAGTCATGCTCCCTATCAAGCATATGACATGCTAATTTCAGTTTCAGCAAATACTTCCTGGGGGCCATAAATCATGATAGTGTCAAAATCATCCAACAAAGGAGAGCCCAAAATGACCTTTTAAACTTGGCAGAAGATCTTACTACAATTGCTAAAACCCCCACTATTAAGGAACTTTGATGTTATTCTATAAGCAGGGACCACATTAGGTGGTACAATATGGCATTCAAGAAGTAGGAAGCAAATGGCAACTATAAAGAAAATAGAATAGAGTGACTATTGCTAAACTTGAGAAAAACTGACTGGCAATTAAACATGAAATGTGGAAACTGAAAGGCCTTACTGACTGCATATAAAGATACTCTCCTCTCTGGAAGCTGGAGGACAAAGAAAGCTGAAGACCAGACTTAGAGAAGTCTTATTAGTAAATGTAGCTGAACTTCATAAAACAAAAACTCCAAACCAAGGCAGTTCTGCCATGCCAAGTAAAGGATACTGGTGAGGAAAGAATGGAATCCTACATGTAGAATGAGGACATCTGGGTTCATGCCTACACATTTCTTGAATCCCTCAGAGATTTATGCACCCTCTAATTTGGCAAAAAACACCTGTTACTCCCTGTTACAGGAGTGCTTCCTCATAAAGCCATGACTGCAAATGCTTATGAGAGTCCACTGTCTAACAAGAGAACAGGTACACACCATGGGATCTGTCTACACCCTTTCTTCTGGCATCTAGGATCATAGACCTGGTAACCTGCTGGGCTTGTTAAGGGATGAAGGGTTGTAGACGTTGAAGAAGCTAATTTGCAAATATTAGCAGAATCTTGGAAAATACATATGAGGCTGTATTCTGAAGGCACTCTGATCAAGAGGGGCAAACCACAAATTTCTCTAAAACAATTCATCAATAAGGAAAGCTCTCTGGTTATATGTGATTGAACACCCCAGTGAGAACATGATGTAAACATGCTGCTCTGAAGACTCCTAGAAGGTTGGAAAGAGTGATGGCTTATACTAAGGGAGGTAGAGATGCCAGGATTCCTGCCAGTTAGTAGAAAAGGAATTTAAGTGCTCAGAGTAGTAAAAATGTTAAAGCAAATATATAATGAGTCAGTAAGCTTTCCCAAGTTCCACAGGAGAGTCTGAGTATTGCACCATTTATCAGCACCGAGACATGCACTAGAGAGAAAGGACAAGCACTAAGAGATTCAGTGGAGGCTCTCCATCACCTGAGGTGGAGATGCTGTAACAGAACTGGACATCCGTCACAGAAGAGGTGAAAGACACACAGGCAAGTGAAATGACTTGTCCACATTGACAGAGAACTTGTTAACCACCTCAGTCCTAGCATCACAGGCATGTGTAGGGAACCAAGGTGTCAGACTGGAGGTAGTCTCCTTATTAGACCAATCCAGCAGCAAAGAACAACTGTCACATAACAAGATAGTGCTATTTCTTAATGAGCTCAACTTGCTATTTTGTAGCAAGATGCCTACATCGGGGCCTTTCCAGACATTTATTTGACATTTATTTGACAAGAGGCATCAAGTAGTGCAGGTATGAAAATTCCTATCTTATCCACAGAACCTCAGCCAGCACCACTATACAGGAGAATAGAGAGGGTCAATCCACTGTCACAGGATCTCACTCAACATTGTGAAAAGTAAGGTCATTACTTTGTGAGAATGAACTCATGACCATAATGTCTACTGTTCATTACAAATAACAATGGTCACCCTGATCAAATGATGGAATGATTTGATTAAAGGCATATATGATGCTCCAACACAGAGGCAATGCTTTATCAGACTGGGGAGTCATCATTCAGAAAACAGTTGTCATTGTTTAGTCACTCAGTTGTTTCTGACTCTTTGTGACCCCATGGACTGTAGCACACCAAGCTTCCCTGTCCATCACCAATTCCCTTACTCGCTAAAACTTGCTCAAATTCACATCCATTGAATTGGTGATGCCATCCAACCTTCTCATCCTCTGTCATCCTCTTCTCCTGCCCTCAATCTTTCCCAATATCAGGTATGGTCTTTTCAAATGAGACAGTTTTTTCTTTCTTTCTTTTTTTTTTTCATCATATGGCCACAGTATTGGAGCTTCAACTTCAGCATCAGCAATATTCAGGGTTGATTTCATTTAGGATTGAATGGTTTGATTTCATTGCTGTCCAAGCGACCCTCAGGAGTCTTCTCCAGCACCACAGTTCAAAAGTTATCAATTCTTCAGTGCTCTTGTTTATTGTCCCACTCTCACATCCATACATAACTACCAAAAAAACCATAGCTTTGACTATACAGATCCTTGCTGGCAAAGTAAAGTCTCTGCTTTTTAATATGCTATCTAGTTTTGTCATAGCTTTTTCTCCAAGGAGCAAGTGTCTTAATTTCATGGCTGCAATAACCATCCACAGTAATTTTGGAGCCTGAGAAAATAAAGTATCTCACTGTTTCCATTGTTTCCCCATCTATTTGCATGAAGTGATGAAACCAAATGCCATGATCATAGTTTTTTGAATGTTGAGTTTTAAGCCAGTTTCCCCCCCACCCCACTCTCCTCTTTCACCTCCATCAAGAGGCTCTTTAGCTCCTCCTTGCTTTCTACCATAAGGGTGGTGTCATCTACATCTGAGGTTATCAATATTTCTCCCAGCAATCTTCATTCCAGCTTGTGCTTCCTCCAGGCCAGCGTTTCTCATGATTTACTCTGCATATAACTTAAATAAGCAGGGTGACAATATACAGCCTTGACATACTGCTTTCACAATTTGGAATCAGTTTGTAGTGCCATATCTTGTTCTAACTGTTGCTTCTTCACCTGCACGCAGGTTTCTCAGGAGACAGGTGAGATGGTCTGGTATTCTCATCTCTTTAAGAATTTTCCAGAGTTTGTTGTGATCCACACAATCAAAGACTTTAGCCTAGTCAATGAAGCAGAAGTAGATGTTTTTTCCGGAATTCTCTCACTTTTTCGATAATCCAATGGATGTTGGCAATTTGATCTCTGGTTCCTCTGCGTCCTCTAAATCCAGCTTGAACATCTGGAGGTTCTCAGTTCACATACTGTTGAAGCCTAGCTTGGAGAATTTGGGGCATTACTTGGCTAGCATGTGAAATAAGTGCAACTGTGTGGTAGTTTGAACATTCTTTGGCACTACCTTTCTTTGGGATTGGAGTGAAAACTGACCTTTTCCAATTCTGGGGCCACTGCTGAATTTTAAAATTTGCTGGGGAAACAGACTCTTGGAGGGAACATACAAAACCTTGTGCACACCAGAACTGAGGTGAAAGGAGATATTACCCCACAAGAGACCAAGCCAAACTTGCCTGTGAGTGTCCAGGAGTCTCTGGCTGAGGAGTGTGTCAACAGTGACTTGCTGTGGGGTTAGGAACACTGAATACAACAGTCCTGGGAGGTGCAGCATGCTGACGTAAGTCCTTTTGAAGGAGGTTGCTATTACCACCATTACCCCTACCATGGTCTGGCCTCAGGCCAAACTACAGGGAGGGAACACAGCCCCTGCCATCAGCAGAAAATTGGATTAAAGATTTACTGAGCATGGCCTCACCCGCCAGAGCAAGACCCAGTTTCCCTCACAGCCAGTCTCTCCCATCAGGAAGCTTCCACAAGCCTCTTATCCTCATCTATCAGAGGGCAGACAGAATGAAAACCATAATCACAGAAAACTAACCAAGCTGATCACATGGATCATGGCCTTGTCTAACTCAATGAAACTATGCCATGCCATGTAGGGCCACCCAAGATGGACAGGTCATGATGGAGGGTTTTGACAAAATGAGGTCCACTGGAGGAGGGAATGGCAAACCACTTCAATATCCTTGCCTTGAGAACCTCATGAACAGTAGTATGAAAAGGCAAAAAGATATGAGAAAGATGAACTCCCCATGGTGGTAGGTGCCCAATATTTTAACAGAGTAGAGAAATAGCTCCAGAAAGAAAGAAGAGCCTGAGTCAAAGTGGAAACAATGTCCAGTTGTGGATGTAACTGGAGGTGAAAGTAAAGTCTGATGCTGTAAAGAACAATATTGCATAGGAACCTGGAAAGTCAGGTCCATGAGTGCTCAGTTGCTTCAGTCATGTCTGACTCTTGGTGACCCCTTGGACTGCTGGCTCCTCTGTCCATGAGTTTCTCTAGGCAAGAATACTGGAGTAGGTTGCCATGCCCTCCTCCATGGGATCTTTCCAACTCAAGGATCAAACCTGTTTCTAGGTGTGTCTCCTGCATCAAAGGCAGAATCTTTACCACTGAGCAACCAAGTAAACTTCCTTATTTCCTGTGGAATTTTCCCAGATCAGGGATTGAACCTGTGTCCTCTGCATTGCAGACAGATTCTTAACCACTGGACCACTTAGGGAAGTCATGGATCACTTAAGTAAGTTAGGTCCATGAACCAAGGTGAATTGGAAGTGGTCAAACAGGAGATGGCAAGAGTGAACATTGACGTTTTTCAGAAAACAGTACACTCTCAAAATCAGTGAAAATGATTATATGGTGCTGCCTCCTCAATAAATGGGATGCATGGGTCCAAGAAGGATGAGGTCACAGTAGGAATCTCTCTACTTACCGTCATTTTCAGCCATCCATTTGGGAATTTGTGCTCCCTTTATTCTTAACTCTGAGTTTTTCTGTTTAAAGCTCTCTGTTACCATTGGGTACGTGTCCAGGAGAAGCATAGCAATAGTTCCCTTGAACAACGGCTACAGTATGGATATCGCAAGCTTTCCATGCCCAGGCACCATGAGCAAAAAAAAAAAAAAAAAAAAAAAAAGTCGCCATGGTGGCCAGAAGTAATCGAACTTAATCATCAGGAAGAGATCATATGCTGTTATGTGAGCAGGTAGGAGTACATCTAGCACTCAGGAGGTTTACTTCACCCTCTCTTGCCAATTCTTTATTTGATTTTAAAGCCAATGTGGCAGCCAGGGACTTAACTACCTAGTGGATAGAAGCATGACTCACACCAGCAGATAAGCCACTATGGCAAGCAAAGATGCTGGTTGAGATGAGGACATTTAGAATGAAAGTGGAGGAGGAAGATGCCTGAGAGTTCACTGCAGTCTTGACACTAGATGCAGCAGCAATGCTGTAGTTCTTCCCAAGAATTGTCTTCTGACACATGACCCATTGAAAGCCTTGCAAGAATTCTAGGCCAGCTGCTCCCAGCTGTTATGCAACGCGAAGTGGATATGGGCTGAGACACAGACTATGGTATTGCTATGATGTTTCCCCCAGGTCCCCTCATGACTTATTCGCCCAGCTGCTGGGGGCTTTACTTCAGCTGCAAGTGCTCATGGAAATTGATTCTAGTCAAGAAAACTCTTTGCTTAAGGTCTTTCCTGCTTTCAAAGGCAGCCACAACTCAGGCACTGATCAGCACAGAGATATCGAGGCTCTGCTCTCTCACTTCCCCTGTAGAGACTCTGAGATGCCATCCCCAGGTCCAGGTCTCCCTGGCGTATCAATGGAGGACTTATTTGGGAATGAATATCAATTCTACTTCTTAATCTGTCTAATCTTGCTTTATTTTCTTCCCTTCTATGGATGCATATTAATCCCAAGAGGATTTCTTGTCTGCTTTTCAGGGAATCCAGCCTGTGACCCCACTTCCTTCTTATGGAAATAGTACCCCCCCTTTTTTTTATATTAGAGTGTGGTTGCTTTACAATGTTGCATTAGTTTCTGCATGAAGTGAATCAGCTACATGTATACATATATCACCTCTTTTTTGCCCCCTGCCCCCATTTCACCCATCTAGGTCATCACAGAGTGTAGAGCTGAGCTCCCTGTGCTATACAGCAGGTTCCCATTAGCTATTTTACACATGGCAGTGCACATACGTCAAACCCAATCTCTCAATTCATTCCTTCCCTATTCACCCCCCTTCTAATACTCTCCCTCTCCCTTCAACGTGTTCACACATCCATTTTCAGCATTGGGGTCTCTATTCCTTCCCTACTAAAACATTATCTCCAGTCTCCTTCTGGAACCATCCAAAAATTGTTTCATTTCAGTTATCAAAATTTTCAGTTCTAAAAGTTTCAGATTTTTTTAAGTTTCTATATCTCCAATGAGTTTCCCTATACATTCACTTATTAAAACTGTATTTTCTTGTTATTCTCTGAAGCATATTTATAGCAGCTTCTTTGTATTTGTCTATAAAGTCCAACTTTCAGACCTTTAGGGTTTACTTTATATCAGATGTTCCCTTCGTTCCTTCCTTCCTTCCTTTACTATGAATACAGTGTCCTCTTTGACATTCTGATGATTTAAAAAATGTATTATCTTGGATATTTTGGGTAACATAATCCATATGGAGAATCTATATCTTGTGATCTTTCCCCCCAAAATGTTGATTCTTGTTTTAGTAGTGAGATCAATTACAACTGATCACTTTGAACTTGTGTAAACCTGATTTTAAGCCTGGTTAATGAAGATCTGTAGAAATTTTAAAATGTTTTCTAAGTTCTTTTAAGGACTTCCCTGGTGGTTTGGCAGTAAAGAATTTGCCTGCAATGCAGGAGACCTGGCTTTGATTCCTGGATCAGGAAGATCCCCTGGAGGAGGGCATGACAACCCACTCCAGTATTGTTTTCTTGCCTAGAGAATCCCATGGACAGAAGAGCCTGGCAGGCTGCAGTCCATAGATTTGCACAAAGTTGAACACAACTGAGGTAACTAAGCAGCAGCAGCAAGCCCTTTTAACTTTAAGTGACTCAAACCACAGATTCTGCCTTCTACAAGATCTCATCACACTTTGATTTTAGATTTTGCTGGGTGAAACTCCAGTACTTTGGCCACCTCATGCGAAGAGTTGACTCATTGGAAAAGACTCTGATGTTGGGAGGGATTGGGGGCAGGAGGAGAAGGGGACGACAGAGGATGAGATGGCTGGATGGCATCATTGACTCGATGGACATGAGTCTGAGTAAACTCCGGGAGTTGGTGATGGACAGGGAGGCCTGGTGTGCTGCGATTCATGGGGTCGTGAAGAGTCGGACACGACTGAGCGACTGATCTGATCTGGGTGGGTCTGGTGTATTTTGCTCTCCATCATGGTCTATGGTGCCTTTCTGATGCCCCCTTGTTTCCCTCATGCTGGTTATCTCTAGTGGTCTCATCATGACTGTAAGTGCACTCTTTGTTATGTTCTCTGCAATAGCCATTACCTGCAATCCTCTGGATAGCTTTTACTGCATATGCATATGTCCATGCCTCTTCATCAGGAGCTTGTAGAGAATCTACACATGGGCTTTGGGAGCTCTCTGTGTGGCTCTCTTCTCTGTTATGTCCCCAGATTCCTGCTGTGTCAGCTGCAAAAGACTCTGATCTGGACTTTTTCAATTTATCAGGATCTCTGTGCTCCACTCTTTACAATAGTCAATAAATTTTCTTTGGCAGGAAATTAGTAGTCTTAGAATCCTCCAGGGGAGCTCCCCTCCCCATGGTGGCTGCAGTCCTGCAATGCCTTTAATCCAGTACTTGAAAATATTTGCTTATGTATTTTGTCAAGTTGCATTGCTGAAGACAAAATTCTGTAGTTCATCATGGAAGGAAGCAGAAGACTGAAAAAAAGTTATCTCTGTATTCTAACCTATAACATTTCATGATTCAATCTTATATTTGTGTGAAAATATGATTTCTATATTTCAAAAAATAAGAATAACAAAGTCTCAGAGGTACTTATTTAATACCAAGTTGAAACTGTTTTATGCAGAGGTTTATTTATATTTGGGATATGGCATTGTATGAGAAATGCAAATAGAGGTGAAGCAACACTTTCCAATGCTTGTGCATGTGTGTGTGCATGTGTTCACACCACCAGGATTGACTCAATTCTAATACTGTCTACCTAGAGATAAAATTAGATCTCACAGGTTAAAGGCTCAGTCCCACATAACTGCCCTAGCTTCAGATGCCAATTACAAGTCTATATTGTTAACTGCTAGTGACTGACTGGCTACAAATTAGAGGCTCTCATTGAAGTAAGAGGTAGATGGGCTCCATGTTGGACATTTACAATCAGCTGGCCTTCTCTTTGCATTTCCTCAGATAAGAGATAGGTGGGCTCCAGTTGAAGAATTTACAGCTAACAAAAAGCAGGATAAATAGCCAGTCTTTGTCTCTTGCTAACACCTCAAGGCAATAATCATGGCTTGGAAAAAGAAAGAAAAAAAAAACAACAAACTCTATCTGACAAGGGAAATACTACACACACAGAGAAAGTCTCCTTGGAGTCAAAAGAGAGAGTATAATTCTAGACTCTAATGAGTCTTGCCCCTCCCAGAAGCCTTCACTTTGAGATCCATCTTGGCTAGAGTGTATGTGAACACTCCAGGGGAAGGTCCTGAGAAAAATTAACTGGGGGATGGGGGGGCAAAGCAACGTGACTGGCCTGAAAGAAGACAAAGACCTGGAAAACTGCCCCTTTATAAAGGACTTAAACTTCCCAAAGGTGTGACTCTCTCTCAAGCTCACCTGTGCACCTTTCCACGTGTACTCTTCTTTTCAATAAACTTTTTGTTTTACTCTTTACCTTCTACCTCCAGCCCTGAATTCGTTCTTGACTAGGCAGAAAAGACTGGGGACCTTAGCCCTTAACTGCTGACTCCTGTGGTCAAGAGTTTAGGGCTCCTGATCTGGGAAACTAAGACTTTGCTTCCAGCTACTACTCACTGCTGCTTGCTGCAAGCTGCCCCTTACTGCTTTGCATGTCCCAAATCATCATGACCTGCTCCTCAGGTTCAATTAAGTTGCTAGAGTTGCACATAGGATGAAATAAATCTTTACTTACATTTAAAAGTTTAAGAGAAAGTATGTTATAAAGGATGTGGTTGAGCATCTTGATGAAAAAGTGCCTTAGGCAAAGGTCAGGAGAAGTCACGAGCAGAGGAGCTTCTGTCCCCACAGAATTCAGAGGCATCATCCTCATGGCATGTGAATGTGGTCACCAACCAGAAATCTCATTAAGTCTTGTGTTTATAGAGCTTAATCTCGAGCCACCGTTACAGTATTAGTAAAATCATTACACATTATTTATTTATATTTCACAACAATTACATGCAGCTGCTGCTGGTGCTAAGTCACTTCAGTCGTGTCCGACTCTGTGCGACCCCATAGACGGCAGCCCACCAGGCTCCCCCGTCCCTGGGATTCTCCAGGCAAGAACACTGGAGTGGGTTGCCATTTCCTTCTCCAATGCATGAAAGTGAAAAGTGGAAGTGAAGTCGCTCAGTCGTGTATGACTCTTTGCGACCCCATGGACTGCAGCCCACCAGGCTCCTCCGTCCATGGGATTTTCCAAGCAAGAGTACTGGAGTGGGGTGCCATTGCCTTCTCCGAACAATCACATGATGCAGGATTATTTGTTCCCTTTTGCCAACTGGAAATAATACTCAGAACCCAACATTTACTCATTACATAGCTTGGTCAGAGTTTTACCAGAAAGAAAAACACCAATACAGTATACTAACGCATATATATGGAATTTAGAAAGATGGTAACAATAACCCTGTGTACGAGACAACAAAAGAGACACTGATGTATTTAACAGTCTTATGGACTCTGTGGGAGAGAGAGAGGGTGGGAAGATTTGGGAGAATGGCATTGAAACATGTAAAATATCATGTATGAAATGAGTTGCCAGTCCAGGTTCGATGCACATACTGGATGCTTGGGGCTGGTGCACTGGGACGACCCAGAGGGATGGAATGGGGAGGGAGGAGGGAGGAGGGTTCAGGATGGGGAACACATGTATACCTGTGGCGGATTCATTTTGATGTTTGGCAAAACTAATACAATTATGTAAAGTTTAAAAATAAAATAAAATTAAAAATATATATATATATAAAAAGAAAGGTCTGTCTAAACTGGAAGAAAATGAGAATATTTCCATCTTCCATTTTACTGAAATAGTGTTTGCTTAGAATTTAGAACTTGCTCTTAATAGTCATTACAATTAATAGGCTGATTCCAAATGGTCCAGAAGTCATGAAAGAACCTAGGACATTCTGAATGGAAAAACAGACTACATTTCCATGTGTTCGTAGGAAATAATTTAAGTATTTCTTGTAAATAAGGAAGTAACTTAAAATGTTACTGAGTCTAAGTTTGCTCTGCTTGCCTCGTGACAGGCCAATGAATCTGAGAGATGAGGTGTTGAGGCAAGGAATAGGACTATAGTCAGAGAGCCAGCTGACTCTTCCTCCCCAGTTCTGAATGCCAACTTCTTTTATGGATCAGAGATGGGAGGAGGTGAGGACACAAAGTAAAAAGGCCATTAATCTTGCAAATGCCTCCTAGAATGGCAAACTTCAGGCATGGGGATGTGTTAATTTCTTTGTTTCTGCCATCTCCAAGAGGACAGGTTTCTGAACAAAGGCACTTTAGTTTAATAGTTGGGCAGAGGGGCAGGATTCTCTGAGACAGGCCATTATGTACATTTATAATAACAAAAGCAATGGAAAGCAAACCATATAAACAGTTTCAATGTGGAGTCAGAACTGACTTCTCCCTGCAACAACAATAAAATATTCCTGATAGCTTCTGTTTAAATAATATATTAAACAAAAATTATTTATCTATAAATTGCTTCAAAAAAAAAGAGAAGATACTGCTTGTTTGTCAAATATGTACATTATGCATTGCATCCTAAGTCTAGAGAAAACCCTCTCATCAAGTCTACGCAACAGTGAATAAACCTGCTCATAGTGTCCGGGAGCAGCTATTTGCAAGTATTCTTACAGTGTTCCTTTGACAGGATTCCAGTCATAGAAATGACACACTGCCCATTCCTGAATTTCAATTCTTACCCGCCCTTTTTATTGTATGGGTGAAAAAGATGAATGTGTCTTATTAATTTCTTCTGTTCTTTTGAATACAAATAGATATCACCAAAACTTATCTGTAACTTCAGTGTGGGGTTATAGGTCTTTCTCAAAGAAGAAAGAAAATAGAAATGCAGATTTGGGGGCTTTTTGTATAAAATCTTGGGGTCAAAATTTTAATCCTTGCTTAGGTACATACAAGATGCTTGAATTTAGGAAAAATGACTTAATTTCTTGGAGGCTGTAAATTCTGTTCTGAAAGTGAAAATGATCACATCTTGTAGCTATTTTATACGGATAGATTTTATATGTGTAAACACGCAGCATGAGATGCGTCCCATGGTGGGCTCTCAGGGGTAGCTGTCCTCACTGCTACTGCCGAGCTGTTTACCTGGTGTCACTGCTGTAGCCACGCGTTCCGGGAAAAACTCACTCAGAAGGACAAAGCAGATAGTGGAGTGCGGTTTATTACACCGGCGCGCCCAAGGCAGAGTCTCCTCTCAGCCAAGGACCCCGGCCAGCATTTGTGAAAATCTTTTATACCCCATGTGGACGTGTCTGAAGCCACCACTCCAGATTCCTTGAGACTTACATAAACCAAGGAAAATACAATCCCAATAACCCCATCATTCACGTGCTATGTGCTCATGTGCTCAAACATTCAAACAATTAGCCAGTAATCAATAAACCTGAGGTTACACTCCTATACATACAGAAAAATGTATGGCCTGTCTGGAGGAAGGGGTGATTAGTGTATGTTTTCTCTTAGGCGATAAGTGAGCTAGATATGATCTTCAAGGTTCCCCTGTCTGGAGAGGGTCTTATCCTTCTGTTGTTGTTTTCATAGGCACTAAACACAGAGTTCAGAGTCCATTGGAAAGGTGGCCAAACATGATCAGCAAGAACAGGCCTAAGATGGAGTCCAGGCCCTATGAATTCCTTCTTCATCACCCTATGAAGCATATGTGGCAACGTCTCTCCACATGTGCACACATGTCGCAGGAACATAAGTAGCTTTTTAGCAATTTATATTTTAGGAAAAGCATTCCTTTTCCAAGTAGGCAATAGAGTAAAACTTACCCCTGTGACTTGAGAAAGACTATTTTCTGTGGCGGATTCATTTTGATATTTGGCAAAACTAATACAGTTATGTAAAGTTTAAAAATAAAATACAATTACAAAAAAAAAAAAAAAAAGAAATGGTCTTTAAATTATTGACCTGCTGCTAAAAATCATCACTTCTACTTAATTTACCAGTATATTCTGAAATACATTTCCTTATCTGAACATTAAGCTCCTTTGTATATGCCTTATTATTATATACAATAACATAAATAAATAATAATGATAGAATGACAGACTCTTCAGACAAGCTTTAGGTGGCAGAGTTATGGATAGAAATTATTTTTTTATATATATATATATATATATATATATATATGACCACATATCATATAATAGGTCATATAGATAGAAATCAACCTAAGAAATACTTAAGAAAATCTGGAACTGGCTAATCTTTTTCAAGATTACTGTTTTTAATCAAAGAATGTATATTATTTTTAAAGAGAAATTAAATACTGAGCCAATTTTAAAGTAAATATCTCTACTTAAGTATGTCTACAGTAATATTTACCATAAATGCTGTATTAGTTCCTGGAGTTGCTGTAACATATTATAACAAACCAGACTGCTTTAAACAAAACTAATCACAATATTCACTTCAGTTTCAGAGGTCAGAAGTCCAAAGTCAAAGTGTGGATGGGCCCACCCTTCTCGGGCTCTGGAGAAGAATCTGCTCTCTTCCTCTTCCGGATTTTGGTGACTCTCAGCATCCTTTGACTTGTACTGCAACCCTCTGCTCCATATTCACGTAGCCTTCTGTTGGCGTGTCTTCTCTGTGGGTCTGTCTGATCAGTTTACTTGTCATTGGATTCAAGACCCATGGACAATTCAGGATGATCGCCTCAGGATTCCTAAGATCCTTAAGTTGATTACATCTACAAAGATCCTTATTTCAAACAAGGTAACAGTCACAGGTTCCAGGGCTTATGACATGGGTATACTTGGCTGGTGGCCACTATTCAACTGGCTCCAGATGCTACTGGTTATTACTACAGTAAAATGTTCTTTGCCAAATAATTTTTTAATCATCCTATGCATTATTGCCTGTGTTATGAAGAGATAAGACATTCTGAAGTGGACATAATAGTTTCCTGTTTTAAACATAGTATTTAACAAATTCACTTGTCCATGAAAACATTAAACAAAATATGTAGAAATCTATTTGGACACACTACAGTCCCAAGGAACACATACCTTAAAAAAAGAAAAATGTGAGCTTAAACCGATCTTACTAGCGTATTTCCAGGAAATTTTTAAAGTAAATTTGTCAGTGAGGTTTATGAATATAGATAGATAAAATCTTTCAAAGCCTCAAAGTACCTAATAATTACTAAAAATTATATAATACGATGCTGTTTTCAATCAGATCCTTAATTGACTCTGAATTCTAGTGAGCAACTTATTTCCTTAGTAAACCTTATCAGAAGAAACATTTCTTATGGAGATTGCATGGAAAACAATATGAACTTCAATATTTTTTTCTCTTAACTTTAATTTTGACTTTACTTATCCTTAATGTTGAAGTTAGATTTTAATCAAGGACCACTTCCAATTGCTCAGTCACAGACACGTACACTGTGTGAAAAGTGAAGAGATGCTGTGTTTTTTGAGGATGATTATTGGCCAGTTAAGAGCTACTTAGATGTTTCACTGTGTCAGCCAAATAATTCTTTCCTCATCAGTGCTTTTGATTATCTGCTTCCTCTAACTCCTGTGCTCACAGAATATAACTCCTGTATTCAGAATATCTGAGTCTCTACAATGTCATTTTTATGATGACCCTAGCAGTTTTTACAAGGACAGAGACAATGGAGGACCAGCACTTACCCACCGCTGCAGTACAGGATTTTGTCCTCCTTTTCTGGTGACTTGACTCTTTAGAGTATAGCATAGTCACTAAAGATAAGCAGTGGTTGAAAACCAGGGTCACATAACATTTGCATTATGGATGAAGTTTCAAGCAACATCACTCTGTGTGTCATACTCAAGGCAGTGCAGCCTGCATTAGTGGGATGCTGGGTGTCCTGGAAGTGATAACTTGTTGAGCTACAGAGCATTTATAGTTTCTCTGGCACAATGTATACTCCAAGGGGCAGTGAGACACTACAATAAATGAGGTCTGGCATTTCACTTGCCCCATTTCCCCTCCAAAACTGTGAGTGATGGACATATCCAAATATTCAGTCACCTAATGGAAAATGATTGGCCACTTAACTTGTCTGTGCAGACATTCCATGGCTTTGCAGTCTGCCACTCAAATGGCAAAGTTCTCTGAGGCTTAAGATCAAAGAGGTACTATTATAACCCTGAATTTAAAACTTGAGTCCTACATAAATAGATACGCTTTCAAAGAGAGAAAGAGCAATAAGTGCACCCACAGTATAAAGTGGCAACTGCATGGAGGAGAGACAGGGAATCGTGTGTCAACCACATTCCTCTACATCAATCCATGAACACAGAGCGGAGACAAGCTCTCACACCCCAGGGAGCTGCAGGCAGAATGCGGGCAAGCTCCTCAAGGGTGGTCTCACCTAGACCAAGTACTGATGATGGCAAGACCAGTGTGGGGCCCCTATGTTCATGTAAAGGAGAAGAGGAAGTGGACTCCTGGCTTATGTAAGTGAGGACAAAGCTCTGAGCCTTAAGAAAGTTCCAGTCAAGAGAAGGAAACCTTTCTACACTTCTGCTGGGACTGTAAGTTGGTGCGGCTACTATGGAAAACTGCATGGAGGATCCTCAAAAAACTAAAAATAGAACTACAATATGATCCAGAAATTCCACCCCTGGACATATACCCAGACACAACTATAAGTGTCCATCAACAGAGGAATGGATAAAGAAGATGTGGTACATATATATGTATATATATGAAAGACAAATGTCGTATGATGTCACTTATATGTGGAATCTAAAATATGACACAAACAAATGTATCTATGAAACAGAAACAAAATAAAAGACATAAAAAATAGACTGCTGGTGCCAAGGGGGAGGGGGTGAGAGAGGGTAGAAGTGGAAGTTTGGGATTAGTGGATGCAAACTGGTATTTATAGGATGGATAAACAACAAGTTCCTACTGTATAGTACACAGAACTGCATTCTATATCTATGATAAACTGTAATAGAAAAGGCTATGAAAAAGAATGGTTATGTGTGTATAAGGACAGCTGTCCATTTATGTCCCATACCCGGATTATTCGGAAGTGTTCTCCAATTTCTGTGCAACAGACTACTTTCTTAATGTTCTCTTTCCCTAAGCATCTGATGGTGATTAGAGGTGGAGATTATTTACTAGTTTATTTTTCCTAAGACTTTATTCATAGGAGAATTGTTCATTCACATTATATTGCCTAGTTAAATAATGTCAAAGAATAGGAATATTGAGAGAGTGTAACTCTATAATATAAAAAAGAATATTATCAGATTATTTTGAGGTAAACATAATCATTAAACTTTAGAAGAGCCCTCATGTTTCCCAAAGGAAAAATAAAAAGTATATTTTCTAAATACCTTCTAATCAACTTCCCCTGTTTAATCCCAACTCCTCTACTTTCATGTGCTGACAAAAACTTTATGAAATATCCCTTCACCAAAGTTTGTTATAGAAGAGAGGGAATTTCAAGTAGAACAAAATCCTTGTGCAAAAACAATATACCATTATGTGTGTTTGCACATGCGTGTGTGCTTGTTGAACATGACTGTAGCCCAAAGTGATGTGAAAGAGATTCTACAGAGGAGACTTAAAAGATAGAGAAGTTCACTTAATGAAAGAGAAAATGAGCTTGATTATTTAGGAGAATGTTTCTCAAACTGAATGTGCCACAAATTAGAGGTTAATAAAATCTGTTTAGGTAGAGGCAACTAAGATTTTATTTAAAATAAACTGTGATAGAATATATCAGATTTTGTCACAAAAGCAAGATAATTCATTTGTGAAAACTTTGTTTGATGATAGATAGAATAAATACATCAGTTCAGTTCCGTTCAATCACTCAGTCGTGTCCAACGCTTTGTGACACCATGAATCGCAGCACGCCGGGCCGCCCTGTCCATCACCAAATCCCAGAGTTTACTCAAACTCATGTCCATCAAGTCGGTAATGCCATCTAGCCAGCTCATCCTCTGTCGTCCCCTTCTTCTCCTGCCCCCAATCCCTCCCAGCATCAGAGTCTTTTCCAATGAGTCAACGCTCTGCATGAAGTGGCCAAAGTATTGGTATTTCAACTTTAGCGCCAGTCCTTCCAATGAAAACCGAGGACTGATCTCCTATAGAATGGACTGGTTGGATCTCTTTGCAGTCCAAGGGACTCTCAAGAGTCTTCTCCAACACCACAGTTCAAAAGCATCAATTTTTCAGTGCTCAGCTTTCTTCACAGTCCAACTCTCACATCCATACCTGACCACTGGAAAAACCATAGCCTTGACTAGATGGACATTTGTTGGCAAAGTAATGACTCTGCTTTTTAATATGCTATCGAGGTTGGTCATAACTTTCCTTCCAAGGAGGAAGCATCTTTTAATTTTATGGCTAAAATCACCATCTGCAGTGATTTTGGAGCCCAGAAAAATAAAGTCTGACACTGTTTCCACTGTTTCCCCATCTATTTCCCTTGAAGTGATGGGACCAGATGCCATGATCTTCGTTTTCTGAATGTTGAGCTTTAAGTCAACTTTTTCACTCTCTACTTTCACTTTCATCAAGAGGCTTTTTAGTTCCTCTTCACTTTCTGTCATAAGGGTGGTGTCATCTGCATATCTGAAGTTATTGATATTTCTCCTGGCAATCTTGATTCCAGCTTGTGCTTCTTCCAGTCCAGCATTTCTCATGATGTACTCTGCATATAAGTTAAATAAACAGGGTGACAATATACAGCCTTGACGTACTCCTTTTCCTATTTGGAACCAGTCTGTTGTTGCATGTCCAGTTCTAACTGTTGCTTCCTGACCTGCATATAGGTTTCTCAAGAGGCAGGTCAGGTGGTCTGGTATTCCCATCCCTTTCAGAATTTTCCACAGTTTATTGTGATCCACATAGTCAAAGGCTTTGACATAGTCAATAGAGGAGAAATAAATATTTTTCTGGAACTCTCTTGCTTTTTTGATGATACAGTGGATGTTGCCAGTTTGATCTCTGGTTCCTCTACCTTTTCTAAAACCAGCTTGAACATCTGAAAGTTCACGGGTCATGTATTGCTGAAGCCTGGCTTGGAGAATTTTAAGCATTACTTTACTAGTGTGTGAGATAAGTGCAATTGTGTGGTAGTTTGCACATTCCTTGGCATTACCTTTCTTTGGGATTGGAATGAAAACTGACCTTTTCCAGTCCTGTGGCCACTGTTGAGTTTTCCAAATTTGCTGGCATATTGAGTGCAGCACATTCACAGCATCGTATTCAGGATTTGGAATAGCTCAACTGGAATTCCATCACCTCCACTAGCTTTGTTTGTAGTGATACTTTCTAAGGCCCACTTAACTTCACATTCCAGGATGTCTGGCTCTAGGTCAGTGATCACACCATCGTGATTATCTGAAGATCTTTTTTGTATGGTTCTTCTGTGTATCCTTGCTACCTCTTATTATTATCTTCTGTTTCTGTTAGGTCCATACCATTTATGTCCTTTATCGAGCCCATCTCTGCATGAAATGTTCCTTTTGTATCTCTGATTTTCTTGAAGAGATCACTAGTCTTTCCCATTCTGTTGTTTTCCTCTATTTCTTTGCATTGATCACTGAGGAAGGCTTTCTTATCTCTTCTTGCTATTCTTTGGAACTCTGCATTAAGATGCTTATATCTTTCCTTCTCTCCTTTGCTTTTTGCTTCTCTTCTTTTCACAGCTATTTGTAAGGCCTCCCCAGACAGCCATTTTGCTTTTTTGCATTTCTTTTCCATGGAGATGGTCTTGATCCCTGTCTCCTGTACAATGTCATGAACCTACATCCATAGTTCATCAGGCACTCTATCTATTAGATCTAGTCCCTTAAATCTATTTCTCACTTCCACTGTATAACCATAAGGGATTTGATTTAGGTCATACCTGAATGGTCTAGTGGTTTTCCCTACTTTCTTCAATTAAAGTCTGAATTTGGCAATAAGGAGTTCATGATCTGAGCCACAGCCAGCTCCCAGTCTTGTTTTTTGCCGACTGTATAGAGCTTCTCCATCTTTGGCTGCAAAGAATATAATCAATCTGATTTCGGTGTTGACCATCTGGTGATGTCCATGTGTAGAGTTTTCTTTTGTGTTGCTGAAAGAGGATGTTTGCTATGACCAGTACGGTCTCTTGGCAAAACTCTATTAGCCTTTGCCCTGCTTCATTCCATATTCCAAGGCCAAATTTGCCTGTTACCCCAGGTGTTTCTTGACTTCCTACTTTTGCATTCCAGTCTCCTATAATGAAAAATACATCTTTTTGGGGTATTCGTTCTAAAAGGTCTTGTAGTTTTTAATAGAACCATTCAACTTAAGGTTCTTCAGCATTACTGGTTGGGGCATAGGCTTGTTTTACTGTGATATTGAATGGTTTGCCTTGGAGACAAACAGAGATCATTCTGTCGTTTTTGAGCTTGCATCCAAGTACTGCATTTTGTACTCTTTTGTTGACCATGATGGCTACTCCATTTCTTCTGAGGGATTCCTGCCCACAGTAGTAGATATAAGGGTTATCTGAATTAAATTCACCCATTCCAGTCCATTTTAGTTCGCTGATTTCTTGAATGTCGACGTTCACTCTTGCCATCTCCTGTTTGCCCACTTCCAATTTGCCTTGATTCATGGACCTGACATTCCAGGTTCCTATGCAATATTGCTCTTTACAGCATCAGACCTTGCTTCTTTCACCAGTCACATCCATAACTGAGTATTGTTTTTGCTTTGGCTCCTTTCCTTCATTCTTTCTGGAGTTATTTCTCCACTGATCTCCAGTAGCGTATTGGGCACCTACTGACCTGGGGAGTTTCTCTTTAGTATCCTATCATTTTGCCTTTTCATACTGTTCATGGGGTTCTCAAAGCAAGAATACTGAAGTTGTTTGCCATTTCCTTCCCCAGTGGACCACATTCTGGCAGACCTCTCCACTATGATCCACCCTTCTTGGTCGGCCCCACATGGCATGGCTTAGTTTCATTGAGTTAGACTAGGCTGTGGTCCGTGTGATCATATACACATGTAAATACATAGAGATGGTAGAGTAACCGTGTGTGTTTATACAGACAGTAGGGTAAAATATATTCTGAACTGTTCTAATGAACAAGTTTGAAGACCACTACTGTAGAAAGATGAAAAGATGTTTATCCATACCTCATTACTATCTGCTTCTCATTTACATTCATTAAATTAAATATTAGAGTGTGGGAGAATCATATGCAATTAAATCTAAAAAGAACAATAACAATCATATGTTCATCATCCACAATTTCAAGTTTATGAGATAGAAACTGGGCCTGAGATGCAAGTGTGTGGCCAAGGCCAAACAAAGGGCAGAAGGGCTGCAACCCAAGTTCAAGTCACACTCCCTATCCTGCCAGTTACCATTATTATCAAGCTAACTTAAAAAAATGTCAGGGCTGGAAAACATCTCTTTTGCTATCTATAAAATGCAAAATGGTCATTAAAAAAGTAATGACAAAGACAATATATCCTTTGTTGTAGGAAATCTAAATTTTATAGAGTGGTTATTTCTTTTAATTCCAGAAAGTGCATGCTCCTGGGACCACATTTACCATACCTGCCTGTTTTTATATCACCTCATTTGTTGATGCTCTGGGTATTGTTGTCACTTTGAGTCTCCTATCCAGAAATGCCACTCAAGCACAGAAAGTTGAGCTTGTGTAGCTTAAACAGTAATTTAAACAGTGACTTTGGACTTGGTATGATTGTTGCAAGTGTTATGAATTATTTTTTCTATAGGCAACAACTTGACCCTGGCAACTTACATAATGCATTACCTGCTGGCAAGAATCCAAGGGCAAAAAGAAGTCCTTGGAGAAAAGAATATATCAGCTCAGAAGTTTTATAGTCAGTAAAATGTGGAAGAACCAAATAGGCTCTCAAAAGAAATCAGCACAGCAAATGCTTTTGTAAACCAGTCTGATTTTATATAATAAATTAAAAATATAAAATATATAATTGAATATGTTTTATACCAACAATAAGTGATCTGTAAAGGAAAATGTATTTGTAAAGATTTATTGCAGTAAATAATGTATTGCTTACTCTTTAAAAAATATCTCCTTTGAATATACATACATACATATATACATATATATACATACATACATATATAATTATGAGCTTCCCTGGTAGCTCAGCTGGTAGAGAATCTACCTGCCTTGGAGGAGACCCTTGCTCAATTCCTGGGTCAGGAATATCCCCTGGAGAAGGGATAGGGATAGCCCAGTGTTCCTGAGCTTCCCTGGTGGCTCAGATGGTAATCTGCCTGTAATGCAGGAGACCAGGGTTCAATCCCTGGTTTGGGAAGATCCCCTGGAGGAGGGCATGGAAACCCACTTCAGTAATTTTATCTGGAAAATCCCATGGACAGAGGAACCTGGTGGGCTACAGTCCATCCAAAGGGTCACAAAGAATCCAATGTGACCTAAGGGATGTAGCACAGAGACACACATATATAATTATAAACATTATACATATATAATAAAACAGTGAAAAAGTATGCTTAAAATTTATTTGTAAGAATTTATTGTGTGGTATGTGAAAGAATTAAAATATACAAAGTTATTCATTTTTCTAATATACAATCAAGGTAATATTTTCTATTCTAAATATCTTTATGTAATATTCATGAGTTTCTTAGTGTAATTATAATTACAAAAAAAGAGGGAAAGATTGTAGAGATGAAAAAAGGGTAAATCAGAGTATATAAAAGTACGATTATTGTTTTGAAGTTTTAATTTTCATAAAATTCAGAACACTGCAAAGGTTAACATAAAAACTCTTCACTCATCACAAAATTTTTCACAATTATTGTTTTATGCATTTGCTTGCTTCATCAATCATAAAGGAAATCAATCCTGAATATTCATTGGAAGAACTGATGCTGAACCTGAAGCTCCAATACTTTGGCTACCTGATGAGAAGAGACAACTCACTGGAAAAGACCCTGATGCTGGGAAAGATTGAAGGCAAGAAGAAAAGGGGATGACAGAGGATGAGATGGTTGAATGGCATCACTGACTCAATGGATATGAGTTTAAGCAAACTCCGAGCAATAGAGAAGGACAGGGAAGCCTGGCGTGCTGCCAGTCCATGGGGTTCCAAAGAATGAGACCAGACTTAGCAGCTGAACAACAGCATTTGCTTCAGAGATTTTGAAGATACATTTACTTTTGTCGCTTGGTGCATCAGTGAAATACACATAATTATTGCATGTGTTTTCAATATTTTCAACATAATCTTATAAAGTGCTGTGCTGTGTAACTTTCTTTTTTGCTCTGATATGTTCATACAATGTATCCAATAGTGAAGGCAATGGGGTTCAATCATTTGAGTTGCTGTCTAGAGCTCCATCATAAGAATATAGCATGAGGAATATTTTTTTTACTTCCTTTTCATAATGAGTTAGGTTGTTTATAATTTGCCAGAGTGAGTGAGTGAAGTTGCTCAGTCATGTCCAACTGTTTGTGACCCCATGAACTGTAGCCTACCAGGTTCCTCAGTCCATGGAATTTTCCAGGCAAGAGTACTGGAGTGGGTTGCCATTTCCTTCTCCAGAACAGCAACTCAAACATTTGCTTCTGTCTTTACTTGCACCTGGGCTTCCCTGGTGGCTCAGAGGGTAAAGCGTCTGCCTGAAATGAGGAAGACCTGGGTTCAATCCATGGGTCAGGAAGATCCCCTGGAGAAGGAAAAGGCAACCCACTCCAATACTCTTGCCTGGAAAATCCCATGGACGGAGAAGCCTGGTTGGCTACAGTCTATAGGGTCACAAAGAGCGACTTCACTTTCACTTTCTTTCTACTTGCACCTAGTTAAGAAATACTCCAGCACAGATGCTCAACTGGGGCTGCTGCCCATGCTAGAACATGTGGTCCACTGTGTTAGGAGGCAGGTCTAGACTGTTGACTTGAAAATAAAAGGATTGCATCCAATTTAAACTCTTATCAAACTCACACAAACATTTCCATTCCTTCACATTGATGTCTCATCTGTTGGTTTTCAATGTTTCTGCCCTTAAATTAAGATTAAAAGGGCTTCCCGGGTGATTCTAATGGTAAAGAATCCAGCTGACAATGCCAGAGATGCAAGAAATGAGGGTTTGATCCCTGGGCAGGGAAGATCCCCTGGAATAGGAAATGGCAACCCACTCCAATATTCTTGCCTGGAGAATCCCATGGACAGAGGAGCCTGGTGGGCTATAATCCATGGGGCCACAGAGAGTTGGATGCAACTAAGCACAGCACATAGCACAGCAAGGTTAAAAATCTATTTAATTCACAGTTCAATAATTACTAGTGAGATTATCCCTTTGCAAACTTAGTCACATTATAGTTCACTTTTCTATTAATATAATTTTGATATATTTTATCTGGCTTCCTATTAATTTGGTTGCTTATCTTATGGCTTTGTAAAAATTTTCATAATATGTGCTAACTCAATGATCCCAATATTATTTCAACATGTAGTTGATATAAAATTATTGAGACAGTTTTTTTTTATACAAACTAGTCAAAATCTGGTATGTATTTTAAGTTTTAAACTATTCTTCATTATTTTCTACCTCTGCTGATTGTCAAATAAAATTGTAAGATATTTAAGGTCACAGCATGATGCTTTGATTCATATATTCATTATAAAGGATTCCTCCATGTTGTTAACACATTCATCACTTCTTATATTCACATTTTATCTTTTTTTTTTTTTTTTGGTGAGACCCTTTAGTCTACTTTCTTAGGAAATTCTATTAAGCAGCACACACTGTTATGAATTGTAGTCAGCATGTTTTACATTAGATCTTATGTTCACCCTACACTGAAAGTCTTTACCCTTTTGTCAGCCTCCTTTTATTTCCCGCACCCTCAGTCCCTGGCAGTCACTTGTCCACCCTTTGTTTCCACCTTTTGTTTCTTTTTTTTGATTCCACACTAAGTGAAACATGAAGTCTTTGTCTTTCTTTGTCTGGCTTATTTCACTTAGCAAAATGCCCTTCAACTATGTTAAAAACAGATTCAATATAAAATTATATATATATATATATATTTTTGGGGGGGGGCATTTCTTTGTTCGTTCATTGAAGTGAAAGTAAAAGCAAAAGTCACTCAGTCCTGTCTGACTCTTTGTGAGCTCATGGACTGTAGCCTGCCAGGCTCCTCTGTCCATGGAATTCTCCAGACAAAAACGCTGGAGTGGGTAGCCATTCCCTTCTCCAGGGGATCTTCCCAACCCAGAGATTGAACCCAGTTTTCATGTATTTCAGACTGATTCATTACCGTCTGAGCCACCAGGGAAGCCCAAGTCAGATATTTTATGTTAAATGTGTTATCCTAGTCTGTTTCTTATTTTCTAAAATTGAATACTGTATATGTATATGAACTTGTATATGACATACTTTTCATTTTACTGTATTTTTCCTTATGTTTAATGTCTGTGTCTAGAAAATAATCTTACTCTGATGGTTCTTTTTTTTTTTTTTGAAAAAAAATGTTATCTTGATCTTGATCATTATTATATTGATTCTTTTAAATTTTCTTTATCTAAGAATGCCATGCTGTTTAGTTTTTAAAATAAGCTTCTGTATTTTGGAATAATGAGGAAGTATTACATACAACAGAGAGAGTCCCTGTGATCCCTTCACCTACTTCCCCTGATGATAAATTCTACAGAACCATGGCACATATTTCAAAATCAAGAAAACAACATGGGACAGTCACCATGAGCTAAAATCCAAACTCTCTTCAGATTTGACTTATTTTTCCACTAATGTCCTTTTCTTCCAAGGCCCCATTCAAGACGCCATGTTGTGTTTGGTCATTGTGATTCCTTTCTCCCTTGTGTGACCACTTCTCTCTACCACCTTATTCTTCACCATCTTGACAAATTAGAAAAATAGTATTCTGATATTTTGTAGATTGCTTCACAACTTAGGTTAATCTGATGTTTTTTCATGACCGAACTATGTTTTGTGTTGTTATAAGAAAGAAGCTTACCCAACGAGGTACTTGATATCCAAAGACATACGATAGCAATAGGACATATTACAGATGACGTTAAACCGATCTCTTGGCTAAGGTGGGGTCTATCAGGTTTTTCTATTATGAAGCTACTATTTTCACTTTTCCATACTCTAATCCAGGAAGCAAGTCACTAAATCCACCCAGCGTGCAGGGGTTCAGCTCAGTTCAGTCGCTCAGTCATGTCTGACTCTTTGCGACCCCATGAATCGTAACACTCCAGGTCTCCCTGTCCATCACCAACTCCCGGAGTTCAATCTGACTCACGTCCATCGAGTCAGTGATGCCATCCAGCCATCTCATCCTCTGTCATCCCCTTCTCCTGCCTCATATCCCTCCCAGCATCAGAGTCTTTTCCAATGAGTCAACTCTTCACATGAGGTGGCCAAAGTACTGGAGTTTCAGCTTTAGCATCATTCCTTCCAAAGAAATCCCAGGGCTGATCTCCTTCAGAATGGACTGGTTGGATCTCCTTGCAGTCCAAGGGACTCTCAAGAGTCTTCTCCAACACCACAGTTCAAAAGCATCAATTCTTCAGCGCTCAGCCTTCTTCACAGTCCAACTCTCACATCCATACATGACCACAGGAAAAACCATAGCCTTGACTAGACGGACCTTTGTTGGCAAAGTAATGTCTCTGCTTTTGAATATGCTATCTAGGTTGGTCATAACTTTCCTTCCAAGGAGTGAGCGTCTTTTAATTTCATGGCTGCAGTCACCATCTGCAGTGATTTTGGAGCCCCAAAAAATAAAATCTGACACTGTTTCCCCATCTATTTCCCATGAAGTGATGGGACCAGATACCATCTTCGTTTTCTGAATGTTGAGCTTTAAGCCAAATTTTTCACTCTCCTCTTTCACTTTCATCAAGAGGCTTTTTAGTTCCTCTTCACTTTCTGCCACAAGGGCGGTGTCATCTGCATATCTGAGATTATTGATATTTCTCCTGGCAATCTTGATTCCAGCTTGTGCTTCTTCCAGTCCAGCGTTTCTCATGATGTAGTCTGCATATAAGTTAAGCATGCAGGGTGACAATATACAGCCTTGACATACTCCTTTTCCTATTTGGAACAAGTCTGTTGTTCCATGTCCAGTTCTAACTGTTGTTTCCTGACCTGCATACAAATTTCTCAAGAGGCAGATCAGGTGGTCTGGTATTCCCATCTCTTTCAGAATTGTCCACAGTTTATTGTGATCCACACAGTCAAAGGCTTTGGCATAGTAGGGACATAGAATTAAGTCTGCCTCCTGGAGTAGGGGAGGGTATTTATATACATTTCATGGGTTGCCTCTATAAGGAAGATTTGTTTTTGTTTTTGTTTTTTTTTCCCCCATTTATTTATATATTTAATAATATTACTACTACAGCTACTGCTACTGCTAAGTCACTTCAGTAGTGTCCAACTCTGTGCAACCCCATAGACGGCAGCCCACCAGGCTCCCCCATCCCTGGGATTCTCCAGGCAAGAACAATGGAGTGGGTTGCCATTTCCTTCTCCAATGCATGAAAGTGAAAAGTGAAAGGGAAGTCGCTCAGTTATGTCCGACTCTTAGCAACCCCATGGACTGCAGCCTACCAGGCTCCTTCATCCATGAGATTTTCCAGGCGAGAGTACTGGAGTGGGGTGCCATTGCCATTTGTTTGTTCAGGGTACAGTTCTTTAGTGTGGTTGTTTTTGTTGTGGTTGCTTAAGTTTGTTTAACTTTGACCATCAGGAGTTCCTTGAGGTAGTTGCCCCCACCATTTTGATATACGTCCATCCTTAGGCTTTTATACATTTTCTTAAAATAAGACACTATTCATGCAGCAGGATCATCTTATATTTTCCATGCCAGAACCCTAGGACCAGTCATTCCTCCAAGACACACCAGCCCCTTGTATTTGAAAACAATATTAGAAATTGAGTTTGGGATACTGGATGATTCTGTTGCTGGTGCAATGCTATTTTATAGATTCTCCTGCTGCTCAATTCTAATTTGCTAATTATTTTAATAACGTTTTTTAATGTTAGACCCTCTACCAGCAACCTCAAGCTAACCCTTTAAGCTCTTCATGATTCACATTTCTAATATATAAAATATTTATAATAATATTGTTTTCCTCTTAGATTTGTTGTTAATAATAAATAAAATTATATATTTGAAGTATGTTGGATTGTTAATGCTACACAATGATTCCTTTAGTATTATTTATATTTTTAACTTCTAACATAGATACTGATAGCATATACATGGTAGAACTCAACTTTTTAGTTATTTGATTTATTCATTTATACTAGTCCAATATGAAATTCTTCTTTAATTTTTGGAGTTCTTTCACACTCACTATGCAATTGTTTCACTTTAAATTTTCATATTTTTAGACAATGATTTAGGTGCATTTGATTTAGTAAATTATATATAATTAATAGACTATTTTAATTATTAAGTAATATGCTTAATAGAGCTACAGATATTAAATATTATTTTCTCATAATTTTAGCATATATTTTCTCAGATTTGCTATGCGTTTTTCTTTTGGTTTGTATTTACTTTGTATAATACATTTTTCTAGCACTTGCAATACTTCTGTGCTAGATTTGCTTCAGGTTTTATTTGTCCTGTCTGATCATCTCTGTTCTCAAATGCATATTTTCAAAATTAACAATTTATGTGACTAAGACAATTCTAATGGAGGTCATTGTTCCTTTACTGGGTCCTGGTGCACACAAGCTTCATTGTGCTATCTGAATGTCTCTATGAAGTTTTATTTTATTTTATTTTTTAATATAAATTTATTTATTTTAATTGGAGGTTAATTACTTTACAATATTGTATTGTTTTTGCCATATATCAACATGAATCCACCATGGGTGTACACGTGTTCCCCATCCTGAACCCCCCTCCCACCTCCCTCCCCATACCATCCCCCTGGGTCATCCCAGTGCACCAGCCCCAAGCATCCAGTATCATGCATCAAACCTGGACTGGCAATTCATTTCATATATGATATTATATATGTTTCTATGCCATTCTCCCAAATCATCCCACCCGCTCCCACAGAGTCCAAAAGACTGTTCTATACATCTGTGTCTCATTTCCTGTCTGGCATACAGGGTTATCATTACCATCTTTATAAATTTCATATATATGCATTAGTATACTGTATGTATACTAACGTATACTCTATGTATACTAACATATACTCTGTTATATACAATCTGTATAATAGGCTCCAGTTTCATCCACCTCATTAGAACTGAATCAAATGTATTCTTTTTAATGGCTGAGTAATATTCCATTGTGTATATGTACCACTGCTTTCTTATCCACTCATCTGCTGATGGACATCTAGGTTGCTTCCATGTCCTGGCTATTATAAACAGTGCTGTGATGAACACTGGGGTACAAGTGTCTCTTTCAATTCTGGTTTCCTCAGTATGTATGCCCAGTAGTAGGATTGCTGGGTCATAAGGCAGTTCTATTTCCAGTTTTTTACTGTTCTCCATAGTGGCTGTACTAGTTTGCATTCCCACCAACAGTGTAAGTGGGTTCCCTTTTCTCCATACCCTCTCCAGCATTTATTGCTTGTAGACTTTTGGATCGCAGCCATTCTGACTGGTGTGAAATGGTACCTCATTCTGGTTTTGATTTGCATTGCTCTGATAATGAGTAACGTTGAGCACCTTTTCATGTGTTTGTTAGCCATCTGTATGTCTTCTTTGGAGAAATGTCTATTTAGTTCTTTGGCCCATTTTTTTTATTGGGTCTTTTATTTTTCTGGAATTGAGCTGCGGGAGTTGCTTGTATATATTTGAGATTGGTCCTTTGTCAGTTGCTTCATTTGCTATGGACACCTTATCATTGACAAAGGAGGCAAGAATATACAATGGAGAAAAGACAATCTCTTTAACAAGTGGTGCTGGGAAAACTGGTCAACCACTTGTAAAAGAATGAAACTAGAACACTTTCTAACACCATACACAAAAATAAACTCAAAATGGATTAAAGATCTCAATGTAAGACCAGAAACTATAAAACTCCTAGAGGAGAACATAGGCAAAACACTCTCCGACATAAATCTCAGCAGGATCCTCTATGACCCATCTCCCAGAATATTGGAAATAAAAGCAAAAATAAACAAATGGGACCTAATTAAAATTAAAAGCTTCTGCACAACAAAGGAAACTATATGCAAGGTGAAAAGACAGCCTCCAGAATGAAGTTTGATTTTAAACATAATTGCACCCCTCCTACCTTTTTGCTGTGGCTTCTTTTTTGCCCTTGAACATGGATATCTTCTTCTGGTGGCTTTCAACGTTCTCCTGTTGATGGTTGTTCGACATTTAGTTGCAAGTTTGGTGTTCTCACAGGAGAAGATAAATACACATGCTTCTTCAAAGAAAAGTGAAAGGCAAAGGAAAAAGGAAAAGCATACCCACATGAATGTAGAGTTCCAAAGAATAGCAAGGAGGGATAAGGATGTCTTCTTAAGTGAACAATGAAAAAAAAAAAAAAAATTGAGAAAAAAAAAAAAAGAATGTGAAAGACTAGATACCTCTTCAATAAAATTAGGTATACCAAGGGAACTTTTCATGTAGAGATGGGCACAATAAAGGACAGAAACAGTATGGACCCAACAGAAGCAGAAGAGATTAAGAAGAGGTAGCAAGAATACACAGAAGGCCTTATGAAGCATTACTGTGAACAAAGCTAATGGAGATGCTGAAATTCCAGCTGAGCGATTTTGAATCCGAAAAGATGATGCTGTTAAAGGGCTACACTCAATATGCCAACAATTTGGAAAACTCAGCAGTGGGCACAGGACTGGAAAAGATCAGTTTTCATTCTGTGCTGTGTATGCTTAGTTGCTCAGTCATGTCCTCCACTATCTTCCAGAGTTTGCTCAAAACATGTCCATTGAGTCGGTGATGCTTCCTAACCTTCTCCCCTCTTCATTTTCCATCAATCTTTCCCAGCATCAGGGTTTTTCCAGTGAGCTGTTTCTTGGCATCAGGTGGCCAGCTATTAGAGCTTCAGCTTCAGCATCAGTCTTTTCAATAAGTATTCAGGATTGATTTCCTTTAGGATGGTCTGGCTTGAACTCCTTCCAGTCCAAGGGGCTCTTAAGAGTCTTCTCCAGCTCCACAATTCGAAATATGAATTCTTTGGTGTTCAGCATTCTTTATGATCCAACACACACCTCGGTATGTGACTACTCAGAAAACCATAGATTTAAGTATAAGAAATTTTATCATCAAAATGATGTCTCTGTTTTTTAATATGCAGTCTAGGTTTGTCATAGCTTTCCTTCCAAGGAGAATGCATCTTTTAATTTCATGGCTACAGTCACCATCTGCAGTGACTTTGAAGACCAAGAAAATAAAATCTGTTGCTATTTCCACTTTTTCCCCCTTCTTTTTGCCATGAAGTGATGGAGGTGGATGCCAAGATCTTAGTTTTTTGAATGCGGAGTTTTAAGCTATCTTTTTCACTGTCCTCTTTCACACTCATTAAGAGGTTTTTTAGTTCCTCTTCACTTTCTGCCATCAGAGTGGTATCATTTGCATACCTGAGGTTGTTGATATTTCTCCTGGCAATCTTGTTCAAACTTGTGGCTTATGCATCCTGGCATTTGGCATGATGTATGGGCTTCCCTAGTGGCTCAGATGGTAAGGAATCTGCCTACAATGTGGAAGACCTGAGTTTGATTTCTGGGTTGGGAAGATCCCTTGGAGAAAGGAATGGCAACCCACTCCAGTATTCTTGAATCCCATGGACAGAGGATGCTGCTGCTGCTGCTAAGTCACTTCAGTTGTGTCCGACTCTGTGCGACTCCATAAAAAGCAGGACACCAGGCTCCCCCGTCCCTGGGATTCTCCAGGAAAGAATGCTGGAGTGGGTGGACGGAGGATACTGGTGGGCTATATTCCATGAGTTCACAAAGAGTTGGACACAACTAACTGACCAAGCAGCATCACTCTGCACATAAATTAAATCAACAGGGTGACAATATACAGCTTTGTCGTACTCCTTTCCCAATGTTGAACCAGTCAGTTGTTCTATGTAAAGTTCTAACTGTTGCTTCTTAACCCACAAACAAGTTTCTCAGGAGGCAGGTAAAGTGGTCTGGTACTCTCATCTCTAAGAATTTTCCACATTCTGTTGTGAGCCACACAATCAAAGGCTTTAGTGTAGCCAGTGAAGAAGTAGATGTTTTTCTGGCATTCCCTTGCTTTCTCCATGGTCCAGAAACTGTTAGCAATTTGATCTCTGTTTCTTCTGCTTTTTCTAAACCCTCTTGTACATCTGGAAGTTCTCAGTTCACTTGAATGATTTTGAGCCTAACCTTACTAGCATGTCAAATGAGCACAATTGCATGGTAGCTTGAGCATTCTTTATCATTGCCCTTCTTTGGGATTGGAATGAAACCTGACCTTGTAAATTGATATTGAGAAATACATGTGATCAAATTGGACAAAATAAAGCATATGAAAGTGAAAACTTAGATATTTTCTTTTTTCTTTATTTAAATAGATTTTTTTTTCCTGAATGTACAGGACTGCTGTCTAGGAGAGATTAACACTGAAATTTATCCATCTCAATCTTGATAGCAGTGTGCTCTTCCATTCATGGACATGCATTATTTTATCATGGCTGTATTTGTGGCTAGGAGATTCAGTAAGACTGAACAGGTGGTTCATCAGTTCACATAGAAAATACTTTGAATTTCAAAATTGTTTCTTTTAAAAAAAAATCACTTCTTTGACCTGCACTTGGGATCTTTATTAACTATCCACATTATGGATCTACAACTGAGATTGCTGTTTTCCTCCATCCATTATCTTGTGAAAGGTGGCTCCTCCATGGCCCCAGTTACATTTATCACACTTTTAAAATTATGTGTCCATTGTCTACTCTATCAGAAATGTGTGGCTTATTCACTTTAAAAAGATATATATCAAGCTACCAACGGTATTCTTCACAGAGCTAGAACAAATAATTTCACAATTTGTATGGAAATACAAAAAAACCTGGAATAGCCAGAGCTATCTTGAGAAAGAAGAATGGAACTGGAGAAATCAACCTACCTGACTTCAGGCTCTATTACAAAGCCACAGTTATCAAGACCTTCTGTCTTGATACTGTACTGGCACAAAGACAGAAATATTGATCAATGGAACAAAATAGAAAGCCCAGAGATAAATCCACACACATATGGACACCTTATCTTTGACAAAGGAGGCAAGAATATACAATGGATTAAAGACAATCTCTTTAACAAGTGGTGCTGGGAAAACTGGTCAACCACTTGTAAAAGAATGAAACTAGAACACTTTCTAACACTGTACACAAAAATAAACTCAAAATGGATTAAAGATCTCAATGTAAGACCAGAAACTATAAAACTCCTAGAGGAGAACATAAGCAAAACACTCTCCAACATACATCACAGCAGGATCCTCTATGATCCACCTCCCAGAATATTGGAAATAAAAGCAAAAATAAACAAATGGGACCTAATTAACCTTAAAAGCTTCTGCACAACAAAGGAAACTATTAGCAAGGTGAAAAGGCAGCCTTCAAAATGGGAGAAAATAATAGCAAATGAAGCAACTGACAAACAACTAATCTCAAAAATATACAAGCGACTCCTACAGCTCAACTCCAGAAAAATAAATGATCCAATCAAAAAATGGGCCAAAGAACTAAATAGACATTTCTCCAAAGAAGACATACAGATGGCTAACAAACACATGAAAAGATGCTCAACATCACTCATTATCAGAGAAATGCAAATCAAAACCAGAATGAGGTACCATTTCACACCAGTCAGAATGGCTGTGATCCAAAAGTCTACAAGTAATAAATGCTGGAGAGGGTGTGGAGAAAAGGCAACCCTCTTACACTGTTGGTGGGAATGCAAACTAGTACAGCCACTATGGAGAACAGTGTGGAGATTCCTTAAAAAACTGGAAATAGAACTGCCTTATGATCCAGCAATCCCACTGCTGGGCATACACACTGAGGAAACCAGAAGGGAAAGAGACATGTGTACCCCAATGTTCATCACAGCACTGTTTATAATAGCCAGGACATGGAAGCAACCTAGATGTCCATCAGCAGATGAATGGATAAGAAAGCGGTGGTACATATACACAATGGAGTATTACTCAGCCATTAAAAAGAATACATTTGAATCAGTTCTAATGAGCTGGATGAAACTGGAGCCTATGATACAGAGTGAAGTAAGCCAGAAAGAAAAACACCAATACAGTATACTAACACATATATATGGAATTTAAAAAGATGGTAACAATAACCCTGTGTACGAGACAGCAAAAGAGACACTGATGTATAGATCAGTCTTATGGACTCTGTGGGAGAGGGAGAGGGTGGGGAGATTTGGGAGACTGGCATTGAAACATGTATAATATCATGTACGAAATGAGTCACCAGTCCAGGTGGGATGCACGATACTGTATGCTTGGGGCTGGTGCACTGGGACGACCCAGAGGGAGGGTATGGGGAGGGAGGAGGGAGGAGGGTTCAGGATGGGGAACACAGGTATACCTGTGGTGGATTCATTTTGATATTTGGCAAAACTAATACAATATTGTAAAGTTTAAAAATAAAATTAAATTAAAAAAAAAGATATATATCCAGAGCTCCATATAGTAAGTCTTTATATCACTGTAAGTGCTCAACAGATATTTACTGAGTGACCAAATGGCTACATTAATGAATAATCAGTCAATGCCCCATCAAGTGATGCTGACTGAGTACAGTGTAACTCTCACACTCTCATAGTCTCATTTGTATTTCAATTCTGCCTTCTTCTTAAAAGCTCATCTTTTCAAAAGGGGAACAATCACAAATCTAAGTGAGGAAAGAAACCTAGGCTTGAGGTTTTACCTATCAGTAAAATCCAAGCTGGTATCATTGCAAAGACCAATTCTGCAGGCATGTCTCCCTAACAGTTAAGGTCTAACAAGATGGCTAGACATAGATACTATTGGGCTAAAGTATGTTCCATTTTATGAAAAATCAATTATCCTTAGCATTCTAGACAATAACATTTTTCTGACTTTAAGTAACAGTGTTAACATGTCAGACTCTTTGTGACCCATGGACTGTAGCCCACCAGGTTTCTTTGTCCATGGAGTTTTCCATGAAAGAATACAGGAATGGGTTGTCATTTCTTTCTCCAGGGGAACTTCCTGGCCCGGGGATCCAACTCAAGTCTCCTGCATCTCCTGAATTGGCAAGCGGATTCTTTACCTCTGAGCCACCTAGGAAACCTAACAGTGTTAACATATCCTTGTCCTTTTAAGAATGGACTCCACCATGCCTTTATTGTTTCTTTTCCAAAATCCTCAAGGATGCTTATTTCAAGATAATTTGTAATTCTCCATTAATTCATCATTTGTTTATCCATCTCAATCTTGATAGCAGTTTAGCAGATGCATTTTATTTTCAGATGGATAAATTTGATGAATTCGTAATTCATCATATTTTTCAGAAGGATAGATAACATCATATTGATTCCATTCAATGGAAGTTTTTCAAAGATGTTGACATTTGAGATTACTTTTAGAATTATTGGGCTTCTCTGAAGTCCCACTGGGTAAAAAATCTTCTTGTCAGTGCAGGAGAAACAGGAGATACAGGTTTGATCATTTGATCAGGAAGATCCCCTGAAGGAAGAAATGGCAACCCACTCCAGTATTTTTGCCTAAAAACCCATGGACAGAGGAACCTGTCAGGCTACAGTCCATGGTGTCACAAAGAGTGGGATACAACTGAGCACACACACACTTAGAATTATTTAATGTTATCCTCAAAATAAGCATACCTGATGACATTATTTTCAGAGAGCAACATACTAATAAATGCCCTTAAGTCAGTTATGAAGGACATTGTTTCTTTTCTCAATATTATATGGGGATTTTTCAAATTTCACATTTAGTTCTAATTCTGTAAATCAGCAATATGTTCAAACATTCTTGACTGTTGTCCATGTTTTAAAAAATTGTGTGGTGGGTTGGAAGTTTCCTAAGGTAAAAAAAAAAAAAAGATGTTAAACTTAAACAGAGGACAGTAACAACACAAAAGTACTTATAGAAAAAACACATGTAGAACAAAATCTTTCAATTACAGGAGTGAAATCAAGTAGTAAGCTCAGATAATTAAAAGATGCTTAAGTTACATTGAGATAATTTTGGAGTTAGAAAATCACTTTACAATACTGAAGTCTGTTAGCCTCTTCACCCACTGATGCTACACGGTGGCTTTTGTCTCCATGCTGAAGTGGTGGGTACAGAGGATGTAAAGGCGCAGGTCTGCAAAGACATGTTCGTACCTGCTCTCCGGTAGGAGCAGAATGCTTGCCACCCCAGCAAATAAGAAATCATTGTAACTTCTTTACATCCCTGTGATAAATATTGGGAAAAAGACAAGTGAAATAACAATGGGTGAAATGATGATCTTTAAATATAAAATTGAGGAAACAATATAGAGAAGAACTAACTACCTGAAGGAATAGATTTAATGAACAAGTTAGAAGGAAACTCTGGTATGATTAGACTATATGTCTTGAAAAGTCACATATATTTAAAGAAATTAACTGAATAAAAATTAAAAGTAAAAATTACACATTATAAATTTATCTATATATCTCAATGGATGAACTAGGTAACCAAATAGATAAATCAATATAGGAACAAAGCAAAATTATAATTATTATTATTATTGATAATATTGTTTCTAATTAGTTTACATAGAACAAAGATGCTATATAACATGAAGTATACATAACATAGATAAAATATCTTCCTGAAGAAATAAACTTTAGAGTAAAAATGCATATGAAATATATACCTCTATCTCTGTCTCTGTGTACAGCTAGTGACCAGGGCATGTTGTTTGTTGCTTAGTTGCTAAGTCATGTCCAGCTCTTTTGCAACCTCAAGGACTGCTGACCATGCTCCTCTGTCCATGGAATTTCCCAGGCAAAAATACTGGAGTAGGTCACCATATCCTTCTCCAAGAGATATTCCCTCCTCAGGGATCTAACCCACATCTTTTGTGTCTCCTGCATTGGCAAGCAGATCCTTTACTTCTGACTCACCAGGGAAGCCCAGTGATTGAAGCATGTTGTTGCTCCGTGGCTAAGTCATGTCCGACTTTGTGATCCCAAGGACTACAGCATGCCAGGCTACTCTGCCCTCAACTATCTCACAGGGTTTGCTCAAATTCATATGTTTTGAGTCAGTGATGCTATCTAACCATCTCATCCTCTGCCACAACCTTCTCTTTTTGCCTTCAATCTTTCCCAGCATCAGAGTCTTTTTCAATCATGCATACTAGCATACACATGTTGGATGGGATTTGGAGCATCAGTTCTTTGTGGTTTTGAATTCAAAACATCAGAAACAAAGGAGAAAATACATGATAAAATAAAACACATAAACTATTTAATATCAGGAAAGTTAAGTTAGTTAATTAGTTGTGCCTCTTAAAACATATCAGTGATACTGATAAAAATAAAATCTAAATAGATGTACTATAAATCACATAAAATGGTTAAAAGTAGAGGAATAGAAATGATCTACAAAAGTTGCATGCTGACAAGAGGAATATAGACCTAATTTAATGTAGAGAAAGTATATCTCAAGTTTAAAAGAAAAGGAAACATATTTAATATTGACAAATTTTTTTTTTTCTCCAAGATGACAAGAATCCAAGAATCAAGATTCTTAATACTTTCAATGCCAGAGTTTCAAATCACACATACAAAAACACTAGAAAGAAAATGAGAATTTGACAAATCATTAATCAGGAGTAGCTTTAACATGCCTCTTCAAGAAAAGACAGATTAACATATTAAAAAATAAATACAGGTTTGAATATACATTAAAGAGAGAGTGTTTATGTTATCACTTCCATACTTTTAAGTTGTATTTACTTTCAACACTTGTGTTAAAATCGGATAGCAAGTTTTAAGGAAAAACACATTTAAGGAAAATATTTGCTGTTCAGTCACTCAGTCTTGTCTAAGTCGATGACTCCACGGACTGCAACATGCCAGGCTTCCATGCCCTTCACTATTTCTTGAAGTTTGGTCACTCATGTCCATTGAGTCAATGATGCCACCCAGCCATCTCATCCTCTGTCCCCCCTCACCCTTCTTCTCCTGTCCTCAATCATTCCCAGCATCAGAGTCCTTTCCAATGAGTCCTTTCTCTTCGCATCAGGTAATGAAAATACTGAAGCTTCAGTCTCAGTGTTAGTCCTTCCCATGGATATTCAAGGTTGATTTATCTTATGATTAATTGGCTTGACCTCCTTGCAGTTCAACAGACTCTCAAGATCTTCTCCAGCACCACAGTTCAAAAGCATCAATCCTTTGATATTCAGCTTTCCTTATGGTCCAACTTTCAAATCCATACATGACTACTGCAAAAACTATGCCTTTGAATATATGCACCTTTGTCAGCAAAGTAATGTCTCTGCTTTTTAATATGCTGTCTGGAATTGTCATAGCTTTTCTTCCAAGGAGCAAGCATCTTTTGATTTCATGGCTGCAGTCACCATCTGCAGTGATTTTGGAGCCAAAGAAAATAAATTCTGTCACTGTTTCCCTTGTTTCCCCATCTATTTGCTATGAAGTGATGGGACCAGATGACATGATCTTTGTTTTTTGAATGTTGAGTTTTAAGCCAGCCTTTTCACTCTCCTCTCTCACTTTTATCAAAGGGCTCTTTAGTTCCTCTTCGCTTTCTGCCATTAGCATGGTGTCATCTGCATATCTGGGGTTATTGATAATTCTCCCAGAAATCTTTTTTTTTTTTGACGTATGACATAACTGCATTTATTTAAGAATGTATTTGAATCAAACAGCAAAATTCAACAATGCCAAATTGCAATTACTTTTGCACCAATATAATACTTTGTGTGATTTCAGTTACGTTTTAATTTGTTTGGGATGTGTTCTGTGGCCCAGGATCTACATTAATATGGTTTATCTTAGTACACATTCGGTGCAGTTTTGGAAAGAAATATGTGTTCTGTTACTGTTTGGTGGAGTGTTTTGTACACGTGACTGAGTCCTGTTGGTTGGTAGTGCTGTTGAGTTCTGTAGCCTTGCTGATTTCTCTCTAGTTCTACCCTTTGTTGAGAGAAGGATGTCAGTCTCCAACTAAGACGGTAGAGTTATCTGTCTTTTCAGTTCTTTTAGTTTTTGCTTCACATATTGTTTAATTCTTCAGTTGATACATTTAGGATTGTTGTGTCTTCTTGATGGATTGACTCTTTTGTCATTCAATAACATGCTTGTCCTTCTCTGATCATTTTCTTTGCTCCAAAGTTTACTTTATCTGATGCTAATATAGCAATTCCTGTTTTCCTTTGATTACTGTTTATATGATTTATCAATTCCAGGTTGTGCTTCATTCAGCCTGGCATTTCATCAGATGTACTCTGCATATAAGTTAAATAAGCAGAATGACAACATAGAGCTTTGATGTATTCCTTTCCCAATTTTGAACTAGTCAGCGACTCCATGTCTGGTTCTATTTATTTTTTTTTTATTTTATTTTATTTTTAAACCTGAAACACTGTATTAGTTTTACCAAACATCAAAATGAATCCGCCTCAGGTATACATGGTTCTGTTTATTTTTGACCTGCATACAGGTTTCTCAGGAGGCAGATAAGGTGATCTGGTAATCCCATCTCTTTAAGGATTTTCCACAGATTGTTGTGATCCACACAGTTAAAGGCTTTAGTGTAGTCAATGAAACAGATGTTTTTCTGGAATTCCTTTTCTTTTTCTATGATCCAATGGATGTTGGCAATTTGATCTCTGATTCCTCTGCATTTTCTAATTCCAGCTTGTACATCTGGAAGTTCTTGGCTCATTTACTGTTGAAGCCGGGCTTGAAGGATTTTGAACATTACCTTGCTAGCAAGTGAACTGAGCACAACTGTGCAGTAGTTTGAACATTCTTTGGCATTGTCTTTCTTTGGGACTGGAATGAAAACTAGTTTTTCCAGTCCTATGGCCACTGCTGAGTTTTCCAAATTTGCTGGCATATTGAGTGCAGCACTTAAACAGCATCATCTTTTAGGATTTGAGATAGCTCTGCTGGAATTCTGTCACTTCCACTAGCTTTGTTCATAGTAATGTTTCCTGAGGTTCATTTAACTTCATGTATATACACTTTGAATCAAAAACTGATTGTGTCAGAGAAAGGAAAGTAAACCTGAAATTATCTATTAAAAAATATAAATGAGAAAATTACTGAGTATGGGCACTGAAATGCACTGAAAAATGTACTGAAAATATACATCAGTTCAAAAAATTTGAAAATATTAGTAAAATGAATCATTATGTAACTTGAACTTCAAAAAAGCAAATGGTTTGAATAGTGCCTTAACTATAAACAAATGCAGAAATTAGCCAGTGATTTTCTCCTTGGGAAAGTGTGTCAGGTTCAAAGAGTTTTTCAAGCAAAGTTTCAAATAATAGATCATTTCTCAGCTATAGTTTGTAATAGAACAAACAATATCCAAGAAAAGATACAAAGCTTCTTAGCACATTTATTAGGCTTCTATGTCCCTAACCTGAAAAGACAGAGAAAATTCCTAAGCAGAGAATTCTGAAGCATTTCCACTTTAAATAGATGTAAAAATTCTCAGTAGAATTACTGATAATTTACACCTCAGTGGATGAGGAATGTTCCCCATAATTCTGGTGGCTTCCTGTGGCTTACATTTAAAGAGATGAATAATAACATGTTGAAAGTAAGAATAGTGAACTTCCAGATAATAGACAGGTAGAGGGGATGTAAGTAGTTGTACAGTTAAAGCCAGACAGCCTACATGGGAGATGAGTGGGACAGACACTCGGGAGATCTGGGAATTACCACTCCTATCCTGGATGAAATATCTCTTCTAGGCTTGAGGCAAGAAAGGGGCTGCTGCCCAGTCTCCAGCAGGAAATCTCACAATCCAGCACAGCAGGTGGTGGAATGGGACAAGCAGGTGCTGCAGATAAACCAGCCTGACATCAGAACAGGGAGGAACTATTGATAGAAATATGTGGCTTATTCAAGTTTGTTTGTTGTTTGTTCTGCATCTGTCTCTGGGATCCAGACAGAAACAAACATGAAGAAACACAGGGTAGTCTTGCCAGCTGGACCCCAATGGGGTTTCCAAGAGGAACTGGTGCTGAAGGATTGCAGACAATTTGAAAGTCTGGATTATACATTTAAGTAAATACCAATGGTCCTCAGATTCAACAAATTTAAAAATTAAAACTAGAAGAATTCAGAACATATCTTAATGACTGAACACTTTAAAGGAAACATGAAGCTATCAAACAGTAAATGCAAGACTGAATCCGAAAAATCAAATAGACATCAAATAGTAGCAAGATTCTTTCCATAACATGGGCTACCATGTAACTCCTTGAAAATGCAATGCTGCCAACTGAAAATTATTTTTGTTTGTTGATTGTTTTCTCTTTTCCTTTTTTTATGGGGAATGCTTCCCTATTATGGCCCCAGTGGAAACATGAAGTGAATATGAAGGCATATAGGGAGTAAAAAAATCTGCAAAGAGCTCGATTTTCCATTTGCAGAATTTCTAGAATATACAGACAATTTGTATTGCTCAATGACATTGAAGTTTAAGAAATGCTATATCTATTTTCAAAATCAAAGCAAGGTATGGCTTTGAGTGAGAAGTCCAATTTTCCTACCTTTAAATAAAGTTTTACTGAAATATAGTTGATTTGCAATGTTTTATCCGTTCCATATGTACAGCAAAGTGATTCCCTTATATGTATATATGTATAGGCATCAGTGATGCAATGAACTTGGGCAATTTCCAGGAAATGGTATGGACAGGGAGGACTTGCGCCCTGCTGTCCATGGGGTCTCAAAGAGTTGGACACAACTGGACAACTAAACAGCAACAACAACATGTGTGTGTATACATATATCATTAATATATGTATTTGGGGGGTGATTTAGTTGCTAAGTTATGTCAAACCCTTGCGACTCCACGGAATGTAGCCTGCCAGACTCATCTGTCCATGGGATTCTCCAGGCAAGAATACTGGAGAGGGTTCACATTTCCTTTTCCATATATATATATATATATATATATATATATATATATATGAAAAGAAAGAAAGAAAGAAAGTGAAGTCGCTCAGTCGTGTCTGACTCTTTGCGACCCCATAGACTGTAGCCTATCAGGCTCCTCCATCCATGGGATTTTCCAGGCAAGAATGCTGGAGTGGATTGCCATTTCCTTCTCCAATTATTTTGTATATTCTCTTACATTATACATTATTATAAGATATTGGATAGAGTTCCCTTTGCTATTCAGTAGGTCCCTTTTGTTTATTTATTTTATATATAGTAGTATATACCTGTTAATCCCAAACTCCTAATTTATTCTTCCCCTGCCTTTCCCCTTTTGTAACCATAAGTTTGTTTTTTACATCTGTGAGTCTGTTTCTGCCCTGCTTTTTTCAGGCACAGAGATGTTGCTTATTAGGGTTGCATGGGAATCACTACCTCTTTCCTACTTGGAATCCTAGAGATCTGTGTCTCTCTTTAAGACTATTACTCAGCTCTTTTTCTTGATGCTGAGTGGTGTCACTACAGGTCTGGTGTTTTCTCTGCCATGCAATCTTGGGGGAAGAGAGGATTCGCTTGCTTACCTTCAAGGTTGGGAGCCTTCAGGATGGGAAGACAATATACCAATTTCCCAGGCAGTTGTGCAGCTATGCCTCACCAAAGGCCCAGTCCCTGCCTTGGCAGCTGTGCCCAGATTTGTCCTAGGACAATAGCACTGTTTTGACAGGTCAACTCTTCTGAGGTCTCAACTATTTCATCCTTGCTTTTTGTGCCTTTTATTTCAGAGGAGAAATGCTTGTGGGGAATTTCTCATTCAGATTTGAGGATTCCATAACATCTTGGATTTAGGAAAAGGTCATTCTTTAGAAATACAATAGATAGCTTTCCATCCCAGAAAGATGAATGATATATTTTTTTTTCCCCAAAAAGAAAGAAGTTATCTATTTGATTTGTCACAGTGAGTACATTAAATTTTCAATTATTCCTCTTAAAAAAAGACCTCCACAGTGAAAATGAAAATATTATGGTTTGGAAGAGATATATTTCCAAATGTATTATTTTACTAGCTGGTTAAAATTGTTGAAAAATGGTTATTAAAGCACACACATGCACATATATACACCATGAACTTTGTGGCAGTCTGAAGTTGATAACATTTAGCATTAGCGGCACAGGGTATAAAGTGTTGATTAATGCAGTGCAATGTGCTAGGACTACTTCCATTTTCTGAATAATAAATACAATTTAGTTAAGTCTGACTTTGAGTGCTGTGGACTTCAAGTGAGTTTTTATTTTAATATCTTCCCACTGCTCTCCGACCTCTATTTAGCATGCCATATTTTGAATTATTTGTTCTTTAAGAATATCAAACTTAATATCCAAATGATTTGGAGTAAGAAGAAACTTTCTTTCTCTAAGTCCCTCTAAGCAAAGATAATTTTTCAAGCTAATGAAGTCTTAGTATTTTCCAAATAATGCTTAGGGAAACATCAAAGGAAAGAACAGTAAATACCCTTCCATGTGTAGAACATTATTGGGCATAAATAGTACTCACTAGATATTCATAAAGATAGCAGCTAAACATGAATATACAACAACCAGCATAAGACCCCATTATTCAAACGGCTCATCACATTGGACTGAATAGTAATTTCAAGGAAAGCTAGTTACTAATAGATTGTGTTGTTGAGAATATGTTTTCAAAAATACTTGTAGTTAACAAAACAAAAAGTAGGTTATATACAGAGTCATTGCATGACCTTAAAATCTAACAGCCTCCTCTGGAATCATTTTTATTGGGCTGGAATGAAATCACTGCTCATCAAGACTGCATTTTCAATAGAAATTTAGGGGCAGGGTCATTAACAAAGTTAATGAAAACACTCACAGGGACTCAGGATGTTCTCATTGTGGGATAATTCAGATTGAATGATGCATCACAAGATGTTAATTTCAGAGAAACTTGAAAATA
The DNA here is from genome assembly GCF_029407905.1 of Bubalus kerabau. Classification (NCBI taxonomy): domain Eukaryota; kingdom Metazoa; phylum Chordata; class Mammalia; order Artiodactyla; family Bovidae; genus Bubalus; species Bubalus kerabau. The sequence continues at coordinate 6,348,182 of NC_073631.1, read as the reverse complement.
TGTAACTTTCAAAATACCATTTAATAGTGCCTCTAAAATGTCAGTGTCTAAAATACCAGAATCTTTCATTTTATGAAGGACTGCAAGAGCATTACAGTACAATACACTTTGGATTATGGTCTGTGCCACCCAAGCTTTTGTCTCCCTCTGCCATAATTAGGATGGAGAAGGCAACGGCACTCCACTTCAGTACTGTTGCCTGGAAAATCCCATGGATGGAGGAGCCTGGTAGGCTGCAGTCCAGGGGTCACGAAGAGTCAGACACGACTGAGCGACTTCACTTTCACTTTCCACTTTCATGCATTGGAGAAGGAAATGGCAACCCACTCCAGTGTTCTTGCCTGGAGAATCCCAGAGACGGAGAAGCCTGGTAGGCTGCAGTCCATATGGTCGCACAGAGTCGGACATGACTGAAGCGACTTAGCAGCAGCAGCCATAATTAGGATAATAAACTTAAATTTATCATAATGATAACAATGTTACTATATATGAAGCATGTGATATATGACCATTTTATTGTAACATGTTAAGCACCATGTGAATAGGATGTTTTCCTAAATTCTGTCAACAACTCCACGTGAAAACATTATTTCCATTGTGGAGAAAAGGAGACAAATTCCAGAGACTCACATTTACCCCAAGATTCTTAAGCTCTTCCCTGGTGGCTCAGACAGTAAAGCATCTGTCTACAATGCGGGAGACTCGGGTTCGAGCCCTGGGTTGGGAAGATCCCCTGGAGAAGGAAATGGCAATACACTCCAGTACTATTGCCTGGAAAATACCATGGACAGAGGAGCCTGGTAGGCTACAATCTATGGGGTCTCAAAGAGTTGGACATGACTGAGTGATTTCACTTTCTTTAGCTCTTAAAGAAGGCAACCCATCACCTCTCAGGTACTATCTGAGCTTCCAGTAACCATCTGCAAACTGAGAAGATAACACCTCTCTCAAGAATTATTGGGAGAACAAATGAGTTTATATACATATATATATATATGTATGCTAAGTCACTTCAGTCGTGTCTGACTCTGTGCGACCCCATAGATGGCAGCCCACCAGGCTCCCCCATCCCTGGGATTCTCCAGACAAGAACACTAGTATGGGTTGCCATTTCCTTCTCCAATACATGAAAGTGAAAAGCGAAAGTGAAGTCACTCAGTTGTGTCCAACTCTTAGCGACCCCATGGACAGCAGCCTACCAAGCTCCTCCATCCATGGGATTTTCCAGGCAAGAGTACTGGAGTGGGGTGCCATTGCCTTCTCCGATATATACGTGTGTGTGTATATATATATATATATATATATGCATATATATGTGCTGCAGTCCATGGGATCACAAAGAGTCGGACACGACTGAGTAACTGAACTGAACTGAGATATCTATATCTATATCTATATATAGCAACATATGTATGGCCATTCAAATATTAGCTTCTATGTGACGGAGACCATGTTCTTGAAATTGAAATATTCAAGGTTAATCAGAAAATAAAGCTTAACCATTTTATTAACAGACAGTTAATAGGAGGGTGTTCTGATAACAGAACGGTGCTGAGCGTTGGATTCGCCTGCCCTGGAGTTTGCACCTGCACTTGCATATTAGCTGCAGAGCTGAACCCTGGGGACCACATCAAGGGACCAACAAGAATTGAAGGAAAAAAGATTGGCCTTTGAGATTTTAAACAACACATAAATTGTATGAATATAAGCAGAAAGAGATTCATAAAAAGGTATAGAATAGCTCTCTAGCTCTCAGCTCAACAATGCCAGAATTAAAATTGACAGGTTATCTTAATAAATATAAAGATCTATTGGAATGGCTCAGTTAGCCCTGAAGACACAGTAGGTGGAGAGTGACAGAGACCAAAGAGATCATTGGTAAGGACAATGAAATATAAGATAATGGACACTCAGCATTGCAGCCTGCCTCAGTTTGATGCAGCTACAGGGGCAGTAGCTAAAATGTATGCTTGCTTTGCTATAAAGTCCAGTGTGACATCATAAAGATAGTAATAGACACTTGAGCTCTGTGGTCTGATACCATGGGTAGGAATTCTGGTTCGGACTCCATCTAGCTGCTGGCTGTCCATCAGACACTTAGGGTGAAAATGCCTATTTTTCATTTTCAAACTAAGGATGGTAATAGTTTTTTCATGGAGTTGTTTTTAGTACATAAGAAGATAGTTTACTTAAGGTTTAGTTAACTCCAAGATATATAGAAAAATAATTTCATAATATGATGTCTCTTTCTCACACACACAAAAAATATGTACAAGGCAACTGTGAAGTTTAATTAAGCTTCGTTTAGGCCTCTTTTTGTCTTCAGAAAGATAATGTGAATCTGGGAATGGGAGAATTTAATTCAGATGACCATTATATCTATTACTGTGAGCAAGAATCCCTTAGAAGAAATGGAGTAACCCTCATAGCCTACAAAATTTTTGGATTGCAGTACTTGGGTGCAATCTCAGAAACTACAGAATGATCTTGGTTCGTTTCCAAGGCAAATCATTCAACATCACAGTAATCCAAATCTATGCCCTAATCATTGATTCTGAAGAAGCTGAAGTTGACCTGTGAAAACCTATAAGACCTTTTAGGGCTATCAACAACAAAAAAAGCTGCCCTTTTCATCATAGGGGCTTGGAATGAAAAAGTAGGAAGTCAAAGGATAGGTAGAGAGATAAGTGATGATGGATACTAGAGAAATATAAAGCTTAAACAGAGAGTTGGTACATATACCAGTATTATTTTTTTTTCATTTGTGTACTGAATTTCATTCAATAAATACACCACTATTAATACACTAGTTTTCAGTCTGAGGCTGTAACAACAAAGGTGCTATAAGTAACATTTATACGCTTTTTTGGTGAACATAAACCCTGATTTCTTATAGCTAAATATCCAGAAGCTGACTTTCAATATCACAAGGTATGCATATATTAATATATAGTAAGGGGTACTGCAAAATATTTCCCAATTGAATCTTGCATCAGCAGTATAAGAAGTTTCCAACAGGTCTACATTCACACCAACATCTGGAAGAATCAGTGCTTTTAATTTTAGTTATTCTAGTTGCTAAAGCATGGTATCTAATGGTGTTTAAAATTTGCATTTCTCTAAACTAATGGTGGTGAGCAAATTTTAACTTATTCATCAAAATTTTGATATTCTTTTTGGGAAGAGACTATTCAAAAGCTTTTCCTTTATTTTTTTTTCTTTACTTAGATTATTTGTATTATAAAAATGTATTTATGATTGTACCTAATTTATTCTACCTGAGTCCTTTTGTCAGATATGAATTGTGAAATATTCTTTGAAGTGAAAAGCAAAAGAGAAAAGGAAAGATATACCCATTTGAATGCAGAGTTCCAAAGAATAGAAAGGAGAGATAAGAAAGCCTTCCTCAGTGATCAATAAAAAAATAAATAAATAAAACAGCAGAATGGGAAAAACTAGAGATCTCTTCAAGAAAATTAGAGATACCAAGGGAACATTTCATGCAAAGATGGACGCAATAAAGGACAGAAAAGGTATGGACCTAATAAAAGCAAAAGATACTAAGAATACACAGAGAACTATATCAAAAAGATGTTCACAACCCAGATAATCATGATGGTATGATCACTGACCTAGAGCCAGATCCTGGAATGTGAAGTCAAGTGAGGCTTAGAAAGTATCACTACAAACAAAGCTAGTGGAGGTGATGGAACTGCAGTTGAGGTATTTCAAATCCTAAAAGATGATGCTGTGAAAGTGCTACACTCAATATGCCAGCAAATATGGAAAACTCAGCAGTAGTCACAGGACTGGAAAAGGTCAGTTTTCATTCCAATCACAAAGAAAGGCATTGCCAAAGAATGCTCAAACTACCGCACCATTGCACTCATCTCACATGCTAATAAAGTAATCATCAAAATTATCCGAGCTAGGCTTCCACAGTATTTGAACCATGAACTTCCAGATGTTCAAGTGGATTTAGAAAAGGCAGAGGAACCAAAGGATCAAATTGCCAACATCACTTGGATCATCGAAAAAGCAAGAGAGTTCCAGAAAAACATCTATTTCTGCTTTATTGACTATGCCAAAGCCTTTGACTGTGTGGACCACGGCAAACTGTGGAAAATTCTTAAAGAGATGGGAATACCAGACCACTTGACCTGCCTCTTGAAAAATCTGTATGCTGGTCAGGAAGCAACAGTTAGATCTGGACATGGAACAACAGACTGGTTCCAAATAGGGGAAGAAGTACATCAAGGCTGTATATTGTCACTCTGCTATGTAAATTATATGCAGAGTTCAGTTCAGTTCAGTTCATTTTAGTCGCTCAATTGTGGCCGACTCTTTGTGACCCCATGAATCACAGCACGTCAGGTCTCCTTGTCCATCATCAACTAATGGAGTTCACTCAAACTCAGGTCCATCGAATCGGTCATGCCGTCCAGCCATCTCATCCTCTGTCATCACCTTCTCCTCCTGCCCCCAGTCCCTCCCAGCATCAGAGTCTTTTCCAATGAGTCAATTCTTCGCATGAGGTAACCAAAGTACTGGAGTTTCAGCTTTAGCATCATTCCTTCCAAAGAACACCCAGGGCTGATTTCCTTTAGAATGGACTGGTTGGATCTCCTTGCAGTCCAAGGGACTCTCAGGAGTCTTCTCCATCATGAGAAATGCTGGACTGGAAGAAGCACAAGCTGGAATCAAGGTTGCAAGGAGAAATAACAATAACCTCAGATATGCAGATGACAACAGCCTTTTGGCAGAAAAGGAAGAATAACTAAAGAGCCTCTTGATGAAAGTGAAAGAGGAGAGTGAAAAAATTGGCTTAAAGCTCAACGTTCAGAAAACTAAGATCATGGCATCGGGTCCCATCACTTCATGGCAAATAGATGGGGAAACATTGACAGACTTTATTTTTTTGGACACTAAAATCACCGCAGATGGTGACTGCAGACATGAAATTAAAAGATGCTTTCTCCTTGGAAAGAAAGTTATGACCAAGCTAGACAGCATATTAAAAAGCAGAGACATTACCTTGTCAACAAAAGTCCATCTAGTCAAAGCTTTGGTTTTCCAGTAGTCATGTATGGATGTGAGAGTTGGAGTATAAAGAAATCTGGGTGCATAAGAATTGATGCTTTTGGACTGTAGTGTTGCAGAAGACTCTTGAGAGTCCCTTGGACTGCAAGGAGATCCAACCAGTCCATTCTAAAAGAGATCAGTCCTGGGTGTCCATTGGAAGGACTGATGCTGAAGCTGAAACTCCAATACTTTGGCCACCTAATGTGAAGAATTGACTCATTTCAAAAGACCCTGATGCTGGGAAGGATTGAAGGCAGGAGGAGAAGAGGGTGACAGAGGATGAGATGGCTGGATGGCATCACTGATTCAATGGGCATGAGTTAGGGTAAACTCCGGGAGTTGCTGATGAACAGGGAGGCCTGGCGTGCTGCCATCTATGGGGTTGCAAAAAGTCCGACATGACTGAGGAACTGAACTGAACTTATGACTTGATTTTTTTCCTAATGCCATCTTGTTGAACAAAATAAGAAATTTATTCTAGCACAATTTAAAAAGAGGGTGGGATGATTTGGGAGAATGGCATTGAAATATGTGTACTATCATATATGAAACGAGTCGCCAGTCCAGATTCGATGCACGATACTGCATGCTTGGGGCTGGTGCACTGGGAAGACCCAGAGGGATGGTATGGGGAGGAAGGAGGGAGGAGGGTTCAGGATGGGGAACACATGTATGCCTGTGGCGGATTCATTTTGATATATGGCAGAATCAATACAATATTGTAAAGTTTAAAAATAAAATAAAATAAATTAAAAAATAATAAAAAAATAAAAAGTGTATCCTGTTTTAAAAATCATAGTCTTTCTCAACTTCATGAGGAAATTTTCCTATGCTTTATTTTAGATGCTTCGTTGTTTGAGGTTTGTAATTTCTCTCAAATTTTTAAATACTTTAAGTTTAGATTCATTGTTTTTCTTCTGTATGGATTTCCAACTGCTCTTAGGTCATTTGTTGAAGAGGTTAATCCTTTCACCTACTGATAAAGAATGAAGATTTTGTCTTAAATCAAATAAACAATGTGAGTCCATTTCAAGATTCTTAATTCTCTTTAATTGGTCTCTGTCATATTTTTGTACTGATATTCCACTACCTTTTTACTTACACTTTACAGTAAGTGTTGATATGACAGACTGTCTGTATGATTTGTCCTTTGATATTTCTTGCCATACTATAAGAGGCTTCCCAGGTGGTGCTAGTGTTAAAGAACATCCCTGCCAATGAGGAGACACAAATATATGGGTTCAATCCCAGAGTCAGGAAGATTTCCTGGAGAAGGAAACTGGCAATCGACTCCAGTATTTTTGCCTGGAGAATCTCATAGACAGAGGAGCATGGTGGGCTACAGTCCATGGGGTCACAATGAGTCGGACATGACTGAGCATGACCCTACTATGAAAATGAACGTGAAAGTCACTCAGTCATGTTCGACTCTTTGTGATCCCATGGACTATACAGTCCATGGAATTGTCTAGGCCAGAATACTGGAGTGGGTAGCCCTTCATTCTCCAGGGGATCTTCACAACCCAGGGATAGAACCCAAGTCTCCCACATCGCAGGTGGATTATTTACAAGCTAAACCACCTGGGAAGCCCAAGAATCCTGGAGTGGGTAGTCTATCCCTTCTCCAGCAGATCTTCCCTACCCAGGAATCCAACTGAGGGCTTCTGCATTGCAGGAGGATTCTTAACCAACTGAGCTATCAGAGAAGCCCATACCCTATAGAGCATTTGAATTTTATATGTTTTTAAGAATGAGCTCATCAATGTACACACACACACACACACACACACACACACACTTGCTGGGATTGTCTAGGAATCACACTTGTTTGAGGAGATTCTGAATATTCATAATGAGTATGAATATTTCTTTTCACACTTTTCATCATGAAAAGATGAATTTTTCATCTATGGACATATTTTTCTCAATTGCTTTAATTTCTTTAAGTACAAACTCCATGTAGACATATTATAAGTTATAAACTACATTTATTCCTAACTAGTTTTATTTTTTACATTACAAGTGATATTTTAAGATTCATTATTATTTTTTATGGAGTATAGTTGCAAGAGTATAGTTATATTATGTTAGTTTCAGGTGTACTAAATAGTGATTTGACATTTGCATGCATTATACAGTGATACTCATGATAAGTCTAGAAATCATCTGTTCCCATATTAAATAATTATATTATTGATCATATTATTTATGCTGTATATTTAATCCCTGTGGTTCATTTTTATAAAAACAGGCCCCCAGCATTTATTGTTATCTGGTAATAGCATAAGGATGAGCAAATCAATATGAATACATGTTTCAGAACTAAACTGACAAAGTCTCTAACAAAGGACACCTGAAAAACCAACTGTTTTTTCAAATGTTTTCTTTCTTCATTGATCATTTCTAGCTGGATACACTTTGGAGCAGTATAATGTTATCTGCATTTAGCATGATCTGGCCCATTTATTTTCTTGATTTTGTTTTAGATTGACTCTCTTTTGCATCATCTAATACGAGGTTCATACACTCATCAAAACAAATGATACAGACCTCTATCCACGTATTCACTTGCTCATAAAGCCACACCTGAATCTGAGATCTATTTTCCAAGTATCTGAAGATGAGCTTGATGGACTGCACCATCACTATTTGCATGTCCAGGCCGTGACCCAAGTACACCATGGAGGAAGTTCACAAAGAACTGTGGCTTATTTATTTCATGGCTGGAGGTTTGAACCTCTTAATAACCTTTACCTATCTGTTCATTTCCAAGGCAAACCATTCAATATCACAGTAATCCAAATCTATGCCCCAACCAGTAACACTGAAGAAGCTGAAGTGAATGGTTCTATGAAGACCTACAAGACCTTTTAGAACTAACACCTAAAAAAGATGTCCTTTTCATTATAGGTGACTGGAATGCAAAAGTAGGAAGTCAAGAAACACCTGGAGTAACAGGCAAATTTGGCCTTGGAATATGGAATGAAGCAGGGCAAAGACTAATAGAGTTTTGCCAAGAAAGTGCACTGGTCATAAAAACACCCTCTTCCAACAACACAAGAGAAGACTCTATACATGGACATCACCAGATGGTCAACACCGAGATCAGATTGATTATATTCTTTGCAGCCAAAGATGGAGAAGCTCTATACAGTCAGCAAAAACAAGACCAGGAGCTGACTGTGGCTCAGACCATGAACTCCTTATTGCCAAATTCAGACTTTAATTGAAGAAAACAGGGAAAACCACTAGACCATTCAGGTATGATCTAAATCAAATCCCTTATGATTATACAGTGGAAGGGAGAAATAGATTTAAGGGCCTAGATCTGATAGATAGAGTGCCTGATGAACTATGGATGGAGGTTCGTGATATTGTACAGGAGACAGGGATCAAGACCATCCCCATGGAAAAGAAATGCAAAAAAGCAAAATGGCTGTCTGGGGAGGCCTTACAAATAGCTGTGAAAAGAAGAGAAGTGAAAAGCAAAGGAGAAAAGGAAAGATATAAACATCTGAATACAGAGTTCCATAGAATAGCAAGAAGAGATAAGAAAGCCTTCTTCAGCAATAAATGCAAAGAAATAGAGGAAAACAACAGAATGGGAAAGACTAGAGATCTCTTCAAGAAAATCAGAGATACCAAAGGAACATTTCATGCAAAGATGGGCTTGATAAAGGACAGAAATGGTATGGACCTAACAGAAGCAGAAGATATTAAGAAGAGATGGCAAGAATACTCAGAGGAACTGTATAAAAAAAGATCTTCACCACCCAGATAATCACGATGGTGTGATCACTCACCTAGAGCCAGACATCCTGGAATGTGAAGTCAAGTGGGCCTTAGAAAGCATCACTACGCACAAAGCTAGTGAAGGTGATAGAATTCCAGTTGAGCTGTTCCAAATCCTGAAAGATGGTGCTGTGAAAGTGCTGCACTCAATATGCCAGCAAATTTGGAAAACTCAGTAGTGGCCACAGGACTGGAAAAGATCAGTTTTCATTCCAATCCCAAAGAAAGGCAATGCCAAAGAATGCTCAAACTACCACACAATTGTACTCATCTCACACACTAGTAAAGTAATGTTCAAAATTCTCCAAGCCAGGCTTCAGCAATATGTGAACCATGAACTTCCAGATGTTCAAGATGGTTTTAGAAAAGGCAGAGGAACCAGAGATCAAATTGTCAACATCTGCTGGATCATGGAAAAAGCAAGAGAGTTCCAGAAAAACATCTATTTCTGCTTTATTGACTATGCCAAAGCCTTTGACTGTGTGGATCACAATAAACTGTGGAAAATTCTGAAAGATATGGGAATACCAGACCACCTGATCTGCCTCTTGAGAACTTTGTATGCAGGTCAGGAAGCAACAGTTAGAACTGGACATGGGACAACAGACTGGTTTCAAATAGGAAAAGGAGTCTGTCAAGGCTGTATATTGTCACCCTGTTTATTTAACTTATATGCAGAGTACATCATGAGAAAAGCTGGACTGGAAGAAACACAAGGTGGAATCAAGATTGCCAGGAAAAATATCAATAACCTCAGATATGTAGATGACACCACCCTTCTGTCAGAAAGTGAAGAGGAGCTAAAAAGCCTCTTGATGAAAGTGAAAGTGTAGAGTGAAAAAGTTGGCTTAAAGCTCAACATTCAGAAAATGAAGGTCATGGCATCTGGTCCCATCACTTCATGGGAAATAGACGGGGAAACAGTGGAAACAGTGTCAGACTTTATTTTTCTGGGCTCCCAAATCACTGCAGATGGTGACTGCAGCCATGAAATTAAAAGATGCTTACTCCTTTGAAGGAAAGTTATGACCAACCTAGATAGCATATTAAAAAGCAAAGACATTACTTTGCCAACAAAGGTCCGTCTAGTCAAGGCTATGGTTTTTCCAATAGTCATGTATGGATGTGAGAGTTGGACTGTGAAGAAGACTGAGCACCGAAGAATTGATACTTTAGAACTGTGGTGTTGGAGAAGACTCTTGAGAGTCCCTTGGACTGCAAGGAGATCCAGCCAGTCCATTCTGAAGGAGATCAGCCCTGGGATTTCTTTGGAAGGAATGATACTAAAGCTGAAACTCCAGGGAGGGATTGGGAGCAAGAGGAGAAGGGGACGACAGAAGATGAGATGGCTGGATGGCATCACTGACTTGATGGATGTGAGTCTCAGTGAACTCTTGGAGTTGGTGATGGACAAGAAGGCCTGGCGTGCTGCGATTCATGAGGTCACAAAGAGTTGGACATGACTGAGCGACTGATCTGATCTGATCTGATCTGATTTTACCCAGACCACACCTTCGTCACTTCTGCCAACCTTCCATTTATTCTCTGAATCTATGAGTCTATTTTCATTGTTTTATTTTTTGTTATAACTTAGATCATGTGGTATTTGTCTTTTTCTATCTATTTCACCTATCATAATTCCCTCTAGATCGATCAGTATTTTCAGAAATGGCAGTATTTAACATTCTGTAGTTTAGTAACACTCCACTGTAAATATATATCACATCTTTTTAATAGCCTTCCAAGCTTGTCCCTGTTAAATTTCACCAATATTTCAGCCACCTAAAATACTTGCCACTTCTTGAGACGCATCCATGACTGTGTAATGCTTTTCCATTTATTTGGGACTCCTGTTCCATCTTCACCTGTCAATCCCTGCAATTCCCATAGAACTCAGCTTTCTTCTATAACAGGTACCCAGAATAACAGGCAAATTTGGCCTTGGAGTGAAAAATGAAGCAGGGTAAACATTACCAGAGTTTTATCAAGAGAACACACTGGTCAAAGAAAACATCCTTTTACAACAAACCAAGAGATGACTCTATACATTAACATCACCAAATGGCCAATGGCACAATTAGACTGATTATGTTCTTTGAAGCCAAAGATGGAAACGTCCTATACAGTCACTAAAAATAAGACATAGAACTAACTGTGGCTCAGATTATGAGCTCCTTATTAAACAATTCAGACTTAAGTTGAAGACAATAAGGAAAACCACTAGGACATTCCAAAATGACATAAATCAAATCCCATATGATTATACAGTAGAAGTGACAAATAATTTAAAGGCTTAGATCTGGTAGACAGAGTGTCTGAAGTACTATGGACAGAGGTGCATAATACTGATTGCCTTTAGTATGAACTGGTTGGGTCTCCTTGCTGTCCAAGAGACTCTAAAGAGTCTTCTCCAACACCACAGTTCAAAAGCATTAATTCTTTGGTGCTCAGCTTTCTTTATAGTCCAGCTCTGACATCCATACATGACTACTGGAAAAACCATAGCCTTGACTAGACGGACGTTTGTTGGCAAAGTAATGTCTCTGCTTTTTAATATGCTGTCTAGGTTGGTCATAACTTTCCTTCCAAGAAGTAAGCGTCTTTTAATTTCATGGCTGCAATCACCATCTGCCATGATTTGGGAGCCCAGAAAAATAAAGTCTGACACTGTTTCCACTGTTTCCCCATCTATTTCCCATGAAGTGATGGGACCAGATGCCATGATCTTCATTTGCTGAATGTTGAGCTTTAAGCCAGTTTTTTCATTCTCCACTTTCACTTTCATCAAGAGACTTTTAAGTTCCTCTTCACTTTCTGACAGAAGGGTGGTGTCATCTACATATCTGAAGTTATTGATATTTCTCCCAGCAATCTTGATTCCAGCTTGTGTTTATTCCAGCCCAGCATTTCTCCCAGCCCAGCGTTTCTCATGATGTCCTCTGCATATAAGTTAAATAAACAGGGTGACAACAAACAGCCTTGACACACTCCTTTTCCTATTTGGAACCAGTCTGTTGTCCCATGTCCAGTTCTAACTGTTGCTTCCTGACCTGCATAATGGTTTCTCAAGAGGCAGATCAGGTGGTCTGGTATTCCCATCTCTTTCAGAATTTTCCACAGTTTATTGTGATCCACACAGTCAAAGGCTTTGGCATAGGCAATAAAGCAAAAATAGATGTTTTTCTGGAACTCTCTTGCTTTTTCCATGATCCAGCAGGTGTTGGTAATTTGATCTCTGGTTCCTCTGCCTTTTCTAAAACCATCTTGAACATCTGGAAGTTCATGGTTCACATATTGCTGAAGGCTGGCTTGGAGAAGTTTGAGCATTACTTTACTAGTGTGTGAGATGAGTGCAATTGTGTGGTAGTTTGAGCATTCTTTGGCATTGCCTTTCTTTGGGATTGGAATGAACACTGACCTTTTCCAGTCCTGTGGCCACTGCTGAGTTTTCCAAATTTGCTGGCATATTGAGTGCAGCACTTTCACAGCATCATCTTTCAGGATTTGGAACAGCTCAACTGGAATTCTATCACCTTCACTAGCTTTGTTCATAGTATCATATTATTATCTTTTTAACATGTTTAGTATTACAGTGGTTATAATTAGTGTTTTCTTATTTCCTTCAGTATTGTTATGGGCTTCTCAATTTGATTCACTTTGTCAATGAATCAAACTATTATACTTTTAGCTTACTTTCCACAGTATGTCTCTTTTCTAATTTTTATGTCTTTTTAAAAACTATTTTGATATTCAGTTCTTATGTTTTTCTTATGTTCTTAGAGGTCCTATGTTCTTTTTAGGTGAAATCTAAATTATTTATTTATATTCATTTTTGAAATAAAAAATGATTTGATTTCATTTTTGTGAAATGAAAATTTCATGTGCTCACATTTCATCACATTTCATGTGATGCCCTTAAAGTAATGATTTCCCTTTTAAGCACTGCCTTAAATGTACTTCACAAATACTAATATGTCTCATTTACATTATTACTTATCTAAAATATTATCTGATATCAATTATGACTTCCTAACTTAATCAAGAATTATTGAAAATCCATTTGACAATGTTAATTAATTGTTGCTAATTCATCTTAATATTATTTATATTTAACACAAATGCAATATAACTGTGAATAAATCTATCTTGCTTTTTTTAACAGTATAATATCTCTACTATTACTGATTTGAAAGTTTATAAATATTGGCACAACATATCCTGTTTCTCATATATGTATCAAAATAGTTCTAGCTTTTAATCTATCTGTAATTTTACAATAATTGCTTTGCATGCAAAATTAAAAGCTGAAAATCTCATGAATTACTGTGGCAATTTTTCTTTTGAAATATTAAAAAATACTTCAATTTATAGGTTAAGATTGTAGCATGTAAGGTAATTTGGACAATTTTCACTCCAGGTTTCATCTGGAATGCTGTACTATATCCAACAATAAGAACATTTGCCCTCTATTTCTTCCAGAGAATGCACTTCATTTGTCCCAGTGGTTTGGCTGGCCTGGAAGTACAATTGGGTGCTTCATGTACTTCTAATCACATTTAGTGGAATACAGAAAGTAGAGACACGCAGTCTGTGCATATATAGAGATTCAAGAACTCTAAGGAACAAGTTAATGGAAAAAATTATGTGCTTACTTTACAGACTTTTGAACTTTAAGGTATGTGAAAAGGATGAATGGTTTGGAAATGTAATAGGGAACAATGAAGTCCAGGGCACATCCTTTATAATATCCTAAGGTCTAACTCCAAAATTATTTCTGTCCTGCAAGAAAATGTACTGGAATTTAAAGCATACAAATTCAAATAGTGTAGAAAGTTCTATACAAATGCACCTGATCTTTCCAACCATAGAGAAAAATAAATTAACTTTCTTAATAATTTTCCTAGGATGTAACATTTCTAATACTTTGCTCTACCTCTTACAGTAACTCCATAAGAAAAGCAATTAGAAATGACAAATAAATCTTTGGATTTAAAATATTTTATCAGAATGTTCACAATAATTTTTAAAAGCAATGCATAGAGTATTGAAATATTAAGGTACATGAGAAATAAAAAAAGTTCAAACTTCAATATTAAGAGATAAACACTGCATCAAGAAATAAATGGCTTGAATATATCCTTGGGGAGTATGCATACACACATACACACATATATGTATGTATATGACTAACATTTATTAGCTAAACAATATGAATTAAGAATTTTGATTAATATTTTATATGTTATCTCACTTATTCCTCTGCTGCTGCTGCTGCTGCTAAGTCGCTTCAGTTGTGTCCGACTCTGTGCGACCCCATAGACAGCAGCCCACTAGGCTCCTCTGTCCGTGGGATCCTCCAGGCAAGAACACTGGAGTGGGTTGCCATTTCCTTCTCCAATGCATGAAAGTGAAAAGTGAAAGTGAAGTCGCTCAGTCGTACCAGACTCTTAGCGACCCCATGGACTGCAGCCCACCAGGTTCCTCCGTCTATGGGATTTTCCAGGCAAAAGTTCTGGAGTGGGTCGCCGTTGCCTTCTCCACTTATTCCTCTAGATAATCATATAAAGTAGGAAATATTTCCAACTACATTCGATGGAAGAGAAAACAAGCCAAGTAAATTTGAATAATTTGCCTGAGACATGCAGGGATTTAAAGAGCTGAAATTTGAAAAAAATGAGAAAGTTTAGAAAACAACATGCTAACTTTCCCCCACTGAGTGCCCTCTGTTTGTATTCTTTTGCATATATTTAATTACATTATTCTGTTCTTATTTTTGACATTTATTACTTTATCTGCTTAAAACATTTATATATTTATAAATAAGATATGTTCATCTATGCTTTACTCTTTGTACTTAATACTATATTTTTTGGTCAACATTGCACTTTTTTTTTAAACCATACTTTTGTTGTTTTGTTTTTACTATATGCATGTTTTTTCAGAATAAGTCATAATGATCTGCTCTTAGATTAACTGACTGATATTTGTTATCATACATAATCTGAATTGTTTTATCTCTTTAATCTTATTTTGTGTTTCTTTTCAATTTTCTCACAATCTTATTTGAGTGACATGAGTGTTAGATAATATAATAATTATCTTTTTAAAACATAGTTAAAACATCTTTGGTCATCTTTGTGGTTTGTGTTAATAATTAAAATTACTTCCAGAATATGTATGAACTGATCCATAATGTTGCTTTTATTATAAATTAAGCCTTTGAATCAATTATCTATCTGCCTGCCTATCATCGATCTTCTGTTTCTGTCTGACCTCCAGTTCCATTGTTTTTCACTGGTAGCAATCAGGCTCTGCGTGTTGATATACTCATGTGAGTCACCTAGAGAATCTCCACTTCTACATCTATTTGCATTGTCATAACTCTTGGATAAGAGAGAGTTAATGTACTTTCTCAAATCATTTTAATTAACTTACTTTTATGTTATGAATTATAGCCAAAATATAGTCAATTGGACTATGGTCCAATATAGTCATTTCCAATTGGAGAAGGAAATGGCAACCCATTCCAAGTGTTCTTGCCTGGAGAATCCCAGGGACAGGGGAGCCTGGTGGGCTGCCGTCTATGGGGTCGCAAAGAGTCAGACACGACTGAAGCGACTAAGCAGCAGCATAGTCATTGTAATATTAGCTGGAGGATCATCAAAGAGCATGGAAAAACTATATTATACAGGTCATGCTTTAAACAGAGAACCTTTTTGTTACAGAAATCTGACGACCCAGAGGGATGGTATAGGGAGGGAGGAGGGAGGAGGGTTCAGGATGGGGAACACATGTATACCTGTGGCGGATTCATTTTGATATTTGGCAAAACTAATACAATTATGTAAAGTTTAAAAATAAAATAAAAAAATAAAATAAAAAATAAAATAAAATCTTCAAACATTAAAAAAAAAAAAAAAGAAATCTGAGCAACAGAATTCTGATGGATCAATGAGATTATGTGATTAAATTATTTTTAAAATAAAAAAAGCAAAAGCAAATTATAATTATTAAGTAAAAAGTATCATGAATTGTACTGACACAATAAGACTTCCCAGAGTGTTTTGCTTGTAAAAATAAGGAGAGCATCCAAGAGGAGCTGGAATTTGAATTGAATTTTGAAAAATGAATATTATTTCTTCAGGGACCTTAGTCTGATGGCTTAACCAATTTTAAGTATGCTAAGTGTCATTTTAATTTAGATAAATTTCTAAACCAGACCGATATCAATTCAACTGTTTATTTAATTTTCATCTACACATTACCAATTTTAAATTGGATGAGTGAATTGTTGTTCAAATTGATGCTTAACCTTCCAAAACATCAGGCCATTGTTAGTTGATTCCATGTGATGGTACTCGAGAGTATTAAAGAACTTCATATGTTGCATCCAAAAAAAAAAAAAAAATCACAGCAAGTAGACTTTTTTTCATTGCATTTTTCTGTGAAGAAATTTACATTTCTTTATAAGGTTGTTTAAAGTTTTGTCAAGCTCTGCTCCTGTGACTTTTCTTCACTCCCTTACATTTCCCACCAGGGATTTAAACCATCTGGTTCTGAGAAATGGTGCACTGTATTACTTTCCTAGTGAGTGCATCTTGCTAATAAGCAGTGATCAACAAGACATTTTAAGAGCTTGTATTTGGCATCACAAATACATATATAAGTGAATTTCTGTTCTTTACACTAACATTTTGCAAGTACCTTTCTTGTTGAAACATGCCATTGGGAAAAACAATCTGTTTTGCTAATGTTTTAAGCTCTTTAGAGAGTAACTTCTGTGCTTTATATGCATGGTTTAGCTTATATCTTATCATAGGGGAAGCAAAGAGAAAATCTGTTCCTGTGTGTTGTTACAAATGCAACTGTAGGAGAACTGGCAGTTGGCCTATTTTCTACTAGCTTAAAAAAAAAAAAAAAAAAAAAAAAGCTATGCTAGAGAAAATTAGGATGGATGCTGTCATAAGTGTTGATGAATAATGCAGTTAAAATCGGAGTAAGATTCCTTTAAATAAATGAAATTTATCTTTTCTTTTGATTTCTTTTCATTCTCTCTCCTATATGATTTAAATTGTCATAATTTAGTTTTTTTCTTTCTAATTTTAAAACATCTTTTCCTGAAATAGATAATTACAGTTGATTGCACAGGAAATAGTGTCATTTATTGTTTATCTATTTTGAAAATTTGTCCAGTAAGTGTTTATAAAGAGTTTTGGCCATATCCATTAACTGAGAGACTGTCTTGGTTGATAAAAAAGAGAATTGTTTTCTAAGTGTAGCCATCTTCATTAACTCTATTAATGAAAGTAAGAAAATAATAGATAATCTTGAATTTTTCATTTGTATCTAACTCCAGAGTTTCCAAGGACAGAGTAAAGACAGTTTTCCTTAATAAAATATAGAACGGCAGGCCCTCAGAACAAAAAGGGATACTAGAGATAAAGACCTCCCCTCTGAATGGTGAGTGCTGATTTTGCAATGCGTCTGGTCCACACATTGCACAGAGCAGCAGAGGGTCAGGAGCTTTGATTAACTTCCCATAAACATCTGCCACACTGCATGTTTGCCACTGCCAAGTGTTTTATTTTCTTTTATCTTATTTGATTCTTATAACGATATGGTGAGTTTCCTATTATAATGATTTTCTTTTGAAGATATGGAAACAAAGACCTAGATTAAGTGGTTTTCTCCAAAGTTATATATTTCTCCAAAGTAAAATGTAAATTGCATGCTTATCTGGAGCTTTTCATCTCAACCATAACAACAAATATAAATAAGTGGATACCTTTGTACATGCATGTTTCAGACCCTATTATTGTATCACTAATTATACAAATCAGACTTAAAATAGCTATTTCAAATTGCTCATACTTCTGTCAGTGATGAAATTGATCTCGATTCTCCTAGGTAGTAGTTGCTTGGGATCTTTTGGGTAATTTCAGTCAGATATAAGCTGGAACTGCAGTCATCTGAAAACTCAACGGGGCTGGATCAAAATAGTGTATTTCCCTAGCAAGGAAATGATGCTGCCATTGGCACGGTAGTCCACTGGAGCAGGCATGGAGTAGAAGTGTTTACTTCTGGACCCTCGAGAACGTTAGTGTCAATGTCTCCCATCCTCTTTCATAATATCTAGACCATTCCAGAGAAAGCATGGCCAGAGAAATAAGAGGAAGCTGCAAATAGCTTTAAGAGGAGGAGAGAGAGGAAAAGGAGGATGCCTTAAAGTTACACAGCACCATTTTCATTATCCTCAATTAATTGAAGCAGTCACAAGGTCACACAGTGGCAAAGGGATGAGATGCCAATTGTACATCTTAATAGGAAGGCTGTCAAAGTACGTGCTCAAATTGCACAGTGTAGATTACTGTGTTAAGTTCATTAGCATCTGTATTTTTCCAGTCACCAATAATTTACTAAGGGCCTATTACTCTCAAAAGAAAAATTATATCACTTTTTCTTAGTTCTTTAGGTAACATGCATGTTTAGCCTGTTCTAAAAGAGCATATCCCATGGGGTGAATGAGCACTGCTTAATGACAAACTGATGAAAATCTACTCTGAAGTAGCTGCCATTACCCATTTCTGATCATATGTCAAAGGGTGCTTCACTGGACATGGAAGCAATTACATGTCATTAACATCTATTCTCTCCACATGACAGTTATGGGGTTGTTCCATTGGAGAACTTCACCCCATATCATGGATCAACAATAATATCCTTTATGTTTTTTTTGTTTGTTTGTTTACAGAGAACATCATTTTTTTTTTTTTTTTTCAAAATCAGGTCTATTTTGATGGAAGTTAGCAAGCTTCTGTGATTTGACTATTACCTTCACTAATTGTTTGACCACAATGTGGAAATAATTAATTGGGATATGCAGCTATGTAAACACCTATGATTTATGCCAGTCTTACTTTGTCCCCTCTTTGGGAAATAAATAACACTTTCTGGGAGTTAAAACTAATCATGAGTACTGTAAGAGAGACTTAAATTCTTCCTTATTAATTTTCAGGTTCAAAATAAAATGGGAAATACATGTTGAGAAGCACACATTTTATTTATAAGTAAGTGTTTATTTTTAATCAAGTTAATATGTGAATGCATTTCCCATTTCAGATACTGTGGAAGGACTTGCTCAGGAAAGCAGTGGTCAATTCTGCCCCTCCTGCTCCATGCACGGAGCAGAGGCAAGTCCTTCCCTTCCTACCCGGGCCTTCATTCTTCTCGCAGCTGCTCTCACAGCCTCTATTCTTCACTCACACCACTTCCACAAGGTGTAATACTTCTATCACTTTGTTTAACAGTACTACATACACAGCATTCTGCCTCCACACTGTCATTTCCCTAAAGTGTGTGTTCGAGTGTGTGTTCAAGACTGTTTCTGAAAGGACATCAGTGTCTCTACCTGTTCTTCCATGCTCTTCTAACTTCATAGCCAAGTTGTTGACTGTTACTTTATTCCCTAAACTGTAGCCAAGATTTTGATGCATTGATACTGGAGTGACCATACTGCTGATATTTCTCAATTCCAGACCTACTGGGTACTAGGATTTTTTTATCTTTATTAGTCCAGTTCATGAATCTGGGCCATCTAAAGTGATGAATTTCAGAAGACAACTGATTTTTTCCCTCTTTATTAATCATAAACATTACTCCCTGTATGTCGGTTTTAGTATACTGCTGCTATAACTGTGTATGGAAATTGTCACTGCCATATTCATAAACTAAGGACATTGCAGCCATCAAGCTCCTAGACCAGGCAGCCACCCTCAACTGTGTACCCTGAGTGGTTTATGAAGGAGGACAGCAAGATGTTAGGTAGTCAAGGTGTGTATCAGAGGAAGACGCCAGTGAGCCCAGACGCTTGCATCTTCCCAGACATAGAAAGCCTTGAAGGCTGATTACCTTAAGATATCTGGGTTTCCTTAATAGTAATCTTTTGATGTCTCAACTATATAAATCTATGTATCCTGGTTCCTGCCTTACCTCTTAGGAGCAGTCTGTCAGAATTATCTAAGAGCCTGTCTTCTGGGCTCAAATACTCAGAAAATTCACTGAATAAAACATAATTCTTAACTTTTAGGTTATGCTTTTTTTTTTTTTTTTTTTGACATTGCAAATCACAGTGGTTCAAAGCAACACAAATGTAATGTCTTATACAAAACGCAGGTTTGGTTGGGTTAAAATTACTTTCTAGAGGTTCTAGGGGACAGTCTGCTTCCTTGCCTTGACCAGCTGCTACAGGCGTCCACAGTCCTTGGTAGATTACACTTCCTCCATCTTCTAAGGCTTCTAAGCAATGGATGGTCCAGCCTCCCACTTGGCATACCTCTGGCCCTGCTTCCCTGGCTACATCTCCAAGTCCTATTCTGTCCTCTCTTACACTTTAAAGAGGCTTGCTTTATAGTGGGCCCACCCACTTTAATCTCCATTTAAAGTCAGCTTAATCATCAACATTAGTTCTTTTTTGCCATGTAACACAAAAATATTCATAAGTCCTGGCAATCTTAACAGGACCACAAAGCATGGGGAGGGATTATTCTGTCTACTACAGCTTTGTTCTTGCTGGAAATGTCTCAGGTCTTATATTTTCTTTATTGTTAGAATGTATTATAAACTCAAGTCTTCCAAACTCTAATTTACCCACTCTATCAGACCTTTTTTTTTTTTTTCGCCCAGAACCTCCCTTCCTGCGGCAACTGGTTGAAAGTGAAAGTAAAAGTGTTAGTCACTCAGTCCTGTCTGACTCTTGGCGATCCCATGGACTGCAGCCTGCCAGGCTCCTCTGTCCAAGGGATTCTCCAGGCAAGAATCCTGGAGTGGGTTGCCATTTCCTTTTCCAGGGGGTCTTCCCAACCCAGGGAATGAACCTGGATCCTCCAGCATTGTCACAATATTAATAATCTAGTAATTAGACAAACCCTGTAGCCTCAGGAATCAGAGATGCTGAAAGGATCCAAGCTTTGATTTAGTTGCATTAGTAATTAAAACATCCTATCAAAGCTGGTAATTCTGTGATTCTGAGAGCTACATGCTGAAATCTATACCTATATATTTAAAAAAGTAAAATATCTGTTCCTCAGCAAATGGGCTGTCTTTTGGAGGGTGAGAGTTGAGTCCTGTAATTCTGAATTATAGAGAAACTGAAAAGTTTTCAAGGCTCTCTGGTTTCAGGGAATTCCTCCCCTCCCGGGTGGGCCATAAGTTATTAGGTTGATTGCAAACAGGCATTCTCATGACACTTCAAATGAAATTAAATGTGACACAGTTCATCACAGCTGAGCTGGCAAACCCTCATGATAAAGAAAACTGGGAATGGATCTCATCTGAGCGTCTGAACACGGTATTTTCCTCAGCCAGCTCATTTTATTTAGAAAACCAGTCCTTTCTTTCAGAAGTGAAAGTTCTAGGATCCTATATGATAATTGGAGTACTTAAAGAAAATTTGGGATGCCCTGGTGGCTCTGATGGTAAAGAGTCTGCCTGAAATGCAGGAGACCCCAGCTTGATCCCTGAGCTAGAGGATCCCCAGAGAAGGAAATGGCAATCCACTCCAGTACTCTTGCCTGGAAAATCCCATGGACAGAGAAGCCTGGTGGGCTATACAGTCCATATTTTCACAAGATGTCAAACATGACTGAGCAACTTCAGTTTCATTTTCAGAGAAAATTTAACCATTTATTTGCCCAAATTGCTCACTTACATTTTTATCATTGCCACAAAGATGAATCAGATCAGATCAGATCAGTCGCTCAGTCGTGTCCGACTCTTTGCGACCCCATGAATCGCAGCACGCCAGGCCTCCCTGTCCATCACCAACTCCCAGAGTTCACTGAGACTCACGTCCATTGAGTCAGTGATGCCATCCAGCCATCTCATCCTCTGTCGTCCCCTTCTCCTCTTGCCCCCAATCCCTCCCAGCATCAGATAAACACTTTAAGGCAAAATCAGAAAGAGTGGCAAAATAAAATAAACCTTGTTTGCTCTTTCACAGTGGAAAATAAGTTATTCCACAGCCAGATGGCATTCTACTGCTCATTCAGATCACCCAGGCCCACCTCCTGTTGTAAAACAGCAATGTGTTAGTTCAACTTTGTGAAGGGTTTCTGACTTCTGCTTTCCTGGATGGACTAGGAACTCTGTTTTAATTTATGTAAAAGTTCCTTAGAGAAAAATAAAATGGATTTTCAAAGCATGGAAGGAATGTGAGCAGAAGTGAGAGTCAGTGTGTTTGCCTATAAATTCTGCTTCTTCTGCCTTAGCAGCTGAAGTTTAACCTTTTATCTTTTTAGTTGGCTTGAAGCAATTTCGTTTTCATTTTAATTCACTGTTCCTAAATAGCTCTCAGAAGAGACTGTGGCATGCTTTCTCTTTGCCCTGAAACACCGGCATTCTGCTACAGAATATTCTTCCTCTGAGCAAAGGTTTGTTTTTTTTGCAGAGTGTGCTGAGCAATTTGTGCATATATGCAGACACACTGGACACACAACACCGGATTTGGAAGTGAAGCAAAGACAAAGCTGTGAGTCCATTCTATATCTGGTCTTTTCATTCTTTTTCAATTTGAGGTTTTCTGGTTTATGTGCTAAGTTCTTCTTAGTAAAACATACTTTTCCTAACCCACTGTAGGTTTCACATTTATTTTCTCCCAGCAGCTTATTGCACAGTCAGCCACAGTGAAGATGGAATTATCCTGTCAGAAATTGTAACATTAAATTACTCTAGGGAAACATGCAGGTGCAAAACATGTTGTCTTTTAATGCAAATTCGGGGTTTCTAATCCAAACACAAACTCGTTGCATATCTACCACGCAGACTAAAAATAAAACTGATGCATTCATGATTTTATGCCTGTGTATGTGTATTTAAATTTAACTCAGCTAAAAGCATTACTTCTAGATAAGAATAGAAATGTCTAACATTTTTAATATCTGGGATCTTGTTAGTTTACATTTTAGTCATTCCTTAATGTACATTTAATGTCAGTAAAAGTATTTTCTAAAATCCAACAAATTAAATTCAAGAATAAAAAAAATCTGACAAATATCATAAGAAAAATTATACAAAGTATAGTGGATTATTTTCTCTGAACACCATTTATTTATTTTATAGATTTTTTTTCTTCAAGATAAGCAAAACAGTTTTAGCATTAATAATTACAAAATTAAAAAAAAATCTCAAATTACATACACAACTCGTTGTCATGTTATAAATCTTACTTCACAAAAGCATCCAGACATCTAAATGAAGATTCCTTATATTCTCTTATTGATATAAGAATATTCAGTATTAGCTGTATGAAACCATTCCTTAGAAATTCAAGACTTAGAAAAAAATTCTAGCATATGACTATCTAGGCATTACTCAGATTGTAAAATAATGCAGATAATTAGTGAAGTCAGCAGATATTTAACCCTGGTGCAAAATGCAGCTTCTACAGACTTTACCCTGAACTTAAGTGATGAAACTTGATATATGTTTTGGTTTGTTTTACTGCAAAATGTAACTTCATTCACTCTAGGCAGAGTCAAGGTTAACTGGGAGAGAAGGAGAGCTGAGCCTTAGAAACTCAAAATGCTGAGTTGCAGAAGGAAGGGAAGATTTGGGGAAATGAGTGTCACAAAAGTAAATGTTCAAATGAGGTATGTGTATGTATGTATATCTGATTTTGCAAAAGGGATACTTATTTAATATCATTTAATATTTATTGATATCACACAATGATATTTAATATCCACCAATATCATTTAATAATATATAATACCCATCAGGAATGTTGCTAAAGCTGAAACTCCAGTACTTTGGCTACCTCATATAAAGAGTTGACTCATTGGAAAAGACTCTGATGCTTGGAGGGATTGGGGGCAAGAGGAGAAGGGGATGACAGAGGATGAGACGGCTGGATGGCATCACCGACTTGATGGACATGAGTCTGAGTGAACTCCAGGAGTTGGTGATGGATAGGGAGGCCTGGCGTGCTGTGATTCATGGGGTTGCAAAGAGTCAGACATGACTGAGCGAATGATCTGATCTGATCTGAATACCCATCAGGTTCCTCTGTCCATGGTTCCCAGGCAAGAAGAATGAAGTGGGTTGTTATGCCTTCCTCTAAGGGATCTTCCCAGCCCAGGGACTGAACCCACATCTCTTATATCTCCTGCATTGATAGGCAGATTCCTTACCGTTAGTGCCACCTGGGAAGCCCATTTAATTATAAGAGAAAGAAAAATAAATCTTACATGGAAAATTCTCCTAAATTTCTGGAAGAAAAAGTTATGTTCAGAAAAAATAAAAAACTGTAAATATGATAAAAATATTTACAACAAAAATAAATACTAGTATATGTTGCTATTGTTGTTGTTTAATTGCTTAATTGTGTCCAACTCTTTGTGATGCCATGGAATGTAGCATGCCAGGCTTCCCTATCCTTCACTATCTCCCAAAGTTTAGTCAAACTTGTATCCATTGAGTCAATGAGGTCATCCAATCATCTCATCCTTTGTTGCCGCTTTTTCTCCTTCCTTCAATCTTTCCCAGCATAAGGGTCTTTTCCAATAAGTCAACTCTTCACATCAGGAGTCCAAAGTATTGGAGCTTCAGCTTCAGTCCTTCCAATGAATATTCAGGGTTGATTTCTTATTCATTAAAGCAATCACAAATATTGCAAAAAAAAGAATTCATAGGAAGAAGAAAAATAAGAATAAGTCTTACTTTAGAAGAGTGGGAAGAAAGAGATTATGTTGCTACTTTGCAGCATATAATGTGATGACAAATTTTTATATGTTAATAGTCCTAGTTTTAATTTAGATTTTAGGTTCACATGAGCTTGCTATATCAATAACCACAGATATGTAGATGTACCACCTTTATGGCAGAAAGCAAAGAAGAGCTAAAAAGCCTCTTGATGAAAGTCAAAGAGGAGAGTGAAAAAGTTGGCTTAAAACTCAACATTCAGAAAACTAAGATCATGGTATCTGGGTCCTATCACTTCATGGCAAATAGATGGGGAGCAATGGAAACAGTGACAGACTTTATTTTGGGGGGCTCCAAAATCACTGCAGATGCTGACTGCAGCCTTGAAATTAAAAGATGCTTACTTCTTGGAAGAAAAGTTATGACTAACCTAGACAGCATATTAAAAGGCAGAGACATTATTTTGCCAACAAAGGTCTGTCTAGTCAAAGCTATGGTTTTTCCAGTTGTCATCTATGGGTGTGAGAGTTGGACTATAAATAAAGCTGAGTGAGGAAGAATTGATGCTTTTGAACTGTGGTGTTGAAGACTCTTGAGAGTTTTTTGGACTTCAAGAAGATCCAACCAGTCCATCCTAAAGGAAATCAGCCCTGAATATTCATTGGAAGGACTGATGCTGAAGCTGAAGTTCCAATAATTTGGCCACCTGATGTGAAGAACAGACTCATTGGAAGAGACCCTGATGCTGGGAAAGTTTGAGGGCAGGAGGAGAAAGGGATGACAGAGGATGAAATGGTTGGATGACATCACTGACTCAATGGACATGAGTGAATAAACTCCGGGAATTGGTGATGGACAGGGAGGCCTGGCATGCTGCAGGCCACGGGTCACAAAGAGTGGAACACCAGTGAACGACTGAACTGAACTGAGCTTGCTATATTAAAAAAAATTAAATCTAATGAATTCTAGCAAACTCTCATATTCTAGTGATAAGAGCGTGGGATAGGCAAGGGACTGTTTTTATTCCCAGTTATTGACCTTTGAGTCAAAAAGGAAAGACAGACATCAAAGGAAGTACGCTGAAACAGAAGGGTTATAACTCATGGTTCTGTCAATTCCACTGAGATAATCAGTAAGCTTAACAACAAGTATGGAAACATTTCTCAGAATATTGCACAGAGATATGGGAATATGGAAAATATGATAGAAAGTTAAGAGGAATGGGGAAGAGAATGATAAATCCCAACATATATTTAATTAATGACAAAGAAGAGGGTGGAGATAAAGGAGGAGGTCTTATTCAATTAGATAACAATGGTGAATTTTTCCAAAGTTTGATAAAATGCATGATCTCCATATTGAAGAAATAGATTAAATCCCAAACAAGGACAATTAAAAGTATCCACAAAGAGAGATGTAGAATATCTTGAAGAGAAAAAAAAACCTTTTAGTTAAAGAGAAAGAAGAGCAAGAAATATTCGCAAATTAAAGGACACATTAAAAAAGACAGAGAGGAAAATAAAACAAACCAGACCCAAAACACAGCTAATTACTGAGGAGTCTCAGTTTTCATTAGTTTAGTTTTTTTCTGTATTCAGATATATTAAAGTTGATTTTCAGGCAAGCAACTACTCAGATATTTTTTTTTCCTCCAATAGATGTTTGCTGAAAGATTTGAAATATGTATTTCAACAAGAAAGAATTTGATCAAAGAAATAAACAGGAGGCTATAAGAAGCAATATTAAGTGAATAAATGAGAACATATGCAAAATTTACACATCAAGGAAGTGTAAAAATTACACAAAATCCTCTCACGAAGGAAGACTCAAAATCTAGATAACATATGAATATTTTCTACACACAAATTGATAGTAGTAGAGGACAGTAAATGGAAAAGGGAAATTTTAATTAATTTGCTGACTTAAGAAGACATCATTATATAATATTTAAATTGAACAGCACTGCATACAAAACACCTTAAAACCCATAGGTACATGATAAGTAATTGGTAACAAACAATTTATACAAAGGAATACGAATTGCTAAAAAGCACTCATTTCAATATATTAATGATAAAATAATGAAATAATAATCTGAAGTAATAAAAGAAAGGCAAAACATAAGAGTAGAATGTGTGGTAATAGAAAACAATAGAACAATTCATTATATCAGCAAAATCAGAAGTTGGCTATTCAGAAAGATGAACAAAATACATAAAAATCTTGAATTTCATCAAGAAAAAAGAGTCTTCCCTGGTGGCACAAAGGGTAAAGAGTCTGTCTGCAATGCAGGACACATAGATTCAATCCCTGGGTTGGGAAGATCTCCTGAATAAGGGAACAGCTACCCACTTCAGTATTCTTGCCTGGAGAATCCCATGGACAGAGGAGCCTGGCAGGCTATCATCCATAGGGTCACAAAGAGTCAGACAAGACGGTGCGACTAACACATGCACACACACACACACTACTACTAATTCAAAGTAAAATACTTTCTAAATATATATATTTCCACAATTTACTCAACACAAAATGAAAAATTATACCTAAGATGACTTAATAATTAAGTCAAAAAAGCACTAGGGGTGACTATTTTAAGTGACCTTCTTTTTCTACATTTTTATTTTTTTTTTTTTTTTATTTTTTTTTTTTATTTTATTTTATTTTTAAACTTTACATAACTGTATTAGATTTGCCAAATATCAAAATGAATCCGCCACAGGTATACATGTGTTCCCCATCCTGAACCCTCCTCCCTCCTCCCTCCCCATACCATCCCTCTGGGTCGTCCCAGTGCACCAGCCCCAAGCATCCAGTATCGTGCATTCTACATTTTTAATTCATAGACACTGATCATGCAAACTCTTGCAGAAGAGAAAGAAAGCCTCACAATTAATTTATAAGACTGAGGCAAATGAGAACTCTCAGATACTACATTTGGGAATGTAAACTGACATATTTACTTTGAAGAAAACTTTGCATTATTGAAGAAATTGAAAGTTCATAGTCGAATAACCCAGCATTTCCTCCCTAAATACATCGTGTATGAAAACATTCACACTAGGTAAGAAGAATGATTCAGTTCAGTTCAGTCACTCAGTCGTGTCTGACTCTTTGTGACCCCATGAATCGCAGCACGCCAGGCCTCCCTGTCCATCACCAACTCTAGCAGTTCACTCACCTGACGTCCATCTTGTCAGTGATGCCATCCAGCCACCTCATCCTCTGTCGTCCCCTTCTCCTCCTGCCCCCAATCCCTCCCAGCATCAGAGTCTTTTCCAATGAGTCAACTCTTCGCATCAGGTGGCCAAAGTACTGGAGTTTCAGCTTTAGCATCATTCCTTCCAAAGAAATCCCAGGGCTGATCTCCTTCAGAATGGCCCGGTTGGATCTCCTTGCAGTCCAAGGGACTCTCAAGAGTCTTCTCCAACACCACAGTTCAAAAGCATCAATTCTTCGGCACTCAGCTTTCTTCATAGTCCAACTCTCACATCCATACATGACCAATGGAAAAACCATAGCCTTGACTAGATGGACCTTTGTTGGCAAAGTAATGGCTCTGCTTTTCAATATGCTATCTAGGTTGGTCATAATTTTTCTTCCAAAAAGTAAGCATCTTTTAATTTCTAGGTGATCACTCACCTAGCATCAGATATCCTGGAATGTGAAGTCAAGTGGGCCTTAGAAAGCATCACTACGAACAAAGCTAGTGGAGGTGATGGAATTCCAGTTGAGCTATTCCAAATCCTGAAAGATGATGCTGTGGAAGTGCTACACTCAATATGCCAGCAAATTTGGAAAACTCAGCAGTGGCCACAGGACTGGAAAAGGTCAGTTTTCATCCCAATCCCAAAGAAAGGCAATGCCAAAGAATGCTCAAACTACCACACAATTGCACTCATCTCACACGCTAGTAAAGTAATGCTCAAAATTCTCCAAGCCAGGATTCAACAATACTTGAACCGTGAACTTCCAGACATTCAAGCTGGTTTTAGAAAAGGCAGAGGAACCAGAGACCAAATTGCCAACATCTGCTGGATCATGGAAAAAGCAAGAGAGTTCCAGAAAAACATCTATTTCTGCTTTATTGACTATGCCAATGCCTTTGACTGTGTGGATCACAATAAACTGTGGAAAATTCTGAAAGAGATGGGAATACCAGACCACCTGGCCTGACTCCTGAGAACTTTGTATGCAGGTCAGGAAATAACGGACTGGTTCCAATGGGAAAAGGAGTCTGTCAAGGCTGTATATTGTCACCCTGCTTATTTAACTTATATGCAGAGTACATCATGAGAAATGCTGGGCTGGATGAAGCACAAGCTGGAATCAAGATTTGTGGGAGAAATATCAATAACCTCAGATATGCAGATGACACCACCCTTATGGCAGAAAGTGAAGAGGAACTAAAAATCCTCTTGATGAAGGTGAAAGAGGAGAGTGAAAAAGTTGGCTTAAAACTCAGCATTTAGGAAATGAAGATCATGGGATCTGGTCCCATCACTTCATGGGAAATAGATGAGGAAACGGTGGAAACAGTGTCAGACTTTATTTTTGGGGGCTCCAAAATCACTGCAGATGCTGACTGCAGCCATGAAATTAAAAGAAGTATGATTAGCAGATATATGGTCCTGTCAAAAATATTCTTAAGACATTTGGTCCATGAGATATCTGGTCCAAGCCAAAAGGCCATTGAATTTCAGTTTATACAGAATGTCCATGAGCTTATCTGATTCATGCCAGATAGTTCTGGTCAGGATCAAATAAATATCAAGGATGTTTTGGCATCAGCATCACTACAAACTAAGCCAGTGGAGGTGATGGAATTCCACTTGAAATATTTTAAATCCTAAAAGATGATGCTGTGGAAATGCTGTACTCAATATGCCAGCAAATTTGGAAAACCCAGCAGTGGCCACAAGACTGGAAAAGGTCAGTTTTCATTCCAGTCCCAAAGAAATGCAATGCCAAAGAACGCTCAAACTACTGCACAATTGCACTCATCTCACACGCTAGCAAAGTAATGCTCAAAATTCTTCAAGACAGGCTTCAACATGTTCAAGCTGGATTTAGAAAAGGCAGAGGAAAAAATTGCCAACATCCACTGGATCATCAAAAAAGCAAGAGAGTTCCAGAAAAACATCTATTTCTGCTTTATTGACTATGCCAAAGCCTTTGACAGTGTGGACCACAACAAACTGTGGAAAATTCCTAAAGAGATGGGAATATCTGACCACCTGATCTTTCTCTTGAGAAATCTGTATGCAGGTCAGGAAGCAACAGTTAGAACTGGACATGGAACAACAGAATGGTTCCAAATAGGAAAAGGAGTACATCAAGGCTGTATATTGTTACCCTGCTAATTTAACTTATACACAAAGTACATCATGAGAAATGCTGGGCTGGATGAAGCACAAGCCAGAATCAAGATTGTTGGGAGAAATATCGATAACCTCAGATATGCAGATGACACCACCCTTATGGCAGAAAGCAAAGAAGAGCTAAAGAGCCTCTTGATGAAAATGAAAAAGGAGAGTGAAAAAGTTGGCTTAAAACTCAACATTCAGAAAATTAAAATCATGGCATCCGGTCCCATCACTTCATGGACAATAGATGGGGAAGCAATGGAAACAGTGACAGACTTTATTTTGGGGGGCTTAAAATCACTGCAGATGGTAATTGCAGCCTTGAATTAAAAAACTCTTGCTTCTTGGAAGAAAAGTTATGACCAACCTAGATATCATATTAGAAAGCAGAGACATTACTTTGCCAACAAAGGTCTGTCTAGTAAAAGCTACGTTTTTTCCAGTAGTCATGTATGGATGTGAGAGTTGGACTATAAAGAAAGCTCAGCACCGAATCATTGGTGCTTTTGAACTGTGGTGTTGGAGAAGATTCTTGCGAGTCCCTTGGTCTACAAGGAGATCCAACCAGTCCATTCTGAAAGAGATCAGCCCTGGGCTTTCTTTGGAAGGAATGATGCTAAGGCTGAAACTCCAATACTTTGGCCACTTGATGTGAAGAACTGACTCATTTGAGAAGACCCCGATGCTGGGAAAGATTAAAGGTGAGAGGAGAGGGGGACGACAGAGGATGAGATGGTTGGATGGCATCACTGACTTAATGGACATGAATTTGAGTGAACTCCAGGAGTTGGTGATGGACAGGGAGGCCTGGCGTGCTGCATTCCATGGCGTCGCAAAGAGTTGGCCACGACCTAGCGACTGAACTGAACTAAAATGATTTATGGACATTTGAAAAGAACTGAAAGGCCTGCAGGGACAAAGGCACAGGTATGAAATGGTTTATTTCATCATAAACACAATATGATGACTTTCCTTGTGGTTCAGATGGTAGAGAATCTGCCTGCAGTACGGCAGACCTGGGTTCATTCCCTGTGTTGGGAAGATCTCTTGTGGAAGAGAATTGCAGCCCATTCCAGTATTCTTGCAAGAGAATTCCATGGACAGAGAAGCCTGGCAAGCTACAGTCCATGGGGTTTCAAAGAGTCAGACATGACTGAGCAACTAACACACATGTAACACACACACAAACATAGTACATTATAAACACATTGTAAACATCCCAAATACTGGTTTGGAGGGAGGGTCTTGATGTGTAACTTGAGCAAAGTTATAAAATGGAAAATTATACAGAAAATTACATAGACAAACTGATCTTTTAGTAACAATGTAAATCTGAAGGACATACTGAAGTGAAAGTCGCTCAGTAGTGTCTGACTCTTTTCAAACCCATAGACTGTAGCCTGCAAGGCTCCTCTGCCTATGGAATTCTCCAAGCAAGAATCCTAGAGTGGGTAGCTGTTCCCTTCTCCAGGGGATCATCCCAACAAAAGGATTGAATCCTGATCTCTCGCATTGCAGGTAGATTCTTTACTGTCTGATCCAGGAGGGAAGCTCTGGTATATTAAATTAAAAAACAAATTTTTGAGTGATTTTGTACAATATTATCACACTTATGCAAAGATTTTTACTGTTCAAAAAGCCACTAATGATTTTTCTGCATGTGTGTATATGTGACATGAAAGGGAAGATTATTACCATGGCTTCCCTGGTAGCTCAACTGAAAAAGAAACCACCTGCAATGCAGGAGACCACAGTTCAATTCCTAGGTTGGGAAGATCCCCTAGAGAAGGAAACAGATATCCACTCCAGTATTGTCTGGAGAATTCCATGGACAGAGGAGCCTGGCAGGCTACAGTCCATGGGGTCACAAAGAGTTGAACAGGACTGAGTGACTTTCACTTTTCATATTCATTAAAATGATTACAAATGTGGCCAGAACTGTGGAAGAATAAGTTTGATGATGATACAAAAGAGACTGTACCACCAACAATACTGCAACATTTTTTTAACATTATTTACAAAGTTATACTCAGCATGTATAGAAAAGAGTTAACAACTGGTAAATATATTCTCCATGTTTGAGACATGTCCTAAAAAGTTTTTATATGTCCCAACATAATACATACTACTTTTTAACATTAGACTATTTTAAAGTGTGAAATATGTATAAATGTATGCTAACATTTAAAGTATTCAATGTAATTTTGTCAGATATATCTATTTAGATTTTTATTCTGAGATTATATCCTTTCTAAATATCGGTAATATATTGTTCTCTTTTGAAATTGTGGTGATAAGGTTTTATTGTAATACTATTATTTTATATAATAAGAAATGGTCAACTCTCGTTATCAGCACTCTTCTCCATAAATTTACTGATCTATGTGGTAAAAATGTTTGAGAACCATTAGTACAAAGCATGTTAATAACAGCCATGAAGAAGTATTTTAATAGGCAGTGCTTACTAATAGGGTTTATCGATGTAAATTCTTGCAAATGATAATCCATAAATTCTCATTACATTATTTGGTGAGTGAAATATGAACAGTGACCAGCAGCCACAGGAAAAAAAAAATGTACCGTTTATGTTTGCTCATGAATTTTACTTATTAAGTGTTACTTTTAATGACACTATTCTTTTCACTTGCAATATTTAATGTATGAGTATATTTCATACATGAAGAAGACAATCAACTCAACTCCTTTGGAAATGTTTAATTCTTTTTTTTTTTTTTTTAATGTGTTTCATCTAATCCAACACGGTACTGTTTTCAGTCCCGTTGTTTCTACAGCACACTTTTTTGACATTCAACATTCTGCTACTTCAAACACGATGAGGATTTAATTTTTGTTTGCTTATGTAACCATTTCTCCTCCTCTTTCTTTGTCTCCCATTCTCTCTCTCTTTCTATCCATCTCCTTCCCATCTCCTCTTTCTGTAAATCTATAAAAAGAGATCACTTCTTTGAATGCTAGAGACATTACTATCCCCAAAAGAACCGTCTAAGTTTTCAGCTGCCAGTCCTTTTTTGTTGTTATTGTTCTTTTTTTTTTTTAAACCTGAAACACTGTATTAGTTTTGCCAAACATCAAAACGAATCCGCCACAGGTATACATGTGCTCCTTTCAAATGTGCCAACACAGACATGATGCTTGAACAAGAATATATCAAGAATAGAAACAAGTAATGATATATAATTCTGGACAGGAAAGCATAAAGGGGAACCCAAACTGACTTATCAGTAGTTAAAGACACCTGATCCCTAACAATGAGTAAAGGAGAGGTAAGTCTTTGTTACCACTGTGCCCAGCCCCAAGTATGTAGACTTTTTGAATGTATAAAAGATAAGATTCAAGAATGTATGGATTACAGCATTTGGAAAATAAGTTGAATTATCTGTTTTTTAAAACTGCACTAAACTATTATTGAAAATTAGAGCCTATTTTAACCGTTAACTTGAAAAACTCATAAAATTACTTCTTTTTCTCCCCAGTGCAAAAGAAAATGAAGTACAAACACAAAGATTTTTCTGCTTTTGCAGCTAATTTCTGGTCCCTGTGGACAAGCCATGCTAAACCAGACTACCTGTAGAAGGTGATGAACAATCATTCGGTTTGTGATAGCACTGCCCAAGTGTAGTTGAATAAATATTTGTGACATACAAAATGTTCAAAATTACAATGCATGACTGACTAAAGTGGACAGAAATGCAAATGTCTGCTGCCCTGTGATGCCAGGCAAAACTCTCTGGACACATCTAGAATACAAGCGCAGCGCATATTGAACATCCACACATGCACTGTGGAGCAGAAGGAAAGTGATGTCTACCATCTCCAACACTGCTCTCTGTTCTGAGAGTCTCAGTCTAGTCAGTATGTTTTCTTATAGCCCTCATGGTGTGGGGAAACTGAAAGAGCATGGACCGTAGAACTACTGAGGAAAATTTAAGAAACAAAATATACCATCAGTGAAAGGATCTAATTTTAATTGTGCCATGTATAAGTCTTTGTGAGGGTTATGGAAAATACACACATGGGATAAGAACCTGATGAATAGTTGAATAGTATGTGAAAATCTGAGTTAGACTTCAGGCTCAAAAAAAAAAAAAATCATTTTTCTTGTCTCAGGATTTCAAACCTTCTCAGAGAACAATTCTTGCATGCATTTGTGGTTTCACCCAGGGCTCTTCAGTTCAGTTCAGTTCAGTTGCTCAGTCATGTCTGACTCTTTGCGACCCCTTGGACTGCAGCACACCAGGCTTCCCTGTGCATCACCAAGTCCCGGAGCTTACTCAAACTCATGTCCATCGAGTCAGTGATGCCATCCAACCATCTCATCCTCTGTCATCCCCTTCTCCTCCCACCTTCAATCTTTCCCACCATCAGGGTCTTTTCCAGTAAGTCAGTTCTTCACATCAGGTGGCCAAAGTAATGGAGTTTCAGCTTCAGCATCAGTCCTTCCAATGAATATTCAGGACTAATTTCCTTTAGGATGGACTGGTTGGATCTCCTTGCAGTTCAAGGGACCCTCAAGAGTCTTCTCTAACACCACAGTTCAAAAGCATCAGTTCTTCAGTGCTCAGTTTTCTTTATGGTCCAACTCTCACATCCTTACATGACTACCGCAAAAACCATAGCTTCGATGAGATGTCTCTGCTTTTTAATATGCTGTCTAGGTTGGTCAAAGCTTTTCTTTCAAGGAGCAAGTATCTTTTAATTTCATGCCTGCAGTCACCATCTACAGTGATTTTGCAGCCCCAAAAAATAAAGTCTGTCACTGTTTCTATTGTTTCCCCATCTATTTGCCATGAAGTGATGGGGCCAGATGCCATGATGTTAGTTTTCTGCATATTGAGTTTTAAGCCAACTTTTTCACTCTCCTCTTACACTTTCATCAAGTGGCTCTTTGGTACTTCTTTGCTTTCTGCCATAAAGGTGGTGTCATCTGCATATCTGAGGTTATTGATATTTCTTCCAGCAATCTTGATTCCAGCTTGTGCTTCATCCAGCCTGGTATTTCGCATGATGTACTCTGCATATAAGTTAAATAAGCAGGGTGACAATTTACAGCCTTGATGTACTCCTTTCCTGATTTCAAACCAGTCTGTTGTTTCATGTCCAGTTCTGTTTTTCTTGACTAGATCTCCTAGTCCAGATATTTTCACTACTGTATTTAAATTTCTGTTCTGTATTCACTGTAAGATTTAACTATGAAAGCAATGTGGTCTCTGCCAATTTTTCTTTCCTTGACCCTAGAGTTCTCCACTGAGAATATTAATATTGCAGTATTATTTTTGCAATATATAATATAGCAATATTATCCTCACTAGCTTAAATATGTTTTACTATCTTCATTTTCCACATAAAATATTTGAGTCACATCTGTTACAGAAAGCTCTACTACAATCTTCATCTTCTCTAAAAACTAGTGATAGATTTAGAGTTTTCTTGTGGCTTCTCAAGACTTTTCATCTCTTGAGACAGTTCTGATTAGTGCACACTTACCTAGCATCTCCTTCTTCTGAAGGAGGTGGCCATTACCACCATTACCCTTACACAGCACCACCCATCAACATAAAACTGGATTAAAGATGATCATGGCTATACCCATCGGAATGAGACCCAGATTCCCCCACATCCAGTCCTTCCCATGAGAAAGATTCCAGAAGTCTCTTATCCTTATCCATCAGAGGGAAGACAGAATGAAAGCCACATTACAGAAATCAAACCAAACTGAATACATGGATCATGACCTTGTCTAACTCAATGAAAATATGAGCCATGCCATGTAGGGCCACCCAAGATGTACGGGTCATGGTGGAGAGTTCTGGCAAAATGTGGTCCACTGTAGAAAGAAATGGCAAATCACTTCAGTATTATTTCCTTGAGAACACCATGAACGGTATGAAAAGGCAAAACTATACGATACTGAAAGATTAGCTTCTCAGGTCAGTAGGTGCCCAACATGCTACCAGAGAAGAGTGGATAAATAGTTCCAGATGTATAAGAGGCTAAGACAAAGCAAAAACAACACCCAGTTGTAGTTGTGACTGGTGATGGAAGTAAAGTCCAAGGCTGTAAAGAAGAGTATTGTAAAGGAACCTGGAATGTTAGATGCATGAATCAAGGTAAATTGGAAGTCATCAAACAGGAAATGGCAAGAGTAAACATCAGCATTTTAGGAATCAGTGAACTAAAATGGACAGGAATGGGTGAATTTAACTCGGATACCATTATATCTACTAGTCTGGACAAGAATCCCTTAGAAGAAATGTACTAGCCCTCACAATCAACAAAACAGTTTGAAATACTTGGGTGAAATCTCAAAACTGACAGAATGAACTTGGTTTGTTTCCAAGGCAAACCATTCAACATCACAGTAATCCAAATCTGTGGTCAAACCACTAATGCTGAAGAAGCTGAAGTTTACCAGTTCTATGAAGACCTACATGACCTTCCAGAACTAACACCAAAAAAGTGGTCCTTTCCATAACAGGAGATTGAAATGCAAAAGTAGGAAGTGAAGAGATACCTGGAGTAACAGGTAAGTTTTGCCATGGAGTATAAAATGAAGCAGGGTAAAGGATAATAGAGTTTTGCCAAGAGAACACACTGGTTACAGCAAACACCCTCTTCCAACAATACAAGTGATGACTCAAAACATGGACATTATCAGATGATCCATACCAAAATCAGATTGATTACATTCTTCACAGTCCAATGTGGAGAAGCTCTGTATAGTCAGCAAAAACAAGGCTGGGAACTGACTGTGGCTTAGATCATGAACTTCTTATTGCTAACTTCAGACTAAAATTGAAGAAAATAGGGAAAACTACTAGACCACTTAGGTATGACCTAAATAAAATACCTTGTGATTATGCAATGGAAGTGACAAACAGATTCAAGGGATTAGATCTGATAGAATTCCTGAAGAACTATATAGGGAGGTTCATAACATTATACAGGAGGCAGTGATCAAAACCATCCTGAGAAAAAGAAATACAAAAATGCAAAAGAGAAAGAGATAAGGAAAGGCAAAGGAGAAAAGGAAAGATATACCCATCTGAGTGCAGAGTTCCAAAGAATAGCAAAGAGAGAGAATCAAGCCTTCCTAGGTGATCCATGAAAAGAAGAGCAAGAACAATAGAATGGGAAAAACTAGAGATATCTTCAAGAAAATTAGAGATACCAAGGGAACATTTCATGCAAAGTTGGGCACAATAAAGGACAGAAATGGTATGGACCAAACAGGAGGAGATATTAAGAGTAGATGGCAAAAATGCACAGAACTATACAAGGAAGATCTTAATGACCCAGATAACCATGATAGTATCATTAATCACCTAGACCCAGATATCCTGGACTGTTAAGTTAACTGGGCCTTAGGAAGTATCACTACAAACAAAGCTAGTAGAAGTGATGGAAATCCAGGATTTGAGCTGTTTCAAATCCTAAAAATTGACGCTGTTAAACTGCTGCACTCAATATGCCAGCAAATAAAAAAAAAAACAAAAAAAACAAACAAAAAAAAAAAAACAAAAAAAACCTCTGTAGTGGCCACAGGACTGGAAAAGGTCAGTTTTCATTCTAATCCCAAAGAAAGGCAATGCCAAAGAATGCTCAAACTACTGCACAACTGCACTTATAGTAAGGTAATGCTTAAAATACATGAACCATGAACTTTCAGATGTTCAAGCATATTTTACAAAAGGCAGAGGAACCAGAGATCAAATTGCCAACATCTACTGGATCATGAAAAAAGCAAGAGAGTTCCAGAAGAAAACATTTATTTCTGCTATGCCAAAGCCTTTGACTGTGTGGATCACAATAAACTGTGGAAAATTCTAAAAGAGATGGGAATACCAGACCACCTGATCTGCCTATTGAGAAACCTATATGCAGGTCAGGAAGCAACAGTTAGAACTGGACATGGAACCACAGACTGGTTCCAAATAGGAAAAGGAGTACATCAAGGCTGTATATTTTCACCCTGATTATTTAAATTCTATGCAGACTATATCATGAGAAACACTGGGCTGGAAGAAGCACAAGCTGGAATCAAGATTGCCAGGAGAAATATCAATAACCTCAGATATGCAGATGACACCACCCTTATGGCAGAAAGTGAAGAGGAATTCAAAAGCCTCTTGGTGAAGGTGAAAGAGGATAGTGAAAAAGTTGTCTTAAAGCTCAACATTCAGAAAATGAAGATCATGGCATCCAGTCCCATCACTTCTTGGGAAATAGATGGGGAAACAGTGGAAACAGTGTCAGATTTTATTTTTTTGGGCTCCAAAATCACTGCAGATGGTGACTACAGCCATGAAATTAAAAGACACTTACTCCTTGGAAGGAAAGTTATGACCAACCTAGATAGCATATTCAAAAGCAGAGACATTACTTTGCCAGCAAAGGTCCATCTAGTCAAGGCTATGGTTTTTCCTGTGGTCAGGTATGGATGTGAGAGTTGGACTGTGAAGAAAGCTGAGCGCCGAAGATTTGATGCTTTTGAACTGTGGTGTTGGAGAAGACTCCTGAGAGTCCCTTGGACTGCAAGGAGATCCAACCAGTCCATTCTGAAGGAGATCAGCCCTGGGATTTCTTTGGAGGGAATGATGCTGAATCTGAAACTCCAATACTTTGGCCACCTGATGCAAAAAGCTGATTCCTTGGAAAGAGCCTCATACTGGGAAGGATTGGGGGCAGGAGGAGAAGGGGATGACAGA
Source organism: Bubalus kerabau (assembly GCF_029407905.1). Lineage (NCBI taxonomy): Eukaryota > Metazoa > Chordata > Mammalia > Artiodactyla > Bovidae > Bubalus > Bubalus kerabau. Next base: position 6,309,520 of record NC_073631.1, on the reverse strand, counting down.
GGATGGGATGGTTGGATGGCATCACTGACTTAGTGGACATGGGTTTGGGTGGACTCTGGGAGTTTGTGATGGACAGAGAGGCTGGAATGCTATAGTTCATGGGGTCACAAGGAATCCAACATGACTGAGCGACTGAGCTGAACTGAACTGAGTACAGCACTTTACAGCATCATGTCTTAGGATTTTAATAGCTCAGCTGGAATTCCATCACCTCCACTAGCTTTGTTCAGAGTAGTGCTTCCTAACGCCCACTTGACTTCACATTCCAGGTGTCTGAGTCTAGATGAGTGACCATACCATCATGGTTCATTTCAGTTCAGTTGCTCATTCATGTCCAACTCTTTGTGACCTCATGGACTGCTGCACACCAGGTTTCCCTGTCCATCACCAACTCCCGGAGCATCCTCAAGCTATATCCACCAATTCAGTGATGCCATCCAACCATTTCATCCTCTGTCATCCCTTTATCCTGCCTTCAATCTTTCCCACCATCAGGGTAAGTTCTTTTCCAATGAGTCAGTTCTTCACATCAGGTGGCCAGAATATTGGAGTTTCAGCTTTAGCATCAGTCCTTCCAATGAATAGTCAGGATTGATTTCCTTTAAGATTGACTGGTTGTATCTCCTTGCAGTCCAAGCTACTCTCAAGAGTCTTCTCCAACACCACAGTTCAAAAGCATCAATTCTTAAGCACTCAGCTTTCTTTATGGTCCAACTCTCACATCCACACATGGCCACTGGAGAAACGATAGCTTTGACTAGATGGACCTTTGACAGCAAAGTAATGTCTCTGCTTTTTAATATGCTATCTAGGATGGTCAAAGGTTTTCTTCTAAGGAGCAAGCATCTTTTAATTTCATGGATGCAGTCACCAACTGCAGTGATTTTGGAGCCCAAGTTTTCCTGGTCATTAAGATCTCTTTGTACAGATCTTCTGTATTTTCTTGCCACCACTTCTTAATCTCTTCTGTCTCTGTTAGGTCCATACAATTTCTGCCCTTTTTTATATCCATCTTTGAGTGAAATATTCCCTTGGTTTCTCCAATTTTCTTGGGAAGATCTCCAGTCTTTTCCATTTTATTATTTTCCTTTTTTTTTTTTTTTTTTTTGCATTGTTCATTGAAAAAGGCATTCTTATCTCCTTGCTCTTCTCTGGAACTCAGCATTCAGTTAGGAATATATTTCCCTTTCTCCCTTGCTTTTTGCCTCTTTTCTTTCCACAGCTTTGTAAAGCCTCTTCAGACAACCATTTTGCATTCCTGAATTTATTTTTCTTGGGAATGATCTTGATCACTGACTCCTGGACAGATTTATGAACCTCTGTCTGTAGTTCTTCAGGAATTCTGTCTACCAGATTTTTCAGCAAACTTTTTCACTCTCCTCTTTCACTTTCATCAAAAGGCTCTTTAGTTCTTCACTTTAGGCCATAAGTGTGATGTCATTTGCATATCTGAGGTTATTGATATTTCTCCTTGCAATCTTGATCCCAGCTTGTGCTTTATCCAGTCCAGCATTTCTCATGATGTACTCTGCATGTAAGTTCAATAAGAAGGGTGAAAATATACAGCCTTGACATACTCCTTTCCCTATTTGGAACCTGTCTGTTGTTCCATGTCCAGTTCTAACTGTTGCTTCTTAACCTGCATACAGATTTATTAGGAGGCAGGTCAGGTTGTCTGGTATTCCCATCTCTTTAAGAATTTTCCACAGTTTGTTGTGATCCACGCAGTCAAAGGCTTTGGCATAGGCCATAAAACAGAAGTAATTATTTTTCAGGAACTCTCTTGCTTTTTCTATGATCCTTCAGATGCTGGCAATTTGATCACTGGTTCCTCTGCCTTTTCTAAATCCAGCTTGAACATCTTGAAGTTGATGTGCTGTTGAAGCCTGGCTTGGAGAATTTTGAGCATTATTTTGCTAGCATGTGACATGAGTAAAATTGTGCAGTATTTTGAGCATTCTTTGGCATTACTCTTCTTTGGGACTGGAATGAAAACTGACATTCTCTGGTCCTGCAGCCACTGCTGAGTTTTCCAAATTTGCTGGCATATTGAGTGTGGCACTTTCACAGCATCATCTTTTAGGATTTGAAATACCTCAACTGGAATTCCATCACCTCCACTAGCTTTGTTTGTAGTGATGTTTCCTAAAGCCCACTTGACTTCACATTCTAGGATGTCTGGCTTTAGGTGAGGGATCACACCATTGTGATTATCTGGGTCATGAATATCTTGTTTATACAGTTCTTCTGTGTATTCTTGCCACCTGTTTTTAATATCTTCTGCTTCTGTCAGGCCCATACCATATCCATCTATATCTAGCTAAGTAATTAATGAACTTAAGTAATTATATGTGAAGAAAAATATCTATTATTTTTAGTGTTCAGAAAACCAACATAAATGAATTTTTAGAATATTCAGGGGTGAGAAAATTTGGGAGATTAGGATTGACATATACACTATTGATATCATGCATAAAATAGATAACTGCTAAGTCACTTCAGTCGTGTCCGACTCTGTGCGACCCCATAGAGGGCAGCCCATCAGGCTCCGCTGTCCCTGGGATTCTCCAGGCAAGAACACTGGAGTGAGTTGCCATTTCCTTCTCCAATGCATGTGCTCAGTCGTGTCCGACTCCTAGCGACCCCATGGACTGCAGCCTACTAGGCTCCGTAGTCCATGGGATTTTCCAGGCAAGAGTACTGGAGTGGGCTGCCAGTGAGAATCTACTCTATAGCACAGGCAACTCTATACACAGTGCTCTGTGGTGACCTGAATGGGAAGAAAATCCAAATAAAAGAGGGGTTCTATGTATATGTACAGCTGGTTCACTTTGCTGTACACCATAAACTAACACACATTGTAAAGAAAATATACTACTATAAAAATTGACTAAACAAGGAAATGAATATTTTTATTTAATATACATGTATGTATATTGTCTTAAGATTTTAGAAAGATGATTTTTAAAAACATTTTAAACTAAATGCTTTTAAAGGGCCACTAATATAATAATATTATCTCATTGATGCACAGATCATTATTTTTAAAAAATCATTTAATTTGGTTTTAATGTCTGCTTTTCCTCTGTAAGAAGTGGCCACCTTCACCTGATCTTGTTCCCCAGCAGCTAGAATAGTTTCCCCTCCCTCACCAGGTCCTGCCCTTCCTGCTCAGTTGTACAGATTATGCTTAATCCATGACAAGAAAACTATAGCTCTTCTACGTGCAATCCCATCAAATTACCATTTTAAAATCTCGATCTCTCTGCCAACTGTTTCTTTCAGTCATGGCGGGAGGGGCTCGTGACAGGAGGAAAGGCTTTCTGAATCCAATGACTCTTGCCTCTCTGACATTCCTCTAACAGTCAGTTATCTCCACTTAGACCACATTTTGTATTAGTCCTATTCTCATTTACAGACTTCTTCAGACATGCTCAGTTTTCTCTATTCAAAAAATAAAAGGAGAGAGAAAGAAACACCACTCATCCTTTGCCCAAGACATTCGCTCCATTAGTTATCCTAGCAGTTAATTCTTCCCGTCATATATCAGTCACCTATCATCCAGCTCCGGGATAACTTTCAGCATACTAGCCCTGCTTTCTTATGCATGTGATTTATTCCCATCATGAATCCCCTGCAAATAGGCAAACTAGATAATCCATTTTTTTCAGTTTTCATTTTTTTCCCAACGTCAATAATAAGAGTGTCTACTGTCTTATTCACACCCTCTTTAAAATCTCACTCCTCACTTCCACAACCCACCCACCATTATCCTGTGTCTCGCTTGCCTCTCAAACCTCACCTTCTTCATCATCCCTGAAGGTACACCAGCTTCTCTTCTTTCTTAAATTTAGCCACTGCTTTGGCATTGCCAATTCTGTATCGTCCCTCCTTATACACAAACAAATGAATCTGTTTTTGTCAGCAATTCATAAGATTCTATAAACTTAAATCTTTATTTCTATCTTCTCTGATTGCTTCATTCCCTACTTCCAGCTTAACACTTTTAACAATATATTCTGCTATGCCTATATCCATTATTACTGCCAATGAAGTCCTTACATGATTTGCAGAGCCAACTCCTTCTCATCGCCCTAATCGTGTTGGCACTGGTACTTTGCTTAACTCCTGATGCCTGTTCTCCTGTCCTTACTTCTGTGTTGAACAAGATCAGATCTAGAAGACCTTGCATCTCAAATTCACTTTCTCTCTCCATACACTGTCCCACCTCCCAGATTTGAGGGTTGACTGTTTCTCACTCAAACTGCTACACAAATGGAATACCACTACATTAAAAGATATTTCTAACCTGGGATAGTAACACGTATTTCATTAATGATGACTACTTGTATTTTTCAAACAATCATTTTTCTTTTTTTCCCTTGAGTCATGATAATGGGAGGAAAGTGAAGACTTTGAAAGGAAAATGGCAAAATCCATGGCTAACAAGAGTCTAGTGCTGAAGTGTTTCTGGGAGTGTAATTAAGTTCTTTCTTTGCTAAAACAGAATAAATTTATTAACTGTGACTCATGTACTTTTTTCATTTGCTTTCTTTTCTTTTTTACTTTTTTTTTGTCTAGCTTTATTGAAATATATTTAACATATAGCATTGTGTAAGTCTAAGGTATACAATGTAATGATTTGATACACATATATATTTTGAAAAGTAAGACTAGCTAACACAGCCATCATCTCACATAGTTACCCTTTGTATGTGTGTGTGGATGGGGGGAGTGTGAAAACATTTAAGATTTACTCTTTTAGTGACTTTCAGGCATACAGTAGAGCAGTAATTAACTGCAGTCACCATGTTGTATATAGGTCCCCAGGATAAGAACTTACACATCTTACAACTGTAAGTTTGCACCCTTTGACCACTGTCACCCATTTTCCCCACCTGCCGAGCCCCAATCTGCTCTTTATTTCTACAAGTTCAACTTTTTTAGATTACACATGTAAGAGATAACATACAGAATTTGTTTTTCTCTGTTTAACTTATTTCACTTAGCATAGTGCCTGCAAGGTCTGTCCATGTATAAAAACATAATGAAGACATACATGCATCTACCATTTCTCTGATAGTGAACTTGGGAAGAACTATTAAAATTATAGGATGAGAAGAAACCAACTATATCATCGAAGCAAAAAATTCAGAGAAGCTTCACAAAATGTGGGATGTATGGTGCAACTGATTGTCAAATATTAATTTCACTTTTTTCTCATTTATATGTGTCTTTGGCTTCATCTTATAAGAATAGAAAGATATTTCTTCTAAGGTAAGATTTTTTTCCCTAAAACTTTAAATTATTTGGCAACAAACATATTTTTAGTTGGATGTTAGATGTTATATATATGGTTCTTAGGATGGGACTAATGAGAAAGCAGAAACTGAGGAGTAAAAGCAAAAGTTAAATCAGAACAGAAATGCATTTACAGGTGAAAAGTGTTTTGAACACATCTGTCTATTGCCCAGTTTCAGATTCACATTAAATTTACCAGCATTTAGGGAAATGTAGAGAGAGGAATAAGGTTTTCAACTGCACCAGAATGGGGTCCCAATTTGCTATGACTTGATGGAGGCATAAATAAGATCTCAGAAGTCAGTGGCCCTCTGGAAGAATTTCAATATGACATGGTAGAAGTAAGGAATAGAATGGTATCTTGTCCCCCAACAGCTGTGGCAGGATCACATAGGAGCTTGTAATAAACATATATTCTCAGATCAGATCAGATCAGTCACTCAGTCGTGTCTGACTCTGCGACCCCATGAATTGCAGCACGCCAGGCCTCCCTGTCCATCACCAACTCCCAGAGTTCACTGGGACTCACATCCATCGAGTCAATGATGCCATCCAGCCATCTCATCCTCTGTCGTCCCCTTCTCCTCCTGCCCCCAATCCCTCCCAACATCAGAGTCTTTTCCAATGAGTCAACTCTTCTCATGAGGTGGCCAAAGTACTGGAGTTTCAGCTTTAGCATCATTCCTTCCAAAGAAATCCCAGGGCTGATCTCCTTCAGAATGGACCGGTTGGATCTCCTCGCAGTCCAAGGGACTCTCAAGAGTCTTCTCCAATACCACAGTTGAAAAGCATCAATTCATCGGCCCTCAGCCTTCTCCACAGTCTAAGTCTCACATCCATACCTGACCACAGGAAAAACTATAGCCTTGACTAGACTGACCTTTGTTGGTAAAGTAATGTCTCTGCTTTTGAATATGCCATCTAGGTTGGTCATAACTTTCCTTACAAGGAGTAAACGTCTTTTAATTTCATGGCTGTATTCACCATCTACAGTGATTTTGGAGCCTCAAAAAATAAAGTCTGACACTGTTTCCACTGTTTCCCCATCTATTTCCCATGAAGTGATGGGACCGGATGACATGATCTTCATTTTCTGAATGTTGAGCTTTAAGCCAACTTTTTCACTCTCCACTTTCACTTTCATCAAGAGGCTTTTGAGTTCTTCTTCACTTTCTGCCGTAAGGGTGGTGTCATCTGCATATCTGAAGTTATTGATATTTCTCCCGGCAATCTTGATTCCAGCTTGTGTTTCTTCCAGTCCAGCGTTTCTCATGATGTACTCTGAATATTAGTTAAATAAACAGGGTGACAATATACAGCCTTGACGAACTCCTTTTCCTATTTGGAACCAGTCTGTTGTTCATGTCCAGTTCTAACTGTTGCTTCCTGACCTGCATACCAATTTCCCAAGAGGCAGATCAGGTGGTCTGGTATTCCCATCTCTTTCAAAATTTTCCACAGTTTATTGTGATCCACACAGTCAAAGGCTTTGGCATAGTGAATAAAGCAGAAATAGATGTTTTTCTGGAACTCTCTCGCTTTTTCGATGATCCAGCAGATGTTGGCAATTTGATCTCTGGTTCCTCTGCCTTTTCTTAAACCAGCTTGAACATCAGGAACTTCACGGTTCACATATTGCTGAAGCCTGGATTGGAGAATTTTGAGCATTACTTTACTAGTGTGTGAGATGAGTGCAATTGCGTGGTAGTTTGAGTCTTCTTTGGCATTGCCTTTCTTTGGGATTGGAATGAAAACTGACCTTTTCCAGTCCTGTGGCCACTGCTGAGTTTTCCAAATTTGCTGGCATATTGAGTGCAGCACTTTCACGGCATCATCTTTCAGGATTTGGAATAGCGCCACTGGAATTCCATCATCTCCACTAGCTTTGTTCATAGTGATGCTTTCTAAGGCCCACTTGACTTCACATTCCAGGATGTCTGGCTCTAGGTCAGTAATCACACCATCGTGAATATCTGGGTCGTGAAGATCTTTTTTGTACAGTTCTTCTGTGCATTCTTGCCATCTCTTCTTAACATCTTCTGCTTCTGTTAGGTCCATACCATTTCTGTCCTTTATCGAGCTCATCTTTGCATGAAATGTTCCTTTGGTATCTCTGATTTTCTTGAAGAGATCCCTAGTCTTTCCCATTCTGTTGTTTTCCTCTATTTCTTTGCATTGATTGCTGAAGAAGGCTTTCTTATCTCTTGCTATTCTTTGGAACTCTGCATTCAGATGTTTATATCTTTCCTTTTCTCCTTTGCTTTTCACTTCTCTTTTTTCACAGCTATTTGTAAGGCCTCCCCAGACAGCCATTTTGCTTTTTTGCATTTCTTTTCTATGGGAATGGTCTTTATCCCTGTCTCCTGTACAATGTCGTGAACCTCATTCCATAGTTCATCAGGCACTCTATCTATTAGATCTAGGCCCTTAAATCTATTTCTCACTTCCACTGTATAATCATAAGGGGTTTGATTTAGATCATACCTGAATGGTCTAGTGGTTTTCCCTACTTTCTTCAGTTTAAGTCTGAATTTGGCAATAAGGAGTTCATGGTCTGAGCCACAGTCATCTCCTGGTCTTGTTTTTGCTAACTGTATAGAGCTTCTCCCCATCAATATTTATTAAATCAGGGATTCTGGAAGTAGGTCCAGCAATCAGTAATTTTTTTAGTTTTATTTTTTTAATTAAAAATATTTTTTAATTTTATTGGAGTACAGTTGATTTACAATGTTGTGTTAGTTTCAAGTATACAGCAAAGTGAATCATATATTCATATAGTCTTCTTTAAAAGATTCTTTTTATGTATATACCATTGCAGAGTATTGAGAAGTTTCCTGTGCTATACAGCATGTTCTTATTAGTTATCTATTTTATATGTAAATCACTGCAGATAGTGATTGCAGCCATGAAATTAAAAAAATGCTTACTCCATGTAAGGAAAGTTATGACTAACCTAGATAGCGTATTCAAAAGCAGAGACATTACTTTGCCAACAAAGGTTTGTCTAGTCAAGGCTATGGTTTTTCCAGTGGTCATATATGGATGTGAAAGTTGGACTATGAAGAAAGCTGAGCACCAAAGAATTGATGTTTTTGAACTGTGGTGTTGGAGAAGACTCTTGAGAGTCCCTTGGACTGCAAGGAGATCTAACCAGTCCATTCTAAAGGAGATCAGTCCTGGGTGTTCTTTGGAAGGAATGATGCTAAAGCTGAAACTCCAGTCCTTTGGCCACCTCATGTGAAGAGTTGACTCATTGGAAAAACTCTGATGCTGGGAGGGATTGGGGGCAGGAGGAAAGGGGATGATGGAGGATGAGATGGCTGGATGGCATCACCGACTCGATGGGCATGAGTTTGGGTGAACTTTGGGAATTGGTGATGGACAGGGAGGCCTGGCGTGCTGCGATTCATGGGGTCGCAAAGAGTCAGACACAACTGAGAGACTGAACTGAACTGAACCGAGTATGTATATGTCAATCCCAATCTCACAGTTTAGCTTTCTCCCATCCCCCAGTAATTATCAGTTTATTTTCTACATCTGTGACTCCACTTTTGTTTTGTAACTAAGTTTATATGTACCGTTTCTTTTTGATTCCACATATAAGCAATATCATATGATATTTGTCTTTCTTGGCTTGATTTTCTTCACTCATTATGACAATCTCTAGGTCCATCCATATTGCTGCAAATGTCATCATTTCATTCTTTTTTATGACCAAGTAATAGTCCATTTTGGAATGCCCTGGTGTCTCAGACAATAAAGAATCTTCCTGAATGCAGAAGACCTGGGTTCGATCCCTGGATTGGTAAGATCCCTTGGAGTAGGGCATGGCAACCTGCTCCAGTATTCTTGCCTGGAGAATCCCCATGGACAGAGGAGCTTCACAGGCTGCAGTCCATGGGGTCACAAAGAGTCGAACATGACTGAGTGACTAAGCATAGCACATCTTCTTTATCCATCCCTCTGTTGATGGACATTTAGATGGCTTCCATGTCCCAGACATCTGTGTATCTCAACATGCTCTGCAGGTGACTCTGAGGCACGCTTCAGTCTGAGACCCACTGTCTGGAGACAAAGGCATGTGTGTGAGCCACCCCACAAACACCATTCAGTCTCTCCTCTTCCTTCAGCTCAGTCCCTAGGGGCTGCATGGATGTTAGATCAGGAACCAAACCTACAGGGCGTATCCAGGGCTTCTGTCTGAGATGAGATGGGTGCAGAAAGCTCTTAATTCCTTACAAACACTCACTATTTGAGAAGGTGGGCATAACTGAGTGAAAAATGGCATAACGATATTCAGGCACACTTCCCCCTGTGCTGATAAGCAAGGAAACTTCAGTGTTTTGAGAGGCCCCAACCAACACACGTGACGTTGTCCCACATAGGAATCTGGCTGAGTAGGGCAGCTTATTTCTGATGGGACCTAAGTATTGGAGGCCATTACAGACAGAAACACGCAACAGAATTTGGAATAATGTGATCTTGTCTTTTATGAGCTTGTGAAATTGTGAATTGTCATAACTTCCACTGAAAAGTTTAGCCACATGAATCAAGAGCCTAAAGCATATTTACACTTACTGAGCCATCAATTCCACTTATCAAAATTTATCCTGAGGAAAAATTCACATCAGAATTGTATCCAGGACATGTATCATCATTTATAATAATACAATTTATAAATTACATAACTGTGTAACAACAGAAGCTTGGCTAAAAAACAAAAAAGATACATTCACACAGTAGCATGATAAACATCATTAAAATTAAGTTCTAAAATAATTTTTTAAATATATGGGCTCATTCTTCATGCCATAATGCAAAATGACTATTCAGTAACAAAATCTCTACTGCAGGTTCAAAATTATACATATAAATGTGTAGAGAGACAAACTGATAATAATATGCTCCAAAAATCTAGTGGTGGTTATTTTTAGAAAAATAAATCATGTTTCATTTTAATTTTTAGCCCTTAAAATAGTTTATATTGTATTTTTGCTAAACTTACTTTATGATAATTTAATTATTTTATCACTATCCTCATGTAATTTTTACTATTTTTATATTATCATAGTTTATACAGTTAATTTCATTTCTGTACCCTTTTAATGCTTTTAGCCTTTAGCTAACTAGGTTTCAGTTATTTATCTTATTTGAAATTATATTTAAATTTGTTTTTAATCAAATATCTTACCAGAGACAGTTGAAGAAAGAATAAGGAGAATAAGCAAAGCAGCAATATAATAAATGATTCTAGAGAAAATTAAAATATATATTATAAATCAGAAAAGGATAATCAATATTTAGAATGCAAGAACTTTGAAATAATCATATTAGGGGAAAATGACAGCATTGTAATCAAGTATATATTTTAAGAGAAATTGGTAAAATTGAATAAAGAAATGAATTTGAAAACTAAGAAAATATTTCAGGCAAACTTAAGAAGAAGCTTCTTTCATCTTTCTTACATTTAAAGGATTAAAAAGGACTCCTAAAAAAATTATTTTCAGATAAATCCATATCAGGTCTGTTAATAATTTCTCATCCATAGACTGTCAGAAGAAAATGAATCAATGTTTACAAAGTGACTGAATGTGTGTTAGTGAAGCGGCAGGGTGTGTCTTATACATTTTTTTAAAATCAGGTTTTTTGCATAGTGAAATAGTGAAATAAAAACATGTATAGATCCTTGCTCTTACCTAGTGAAAGATATCCAGTCAATCATAAATCCTCCACCTCAGACACCTACCAGGATGAAAATTGTTCTATCTCCCATTCTCTTGTCATCCACCCAGCCCACAAATACCTATTCCACACCTGCTAAGTGTCAGGCGCATTTAAGTACTTAGGATGTAAGAGTGGATGAGATAAGCAAGATTCATGATCTGTTGATTCTCATATTCTAGTAGGGAGACAAGTTTAAAAAATACAAATAAGTGGCTTAATAATTTTAAAAATTGTTGACTTGTATAACTTCTGTTTTGCACTAGATCAAGATAATTTTAAGATTACCGTGATATCACTCTTGTAATAGCTAAATAGTGCTAACACTTTAGCTTTGGATCCATGGTATATTTGACCTGTCACTAACAATTACTAGCAGTGTGAGCCTGGGTAATTTATTTAACTATTTATTAAAGTTCACCAATAAAAGTAAACATCTCATTGTTTTTTTACTGTTTCAAAAATTCTATCAGATACTGTATATAATTGCTTTTATCAGTATCAAGAATATATATATATTTTTAATATTGCTATTTAAAGGCATCTATAACATGACACAGTTAAAATTACTACTAATAAGATGAATAATAGAAAATACATATTGATATTGACTGAAATGACAGTAACATAAAGCAACACTTTCATTTCCCTCCTGTGCATTTCATATCTTGGTTCAAGTGGAAAAGGAATAATTTTTCATTAACGTGAACGGGCATGAGTATGTGGACTGAAGCAGCTGAGTTTAATATATTGCATTTGATTTAGATAACTTAGCCTGACCTGAATAAATATCATTCCTATGTGATCTGTATGCTCCAAAGAAAATGAAGTGAAATGAAAGAGGGCTGAAAAACTATCATTTTCACACATCTTTAATCACTGCTTTCCTATTAATATAAACATATTATAAACATAGAACTAGAAAATGTTACCAATCACAAAAGCTCAGATAAGGAACAAAATCCAATGTCAATTACAATGATAGGGTCTGATTCTATCACTGAAATGGAAGAGCTATGGAGATCTCGAAAAGATCCACCACCAAGTGTCAAAAATGATTACACAGATGGCAGGGAGGATCCATCACACAGAGGTTACAGGGATTGGAGGTGGCTGGATGACAGAGTTTTCATAACTTGTATTTAGAGTCTTCCTAGTTCTGAAGAATGTTTAGAGAGTTGATGAATTCTTTAACCACAAAGGATTTTAAGGAGACAGATCCTGGGTTTGTTCATAAGTGAGATACAGAAGCCTGTGCATGACATTCTAGAAAACAAAAAGATAAAAGTCAGGGAACATCCAATATGAAATTGGCTTAAAGATAATGACAGCTCAGTTCTCCTGGGAAATGAGTTGAGTGTATAGGGGCCACAGAGAGTCTAGGGGATGGAGTCTATACACGGGGAAATCTGGGACCAGAAAAGGGGAGAGGGGCTCCCATGAAAGAAGGTAAGGGAGTAAGGGCTATAAATTGCTGTGCTCAGGGAAAAGTTGTTAGATATCATTCAGACCCGACTTTCAAGATCAACTAAAACTGCATCCCCTGTAAAATTTTGTGAAAGTGGCTTCACTTCCAAAATTTATGCATAGTCAATTATGAAAAATAACAGCACTTTATAGAAGAAAAAATGAGTTGATGTATCATGACCATAGAATACAATGACTCCTATAGTAAACTTTCAATAAGATGTAGCTGTTGTTATTCAATACTATAACTACTGCTATTATTATGATTATATGAGTGCCATGATGGAAGTACTGTGGCTGACTTGCTTCCTTCATAGTGGTTAATGGACAGGTCTTGTAAAGTGGAAATGACATTCTGAGTCCTGAATACAGACAATAAATAGAAGTAGTCTGCTAGTCCCTTATAAGACACCCTCATTTTAAATTCTGTGATCTGACAACTGTTATGTAAGCCCTTTTCAGAAGCCTGCCTGGTGGAGGGCTAGCTCTTTACCTAAGCCTGCAGCACAGGGGTGGCCTGACAAGACAATGATGGGAGCAATTCCTTTACAGAGGAGCTGGTATTTGACAAGTATCTGAAGTCCCAGCTTGGCTCTTAGTGAAGTCTAATCATTTCCTTGATTGCTTCCTAATAGCTCTGAGATGAAGCCCAGAGGGCTGTCAGCAGCTCCTGCACAGGACTGCTGAGCTGGCACACAGGTGACCACGGGCTCCAGCTCCCTCCCAGAAGGCCTGACACAGCAGTGTGGGCACCAGAGAGGGGGGTGCTGCAAAGAACCACACTTCTTAAATGAAGACTCTGTCATCCCCACCTGATATTTCAATATTTTTGTTTTTTCCCAAATATAAAATATCCCCCTTTCTATTCTATTTATTTACTGGAAGTTTAACTTTCCTTTCTCAGAGAAATCTAATGTAACAGTGTTGTATATCTACATAGGGCACTGTGGAGAGAACCACCTAAGGTTCATACAGAACATTGAACAAGGACTCACATGCTCTGCAACAGTGTTAAGGACATGCTGCCCCTTTTTTTCCCTAGAAAACACATGTACTTGAACATTGATGGTTTGTCTTAGTTGAGGCTCTTGAGGAGCTTCTGGTAATAAAATCCACCGCTTGCACATCAGTGTCAAGGATAATTGGAGACACATCAAGGCATTTAGGTGCCTTTACTAGGTGAAACATCCCCAAAGTTGAAATACCACCTGGTCACAGTTTCTGAAAGTCCTGAAATTACTTTCATTTCAAAAAGAGATATCTTGATCAAAGTTTACATTTGATTCAATGTATGAAATCTACATTTTTAAGTGCAAAAAAAATTTATTTAGCCAAGATATGCATCATCAACATTAATGAAAAGTGAAAGTGTTAGTCACTCAGTCGTGTCTGACTCTTCATGATCCCATGGACTGTAGACCACCAGGATCCTCTGTCCATGGAATTCTCCAGGCAAGAATACTGGTGTGGGTTGCCATTTCCTTCTCCAGGGGATCCTCCAGACTCACAGATTGAACCTGGGTCTCCTGCAGTGCAGGCAGATTACTTACCATTTGAGCCACCAGGGATGCATTAGTAGGTCACTCCAAATGGAATATTAAATGCCATATTTCACTTTTCTAACAATACAAGAAACAACTTACTAATCAGCAAAAAGAACATAATGACATTATCCATTCTAATCTGCATATAGGAATTACGCTTTTAGTTAACTATATCAATCACAGTCAATCTTCATCTGGTCTAATACAGGTCATTTCATGTGGCACAACATGTTTCCAGTGTTCATGAGAGCACATAGCACATAATGGGGCTCAGAAAATACTTGCTGATTGAATAAGATTATATGTTAAGCACCTGCCATTCAAAAGTTTCCTACAATTCAAATTTAGAGAGATCTTTATCATGAGTGATTCATTTGGCTTTCCAGTTTCTTCAGGTTGACAGCTATATTTTTTGGATTGCATTTTCCAATGCAGAGTTTACAGTTTGATTTTATTCATTCATTAATTTCCTAAATAATTGCTTAGATAAATAATTGCCTAAAAGTATAACACTATGTACGATGCTGACAAGCATGATGTTCGCCTTCATGGATCTTAGATGCAAACAGAGGAAAGAGAAGCAGCTAAGTAGTTATGAATTTATGTTTATGATGAACAAGCTGTACAAGGGGTCAGTTGTCAGATCATGCAGAGACTTTATGGTCAAGATAGGATGTTGTGTTTTATTCTAAGAGCAATGGGAATATGATAAAGCAATTAAGCAACATCAGAGCACTCATGAATAAAGTAAGACTTGAAAAGGTAATTCACACTCTTTATATTCAGCAACAAAAATTAGATGCTAGAATTGGTTCAAGAAGAAGAGTGGAGAGGCCACCATAGTAGCTGAGGCAAAATAGTTTGGACTCAGAAAAGACAGAGCTATGGATCGAATGTTTGTGTTTTTGCCAAAATCCATTTATTTACACCCCAACCCCTCCCTCTTAAGGTGATGTTATCTGGAGATGGGACCTTTGGGTAGCAACTTCATGAATGGGATATCTGCTCTTAGAGACCAGACAAAATTCTTGTGCCTTGTACCATGTGAGGAAACAGCAAGAAAACAGCTTTCTATGATCCAGGAGACTGAATCTACCATTGCCTTGATCTTTGACTTCCAGCCTCCATACCTACAAGAAATAAATTTCTGATGTTTTGTAAGCCACCCAGATTACAGTATTTAGTTACAAAAGCCTTAAGAGACAGAGACAAATGGAAAAGTGGAAACATTTTAGAGGAAAATTTTGTAGCCAAAGTTGAATGAACCTGGTTTCAATTATGCAGATAGAGTTTCAAGGTGTTTCCTCAGATTTCCAGTTGGTATTGTCAGGGACATTAGTATCGAGTTTAAGGTTAAAAATTCACTTAGAAGCTTTTTTCGAAACCTAATGGATTGTAACTTTTGTGAAAAATTCAAGTGAACTTGTTGAATAGACTTGGGTATTCAATTCAAGAGTGTCAGTAATTTAAATTGTTAGTCAGTTGACATACAACTGATGCTTTGGAGAGAAAATAAAATTTTCAGACTCAATGGAGTAAGAAAGAGATCAAATTGAATTCTGAGGAGCTTCAATATTTAAAGGTGGGGGAACAAAAGTTGCTGTCAAAGTAGATCTTGATAGCAGCTGACAACAGTGATGATCATCAACTGCATGTTTTTTATAGACTCATTTGGAGGTCAATTTCATTGTAGCCCTGTCTTGCAATGTGATGACTTTTATTTAGGCAGCGGATTTTCAAAATAGAATCAAATTCATCCAAGCTGCACCTGTGAAATTCATTGTTTAAAAAAGAATTCTGTTTTCTGAATTTCCAGACTCCTGAATGTGGAAGTTATAACAAAGAAAGAAAATGACAGTTAAAGAATCTAAAGGTGCTTCAGTGCAGAACACCATGATTCAATGGCCTATTGTGGCATCTATTGGGAACTGTCCATAAGTTCTGCAGAATTCTTGTCAGGACTTTTTCTCATTTGGTTCCTTCTGAAATTAAATAAGCAAACTCCTGCTGAACAATTAGTATATGAACTTTTCCTTTTGCTGTGTTACTGAAATAAGATGACAAAGAAAATCTCACATGAGGATTTTTCTTTTTTTACTTTCATAATATTGTTTTTAGAAGGTCTACTACTTTAATCATTTTAAGTATATTGATATATGGCAAAACCAATACTTTCATAATATTTTAAATAAACCAGTTGTTTGGTCACTCAGCTGTGGCTAACTCTGTGACCCCATGGACTGCAGTACACTAAGCTCCCCTGTTCTTCACTATCTCCCAGAGTTTGCTCAAACTCATTTCCAAAATGTATGTTTATTAAAGATAGTTTCAACAGAATATAGTATATTTGTAAAGAAAGGAGGGTTAGCCTGCATATTATTGCCATTTGGCTCCATCCTGGGTTGGGAGTCCCCTGGAGTAGAAAAAGGCAACCCACTTCAGTACTCTTGTCTGGAAAATTCTATGGAAAGAGGCGCATGGAGGACCACTGTCCATGGGGACACAAAGAGTCTGACACGACTAAGCACAGCCACGGTGCATACATGCTCAACAGCATTCCTGGCCTCTCCACCAGATGCCAGGAGCATTCCCTTCTGCTTAGTTCTGATATCACACCTATTTGCAGATGTTTCCAAACACCCACTTGGGGAACAAAATCTCCCCTAGTTTGGAACCAATGGTAAGTGGAATAATGATGAAATTAGCACCAATATACTTCTCAGTCCAGCCTGACATTTACTACTGTCTTCAATTTGAATTCCCCATATTTCTTTCAGCTTCTTACTCTTTTGCACAAATTAGAGGAAATCAGCTTCTTGAATTCTGCATCTTTATTACTTTAATTTTATCCATAGTTATTTTGGATTTTTCTTTGCATATTTGTTCAATTTCAAACATGCTTTCTAATTGTGTGTGTTGTTATAATTTATATTGAACCACATTAAATGTTTATTCTGTAACTTGCTATCTTCCACTAATATTATTTTCCTGAAATATAACTATGTGTTGTGTGGCCAAAGTTCATTGACTTGTATTTCTGCATAGTTCGTACTGTATGAACGGGTTATAACTTATCTGTTAATTCTATGATAAACACTTGGCTGTGTCTAGCTTCTTGGTATTAAAAGCAATTTTGTTCTTAGGAACAATTTTGTTCTTAACATCTTGGTAAATATTTGGAAGTTTCTCTAGAAAAGTGGTTTTCAACTGGGGAAAAGTTTATCCTCAAGGGGACTTTTGGCACTGTTGGGAGACATCCCATAGCTACCATCTGGAAAGTATTACTGGCATCTAGTATGTAAATGACAGGGGTGCTTCTAAATGCTCTGAAATGCACAAGACAACCACGTAACCAACAAAAAAATTTCCAGCCCAAAGTAGCAACAAAATGCCACTATTGAGGATCCCTGTCCTATGTCCTATGCCTAGAGGTTGATTAGTTGGGTTATCGGATGCATACCTTTGAACTTGAATGGAAATATATATTGGTCTCCAAAGTGGTTATGCATACTTTCACCAATGTGAAAAGAAGTGAATAAGATTTATACTTCATTTAATGTCTACTCTTTTATCAATTTCATGGTATAAATTAGCATTTCTTTGTAGTTTTTATTTCATAAAGACTGATACAACTGTTATATTTTGTTGTCAGTAAAAATTCATGACTATGTTTGATTTCCATTATATTAATTGTTTCTTAATTGTATGTAAGTGCTATTTCCACATGTTGGATACTAATTTTTTCTGCTTTATATTTGCCATCTCCCAGTTTGGGTCTTATCTATTCCCTTTCATTATGATGTGTTTTAATGATCAGTGGTACTTAATTTTGTGGAACTAAATTTACTCATCACCTTCTTTACATTTATACTGTTGGGGTCTTATTTAATAAATCTCTTGCCTTAAGGACAAGTGATATTCTCTTATATCATTAGCTTTTATTTTTACCTGTGTCTAATCCTCTGTGAATTGATTTTATATATTGCATGTGATAAAATTCTGATTTAATTCATTTTTCATACTGAGAACAAGTTGATTCAACTGATTATTTCCTAAAGGTTCTTGTTCTCTCTCAAAATACAACACTATCCTCATTGTAAATAACTTCTTTTTTTATTTTCACTGTTTTCTTTGGGGCTCATTTTTCTGTCCCAATGACTTGTTTACTTAAATCTCAGCAAGTAACATTCTGTTTTTATATCTAGAACCACTGTAGTTACATAATAAGGCATTTTTCCTACTTTCTTTTCTGCTTCAAGACCCAGTTGTCTCTTCAAAGCTTTCGGTCCTATAATACTTAGAAGCAGTTCACCAAATCCCAGTCTCCCAAAAAGTCTTTTGTGATTTTAATTAGAATTATATTAAATTTACTAATTAATTTAAAACATATCACATCTAAAAATGTTAAAACCTCAACGTTTTATCTGTCCACTCAAAACTGTTCATGGTTCTCTGCTTCATTCTGAATAAAAGTCCGATTCCTAATGCTGGAAGACTGTGCATGTCTGGCTCCTTTCACTTTTCCTTGCTTCCCTGTATAAGGCAACCTGTCCTCCTAGCTCTTCCCAGGACGGTGCTAGTTCCAGTTCAGGTCAGGGCCCCTTTGGTTTCTGTGTGGCACACTCTTTTTCCAGATCACTTCAGTCCTTTTTCCCTCACTCTTTTTATATATTTGTTCAAATATTATTGTTAACTTAGTTATCTCCTATTTAAAATTCCCTCCATTCTCCATGACACTCCTGATCCTCTCACCTCCCTCTGTTACTGGTTTTTTGTTGATGCTATTTTTTTTTTTTGGCTCAATTTATTGTAGTTAATGTCCTTTAATATATACTTAATGTGCTTTTGGAGAAGGCAATGGCACTCCACTCCAGCACTCTTGTCTGGAAAATCCCATGGACAGAGGAGCCTGGTGGGCCGCAGTCCATGGGGTCGCTAAGAGTCGGACAAGACTCAGCAACTTCACTTTCACTTTTCACTTTCATACATTGGAGAAGGAAATGGCAACCCACTCCAGTGTTCTTGCCTGGAGAATCCCAGGGATGGGGGAGCCTCGTGGGCTGCCGTCTATGGGGTCGCACAGAGTCGGACATGACTGAAGCGAGTTAGCAGCAGCAGCAGCAATGTGCTTTTATCATTTAAGTAACTATATTATATAGGTCCCATGAGAGCTGCTGTCTTATTTTGTTCACTATATACTTGGTATTATAAATATTTTTTGACTTAGTAACTGAGTTAGTATATTTATTACTATTGATATTTAAATATATATGTATACTTTTTTTTTCATTTTTGCTAAGTAAATCCAAGACTACATATGTCCTCCCATGTACTGTCTTAGAAGAATCCTACAGTTTGCAATTTGGAATGTGCAGGAGCTAAAGCAAACCACCACATTCCTACAGCTGATAATAAGTCACTGATCTCTGCTATTCACTATCTATCAAGTGAAAATGACTACCAAGCAATTGTATAGTATAATCTTATGTGAAATTTCAGATCAGAAATTCTTAGGAAGTATGTGCCCAAAATAAAAGAGGAAACTGAAAAGTTATTGTTTAATTTTCTTTACCTGTTATGTTATAAATTTTCTATTTATTAGAATTTTCATGGATCCCAAATAACACATTAAGATCTCTTTCAGAACCTATTCAATGAAACACCTATTTAATTAGCTAACAGAATGCATTTTTAATTGGAAATTCAGTAACTGAAGTTCACATGAATATTAAAATTCACTTCTGCTTATCTCTGTTTCTCCTGAAATCTTTCTGTTAAGTTCTCTTTGAAAATAACTTTGACTGTTATTGAAGTTAGTAAGCACAGAGCCCTATTTTAAGTCTCACAAATAAAGGGAGAATAACTCAGACAGTTGATAGTGGAATGAATTAAAGATATAATTTATTATCTTATTTGTGTGTTTTATTCACTGACAGTGCAATGAGATATTATAGACTTGCTAAAAGCAAAACTAAAAGTATGATATTTCTTTTAGTTATCCTCAAATTAGAAATGCTTATTTCAGTTTATTCAAGAAAGAAGGCTCATCCTATTACTCTTAAAACATCTCATTATAATTTACAAGGTCCCCAGACCAGAGGTCAAAATAAAAACAAATTCAATAAAAACACCAAGTGATTTGGACATTACAATTGGCAATTAGAACAGAAAACAAAGTTATTTCGAGTTTATCCTAAAATTCTGGTAATCATCTTTTAAAGAAGACCTACATATTACCATATGGTATGGTGGGTATTCTCTTCTGAGAACTGGTACAGAGAAAAATAGATGAAAATATGCATTGAAAAATAATTCTTTCATTATTGGAAACTAAATTTAAGATCACAAAGACCACAGTATTTTACAAAGCTAAATTATTCAAGCAGATCTATGTCAAGACTATGTGAGCTAAACTAGATGCTTTTAGCTTAATGGTAGTAAAAAAAAAAAAAAAAAAAAAAAAAGCCTTTGCCTTCCCTGATGCACAAGTTTTCCTTCTTGACAAAATGAGACACATGAAACCCATAAAACTGTGTGTGTGTGCACCCACACATGCGCACATGCATGCTTGACTTTAACAATACCCAGAATGTAATCCTGGCCTCAAATTTAAGAAACAATATTCTGCTTGTTTCTGCCTGCATGACTTTACTCCTTAGTTTTTATTATTTTTTGACCAGGGGATATAATATAATGGATTTGCTTCTCTAGAAATAACTTTTCTCATTTGTTGGGTTACACAGTACAAATAATGATATGGGGAAATTTCTTACCCTTAGGAGAAAGTGTAGGTGCTCAGTCATGCCTGCCAGGCTTATCTGTCCATGGAAGTTTCCAGGCAAGAATACTTGAGTGGGTAGCCATTCCCATCTCCAGGGGATCTTCCTGACCCAGAAATCAAACCCTGGCCTCCCATATTGCAGGCAGATTCTTTACAGTCCAAGTAAGCAGGGAAGCCCTTAGAGTCTAACATTAAATTCAACACTGAGCCCTGAAAAACTTAACAGTTATGGATAGGCAAAGCCAACCACATTTTACCGTGAGCTTTTCCAGTTTAGTTAATGTTTAATATCTCTACCTCATATTTTTAAACATGTATATTTGTTCAGGGTTAACTTTTATTTACTAATTACAAAAATATGCTGGGAGCTGTGATGAAGAGATAAACGAGTCACCACCCATACTTTTAAGGAATTGGAGCCAGTAATCAAAAATATGTCATTTTCCAGAATCGGACTCAGAGGAAATCAAGATGTTGGAGAATGGTCTTTTAGTGTCTAAAATTTTTACAAAAATATTTGAATAATTCTTGTAACCTTATGTGATACATTATTTGCAAATCAGGTGCTTATTTGCTTATTATAGAGAGTGAAGTGAAAGAAGTATGAAATTTAGTAAAAACTGCTGGTAAAATATACCCAACATTGCCTATTATCATCGTAATGTTATAACTGCTGTCAGTGGAAATTACCCAAGAAATATGTACCAAGATTTTGTTTGCTATCTAAGAGCCATCTTGCGCCGACATCAGCTCACGTTGCAAGGTTCATCTCTTTCACTTCTCTTGAACACACCCCACAGTCCAGCCAGAGTGATTGCCATTCACACTGCTCCTTCCACCAGTGTCCTTTATCTTTAAAGCCAGGTGTCTTCTATTCCACAATTATTCTTGGTTTTTCCCAACTGGAAATAAAACTTCTGCCTCTGAAATTTCATAGGACTTTGTGTGTATCTCAGATTTGTTAGGCTTTGTAAGCTCTTGGAACATGTGAACAACCTAAAATACTAGTGTGATCAAAGTCTTTCCTTTCTTCACAATTGTCAATGGTCTTCTCTTCCCACACGATAATCTAAGCTCTTCTTTGTTTATCATATATGATCCATATTCTAGCCCCAATCTGCCTAGTAAATCCTATCACTTCACTCACAATTTACATTTTTTCAATGATGAACATCTTGACTGCCTCCCACTCATACCACACTGAATTATGTCTCATTTTATGTAAGATGCCCCAGCTCTGAACATTAGCTTTGGAAGAATAAATTGGATCTTAAACCTCTGGGTTGAGAACAAAGACTTCTAATTCAAGACAGAGTTACAACCAAATCTTCGTTTTCCCTACATATGTGAGCCCTGTGGCAGCTCATTGTATTAAACAAAACTGCATTTTCCAAAATTTGCCAAAGACTAAAGTTAGACACCTAATTCCACAAGTGAATTATTCTCCAGCGCCTGCAACAAACTGTGAAATGAAGTGTAAAATTGGATAAACTTTCAAGTCCCTTGCACCTCTCAGTATTCTAGGGCCTTAGCTATGTTCCATATTGTAATGAATACAAGAACGTTCTTAGAGTAGGTGTCTGAAGTGTGGAGATTAGGGTGGAGGGAAGAGAAAAGAACTCTATGACATTTAAAGCACTGTAATTGCTAATGTCACCTACTTTAAATATGATTATGCCTAGGCATTCACTTTGTACAATCCAGTGTGCCAGGGAGCAATCAGGAGAAAAGTAGAGTTGATCTTTACCTGGTGGTGCTTGGGTCTATTTGAGGAGCATCAGACTTCCATTCAGCCTGTCAGAATGCAAGGTTTCTGGATTGTAATGAGTTTGTGAACCACAGCATATACTCACTGTTCCAAAGCCTGAGCAACTGCCACCACATTAAGTTCTACAGGAGAAAATGAAAATTCCAAATTAAAAATATCTTCTCTGCGTCCTCAATTGACCCCAGATAAATAAGGAAGGAAACAAAGTTTAGTGTAGGAATCCAGTGTGCTGATGAATTTGAAGGAAAGATTTAAAATTTAAAAGTTAGGATTTCTCTTGGGATTAACATATACACATTGGGTGGTGGTGATTTAGTAGCTAAATGAGGTCTAACTCTTTGCAACCCCATGGACAGTGACCTGCAAAGCACCTCTTTCCATGGAATTTCCCAGGCAGGAACGCTGGAATAGGTTGCCATTTCATTCTCCAAGGGATCTTCCTCACTCAGCGATTGAACCCGCGTCTTCTGCTTAGCAGGCAGATTCTTAAACTCTGAGCCACCTGGGAAGCCATTATATACACACTATTTTATATAAAATGAGTGCAAAAGAAGGGCCTATTGTATAGCACAGGGAAAAATATGCAATAGCTTATAATTTATAATGTAAAAGAATCTGAAAAATAATCTGAATCACTTTGCTGTACATTACTAATAACATTGTAAACTACCTATGTTGCTGTTGTTCAGTGGCTAAGTCATGTTCAACTCTTTGAGACCCCATGGACTGCAGCATGCCCTTCACTATTTCCCAGAATTTGCTCCAATTCTCATCCATTGAGTTGGTGACGCTATCAAGGTAATGAAAGTATTTGTACTAATGGCCTGAAATAACTTCCTAAACTCACCCACATTATTAGGAGCAGAGAAGAGGATGCCTTTGTCCCTTGCTTAGAAAGTCTGTCAAGTTAATCATCCACACCTTCTTTATTCAAGAAGCAATATCTCCAAGTGTTTCCTAAGGAAGTGCTCACAGGATGAATGTTAAGAGTGTCTTGGAGTGAGGAAGACACCAAGCAAACATCAAGGTTCTATCAGAGCTTGCTGCCACCAGAGAATTCTAAAGCATGCATTCCACCTAAAAGTGTCTCACAACTTAAGGAAAGAGAGTGGGAGTGCACGTCCACACACAGGTCTGACATTAATTAAAGGCTGTGACCATGAGGTGGGGAGTGGAGGAGGTACGCTCCGAGGCACTTCTGGCTTCTCCTTATATGAACTGCAAAGTCTCTTCAGGAGCCCTCAGACCTGCCTCCACTTGGTCTGCATGGACAGACTAAGAGAAGTAAAATCCCCCAAAGCAGAAGGAGCTTTTAGAACAGTCAAAAGGACCCCAGAAAGAGTGGGTAGGTCACTGATAATATTGCCACACACATCCCAGGCACAGACCATGTAATGTACCTCGCAGGCATTCAATACAAGTTTATAGAATATATGAATAAATATAAGATCCAAAATTTATGTTGGATAAAGTGTCTGTTATGGTTAATTTCATGTGTCAGTTTGGTTAAACATTATTCTGGATGTTTCTGTGAGGTTGTGTTTGTGTGTGTGTGTGTGTGTAAGATTAACATTTAAATGGGTAGACTCATAAGCAAAACAACCTCCTTGAAGAAGGTGGGCCTCATCCAATCAGTTGAAGTCCGTACTAAAACAAGAAGACTGACCCTCCCCTATGGAAGAGAGAATTCTTTTCTGTCTGACTGCTTTTCAGCTAGAATATTGACTTTTTCCCTGTTTTTGTACTCAAACTGAAGCACCGTTCTTCCTGTGTGTTGAGCCAGGCAGCATTTGGAAAGAACTACAGTCCTGAAATCTGCAACTTGCTGAGTCACCCAGAAGACCTTGGAAATTGTCAGTGTTATTAGACTCCTTGCAGCCAAGTATGTGGCCACTTTTGAGTAAATTTCAGATCAAAGCAAGAGGTGGACCCTCCAAAGTTTTACTTTGATGGGACGAAAGGGTAGTCCTCTTAACCATTACCCATGTTAGTGATCAGAAAAGAGCAAATCCTCTAAGTGGAAAAAAATAACATTAGTGCCCAGAGGTCTTTGGATTTATCACCCAACCCTGAGAAGAAAAAAGAAATTGAATGAATATTAGGAAGGACACAGTTTAGCTAGTTCTTGTGAAAATTCGTATGGGGGTGGAGACAGAAGGCAGGGTGATGGCTGTGAAGAAGTTCAGTTATTGGATCAATGTACACAGTAGCAGCAGGAGTCTTAGAGCATCTCAGAGAAGGGACAAAATGACACTCCTAGATGCATACACAATGATGCTGGCAGTAGTTCTGTCCTGGCCCAGTGGCAAGTAGAAATAAGCTACCACATTTCTTAAGTAACTGAGTACCAGGAACAGCAAAAATATATTGAAAATTCTACACTCGTGTGTGTGTGTGTGTGCAAGCATATGAAGATGCTGGGAGACAGCTACCCTCCCATGTGGTTCTTCCTCTCTGCCCCTTTGCTATGGGATCTGAAACAGCTGCTGTGATGCTGAGGGCAGGTGCAGGAAGTCAGGGGCTTCATTTAACCACATGCAGCTTGAGAGAGGCTAGGAGTTGTTCCTCAGGGTGCCATCCTGTCCATTAGCCAAACTCTGCTCAAGGTTCTGCCATTGACCACAGGGACACAACTGGGTGGAACTAAACACTGACGATCCCCACAAAGACTTGCCAGCCCTGCTCATTGTGGACAAGATGATGTCTCATATCTCCTGCAACCTGGACAGGCATCCTTAGACACTGGGACTTTCCAGTGTCTCCAGGAAGCTCCTCGATTTCCACTGGAGATCAACACATTTACAAACCAGTTCAACACTTTCCTTTTGAGGACTTCTATGCTACCAGAGGGTGCATTCTCTTTGGGTAAATCATGCTGACACTCCCAGCCCAGTCTTCCTTCCTGAAACATAGGTATCACTATATCCATTCTCTTCTCATGAATGAAGCGATCTGTGATCAATTCTGTACTCTGCCATTTTGAGCTAGAGAGCTGGAGGGAAAGAATTGTAGACAACTCTAGATGGTGTTCCTGATCCTCTGTTAGGGCTTTATCAAACATCCTAAAAGTCTCAGAAAGTAAATTTGTATGGATGGTTCCAGACCATGAGGCCAAAGTCTCTGATATTTCTATCTCTGAAATCCTGATATATAGCCCATTACAGCAGGGTAAGTTATCCTACAGAAAATCTTCTACATATCTAAATCATCAAGTAAAACTTAAATTACAAAGCCCAATTGCAAATTAAAAAAAAATAATATTTTGATACTTTTCAAAGTAATGGCCTTGGTAATTGAGCTAACTTAATTAACAAATCATACTCATTAAAAATTAAAAATTTAGTATATTCCTTCCAAAATTTCCCCAAATGGTCAAAACTGAGTTCTTAGTCCTCAGGGTATTTCTGTGTGGGATATTTAAATATTTAAACTCAATTTTTTTCAATGTGTTCCAGTAACTGGGATATCATTATTAAGATCTCTCTAATAAGCAACACCACATAAAGATAGTAATACTCTAATGTAAACAAAGTCACTGCTTCCTGATCTAACACCTTATGGTTGAAGTGTCATTCTATAGAAAGACTTTATCTTTTTAATTTATGAATCTTTAATTGAAGCATAATTGATTTACAGTATGTATTGGTTTCTGTTAAACATCAACATGAATCAGCCATAGGTATACCTATGTCCCCTCCTTCTTGAACATCCCTCCCTACTTCCTCCCCATCCTACCCCTCTAGGTTGTTATGTACAGATCCCTTGAAGGTGAAAATGAAAGTCATTCAGGTGTGTTCAGCTGTTTGCAACTCCACAGACTATATAGTCCATGGAATTCTCCAGGCCAGAATATTGGGTGGGTAACCTTTCCCTTCTTCAGGGGATCTTCTGAACCCAGGGATCGAACCCAGGTCTCCTGTGTGGTAGGTGCATTCTTTACCAGCTGAGCCAAAAGGGAAGCCCTTAGTTTTTAAGAAAATAAACTACAAAGCAAGTAGAAAACAGAAGGTAGCTTCCATAGGTTTATCACCTTTCTTATTGTGTCATGAATATTTTAATATAGAGAGAGTTAGTTGGTTAAATAAAGATGATGCTTCTTTGTAGTAGAGGGATACAATCAGTGCTAGTGCTGAGTAAGTGCTTCCTAACTGTCAGATCCTGGACTAAGTGTTTTACCTGTCAACTCTGAGAACTTTTTAAAGGTTGTGCTATTATTATTTAATTTACTGCAAACTACCTTGAAATGTTCTAAATAGATGTGCTAAGTCACCTCCTCTGTCCATGGGATATCCCAGGCAAGAATACTGGAGTAGATTGCCACTTCCTTCTCCACGGGATCTTCCCAACCCAGGGATTGAACCTGAGCCTCTTATGTCTCCTGCTTTGGCAGGTGAGTTCTTTACCACTTAGTGCCACCTGGGAAGCCCTCTAAATAGACACCAGGGTATAAAGAAGAGAGGTCATTACTTGAAGTCACACTTATAAGGCTGGAAAATTGATGGAAATGACCACACTCAGAGTGTGGCCAACATAAGTAACTCAGCTTTTCTTGCCTTGATCAACACCAGAGGTGTCATCAGTTAATATACTGTACACCGTCAGCACAGGATTTCTGTGGTCATCAACATGATGAATGTTTGAAATTGTGGTATCATAGATAAAATTATGACACTCAATATGAGAACTGCTAAAATATTCCCCTTTCTTCCCTGAATAAAGTATAGAAATTTAATGAGCCTTAATACTTGCTCCTTTAGTTTTGCACTATTTTGATTACAGTTCTTCAGAGAAGTATAGCCGATAAGACAATAGAATACAAGATACAGGATATGCAAAGATGGATGGATAGAGAGAGAGAGAGACAGAGAGGTTTTAGGAAATTTACTCATGTAATTGTGGAGGCTTAGACAGAAGAGCCTGGTAGGCTGCAGTCCATGGGGTCTCGAAGAGTCGGACACGACTGAGTGACTTCACTTTCACTTTTCACTTTCATGCATTGGAGAAGGAAATGGCAACCCACTCCAGTGATCTTGCCTGGAGAATCCCAGGGACAGTGGAGCCTGGTGGGCTGCCATCTATAGGGTCACACACAGTTGGACACGACTGAAGCGACTCAGCAACAGCAAGCCCAAAATCTGATGCTGTAATCTATGAGGCTGGAGATTCAGGAAAGAGTTATAGTTTGAGTTCAAATGAAGTCTGGTTGGTGGTTTAGTCACTAAGTCGTGCCCAGCTCTTGCGACCCCATGGACGGTAGCCTGCCAGCCTCCTTTGTCCATGGGATTCTCCAAGCAAGAATACTGGAGAGGGTTGCCATTTCCTGCTCCAAAAGGAAGTCTACTGGCAGAAATTTTTCTTGCTCAGGGGATGTCAGTCTTTGTTCTAGTCAGAGCTTCAGCTGGTTGGATGAGGCCCACCTCATTATGAGGATAATCTACTTTACTCAAAGTTCACATATTCAAATTTTACTTTCATCCAAAATACATTTTTTTAAAAAAAACATTCAGAATACTGTTTGACTATTTGGAAACTGGCCTAGCTACATTGCCACAGATAATTAACCATTGTGAGCACTTATCTAGACATCAGATCATAGGATTTCTGCTTTATTGATTCTGAACCTAAGGGAAATAGAACCTAGAATATCATTGCAGGACATTTGAATTATTTTTCGTACAAGATTGTGATTGTAGTATGTGAAAGGACAAAGTGTTGAAACTTTGCCATGTGCATATATCAGTTCTACAAATTGTTTAATGTCTAGCTGGCAATAAAATATGCCTGTACATAACTGTGTAGAAGCACTTACTGAAATGTGCTTTTACTTTAAACTGATAGTGAGATTATGAGTATTGAATAAGCTGCAATTTAGCAAACTATCATTATATACCAAGAAACCCAGATTTGTGCTATTTCAAGCTTGCTTTGGAGAGTTAAATGACATTTAATATTCCCATTTGCAGAAAAATGAGGCCTAGAGAGGTTAAGTAACTTAGCCAATAAATAAAACTAATTAAAAGAAGTAGCTGGATTTAGACATTAGCTGTAAACTCCAACATCTACAATTTTAACCCTAAGACTAAACCTTTGTAGACATTTTAACCACATTTGATAAGAATATATGACTAAGGGAAAATGTGATGGATTTTGTAATGAAAATAGCAAGTTCTAAAGTTTTATGACAATCAATAAGTGGAAATATTGAGAGATGTTATCTCTATGTCCAAAAGATTGAGTGCTTAATTTGTGTCTTTTTCTTCCTTGTTTTTTCTGAATGTATTACAACAGACATGTATTTCCTCTAACATTGGTGTATCAAACAAAAAACACTTTAAGCACAAGTGAAGGCTTTAATCACAATTTAAAATACATACTAAAATCAGGCCATAAAGCAGTACTTTTTTTTAATTTAATTTTATTTTTAAATTTTACATAATAGTATTAGTTTTGCCAAATATCAAAATGAATCCGCCACAGGTATGTTTTAGAAAAAAGTCCCCAATTAATGTGATAAGATGAATAGCTTATCAAGTGGAGTTTTTCTTGAACATTTTTTAATAATTACTACATAAGTTCTATCTGAATATTTCTACTGTGAGCAGCATTATACTTTTCTAGGAGAAATGTTTAAATATTTTCTGTTGAGATACCCAGGAGACAGGCAGGTACCTAGTTTAGCCCTGATTATACAGTGTTTCCAGCGGGGTAGAAAATGGATCATTTTTTGCCCACATGAAGAGTCTCTCATTCCTCCAGGGAAAGCATATGAGAAAGGTGATCCACACTGTCTCAAATTAACTTAGAAGAATACTGCAGTTACGGAAAAAAAAAAAAATTTTACTAAATGATTTATAGGCATTCAGCTTAATATCAAGGGCATACAATTTATTTCCTCAAAGTTTTAATTTAATCTAACAGAATAATATTTATGGTCATCATAGAGGGAAACTGTTATTCCAGAACATGTGATTTGTCATTTATGTTTTCCAATCCTCCACTGATATACCAAAAACATTTCTCATATACTCATAATTGCATGACCTTAGATATGCTTCACATAATTATATGCTAAGAAATTTAATTAGATTATTTGATAAATTATGGTATGGAAAAAGTTAGAAAACTTTCATGATAGATGACAGCATATTTGACCTTTACTTCTATCACAGAGTTCCAAAGTATAAAATATGGCATTGCTTTAATTCCAGTGTGTGTACTGTGTGCACAATTCCTTAAGACAGAACTCAGTGTAATCATCCTAGATTTATGACATGATTTTTTGGCATTACTTTTCCACTATTTTGTTTGCATTATATCATTTTTCCTGTGTTCTTAATTTTTCTGCATTTTACATGTATAAAAAGTCACACTTTTGACATATAGTTCTATGAGATGTTACAAATGCCAAGATTTGCACAGTCCACACCACAGACAGCATGAAGCACAGCTGTAACTCCAAAGAACTCCTCCTGCAGCCCCTTCATAACTCCCCTACCCTAATCCCAGCCAACCACTGATCTGTTCTGTTTCTGTATTTTTGGTTTTCATTACAATTTCTTTTTATTTTATGCTACTTAAGATTCTTCTCAGTATGGCTAAAATAAAAATACCAAATAAATAGAAATAAACTCTGAAGAGCTTTTCACATAAACTTAAGACAACAGTGTATATTCCTTGCCACAGAAAACAGATGTAGAGTAAATTCAATATCCTTTGTTCCACACAGCTTCCAAGGTTTCGTTAAAAGCGTTGCTCTCATTATGTCACCATAATCCCACCATGCCATAATCCATGATGGCATCATAAGCCATCACATTTATTTGCCTTCAAGTACAATGTACAATTTGTTGTTGTTTTTAAAACTTTTATTTTGAGATAGTTGTAGTTTCACACCCATTTGTAAGAAAAAATAGTACAAAAATACCCTTGATGTATTTGTGGAATATAAATAATACAATTGAACCTGGAATAACTCTCAAAGGCCAAGTTTATGCATGCAAAATGGTGTACATTGAGAAAACTTTCAACTATATTAGGAAAGGAAAATTTTACAAATTTGTCTCCATCCTCATGTACCTGTAAACACTTTTACCCTCTGTTTGATTGCATATATAAAACAAAAGAGACCCAAACTCCCACAATAATAAAAAGCAAAATCAGAATTTTCTCTATGATTTTAATCAGAAAATTTAAAATTGCTTTACCATCTGAGTCTATTTATTATAGGCACATTATAGTTGATTTATATAAGTAACTTAAATCATTTAATCATTTTAATGATTATGCTTATCCTGAACTACTTCCTTGTCCAAACTTCAGTCAGGATCCTCTGAGCCTTCTTTTCAATGAGGTCTTTACTTTAGCCTTCTTGTCCTTCCTCACTAAGCACAGATTTTGGCAAAGAATCCAAGTTAGTTTAGCCAGCTCCCTGCATTGATAACTAATGAAGTTCCACCCTTGATGTCTAACTTTTGGCCTGGCTTCAGCAAGTATCCTGTTAGGCAGGTTTAGCAAGAAGGCTTCCCAGGTGGTGCTAGTAGTTAAGGAACCTTCCTGCCAAGGCAGAATACCTAAGAGAAATGGGTTCAGTCTTTGGGTAGGGAAGATCTTCTGGAGGAGGGCATGGTAACCTACTCCAGTATTCTTGCCTGGAGAATCCTATGGATAGAGGAACCTAGCCAGTAAGGTTCATGGGACCTCAGAGCTGGACACAACTGAAGTGACTTAGCATGCATGCATGCCCCTATCTTTGATGTTCCTTTTAGCAATATCCATCCACTGACCCTTCCCTCTGCTCTTCATCTGTGAATCCCCAGATGCTTTTGCTACACTCAGAGTAGAACTCATCTTTATGCTAAAGTCTCTCTCTGTTTTTGCAGTAGCTCACATGAAATCTTTTGCTGTCTTCAACAAGTATTCAGTGCAATTTTCTTTTATATGCTTTAACGGTTACTGGCATGGAAATGTTCTTATGTTGTCTTTGATCACTAACTGATTATTAATGGGAGGATGACTTTTCAAGGGCCAAGAGGCAGATGTATAAAGGAAATACCTCCAAGGAGTTGTCAAGAACTCCTAAAGTCTCCTGCAACCTCGAGAAAGGACAGATTTTGTTACAACCAGATGTTTGGATAAAGCTCTTCTGGCTGTTCCTCATTCTCCTTAACATAGGTGGAATGCCCCCTTCTCTGCCCTATGCCTCCATCATATACAGAGACATAGGAAAGAAAACAGCTAATCCACACAATAGCCCTCCTCTTTTTACTCTCTTCTTTTTGTTGTTTTAAGTTTTATTTTGACATAGTCATACATTCACATCTAATTGTAAAAGTAATGAATTTTATCTAATTTCCTCATGGTGACAACATATTGCAAAACTTCAATACATTACCATAACTAAGATGTTGACATTGATACAAATCATGAATTTCCTACAGATTTACCCATTTTACTTGTACTCACTTGAGTTTTTGTTTAGTTTTAGACTGTTTTCTGGGCTTCCCTTGTGGCTCAGCTGGTAAAGAATTCGCCTGCAATGCGGGAGACCTGTGTTCGATCCTTGGGTTAAGCTGATTCCCTGGAGAAGGGAAAGGCTACCCACTCAAGTATTCTGGCTTGGAGAATTCCATGGACTGTATAGTCCGTGGGGTTGCAAAGAGTCAGACATGACTGAATGACATTCACTTTCACATACTGTTTTCTGGGCTTCCCTGGTGGCTCAGATGTTAATCTGCTTACAATGTGCGAGACCTGGGTTTGATCCCTGGGTTGGGAACATCCCCTGGAGAAGGAAATAGCAACCTGCTCAAGTTGCCTGGAGAAATCCATGGATGGAGGAGCCCAGTGGGCTACAGTCTGAGGGGTCACAAAGAGTTAGACACGGCTGAGTGACTAACATACACCACACACATAGTGTTTTCCATAATACATTTGTTGAGGTATAATCCACATGCCATACATTCACTTTTTAACATGTGTGATTCCATACTATTTAGGATCTTCAGTGTTATGTAACCATCACTACTATTTCAAAAATTGTAATAACCCTCAGAAGAACCCCATACCCATTTACAATCACTCTTAATTTTTTCCTCCTACCAACCCACCCTCCCAAACTGTAATCTACATTTTGTCCCTGTAGATTTGCTTAGTCTTAACATTTCATATTAATGAAATCCTACAATAGGTGGTCTTCTGTGAGCAACTTATTTCACTTAGCATAATTTTTTCAAGGTCCATCCATGTATAGTAGATATACTCCATTCCTTTTTATGGTCTCAAAATATTCCAGTTATGGAGATATCACATTTTGCTTATTCACTTATCAGTTGATACCATTTGAATTGTTCCCACTTTTTGACTATTATCAAGGGCTTCCTTTGTGGCTCAGCTGGTAAAGAATCTGCCTGCAATATGGGAAACCTGGGTTCGATCCCTGGGTTGGGAAGATCCCCTCAATATTGGAAAGGCTATCCACTCCAGTATTCTGGCCTGGAGAATTGCATGGACTGTATCGTTCTTGGAGTCAAAAAGAGTCAGATACGACTAAGCGACTTTCACCTCACTTTGGTTATTATCAACATGTTGCTATAAGTAATAATATAGTCTTGTATGGACATCTATATGATATATCTTGGGCATATACCTTGAAATATGAGTGTCTGGTCACATTTTGGTAAATCTAGGCTAAGCTTTTGAGGAACTACCAAAATATTTCTAAAGCAATTAGTCTATTTACATTCTCATCAGTTGTCTTGTATATGAGATTTCTGGTTTATCCAGTTCCTTGCCAACTTTTGTTATTGCCTATCTTTTTTACTCACTGCAACTTCTGCTGTTTCCTGATAACATGAGAAGGAAAGAAGGGAACAGAATACCAGCTAGATTTGCCTCCCACCACCATCTCATTTTGACTCATTGATGCCATATTGAAATAGAGGTTTAGTGCTCAACTGAATCTAGGCTATGTGAGAACACAGTGAGAGGCTGAGTGCTAACTAGCCTCATTTTGCATCATCATGATCATTCTCACTTTTACAAGGTTAGGGTGGATGCTCAGTGAAGTCAAATGCTGAATGATCATATTTATACTTGTTGATGTTATGTTGGGTGAAGATTCAAATCATGTTGAAATCTGCCCAATCTATGCAGACAGTGTAATTGGAGAACTACCTGCTTCCACTAAGTAGAAGAGGGAAGATCAGCTTCCCAGCTTGTCCTGTTGGCACTGTCTAATAATGGCACCAGAACACTGCCTCCTAATTCTGCTGTTTGTAGGAGGGAGAAGATCAGCTTCTTACTTGGGCTTTTGACACAACTTCAGGGAACGTTTAACACCACCACCTGCTTCTATGGATTGGTGTGATGAAATGAAAGATTATCTCCTTCACCAACCACACTGAAACCACAGTGAGTTGGGGGAATTGGATGGAACTTCCATTTTCCCATGATGTTTGGAATAGGCTGGTATTGCTGAAGAGTTTTCTATTTGGTTAGCCCATTCTTTCGTCATCCTATAGCTAGAAGCAACAGGAGTTTTTTAGAGATATTTTGTCTGAGCCTGTAGGTAGTTCCAAGTTGACTCCTACAACGTCTTGTCCAGGATATAAGAAGCAATAAGAAACCCAGAGGGCTCATCATCATGTGATTTCTTATTTCTTGAGATCCCTGGAAAGCACCCCTTCTTTCTTTTCAGTTTTTCTATGCTTGTTTGCTGTGTTACGCCCAAGTATTTTTAGTTGTATGAGACAGAAACTGGAAGGAATGGAGGTACTCTAAGTTTTCTGAAGCTAAAAGCATCTGACATTGAATCTGATGGGGAATGTGATCCCCCCACTTTTCCACATTCATTCCAGTTTTGACTGTGGTGCAGGAAGGAAGTCAGGGACAAAGAAAACACTGGGAAAAGGAGAGAGGAGAGAGACCCTGACATCCTTCTTTTGGTTTGGTTGTGAGAGTAAGACTTAACCATAAAGCAAGTTGTTTCATGATCATATAACAAAGGACAATTTTGTTAAATAATTGAAACACTTAGGTAAAAGAAAAATCATGAAATTGTCTAAAAAACAAATCAGGCAAAAAATAAAATAAAAAAGAGAGAGATCAAATAGAACATTTCTAGAGGCAAATTGCAGAATTCAGGATTAAACTGAAGAAAATAGGGAAACTACTAGGGTGTTCAGGCTTATGCAGTGGAAGTGACAAGCAGATTCAAGGGATTAGAACTAGTAGACAGAGTGCCTGTAAAACTATGGATGAAAGTTCATAACATTTTATAAGAGATGGTGGCCAAAAGCATCCCCAAGAAGAGATATGCAGCAGGCAAAGTGGTTGTCTGAGGAAGCCTATCAAGTAAGAAGGCCTTGTAAGGGGAGTGAAAGGCTAAGGAGAAAAGAGAAGATATACCCATCTAAATGCAGAGTTCCAAAGAATAGGAAGGAGGGATAAGAAAGCCTTCTTAAGTGAAAAATGAAAAGAAATAGAGGAAAACAACAGAATTGGAAAGACTAGAGATCTCTTCAAGAAAGTTGGAGATACCAAGGGAACAGTGGATGCAAAGATGGGCACAATACAGGACAGAAATGACAACGACCTAACAGAAGCAGAAGAGATTATGAAGAGGTGGCAAGAAGAACTATAGAAAATGGTCTTAATGATGCAGATAAACATGATAGTATGGACACTCACCCAGGGCCAGACACTCTGGAGTGTGAAGTCAAGTGGGCCTTAGGAAGAGTTACTAGGAACAAAACTAGTGGAAGTGATGGAATTCCAGCTGAGCTATTTCAAATCCTTACAGATGATGCTGTTAAAGTGTTATATTCAATATGCCAGCAAATTTGGAAAACTTAGCAGTTTTCAAAAGGTCAGTCTTATTCCAATCCCAAACAAAGGCAATGCCAAATAATGTTCAAACTACAATGTAATTGCACTATTTCATATGATAGCAAGTTAATACTCAAAATATTTCAAATTAGGATTCATCTGTATGTGAACTGAGAACTTTTAGATGTATAAACTGAATTTTAAAAAAGACAGATGAGCCAGATATCAAATTGCCAACATCCTTTGCATAATAGAAAAAGTAAGAGAATTCCAGAAGAAAACTTCTGCTTCACTGACTATGCTAAAGCATTTGACTGTATAGATTACACACACACACACACACACACAAACCTGTGGAAAATTCTTCAACAGATGGGAATACCAGACCACCTTACTGCCATATGAGAAACCTGTATGTAGGTCAAGAAGTAACAGTTAGAACCAGACATGGAACAATAGGCTGGTTCAAAATTGGGAAAGGAGAACATCAAGGCTGTAGATTGTCACCCTGATTATTTAATTTCTATGCAGAGTACATCATGTGAAATGCCAGGTTAGATGAATCACAAGCTGAAATCAAGATTGACTGTAGAAATATCAACAGCCTCATATATGCAGATGACATGACTCTAATGGTAGAAAGTGAAGAGGAACTAAACAGCCTCTTGATGAGGGTGAAAGAGGAGAGTGAAAAATATGGCTTAAAACTTAACATTCAAAA
Source organism: Bubalus kerabau (assembly GCF_029407905.1). Lineage (NCBI taxonomy): Eukaryota > Metazoa > Chordata > Mammalia > Artiodactyla > Bovidae > Bubalus > Bubalus kerabau. The sequence goes on along the minus strand of NC_073631.1, from coordinate 6,273,392 downwards.
AACAAAGATCATGATATCCAGTCCCATCACTTTGTGACAAATAGATAGGGGAAAAGTGCAAACAGTGACACTTTATTTTCTTGGTATCCAAAATCACTGTGGACGGCGACTGTAGCCATGACACTAAAATACTCTTTCTCCTTGGAAAAAAAAAAAAAAAAGCAGTGACAAGCCTAAACAGCATATTAAAAAACAGACATTACTTTGCTTACAAAAGCTTGTATAGTCAAAGCTGTGGTTTTCTCAGTAGTCATGTATGGATGTGAGAAACAGACAATAAAAAAAGGTTGTGTGTGGAAGAATTGATGCTTTTGAACTGTGGTGCTGGAGAAGACTCTTGAGAGTCCTTTGGACAGCCAGGAGATCAAACCAGTCAATCCTAAGGAAATCAACCCAGAATATTCATTGGAAGGACTGATGCTGAAGCTGAATCTCCAATACTTTGGTCACCTGATGCAAACAGCTGACTTATTGGAAAAGACCTTGATGCTGGAAAAGACTGAAGGCAGGAGGAGAAGGGGTGACAGAGGATTAGATAGTTACAGAATTTGAGTAATCTCCAGGAGATAGTGAAGGACAGGACAGCCTGGCATGCTGCAGTCCATGATGTTGCAGAGAGTCAGATATGACTTAGTGACTGAACAACAAGAAGCAAAGAAAGAATGCCCCAATGAGTATAATTTATAGTGACAGTATTAGGGAGATAGAAAAAATAGTGCTACCCTGCATATTTAAGTTATATGCAGAGTACATTATATGAAATGCCAGCTGGATGAAGCACCAGATGGAATCAAGGTTGCTGGGAGAAATAACAGTAACTTGAGATATGCTGATGACACCACTATTATGTCAGAAAGTGAAGAGGAACTAAAGAGTTTCTTGATCAAGGTGAAAGGGGAGAGTGAAAAAGTTGGCTTAAAACTCAATATTCAAAAAAAAACAAACATCATGGCATCTGGTTCCATTACTTCATGGCAAATAGATGGGGAAACAATGGAAACAATGACATACTTTACTTTCTTGGTCTCCAAAATCACCGTGGACAGTGGCTGCAGCCATGAAATTAAAAGATGCCTGCTCCTTGGAAGAAAAGCAACGACAAACCTAGACAGCCTATTAAAAAGCAGAGACATTACTTTGCCTACAAAGTTCTGTATAATCAAAACTATGATTTTTCCAGTAGTCATGTATGAATGTGAAAGCTGGACAATAAAAAAGGCTGAGCCTGGAAGAATTGATGTCTTTGAACTGTGCTGGAGAAGACTCTTGAGAGTTACTTGGACAGCAAGGAGATCCAACCAGTCAATCCTAAAGGAAATCAATCCTGGATATTCATTGAAAGGACTGATGCTGAAGCTGAAGCTCCAATACTTTGGACACCTGATGCAAGGAGCTGACTCATTGGAAAAGACCTTGATCCTGGGAAAGATTGAAGGCAGGAGGAGAAGGGGACGATAGAGGATGAGATGGTTGGATGGCATCACCAACTCAATGGACATGAGTTTGAGTGAGCTCCAAGAGATGGTGAAGAACAGGGAAGCCTGGCATGCTATAGTCCAATGGGTCACAAAGAGTTGGACATGACTGAACAACTTAACAGTCTGGGTAGCTAAACACATTCAACATATGTTATAAATCATAATGTATGCAACTGAATGTGGAAAGGAAAACAAAAAACAAAAAACTACTAGGAGCCTTGTGAATAAATTTTTTTTTAACACACTAGTAATGTAGATTAATAAATTAAAGATAGTCACCTCTTTCAGGACACTAAACATTTCAAGGATACTTTTAAACACAGAACAAAATAAGTAGAACACAGTTATACTCATGAGTTAAGTAAAGTGAAAGAAAATGACCTCAACCTAATCAATAATTTGATAGTTTTGGTTTCTATTTAAAGTATTCAAATATTTTATTTCAAATTCTAGTTATTAAAAAATAGAAGCTTTATAAGAAGTTTAGGGATTTCAAAAAATGAACAACTGAAACTTTTCCCCTCTTATGCCTACCTTAATTTAAATTCATAGGAAAATATGGCCTAAGTAGTGAATCTTCATCCAGTATTCTGTTCTAGAAACATAATACGTAGACTCTCCAGTGAGAATAACCTTAGATTTTGTTGAAGTGATCCACAAAATCCAATTTTTGAGCTCCTTTTCTGCAGCTTCAGTTTTGAAATGCAACCCACAGACTTCCAATTTTTCAAGAGAGTCTGACACATTTATTTATAATTTTAATTTATAAGGAGATAGTTTGTATAAAACCATAATCAAATAATTCAATAGGATTATATAATAAAAATAGGCACAGTTTTGTACCAGATCAAAGTCTACAAAGTCCATAATAAGAGCTCTTAAAAGGTTTTGCTTTTGGTGCCATATAGCAATTTTATATGTTAATAACCTGATGAATTATTTTGAACTCATAAATAGATAGAATGAAAATTTGACAAATGATAACATATATACAAATTCAACAAATGAGTATTACAAATTATTTTGTTAAATTATAATTTAGTAATCTAATCTATATTCCATATATAACAATGTAAATATAACATTTAAATATCTATATACATGTGATTGATATATGTAAATATATAGTGCATATAATATGGTAGAGTAAATGTAGTTTCTTCTAAAAATGTACTTTAGATTTCACATTGGGAAAGTAAAAAAAAAAAAAAAAAAGTATACTCTGCAGGGAGCCAGCACGGGAGTTCCCACCCATGACAAGATCATGCGTGAGAGCCCTGACAGGCAAGGCGAGTCAGGGCTCGAGGGGCCCCCCTGGATCTGCCTGAGCATCTACACCAAAACCAGAATCTGTCTGTTTTACTATTTTACAACTTTCACCACTCCTCTGACATTAACGGGGGGCGATCCCCAACCACCTTTCTCTGAAGGAAATCAACTTAGAGCTCTAGTTAATTAGCCTCCTGGGCATAATAGGAGTGTTTCAATCCAAACCCCTCAGATGACTCTCTAACTTGCTTGACAGGTTTATCCAGACTCCTACAGCTACGCATACGATTGTTTACAGTCTCCCAACCCGAGAGGCACGGGAAGCTTAAGATATTAAAATAGTATAGAGCCTCTCAGAGAGTTAGAAATTGTTAGAATAGAACTAGTAGAAGATTTCATTGTTGAGCCAATGCTTGCTGCCAAGTTTCCACATCCCCTATATTGTGTCCTTAGGAATATATTAATTATATATAATATAATTATTATATATAATTATAATTATTATATATAATATAATTAATGTAGTTGGTATATAGAAAAAATAAGTAGTGGCCTTGGTGTTAACAACTTTAGACCCATAAGGCAATAAATTCTTTCCTTGTTGTAAACCCACTGCACCTCTGACCTATAGGAATGCAATTTTATCTAATACCTTCAGAGGATGGCGCCAAACTTTAAAATAATTACTCTTAGAGAAAATAAGTCTTATGGTTGACAAACCTTTATCAGAGTAATAAAATGTTAACAGGCCGTCTGGCCAGAAGATGATGTAAATCACCTAAACCATTTGTATATGATAAGTTTGCAGAAAAGAAAGCCTGGTCTCAATAAGGATCAAAGACTGCTGACTTTGCATGATTTTACACCCCCTATTATCCTCTATGCACAACTTAAGGTATATAAGCTCCCTTTGAAAATAAAGCTATGGGCCTTGCTCACCGAAGCTTGGTCTCCCTGTGTTGTTCTTTCTTGCTTCCTTTTCTCTCCTTTTCTTCTCTGATCTTCCTTCAGGGTGACCGATCAGAGTGTGGGGGCTCTCTGAGACCAGTTACTTGCCTGGGCTTCTAAGACCCACTCGAGAAGGTGCCTAAGGTGGGGCACCTTCTGCTATTCGAGAGAGCGCCTGCGGCCTCTGTGGTCAGAGCAAACCTGATGTCACAGGTTTTATTGGCTTTCCGCGTAAACCAGTTAGTTCACCTCTGTCTTTTTCCTTTTCTCTATCCTTTAATCCCCAACGCCATCCTCCCAAGGGAATCCCTGGATCCAACCAGGGCTGGATCCCGGTAATACTTAATTTATCTGTACTTTTTTTTTCCTATTGCAAAATAATGTTAAATAAGCATATGTTCCCAACTTTTGTGAACTCGGAAAATTTGGGCTGCTTATATATTATTGTTCTGAGACTGTTTCAAAGTTGTAAAATGACGAAAATGTTTTAGAGTAAATCTCTAATCCTATACGACCACTTTTAGTCATTTTTTTTCCAAGTAAACAATAAAATATACCCTTGGGTTCATCTTGGATTTGGTCTAGTCTTAAACTTTGTGGTAACATTTATAAATATTTAATCGTAAATCATCAGCATCAAAAATGAAGTCTTTTGGAAAAGCTATGTTTATCTTCATGTATAGGTATTATTATAATTAAAAAAAAAAAAAAACAGAGTTGGGCAGTAAAGTAATAAAGGCAGATTTTACTTAAGACTATTGCAGCTGTGGAGAAGTCTCACTAGAGAAGTGCTCAATTCTGAATACAGTCTGGGCCAGGGTCCCAGCCTCTGATATAATAATAAAAATAAAGTGCACAATAAATGCAATGCACTTGAATCATCCCATAAAACACCTACCCCAATCTGCTGTGTTCTGCAAAACCAGTGCCTGGTGCCAAAAGGGTTAGGGCAAGCAGGCAGCAGCATGGGAGTTAGTGGATGAAAATTGCTACAAGTAAACATCAAGGTAAGGGGGATCCTAGGTTAATTGACCAGACAGGCTTCTTGCTGAAGGCAGGCCAGAGTGATCAGACATCAGCTGGGAGATGGTGGGGTACAAGGAATCTGATCAGATATTGAAGATATCAAGAGTGTGAGGGTCCTACTAACCTGACTTGGAAGCATTCTTGCTAAACCTGAATCGGCCTAGGAGAAGGCTCAAAGCCTAGTCACTGTTTGGTCAAACAAAAAATCTTTGTGGCTTTGTACAATTCAGGATATATGTGCATACACACAAATCCACACACATACAGCCACTTGTCTTTATAGAAACAGCTATTTAGAAAGCATCACACAAAATAAAAAGTTATAATCTGTTACATAAATTTATAATAATTAATGAACAATAAGAGAAGTGGATATCATGCTTTTTAACTCCACAACTTATAAAATGCTTTGTTGTCTTCATAAGAATGAATTGGTTGTTGAATGGAAAGGAAATCAGGTATTTACCTGAAACGTGAGTAGCTGAGATAAGCTTCCATTTCCTCAGCAACTGACTCTGGCTATAAATTTTATTGAACATGACTGTGATGATTTATGTGTCTTTTTTTTAATTATATAAGAGATATGCTGAGACTGCCTTGCAATAGTTTTGTAGTTATGTCATTATGTGAGTGTTAGAAACTCCTGTTGTTGTAGGTGATGATATATGATGAAGTTGCACACTCTTACCAGCCAACCCCTATTAAGTGAACAATGGACAGCAAACACAATATGTCTAATTATTTGTAGTGACCTGGGGAGTTTATCTGCACTTACTTCTATAGTCTTCACCTGATTTCCCTCCACCTTTCTACTGGAAGGCCAGTCATGGGTCCTTTGTTCAAACAAGTCTAGTTGATGCTCAGACCAAGTTAAAATGGGTCTCTTGACTTAGGAAAGTGTAATTATGCTAACATTAATATACCAATGTGCTCTTTGAAATACCACCAGTAGGGGATTATTTTACTACTAAATAAATAAGGAAATTTATTTTTGGAAACAACTGAAGGGTGTTTTTCTGGAGCCTCTTGTTCCAACATATTTTTGGTTAGATAAATTGTGTCATATTTAGCATCGAGATGTATCTTGTGACTGATTCTTGCATTGGTTTCATGATAATCCAGAAGCCACTAAAGGCATAAGATGATATTGCCAGAGGACATTTTCCCATGTTTGGGGGAACACTCTGACTTAACCCAAGTTTTGAATACTAGAAATTTTGAATCTGCTTTCTTTTGTCTAGTATCTATTTAAGCTCATTTTGTCAAGTACCTGTTCATGATCTTTCCTCAAACTCTTTTACAATATTTTTCCTATGATTGCTAACAACTATGATTGCTAAGTTCATTCACTGTTTATCTCTTGTATCTATTATCAATATCTTTCTAAGTGTATCTTTTTCTGCATTATTCTTATTTTTTCATAATGCAGAAATTTTAAAAACCTTATGGACTCAGATTTCATTTTTTCCCCTATTATTCCTCTTCTTCTGAAAGTGAAAGTAAAAGTGAAGTCGCTCAGTTGTGTCCGACTCTTTGCAACCCCATGGACTGTAGTATGTAGACCGTAACCAGGCTCCTCCCTCGATGGGATTTTCCAGGCAAGAACACTGGAGTGGGTTGCCATTTCCTTCTCCAGGACATCTTCCTGACCCAGGAATTGAACCCAGGTCTCCCGCATTGTAGGCAGACGTTTTTTACCATCTGAGCCACCAGGGAAGTGCTCTCTTCTTTTGATGGTCAACAAATTAAGATCTGTCTCTTCCTGAGACTACACAGCTATATGGATATTTTCTTTCAGCACTATTTTGCTTTTATATTAGATAGAGTTCGGCTGTATTATATATTTGGCTTTTCTTTATTGCTATTTATTATCTGGTGACTAAATCAGACACAAGCAAAGATGATCAATTATATCTTTGCTACTGTGCTTTGTTTAAATTTTCATTTTTTCTTTTGAAAAGCATATTTTATATATTTTCATAGTATCCTATTTGACATGCAATGGTCCCTGAATGATATAAATTAATTGTACTTATATCATTAAAGTAATCATTCTACATTCATTAAAATACTTCCTCCCTTGAATTCAACTTGGTTTGCTATACTTCTAAAACTTTCGCTTGAAAGACAATATAGGAAAAGGTATGCTCAATTTAGCTTTTGTTTTTGAGGTGTCAAATATCAGTAAAAACCTACTTAGGAAAAATACTGTGACTTTTATCCCTATTATGTGTCCACTCTGTTGTTGAGATTTTCTTAACATTTCTAGGAGGATGACTAAATTCATTTATCCCATACATGCCAAATGAGGGTCAAATTAATGAAATATTTGAAGATATGAAATCCCCAGATTAATTAATTACTTGCTACTTACTGGCTAAGTGGCTAATTTGTGGAATCGCTATTGTACTGCAGATTTAAAAATCTAAATATGAATGGATAAACATGATGAAATAAGTTCTTACACTTCAATTACAGTGTTCATCAGCTTTACAAGGGATTAAACACATAAGTCCCTTCTTAGTGACTAGAAAAGAACTGTGAGGTCTTCCAAAAAGAAAACTCTCCTTTCTAGGGAAAACAACTTTAACACTTCCTCACTTTTAGGCCAATTCTTGGCAGATTATTTGCCTGTGTGCTGCTGAAAGGCTTCTCTTCTGCTGTATCTTCATCTCTGATTCCATTTCTTCCTGAATCACTTGTAAGGAATATCTCTGCACTGCTCAAAGAAAAAGTTAGAAGTAATTTTCATAATGGAATAAATAAAGCATGATTATAAGGCAGAGTAACTGCAATAAAATCATATGATCTAATCAGGCAATGAACAGGTATTTATGGAACAACTTTTAAGAACTTCAAGTGAAGACTGGATTCTATAAATGTGACTAAGTGCCTGCTTTGCTTTGGGGAAAATATGACTATAACACAAGAATCACTCAGAGGATAGCAATAGCTTAAGAACACTAAACTGAAAAGTACTATTAGTACATGTAATATAAATCGATGATGGGAGGAACATTGTGTTTGGAAGTCATGTTCAAACCTTCCCAAAAGGGCAGACAAGCTTGAGCTTGTTCAATTCATTCCAAAGAAAATGTAGCTTGGGCAGAGATTATCTGTGATTTTAGAGCATGTATGGAAGAAATCTTTCGGGAATTTCTTACAAGCAGAGCAAGAGTTGTGATATTCAATTAATGATGTCTGTGTGTTCACAGGAAATCATTGCCCTCCCTTATTTAGCACTTTGATAGAATAAAACAAAAGAGCTAAATCACATTTTGGCATGGGTATTTGTATCATTTACATTAACAGAAATGATTCACTGGAAATGGCAACTACAGTTGTGCTGATCTGTATTAAATGATTTCTTCACTTACATTTAAGAAAATAAGATAGTACTATTTGATCAAAAAATCATTCCACTTAGCCTGTGAGGTAACAGTGCTTTTTAATGAGTAAAATATAAAAGTTTAAATATTTACAGTGTGTCTGGGAAATAGACTCAAAAAACTATTTGCACAACATCTAACTGTCTGGAAAAAGCAACTGGACCCAGTCCCAAATGCTTGCTCATCTTGCATCAGAACAATTAGGATGATTGCTTCCATTTGTGTTTTCCTTCCAATATCAATGAGCAATTAACTCAATTCAGACACTGTCCATGTGGAAACACATAAACTCCCACAGAGGAAGGGCTCAGTTTAAGACTGCACCCCCAGCACTTCACGTACCAGTTGTAAATCCAATCTTTTTCCTATAATTCTGACTGATGGACTGGGCTGGCGTGTCCCACAACCACCTCCTCAAGTTCAATTAATTTGTTAGAGCATCTCACAGAACCCAGACACATTCACCAACTAGATTGCCAGTTTAATATAAAGGACGAAACTCAGGAATAGCCAGATGGAAAAGGTGCAAAAGGCACAATACAGAGAGAGCACAGGGCTTCCATGCCCTCTGGACATGCCCTCTAACACTGTCTCCTAGTCATCTTCAATTCGTGGTTTTAATGGAGGTTTCATTACTTAGGCATGATTGATTCAATCATTGATCTCGCTTACTGGTGATTCAACTTCGGCAGCCCCTTTCTCTTCCCTGGAGGTGAGAGTGAGCTGACACCCCCACAAATTACAAGGTTTTCCTGGCAACCAGCCCCTCTCCTTAGGGGCTTTCCAAAAGTCACTTCATTAACATTGTGGGGGAAATGGAATTTTCTCTTCTACCTCTCTTGAGTTTTTGTGGCTAAACTAATAATAAAATTGAGATAAGACAGATTAATAGGAGAAAAAGATATGCATTTTAATCCATGCACATGGAGTTTGCATAGAAATGGGATCTAAGAAGTGATCAAAGCAGGCAGATTTTATATATATTTTTAGACCAAGAAACAATACTATTGCAAGAAATCGTCAGGACAAAGAAATTTAGCCTTTGAGTGCTTAGTTGAATTTGTGCTCGAGTTAGTTAATTAAAGCTGTAACAAGCTTCTTGGCCCTGAATTCTCTATCCCCAGTGATAAGAGCATCTTTCTACTTCAGATGCAGGGAGTGTTTCTTCTGGATGAGAAGTTGATTTCCTGCTTTCAGGGAGATAGAGAAGGCAGTCAAAGCATCTCTGTTGTATCAGCTGTTTAAGTAGCTTTAATCTAAAATAATTAATATGCCATTAAGGTACATTTTGGAACAGCCTATCCCAGACTCCCCAAGATGTAAACTCAGGTATGATTAAAAGGGACTTCTTACAGGAATAACAGGACATCCATTGCATCTTCTTCTTTATGATTCTGGAATGATGTGAGTAACTGAGCACAAAAAATAAAATATTATAACAAAATATGCTCCCTTTGCTTTTATTGCTTTGGAAATTCCAAGGGATTTAGGAGTCCACGCATTTTTAAAGCATAACTTACAGATTTTGGTAACTACTATAAAAGCATGAAATGTGAGAACATACAAAGTAGGGACCAACCGTACTTTGGGGTCTGATCTTTCCTTACTCTTCTCCTCCTACTCTTTGCTCTAATATTACAGGAAAATAAATGAGTGGAGATTAGACCCAACTCAAGTTGTTCACTATAGATGTCTATTCAGACTGATGGAGAAGAGACAGAGCTGAGGATAGGAACAGCCCCAAAGATCCAAAATGGGGAGTGGTGGGAGAACAAGGCCCAGGGCCTCCGCCTCTCACCGAGGTGGGGGCAGGAGCACAGCTGAGGCAGGAGAGGACCACAGAGACTACGGGGAGAGTGGAGCAACTGAGGAGCTGGGAAGTTGGGATTCCTCTTGAGTTGAAGCAGGGAATGGGCCCTCATCTCCAGATGAGGTGGAACACACGGGGCTTTTCTCGAGTTGTGGCAGGAAACTTGGCTTCATCTCGAGTTGTGACGGGGATCTCTGGGCCCCCTTGAGTAGCATGAAGGGAGTCAAGCCTCCTCTCAAGGCTTAGTTATGAGAAAGGACTAGGTGCGCAATGCTTGCTTGTCCTGCTACTTTAAATGATGTGCATTTATATCTTTCTGTATGTTAAAGCTTTAATCACATTAAAGTTCTAACCTCAGGTACCAACCCTAAAAGTGAACCAGCCCTAAAAACACCTCAATCTTGGGCTTCTTGTCTCCAGAACTGTGAGGTCTGCCATAGTACTTTATTATCACAGCCTAACAAACTAATACAGTAGCCCTTCTGAAATTTTAAATTTTGGATCAGAATTTGAACGTGTGATATTTATCAGCCACAAACATGTCTAGTGTTTATGACAAGTGTTTAGTTATAATTAAAATGCAAAATATGTTTAAAACAGTGTTTCCTTGAGTCTAGTCCACTGCATAATGGATCACCTGGATACACACTCTCAAAAGTACAAAGTATGTTTTTAACACTCACAGAGACCCATCAGATCTGTGTATGTTATTTATGACAAATTTATCTTAGTGATTTCATTTCATATCAGTTTTCAATCATAGGCCATGGAAATTTAGGGAAATAATATTCTAGTGGGTTTTTTAACTTTTTTTTTTTTCTTTTCCCTACTGGATTAAAATAGAAAAATAGAGAAAAATTCAGATAACATTTCCTCTTAGGAGTTTCAATTTTAGCTGAAGGCAAATGGGTGAAGATTCATATGGTATATAATGAGTTAGAATGGCTATAACATAGGAGGTTGATCTTAGCCCAAAAGTGCATTTTCTGAATACTACATTTCAATTTCAATCTCTAAATGAATAACAAACAAGCAGACTCAAAATTTCCAAAGAAAAAATAGCTGCCTGTGTAAGAAAAAATAGAACAAATAAAGGCATATTGATAGTCCCTATGGTTAGAGAACAGGGCTGTGATCTAAGTGAACTTGCAGAGTTAAGCGTGAGACCCATCCATTTATCCCTCACCACAGTACCATGCAATAAATCCTGTAGATATTAAAAAGAACCCATGGCTCCTCTCCCCTCACCCATGAGACATCTGTAAAAAGTGTGCAAGCATGCAGAGGCATGCCCACCGTGGAAGTACATTTTCTAAATGTACTGCCAAGTTTTTTTTTTTTTTCCTCAAATAATTTGTATGGAATATTTTAACTCTCCTTTGAAGTTTAGAGTGTCAGAGCTTCTGACTAATTCAAGCAGGTGTTTGCATCTGTAAACTTTAGTTTTTCAGAAAAGACAAAGTCATTATACTTTCTTTCGTTGAGTCTTTGTCTAAGTGGATGTCAACTCTAGAAATAATCTACTGTGAATAGTAGCAGGGCAATATATAGAACTACCCTATCTCCATAGGATATGGAGAGAACATGAGAACCATCACATTCACAAACATTCAATCAGTGAGTTTTCTTTCGGGTACTTTATCTAGATTGACAGAGGTTTAAAAACCTATGTCAGCCTGTATTTCCTGAGACATTGCTTTAGCATTCTGCATAGCCAACGATGAATATGAGTGACATTGACTGTGTCAGATATATGAGTTACTATTACATCTACATGGTAACTGACTGGAGATCATCTTCTAGGTGGTGTGTATAGAGTTTCTGAAAATATTTCTATGTTGGTATTGTTACATTAAAAAAGAGCACAGAGATTCACATGCATGGCATCCTTGCACATAAGTAAGGTAACATGAAAAACAAAGGTTTAATTGAAGAGATGGACAAGCTGAAAACTGTGGGCAGGTGTGCAGTGATATCATTCAGAGGACATTAGGAAGCATTTAGGACTTTACCCTGTCTTGCTAACTGACCTATATACCTTAACTCATTTATTCTTAATCATAGTATTACTATTTACTCCTAATGTAATTTAATCCTAATTACATAGGATTACTATGATATTCATATTATAATCATCATTGTACAGGAAAGGAAACTGATGATTTTAGGAGTTCAAGATTCTAGGCTAAATATACCTATTCAAATGGTCAAGTTAGAATACATTTCCCATCTGTCAGAAGGCAAAGAGATATTCTCCCCACCCCCGCACCCCCCCCAAAACAAAACAAAACAAAACAAGAAAAACAAAGCGAGATTTCTGCTTTGGAATTTAAACACCATGAGAAGAGAAAGCTTCAGGGGACTCAAAAATGAGAAACACTCTGTCTCTTATTGGTGTGAAAAATGCAAAAAATGCAAATTCAGTTAGTCAGGTGTTAATCAAGTTTTAAATATTTTTAAAAGTATGAGCTATGTGTGCACTCAACCATTATTAATGTGAACTATCAAATCACTTGCTGTAGTTTTAAATACTTTAAGTACACATGACAGGCTCTTCCCACAGTCTGTGCTGTCACAGAAAATTACCACGTGGAGGACCTGTAGGTGTTGCACAGCCTATTAAACTATAATTGTGGAACTGTAATTACAGCAGATGCACTACAGTGTCTGAATTATAGAAAACAACTTCCCCTTAAATCATAGAAGAGGAGCAGACTTTATGTACTTTCCACTGCTAGAGGTGCAAAATTCACTTTTTCAACAAATGTGAAAAATTATTATATTTATTCATCACTGAAAATAAATACATTCATATCATAATCATAGCTGAGAAAAGAGTCACAACCAGAAACCCAGCGTGTTAAAAACATCCTGTTTTGGTAGCTAGTTTTTAGTTATGTATTGGTTTACAGGTTTTGACAATTGCTCTTGAGAAACCTACATGCAGGTCAGGAAGCAACAGTTAGAACTGGACATGGAACAACAGACTGGGTCCAAATAGGAAAAGGAGTATGTCAAGGCTGTATATTGTCACCCTGTTTATTTAACTTATATTGCAGAGTACATCATGAGAAAGGCTGGGCTGGAAGAAACACAAGCTGGAATCAAGATTGCTGGGAGAAATATCAATAATCTCAGATATGCAGATGACACCACCCTTATGGCAGAAAGTGAAGAGGAACTCAAAAGCCTCTTGATGAAAGTGAAAGTGGAGAGTGAAAAAATTTGCTTAAAGCTCAACATTCAGAAAACAAAGGTCATGGCATCTGGTCCCATCACTTCATGGGAAATAGATGGGGAAACAGTGGAAACAGTGTCAGACTTTATTTTTTGAGGCTCCAAAATCACTGCAGATGGTGACTGCAGCCATGAAATTAAAAGACGCTTACTCCTTGGAAGGAAAGTTATGACCAACCTAGACAGCATATTGAAAGCAGAGACATTACTTTGCCAGCAAAAGTCTGTCTAGTCAAGGCTATGGTTTTTCCTGTGGTCATGTATGGATGTGAGAGTTGGACTGTGAAGAAAGCTGAGCGCTGAAGAATTGATGCTTTTGAACTGTGATGTTGAAGAAGACTCTTGAGAGTCCCTTGGACTGCAAGGAGATCCAACCAGGCCATTCTGAATGAGATCAGCCCTGGGATTTCTTTGGAAGGAATGATGCTGAAGCTGAAACTCCAGTACTTTGGCCACCTCATGCGAAGAGTTGACTCATTGGAAAAGACTCTGATGCTGGGAGGGATTGGGGGCAGGAGGAGAAGGGGACGACAGAGGATGAGATGGCTGTATGGCATCACTGACTCAATAGATGTGAGTCTGAATGAACTCCGGGAGTTGGTGATGGACAGGGAGGCCTGCCATGCTGAGATTCATGGGGTGGCAAAGAGTCAGATACGACTGAACGACTGAACTGAACTGAACTGAACTAATAAGGCAAATATATAAATATTCACGTTCCCCACATCTTCTCTCTTAAGATGTGAATTGTAGAAGCAAACAAGCCAACTGCCTAACTGGACAGATCAGCTTCATCAAACCTGCTGAAATTAGTGGTCTGTCAGATGCCTTTCAAACTGAAATGGGAAACTGTTTCCTCATTGATGCCAGCCCATCTTCACAGAAAGAGTATTTTAAAAATCACCTTATATTATGCTGAGAACTAGCTCTATATACCCTTCTAGGGGTTGCTTCTAAGCAAGAACAATGAAATTATTTTCTCTAGTACATGGTAGTATTTAAATATGTAAAGTATGTATTCAGAACACATTGCCTCAAAAAATGCCATTTGGCATAATGATTATTTTGAATTAAAGGTGCTTGAGAAACAACCTGTGCAAGAAGGACACACTGAATCTCCTTTATCCCCCTGACATCAGGAGACAAATCTCCCATGTGAAAATTACCCTCTCTGTAGCAGGAGGGTAGAGGCATCTTTACGATCAGAGACAGGAAATTTAGAACCAAGAAATTTGTGCAAACAAACCTTGTTGCTTCTTCACCATTCTACTACCTTTATCCCAAACTCCTTTATTTGGGCAATTCTTCACAAAGTTTTTGTTTCTTTGTCTAAAAGATATAAAAACTGCCTACTCTGGTCACTTCTTTGAGCCTTATCTCCTTGTGGAGTCTTAGTTATATGTATGTAATCAAATTTGCTTTTTTCCTGTTATTTTTTATATTAGAGGGATAAGAGGGTCTCAGCCTAAACCCGAAAAATGTATAGGGAAATTTATTTTTCCTCTTCTACAAAGTAAATTTATATATCTTATTTCTGTCATCTTTGTTATAGGCAACAGCCTTATTACATAACCTGTCCCTTATGAGGATCAAATGAACAACTCAAGAGAAATGTTTTATAGCTTCACCATGATGTAGGCATTCTAACACATAAATTTCATGTGGTGAAGTTGAAACTGTAGAAAGGCTGAATTTTGAAAGAAGTCGGAGGAGACACTCTATTGAGTGTATATATCATTTGAGGCTGAGTAGTAAGTAAATGTGAATTTTTTAAGACATAATTTGTATTATTTGTAAATAAATATTTTAAGAACTAATAGATGAAACTGAATGACAAAATTTACAGAAAGTTGAAAGAAATGATCAAAATATCAACATTTATAAGCATGAGGATTAAAAGTAGCTGTGACCTTGAAGTATCTGAGAAAATGTCACTATATTACGGAGTAAAGATAACATTTTTGCTTTGTATTGTTGGATATAAGTTAGACTTAAGGTGACAAAGGAACTTTACAAGTAACATTCTCTGTGAAATACGTGGTTACCATGTTACCATGAAATACATGGCAACAAAAATGTCTTTATTTTTGGCAATGAACTGAACTGAACTGAACTCAGTTCATTTTTCCTATGAACTGAGTGGATTCTCCCTTAATCTACCCTATCTGCCACCATCTTTTTTCAAGTCCTTTGCAAGAACTTAGATGAACAACATTGTATTTTAATTTGTGTCTCCACCTTTTATTTACCCTCTTTTATTGAGTTAATTTTGCTAATGTATCATTGTAAACAGGACACCAACCTACGAAACACATAGCTTTCTTTGCTAATGAGAGTTAGCATTCTTGGGAAGTGTCTGATTTTCATCAAAGGAGAAAAAAAAAAAGCCATTTGCTGTCTACTGATTTTAGTCAAGGGACTATACTACTTTTATGGGTGTTTGTGAAGGTTAATGAAATTTCATTTTTAGCATGCTATGAACTATAGTGAGTTATTGAAATTGCTAGTATTATTTTAACTATACTTCTATGACCTTCAGATTTAGTTTTATATTTTATGTTCTGATTCTAAACTTTATTCTCAAGCTTACTTTTTTGTTTCATTTTTCCTATTGATTTATAGTTATCTTATGGTATCACATAAACAGCCTACTCACAACTTTTCATCTGCACTATGCCAAAAGGGCTCTGATAAGTGATTCTTTTTAGGTATATCTTCATGGACATTCCAATTTCCCTCTACTTTTTACTATGCTATCTATTCTGCATATCAATATACTCAGCATGCTTTTGCTTTTCTTTCGTTGATATTCTGTTATAATTGACAAAATGATATGTACCTGTTTCATGTCCAGGGTAGACAGGGAAGGTGCAAAGTTGTCTTAATATATTTAATATCCCATGATCAAAATCACAGTCAATGCCTTCCTTGAGGCATCTAATGATTTAGGAAATAATTGTTTAGTATTTGATTATGGGTATATTTTTGTAATACATTTTTATCGATTCAAAAACAGATTTTTTTTTTTTTAAGCATCCATTTAATATGCGAGGGACTTCCCTGGTGGCTTAGACAGTAAAGTGTCTGCCTATAATGCAGGGGAACCAAGTTCGATCCCTGGGTTGGGAAGATCCTCTAGAAAAGGAAATGACAACCCACTCCAATACTCTTGCCTGGAAAATTCCATGGACGGAGGAGCATGGTAGGCTACAGTCCATGGGGTCGCAAAGAGTTAGACACGACTGAGCGACTTCACTTAATATGCAAGGAGCTACTATGGGCATTGGAATACAACAGTTATCAAAACCAATAAAAATCCTTAGCTTCATGAGGACAGATTATAAATAAAATAAGCAAATTAAATGTTGCATAGTGTAAAGTGATAAATATTATTAACAGGACTGAAGGTGAGAGAGGGCTGGAGTTTTAAGTAGAGGAGTGTGTGTGCTAAGTCACTTCAGCTGTGTCTGACTCTTTGTGACCCTATGGACTATAGCCTGCCAGGCTCCTCTATCCATGGAATTCTCCAGACATAAATACTGGAATTGGTTGCTATTTCCTCCTCCAGGGGATCTTTCCTATCCAAGGATTGAACCCCCATCTCTTATGTCTCCTGCATTGGCAGGTGGGTTCTTTACCACTAGCACCACCTGGGAAGCCCCAGAATAGTGTAGAAAAGGAAAAATAATTTTCCCTCTACCCTTCTCAGTGTTTGTCTGAGGCCCTATGTTATAAAGGACAAATTAATAAGAGAAAACCAAATAGCAGTTTATTCACATGTATACATAGGTATACATGTATACTTCATGCATACATGGGGCTTACCCATAAAAACTAAATAACTGACCCCGATGGGTCAGACTAACACCTTAAATACTATCTTCAGCTTAAAAAAAAACAAAAACAAAAACAAAAGATGTTGGAGATGTTGGAAGATTACAAAGAAAAGCAAAGGAAACAGCATAAGGTTTATTATGCACATTTAAATTGTACCTTCTCCATTGATAAGAGTTTCTTGTGATTTAGTGTCATTCTTCGCCTTCTGGTACAAAAGTGAAAAAGTGAAAGTCGCTCAATCGGGTCTGACTCTTTGCGATCCCATGGACTATACAGTCCCTGGAATTCTCCAGGACAGAATACTGGAGCGGATAGCCTTTCTCTTCTCCAGGGGATCTTCCCAACCCAGGGATCGAACCCAGGTCCCCCACATTACAGATGTATTCTTTATTGAGACGATTACAAATGAAGACTTTCTTTTTAAATGGCAAATGCCTTTACAAAAGGCAAAATTTCTACTCTGTTTTTAGAGTGTGTCTGGTATTACTCATAAAAATAATTATTTCAAATTGTTCTTTAGGCCAAAGAGGTGGTGGCATATTGTGGTACACTTTAGTAGTTGAGACAGATTTCATTGAGAAGGCAATATTAAGGAAAAGATTCAAAATTAGTCTGATACCTGGAGGAAGAACAAGGAAGCCTGACCTGTTCATGTTGTTTGTGAAGACCAAGCAAAAGACAGAAATAGGTGCAGTCCTCATCAATCTGAAGTCAGATTATGTAATTTTTTTTTTTTTCAAGCCCTGTACACATTGATGTCTCAATGGTAAAGAATCTGTCTGTCAGTGCAAGAGACACAGGAGACTCAAGTTTGATCCCTGGGTTGAGAAAAACCCTGGAGAAGGAAAAGGCAACTGACTCCAGTATTCTTGCCTGGGAAATCCCAGGAACAGAAAAACCTGGAGGGCTAAAGTCCATCAGATCACAAAAGAATTGGACATGATGTAGCAACTAAACAACAACAACAAATAATAATATTTTTAGTACTACTTTTTTGCATGAAATGGGGAGGACTTAGAGAAATTTTATTAGATATATACTATTATTTGACTTTATATTTAAAAAGAATATTCTGATAGCAATATTGAGCATCTTAAAGGAGAAAATGGCAGACACAAGGAGACAAGTTCAGAGACTACTGCCATAAGTCAAGAAAGGGATGATGGAGGCTTGAAAGGAGTAGCAAAGTGCCCGGATATTGAATATTACTTGAAGGTAGAGACCAGATGATGTTCTAACTGGTTGTATTGGAAATGTGGAAGAAAAATATGTCAAAAATGAGTACGTTTTCCATAAGAAACTGGGAAAATGGAGCTTGCACTGACTACAGGAGGAAGAGGAGAAGATGAGGAGTTACATTTTGGATATTCCATCTGGAAATCTGTTAGTCGAAGAAGATTCCAGAATTCATAGGGATTTTCAGGCTCAGTATATAGCTTCATAGCATGGAGTTTAAATTTGTAAGTCTGGATGAGATCATCCTAGAAGGATAGAGGGAGAAGATGAATGATTTAAATATTTATCCCTGACATACTTTAAGTGAATAAAAAGAGAAGCCATTACAGAAAAGTATAAAGATAAGAGAAATAACATTAGAATGAAAACCCCTAGCCAAGTTACAAAAGAAGAGATATATAGCCTATGTTAATGCAACTGATAGGTCTAGTCAGAAGACAGCTTGACTGTAGGATTTGGAAATGCTTATGGAGATAAGGAAAGTTAGCAAGGGGGAAAAAAGACTTTTAAATGAGTTTAAGAAAAAAGAAGAGAAGAATTAGACAATGAAAGTAGTGACAACATATTTGAGAAATTTTGATGTTGAAAATGATTTAGAGATTGAACCATGACAACAGAGTGGTATCAAGAGATGGTATGCTTTCTTGCAGGATGATAGATGTGATAGCCTGAATAGTGGCCCTCTAAAGACGTCCGAGTCTTAATTCCCAGAATCTGTCAATATGCTGCTGCTGCTAAGTCACTTCAGTCGTATCTGACTCTGTGCGACCCCATAGATGGTAGCCCACCAGGCTCCCCCGTCCCTGGGATTCTCCAGGCAAGAACACTGGAGTGGCTTGCCATTTCCTTCTCCAATGCATGAAAGTGAAAAGTGAAAATGAAGTGACTCAGTCGTGTCCAACTCATAGCAACTCCATGGACTGCAGCCTACCAGGCTCCTCTGTCCATGGGATTTTCCAAGCAAGAGTACTGGAGTGGGTTGCCATTGCCTTCTCTGGTCAATATGCTATTTGATATATATTTTAACAAACACAAAATCTGCAAGTATGATTGAATTAAAGAACTTTAAATGGAAAGAGGGCTTCTAAGGTGGTGCTAGTAGTAAAGAACCTGTTTGCCAATGCAGGAGACCTACGAGATGAGGGTTTGATCCCTGAGTCAATGGCACCCCACCCAACTCTTGCCTGGAAAATCCCATGGACGGAGGAACCTGATAGGCTGCAGTCCATGGGCTCACTAGGAGTGGGACACGACTAAGCAACATGCATTGGAGAAGGAAATGGCAACCCACTCTAGTGTTCTTGCCTGGAAAACCCCAGGGACAGGGGAGCCTGATGGGCTGCTGTCTATGGGGTTGCACAGAGTCAGACACGACTGAAGCAACTTAGAAGCAGCAGCAGCAGGAAGATCTGCTGCAGGAGGGCATGGCAACCCACTCCAGTATTCTTGCTTGGAGAATCCCATGGACAGAGAGGCCTGGTGGGCTACAGTCCATGGGGTTGCAAAAAGTTGATGTGACTGAAAGATTATCTTGGATTATCTGGAGGCATTCAATATAATTACAAGATACTTAGGAGAAGGAGGCAGGAGAAGCAAAGTTATAAGAAGAAAATGTAGTGACAAAGTAGAGATGGGGGAATGTAAGGAAGGGGTCATGAATTAAAAAAAAAAAAAATGCATTCAACTTTTTGGAGCTGGAAGAAACATGTAAATGGTTTATCTTCCAAACCTTGAAAAGTAACCAGCCATATCAAACACCTCAGCTCTAGAATTCTGATTTCCAGAACTTGAGATTTCAAACTGATGTTGCTTTAAGCCACTTGTCTTGCGGTAATTTGTCATAGTAGTGATAGAAATCTGATTCAAGGACGATAGCAGCAACTTTTTGTGTTGATGCGAATAATCCAGTCTAGAAGGGGAAGTCTACAAGACGAGATAGAGATTGGAGATTCACCATACTGAGAGGCAAGGGTGAGAGAGTGAGCTCAGTGCACCATTAGAGTGGTGGGATTTTCTTACCAAAGTGGACAGCTTGGTTTTTTTTTTTTTTTTTTTTTTTTTTTTTTTTTTTTTTTAACAAAAGAAAGAATAGGCAAAGTATAAGGTGTTATATGGTGCTAACTAGGTCAATGTAATGGGAAAAATTTATAGGTGTTCTTTTCAGATTGCTTAGTTTTCATAGTACAGGGGAGGAAAAAGTTTTGCCTCTACCCTTGTAGGTTTTTGATTGAGATTCCCCCAGTAATAAGAGACAGATTAACAGGAAAAAAACAAACAGAAGTTTAATATTAATACCAGGTACATGGGAAAGATCCCTTGGAGAAGGAAATGGCAACCCACTCCAAAACACTTGCTTGGAAAGTCACATAGACAGAGGAGCCTGGCTGGCTACAGTCCCTGGGGCTGCAAGGAGCTGTACATGACTTAGCAGCTAAACAACAACACTTATTGGATACATGGGATAGACGCAGAAAACTGAGTGAATCCTCAAAATAGCCTGAACTATCACCTTAAATATCATCTTTAGCTAAAGATAAAAGATATTGGGGGTGGGGGTGGAGGATCATAATTGGAGCTTAGTAAGAAAAACACAGTAATCAAGGATAATGTTGTGATGCAGAGTGTCTTCTAGTTTAAAGTCATCTTTCCCTTTCCGGTCCAGAGAAGGATACACCATTCCAAATAAATATTTCCTGTATAGATGTACATGCTTCTTACAAAGGTAATATCTATTCAGTTTTCAGAGCTTCATCTGTGTCTGCTGTTTCTTAAAAATAACTAGCTTAGAATAATCAATATGCCAAAGAGGCATATTTTAATGATATATTTTTCTTCTCTTGAGTAGATTAGAAAGTCATCATGAGTTCTGCAGATATGTATTCATGATTGATGAGTGTTTGTGTTTAATAAAATCTGAAGTTTAGCCAATTGAGTGTTACAAGGTTTAAAAAGGAACAGTTTAAGTATGTATGTATAAGCCGTGAAGAGAGGACATCAGTATGTTGAGAAAAAATGAAATCTGTGGATTGTAGGTTATGGCAGGAAGGGCCCATTGAGGTCCTTCAGTGAAAGGCCAAGATATCCATACATTATTTCCTTTAAAAACAGAAGAATTATGAAATGTTTAGAGTTGTTGTTGTTCAGTCACTATGTTGTGTCTGACTCTTTGCAACCCCATGGACTGCAGAACTCTAGTCTTCCCTGTATTTCACTATCCCCCAGAGTGTGCTCTACCTCACGTCCACTGAACTAGTGATAGAGTTGATCAATATTTAAATATCTTATAGCATTCAGCCCTACTCTAACTTGCATTTCACTATTATTTTGTTTAATTTAGACATGTGCAAGGCTGCCAGTGCTTGGAAACAGGAGTGGTTATTGAGCTATATACCTCCTAGGCCATGTATTTATTTATACGTATGCTCATTTATTCATTTCCCATTTATTTGTTTATCACATTCTTCAGTTGCATCCAACTCTTTGTGATATCATGGCACGCCAGGCTTCCCTGTCCATCATCAACTCCTGGAGCTTGCTCAAACTGTCCATCAAGTCAGTGATGCCATCAAATCATCTCATCCTCTTCATCCCCTTTTCGTCTTGCCTTCAGTCTTTACCAGCATCAAGGTCTTTTCCAATGAGTCAGTCCTTCGCATCAGGTGGCCAGAGTATTGGAGTTTCAGCTTCAGCATCAGTCTTTCCAATGAATATTCAGCACTGATTCCCTTTAGGATTGACTGGTTTGATCTCTTTGCATTCCAAGGGACTCTCAAGAATCTCCTCCAACACCAGTTCAAAAGCATTTATGTTTGGCAAAACCACTACAATATTGTAAAGTAAGTAGCCTCCAATTAAAATAAATACATTTAAAAAAAGCATCAATTCTTCGATATCAATATTAAAAAGGAGAGACATTATTTTGCCATCCAAAGTCTTTCTAGTCAAAGCTACAGTTTCTTCCTGTAGTCATGTATGTATGTAAGAGTTAGACCATAGAGAAAGCTGAGAGCCAAAGAATCATGCTCTTAACAAGTGTCTAATTTAGGTTCTGTGATGGACATAACCCCTGTCTGCTTGCATTGGGAGAGGGTCACAGAAGGGAAGATGAAAGTCCAAATGAAAAGAACCAACTATGGAATCACTAAAATGCATAGCCAGTAAGTCCAGTCTACTCTCATGGCTCAGGAAATAAGTCTCCAAATTGGATTAGGAGATTTAGGAAATTCTAGAAAAAGGAGAATCAAAGACCAGATTTGAAGCACTTGAAGTGGAGCTTGGAGCATGGAAGTAGAGACTATATTTTCCAATGTGTTTATCACAAAAAATTTAGTAGGACTTAATCTACAGATTGTATGATAATTATATATTTCAAGTATATTTAAAATATTTACATTTTAAAAAACAAAAGCAGGAATATATGTACTGATATACCTCAGATTTTCTATGTTATGTGTTTAAGCCAATATGATTTTTTTTCTGTCAAATCTAGTTTAAAAGGAACTTATAAAATAATTTTCCTAGAAGCATCTGAAAACCAAGGGATTTGTAAATGAGAGTTTTAAATGTTTACATTCAGGTCATAAAAAATTTAAAACTAATCATATTTCAGTGCTTAGAAAATGTATATAGATTTTGTGTATGTAAAATACATTCATTTATCTCCAGCAATATTTATCAAAACAGTGTACCAAAACATGTGACCTGAAGTATTCACCCTCTGGCTTTTAAATTAAGCTGATTAATATTATTAATCATTCTGTCTCCACAAAGCAAATGCCTGCTAAGACTTAAGCAACAGAAGATGTCTCAGATTTTAATACATTACGTATGTCTATTTTAAAATAATGTGTTGGTAACCAAGGCATACTACAAATTACAGAAGTTTACCTCATTTTGTAAACTGTTATCAATGGCAGAGAGCCATATGTCACCAAACTAAGACTTACTTCCTGTCAATTTGGAATCACCTGGTCAGTACCTTGGAGCTCATTTGCCTGACAGATCCCTGCCTTACTCTAACAGGGAGGGAGGAGGGAGGAGTGTTCAGGATGGGGAACACGTGTATACCTGTGGCGGATTCATGTTGATATATGGCAAAACCAATACAATATTGTAAAGTTAAAAAATAAAATTAAATTAAAAAATAAATAAATGAAGGAGATCTTGCCACAATAATCCCCCTTTCACTAGTCACTTCCTGGTCTCTCTCCTTCCTGTCAAATGTTCTCATTCTGTACGTCTTCTTGGAGCTTCTTTCCATCTGTTACTTGAGATGCTGTCTGATTTACGAGTCATTGAACAAAGCCAATAAGATCTTTAGATTTTACCTAGCTGAATTTTTTTTTTTTTAAACAGATTTGTTGGAAGTGGTGAAACTAAAGGAAACTTCTTATTTCAGGACAACCAGAAAAGAATAGTACCCCTGAACTCCTAGAGTTCTTTGTCTTTTTCACCATTTCTAAAGGTAGTAGGTAAATTTCTCGTGGCTCTTTGCCTTGAGCTGTTGATATAATTGGGTTTTTGAGTCCAGGGCAAGGCAGACAGTTCCACCTGGAACCTGAGACCCTAGTTCTTGGTTAATGTTAAAATTCCATTTGTTAGAGTCTGCTGGCTTAGTCCCTAGTTGTGGTTTGTTGATTCCATACTCAGTTCCACAATGGGAATTACAGATAGTGTGCAACTTGGGCCTTTATTTGGCCAATCTACCAATATATATATATATATATCTATATATATCTATATCTATATATATATATCTTTGGTTACTGCTGGTTTGTTATTGTGGCCATAAGACAAAGGTGGTTGCTAATTGGAATCTAGAAACCCAACAGTTGCAAAATTGAGAACTTAAGAGTTGTTAGAACACTTGATGCCCAGCGCTAAGGCTATTGTGTTAGGATAAGTTGATGACAAAACAGGTTAAATTGTAACTGGGTTTACCCACTAACCGCAAGAAAATTTCCATGTAATCAGGTACAGTGTAAAAGACTTCATAATAACCAAACCCAGTGGCACCTCCCTCTTAGGTATTAATTTTGACACTAAAAACTACAAAGCTGGGCTAAAGAAATAAAATCCTCATATTCCAAACACTGGAGGACTCCACTTTCTTGCATACTAGCTTATTTTATATCTAAGCACAGTGGCCACATAAGCTATAGGTTATGCTAGTGGTAAATAACCTGCCTGCCAATGCAGGAGATGGAAGAGACAAGGGTTAGGTTCAGTCCCCGGGTCAAGAAGATCCCCTGGGGGAGGGCATGGCAATCCACCCCAGTATCTTGCCTGGAAAACCCCATGGACAGAGAAGCCTGGTGGGCTATAGTCCCTAGGGTCACAAAGAGTTGGGCACAACTGAAGTAACTTAGCATGCACACAAGAGCTGAGGCCTTATAAGCTATAAGGTGAAAGTGAAAGTGAAGTCGCTCAGTCATGTTCAACTCTTTGTGACCCCATGGACTGTAGCCTACCAGGCTCCTCCACCCACGGGATTCTCCAGGCAAGAACACTGGAGTGGGTTGCCATTTCCTTCTCCAGGGGATCTTCCCGACCCAGGAATCAAACCCAGGGATTAAACCCGGGTCTCCTGCATTGGAGGCAGACGCTTTAACTTCTGAGCCACCAGGGAAGTCCTTTATAAGCTACAAAAGTGGCAAAATCTTACTGAAGACAACCAAGAATTACAACCACCATTATGGGGAATGCCCCAATTAGACAAGGTCTTTCATTGAAGAAATGTACTTGAAAATGAATGCTCCCTAAACACAGAATGGTTTAATCTTCAGTCTTCTGAAGTAGTTTCATTAAAAATTTTGTTCCAAAAGGCTAATGAAAATTAGAGGCAACAGTAGCTAGAGCAACACCTGGGCCTCCTCCGTTGTACCCTCCAAGGGGTCCCTCATCAAAACACTGGTCCAGAAATCATGTTTCACTTTCCATCAATTGGGATACCGGGGCGGGGGGGAGGGGTGTGAGGGGAAATGCTTAAAGGTTTTATGCAAATCCTACGGTACCAATTTAAGTACCTTCATATTTGCCTTCACAGGAAGGTCCCTGTAAGGGTCGCTTTCTGGGTGGATGGAACTCTGACTAGTTCTCTGATACACTGTTCCCAGTAATCCCCTTAAATAGTCAGTTCAGTTCAGTTCAGTCGCTCAGTCATGTCCGACTCTTTGCGGCCCCATGAATCGCAGCACGCCAGGCCTCCCTGTCCATCACCAAACTCTCGGATTTCACTCAAACTCACGTCCATCAAGTCGGTTATGCCATCCAGATATCTCATCCTCTGTCATCCCCTTTTCCTCCTGCCCCCAGTCCCTCCCAGCATCAGAGTCTTTTCCAATGAGTCAACTCTTCACATGAGGTGGCCAAAGTACTGGAGTTTCAGCTTTAGCATCATTCCCTCCAAAGAAACCCCAGGGCTGATCTCCTTTAGAATGGCCTGGTTGTATCTCCTTGCAGTCCAAGGGACTCTCAAGAGTCTTCTCCAACACCACAGTTCAAAAGCATCAATTCTTCAGTGCTCAGCTTTCTTCACAGTCCAACTCTCACATCTATACATGACCACTGAAAAAACTATAGCCTTTACTAGACAGACCTTTGTTGGCAAAGTAATGTCTCTGCTTTTCAATATGCTAAATAGTCAAGTGGGTGCCTAAATCTTCCTTTCTTTTGGCTCTTTTTGGGAGTGGCTCTGGATCTTGGGAGGGCTGTATGATTTGCACACTCTTTGGGGACTCCTCTCACATCCAGTTCAATACTGTCATGAATATTTATTAGGTACTCTTTCATCTGAAATCTGACAAGATATTTGAAAATATTTTTAAAAGTAGCTTTATGGACAAAACTTGACAAAGTCAGAAGCTGATATTCAGAGTCTGATAGGAACTTAGTCAGGCCTCCTCCCCTGAGTTAATGTGCCGGGGGCAGCAGGTAGGGGGCTGGGGTGTATCCCAAGACAAAGCTTCAATCTAGAATATTGGAATCTGGTGACTTCCATCCTACTTGACGATCTTCTCCCTTATATACAGGAGCCAATTTAAGATTATATAGTCAGATGAATGAGTAGTCCTTCTGAAGTTATTTAGGCTGTAACCCAATTTTCTGAGGAATTAAGAAGAGCTGCCCTTGTCTTTCACATCAAGTCTTTCTAGGACCACAGTTGTGGCTACAGAAACAATTCAAAGCCCATCTATATTTTTTACCAAACCCCACCTATTTACCTCAAAAGGCTTGTATGTATTATAAAATTATGGCCTTACGAAACAAACTCCTTCTTAGGAGAGATAGCATTCTTTCTCTGTGCTTTTGAGATATTAATATTCTGCCTAGTCTTCACCAAGAAGGCCTTATCTAGGTCATTCCTTGACATGTAAACTTCAGAGAGGTAACTCTTTCAGAAGGAAAGAAGAGGGAGATTATATTTGAAACAGATAAATGAAAAATCATAATTGTCTTCTATACAAATATTAATAAAAAACTTTGGCCACCTGAGCAGACAACCTTAATTTATTTCATCAGTCAGAAACATGCTTAGTTTTAAATGTTCAGGAGCTAATGAATTTCACATTAGTATACACATTTCATGGCTAAAATTTTAGAATGAAACATATTGGTCTTTGTTTGCAATTGTCTGCAAGTTTATATATGGCTATATATGCATGTTGTAAATGTGATTGTTTTACCTCCAGATGGTATTGCAAAAATTAACTTGTATAAGAGCTCTACTTATGACCTAAAGAAAAATAATCATTATCAAATTAAATATCTCTATACTCATAAATACTGAAAGTAAACCCAATGTTTTCCAAGTTCACATGATCAAGGATGCTTGGTAAAAAAAAATCTAGTTTAAATTTAGTGTAATTAAAAAAGATATGCCTTTATAGTAATCACTGAATGTAATGGAGACATACAAGTTTTATCCTACCTGGGTTTATAAATAAGTTCAGGCTCTTTGTGTTATGACATTTGTCAGTAAGAAAAATAGCTTGAACTGATGGCTGACTTTTTTTAATGTTTCCTGAATGTTTTATGAGTATTCTTGTACACATGAGTACTTAATCATGTTCAACTCTTTGTGACTTCATGGACTATACCCTGTCAGGTTCCTCTGACCATGGAATATTTCCAGGCAGGAATACTGGAGTGTGTTGCCATTTCCTCTTCCAGGGGTTCCTCCTGATCCAAGGATCAGAACATGCCTCTTGCATCCACTGATGCAAGCTGTTCTCTGTATCTATTTGCTTTGTTTTGTTTGTTTTCCTTCTTTACATTTCACATATGAGTGAATCATACATTATTTATCGAACTAACATTTCATTTACCACTTAGGTACATTCACACGGTAGTGAATGGCAAGATTTGGTTTTCTTTTGTTGTTGTTGTTATGGCTGAACAGCAGAATATCAGTTCAGCTCAGTCACTCAGTCGTGTCTGACACTTTGTTACCCCATGGACTGCAGCACTCCAGGCCTCCCTGTCCATCACCAACTCCTGGAGCTTGCTCAAACTCATGTCCATTGAATTGGTGATGCCATCCAACCATCTCATCCTCTGTTGTCCCCTTCTCCTCCTGCCCTCAATCTTTCCCAGCATCAGGTCTTTTCCAAGGAGTCACCTCTTTGCATCAGGTGGCCAAAGTTTGGTGATTCAGCTTCAGCATCAGCCCTTCCAATGAATAGCCAAGACTGATTTCCTTTAGGATGGACTGGTTGGATCTCCTTGCAGTCCAAGGGACTCTCAAGAGTCTTCTCCAACACCACAGTTCAAAAGCATCAATTCTTCGGCATTCAGCTTTCTTCACAGTCCAACTCTCACATCCATACATGACCAATGGAAAAACCATAGCCTTGACTAGATGGACTTTTGTTGGCAAAGTAATGTCTCTGCTTTTTAATATGCTGTCTAGGTTAGTCATAACTTTTCTTCCAAGGAGTAAGCATCTTTTAACTTCATGGCTGCAGTCACCATCTGCAGTGATATTGGAGCCAAAAAAAAAAAAGATAAAGTCAGTCACTGTTTCCATTGTTTTCCCATGTATTTGCCATGAAGTTATGGGACTGGATGCAATGATCTTAGTTTTTTTAATGTTGAGTTTTAAACCAGCTTTTTCTCTCTCCTCTTTTACTTTCATCAAGAGGCTCTTTAGCTCTTCCTCACCTTCTGCCATAAAGGTGGTGTCATCTGCACATCTGAGGTTATTGATATTTCTCCTGGCAATCTTAATTCCAGCTTGTGCTTCATCCAGCCCAGTGTTTCTCATGATGTACTCTGTATATAAGTTAAATAAGCTGGGTGACAATATACAAGCTTGACGTACTCCTTTCCCAATTTGGAACCAGTCTGTTCTATGTCTGATTCTAACTGTTGCTTCTTGACCTGCATACAGGTTTCTCAGGAGGCAGGTAAGGTGATCTGGCATTCCCATCTCTTGAGGAATTTTTCTTCTTTTGTGTAGTTTGTTGTGATCTATATATATATATATATATATATATATATACACACAAACACACAGACACAAAGATGGCCAACAGGCTTATAAAAAGATGCTCAGTAAAACTAAATATATATTTTTTAAAAGCTTCTCAAAAATAATATTTGAAATAAAGTTTTTCACCTTGAACTAACCTTGAAAATTTTCAGAGGTGCCCAGAATGTAGCAAAAGATTTGTTTTAACTCCTTATAAAAGCAGAAATGCTAAAATAATTATATTGATATCAAATACTTGGGAAACATTATTAAATAAGAAATAATAATTATGCTATGTTCCCATAAACAAGTGTTATTAATATAAATGTTCCATAAATTGCATGAAATTCCAAGAAATATTGTATTTCCTGTTACAATGTTTTCAGTAATAATTCTAGTTTTTTTAATTTTATATATAACAGGAATAACTAAATTTTCTTATAAAATTCATTATGAATTTCCCTAACCATGACTATTTTTAAGACTTTGTCATTTATAAAAGGTTATTTTACTCTAATACTTTCACAAAAGTGTTCCCACAAAAGTAATTTTTCTTTAAGGAGATTCATGAAAAGAACTTTGACAAGTACAGATTTCTGATAGCTTTAAGATCATAAAAGCTGAACTGTGGTAAGAATTTACAGAATTCATAGAAAAACTGAATTCAGATAAAACAAATATTAATCACATTGAGCTGAATGAACAGAGGAATATGATTATAATTTTGGTGACTTTTTGTTTGAGTCATTGTTTAATTTTTATGTTTCCACATTTAAGGAAATCTTATAACTTAAAAAATATACCTTCATAAACATAGGTGAAAATTAATTTTTTCTCCCTATATAATCCCCACAGAATTTAGAAACTTTTAATTATCTTTTTCATGGTGATGTAGTTAGATATTTTCATAAGTTCAATAAGAATATGGTCACCTTGTAACTGGACTCAACTGGAAACAATGTTTACCTTATCAAAGCTTTGACTGGAATGTCATATTAGAGAGAAAGGTACATAGACTTGGATATGACCAGACCACTGTAAGGCATTAAGGTGAATTTACAGAACCTAAAAATCCTAGGAAAAGTTGGCTGGTACCTTGTTTATGATTCCTGAGAGTCTTACCAGGTCAGCAAAAAAGGTCACTACTTGGCAGATCCAGGGACCTCAGCATATGTTGGGGCCCTCAAGAAGACAGAACTTCCCCAAAATATCATCTTATTGCAGGCAAAATCTTGGCTTGACATCTGGGCCTCAGAAGTTTTTGAGAGATCATTTTGAGATTTCTTTTTTAAAAAGTTGAGGCAAAGCAGTCTGAAAAATAGCTTATAAGTTAAATAAATACTGTTCTTGCTGCACTTCTGGAAATAATCAAGCCATGTTTAATGTAAAAAACTAGTACTAGGATTGTCTTTGGTAAAAAATGAAGATGACATCTCCCAGAATATTGGAAATAAAAGCAAAAATAAACAAATGGGACCTAATTAACCTTAAAAGC
The DNA here is from genome assembly GCF_029407905.1 of Bubalus kerabau. NCBI lineage: Eukaryota > Metazoa > Chordata > Mammalia > Artiodactyla > Bovidae > Bubalus > Bubalus kerabau. The sequence goes on along the minus strand of NC_073631.1, from coordinate 6,243,196 downwards.
TTCTGCACATCAAAGGAAACTATTAGCAAGGTGAAAAGACAGCCTTCAGAATGGGAGAAGATAATAGCAAATGAAGCAACTGACAAACAACCAATCTTGAGAATATACAAGCAACTCTTCCAGCTGAACTCCAGAAAAATAAATGACCCAATCAAAAAATGGGCCAAAGAACTAAATAGACATTTCTCCAAAGAAGACATACAGATGGCTAACAAACACATGAAAAGATGCTCAACATCACTTATTATCAGAGAAATGCAAATCAAAACCACTATGAGGTACCATTTCACACCAGTCAGAATGGCTGCAATCCAAAAGTCTACAAGCAATAAATGCTGGAGAGGGTGTGGAGAAAAGGGAACCCTCTTACACTGTTGGTGGGAATGCAAACTAGTCCAGCCACTATGGAGAACAGTGTGGAGATTCCTTAAAAAACTGGAAATAGAACTGCCTTATGATCCAGCAATCCCACTGCTGGGCATACACACTGAGGAAACCAGAAGGGAAAGAGACACGTGTACCCAATGTTCATCACAGCACTGTTTATAATAGCCAGGACATGGAAGCAACCTCGATGCCCATCAGCAGATGAATGGATAAGAAAGCTATGGTACATATACACAATGGAGTATTACTCAGCCATTAAAAAGAATACATTTGAATCAGTTCTAATGAGGTGGATGACACTGGAGCCTATTATACAGAGTGAAGTAAGCCAGAAAGAAAAACACCAATACAGTATACTAATGCATATATATGGAATTTAGAAAGATGGTAACAATAACCCTGTGTACGAGACAGCAAAAGAGACACTGATGTATAGAACAGTCTTATGGGCTCTGTGAGAGAGGGAGAGGGTGGGAAGATTTGGGAGAATGGCATTGAAACATGTAAAATATCATGTATGAAACGAGTTGCCAGTCCAGGTTCGATGCACGATACCGGATGCATGGGGCTGGTGCACTGTGATGACCCAGAGGGATGGTATGGGGAGGGAGGAGGGAGGAGGGTTCAGGATGGGGAACACATGTATACCTGTGGCGGATTCATTTTGATATTTGGCAAAACTAATACAATTATGTAAAGTTAAAAAAAAAAATCTTATTTCCCTAAGCAGGAATTAAACCTGGGTCACAACACTAAAAGTGGCAGGTCCTAACCACTATACCACCAAGAAACTTCCCCTCTCTCCCTTCCTGAGCATTCTGTTCCAACGTTTTACACCATGAATATCTTCAGGATTCTTTTGTTCAGTTTTTCCTTTTTCTCACCCAGAAAGATAGTGCCACTGTTCACATATCTCAGAGCATTGCAAAGAGGGGTGATCCAGCCTCTAAACAACTGTTATACTTGTCACAATGTTGGGGATTCAAAGTCTGCTACTCACAATATTCTCCCTGATGTCCAATACTTCATGTTTTCTAGAATAAACCCAGTCCCCTTTCTACTGTGTCAGACTCCCTAATGCAGGAGATCCTTTTATCTGCCTCTGGTTAACAACCTTAAATCTGAGGAACATTTGCCCAGCTTCTGAGGAAAGTTAGGGACACAAGACAAGGCAAAAACAGAATAAAACACCTGTGTGGTCTACAGATCCTTAGATTTTACTGGTCTCCGTGCCTGTCACCTTTCCAGACTTAAGCTTCAACACAGACCCAAATGGGAAGCACTGGGAGGCATTCATGACTGAAAATTAGTTCCCTTTGTCAGATCCCTAGTGCACTGGCCCTGGTGGCTCAGACGGTAGTGTCTGCCCACAATGAAGGAGCCCTGGCTTCCATCCCTGGATCAGAAGATCCTCCGGAGAAGGAAAGGGCAACCCACTCCAGTACTCTTGCCTGGAAAATCCTGTGGACAGAGGAGTGTGGTAGTGTCTGCCCACAATGCAGGAGCCCTGGCTTCCATCCCTGGATAAGAAGATCCTCCGGAGAAGGAAAGGGCAACCCACTCCAGTACTCTTGCCTGGAAAATCCTGTGGACAGAGGAGTGTGGTAGGCTACAGTCCATGGGGTCGCAAAGAGTCGGACACAACTGAGTGACTTCACTGTCTTTCACTGCACTGGCTAGGAGTGAGTGCCAATGTGGCTATGACCAGAAATCAGTCTCTGATTAACTCATGAAGATGTTTCAGAATCTACTGATGAATCAATAACTGCCCAGCAAAAATCCTCACACTCTCTGGCTGGAGTTATTTTTGTTAACAGGAAAGCCATTGATCATCTTATAGCTGAGGAGGGAAGTATCTGTGCTGCAGCCAATACTACCTTTTACACATGGCTTGGGACTTCAGGAAAAGTTCAGAGTAAGCTGTATAACATCAGTTAACAAGCCACTTGACTTAAGAAAGTGATTCCTTCAAAGAAATCTTTGACATTTGATTTTGATTGATTTGTGTCCTGGGTCCATGGCCCCAAAGTGCACTCCAGATATTGGAAATCACCCTGTTTTTAATAATCAGAATAGCCTCTCTGGTGTACCATATTCTCTCAAAATCTTTAAATGTCTGTTCACAGCTGCTCACCACCAAGCAAATGATCTCCTTCAGACTGAAGTATTGGAAAAGGAACATGAAGAAAGACCAACTTAGAATGTGAGCTTGACATTTTGACCCGTAAATACCACAAAGAGATTCAAAAAAGAAAAAAGACAATGTGGCCTGTGACTACACAGAAAGATTTAGAAACAGCTGCTAAACTTCAGAGCAGTAGCTAGGAGCAGCATTCAGTTCAGTTCAGGTCAGGCGCTCAGTCGTGTCTGACTCTTTGCAGCCCATGGACGGCAGCACAAGTAACACTAATGGCTGAAATGTGACCACATCTCTCAGTAAGGCTGTCTGATCAAAACAGTATAGGAGGATTGTCAAAAACAAGACAATGGTCCCCAAAGGAAATCTCTGATTCTAAGCCCCACATCACCAAATGGAGACTTAATTATAATTTCAGCTGTCCCAGAAATGGAATCCTAAATCAGTCAATCAGGAATCACTTGATCACCACTACTAGTGAGGTAACTGCATGGTAGACACCTGCCGTCCACTAAGGGAAGCAACCTTACCATAACTAATCTGCTTTCTGCTGGTATAATTTACTTATTCCTTAACCCCTTCAATTTATAAATGTATTTCATTTTATATAGCTCCTTTCTCTGCTAGATGGGATACTGCCCAATCATTAAGCATTGAATAAAGTCAATTAAACCTTTAAAACATACTCAGTTGAATTTTTATTGTTTTGTATTGTGTTATATCACTGTTTCTTAGCAATATGAAAAGAGTTGAAATTCTAGATTAATTGAAAATTTAAACAGGGATCTGAAGAACACAGAATACTGTTAGGGCACAAAGGATCACTTAGTTTTCTTTTGGGGAGAAAACATATTGTTTCACCATAGCCCATCTGAATTTAAGGGTTAAGCTCTCATTCCTTAGGGTACATAAAAGAAATAGGTCATATCACCATAATTCTGTTAAAAGGGCCATTTAGTTTTATATCAGTTGCTTTTTCTCTCTTGTCCAAGTGACTCCAGCAAATGTATGACTTCTGCAACATTCTACTTATAATTCTTAAAGCTGCTCTTTTACCCTGGGCATGAACATCTGATTCCCCAAGATGGCTTTAAATCCAATAATGCATCTATCACAGGGAAAACAAATTAAATGGGGTACGTTTGCAGATAAGCAAGGACGCTCCTGACTCGGACTGGAAGGAATAATGTTAATCCCATTACAAATATTGTGCAGGATGTCATGTAAGGAAAACAGATGGGTTTTTCAACTCTAGTTTCTATTTGTCATCCTACACTGTCAGGATCAGCCAGGGTGGCTTAATAGCTCCCTTGTAATACTCTCTCTGCATAGCAGTGGGATTCATAGAGCAAGAGTCAGATGTGCAGGGGACTGTGGGATCTGCAACTGGAAAATTCTCAAGAAAAACTGATGCAGATTTATATTCAGTGCATTAGGAATTCCCTCCATGGCCCTCTCTCCCACATGGAAACTACATATTAAGGAGAGATAAAAGTCAACTATAGTCACCTATTCCATGGTGGAGGGAATATTCAGGGTGTCTCAGACTGAGATAATTTGGTTCTACCAGACAAAATGTAAGGTTTCTTGTGATTGTTCTTTAGGGCAGGAGGGTAGTTATTAATCTGGGAAGCCCCTCTGCCCTCCATCCTCTTGTTTGATTATAGGGGTTTATATTAGAGTAGATGCTTCTTTTCAGTACCACACATGTAGGTTGTGAGATTATAATTGTAATAACTGGTGATCACACTTAAAAGTCATTCATTAACTTAACCCATGTAAAAGACTGATTTAACTTACCAAATATTTAAAGCTAAAACTAAAAATTCTGTGCCTGAATAGAGCTGCCATAGTAGTTAAAAAGAACATTAGTTTTAATGAATATTCTTTTAAATTATATTAAATGATTTTGAACAGTTATAGTATTTAAAAGAAATATTTTTGCTAAAAAAAAAAAAAAAAATGTACTCAAGTCCCCTTGCCAAAGATGTCTAGACTCTAATCCCTATTATGTGTAGATATGCTACTGTACATGGCAAATGGACCTTTGCAGACATGGACCTTGAGGTGAGGAGGTTATTGTGAATTACTTGGCTGGGCCCAGTCTAATGACATGAGTAAAGAGAAGAAGAAAAGATTGGAAGGATGAGAAGGACTTGACCTGCCAGAGGAGGGAATCACAAGATGACCAGCCTCTAGAAGTGGAAAGGAAAAAACAGATACTGCCCTACAACTCCCAGAATAAAATGTAGCCCCACCAACATGTTAATTTAGCCATTCAAGACCCACACTGGACATCTGACCTAAAGATTCATATAATAAAGTTGTGTTGCTTAACCCACCAAGAAATATAGTATTAAGTTATATTCCTTACCCATTCTTGCTAAATTATATGATGATGTAAAATAGTGAATTTTCAAACAATAATAATCCACAGAAGAGTACAATCTATAAATAATATGAATATCCAGAAACCTGTTTTGAATATGCTAGTATGGTTGCATACCCTCTTCCCATGTATATCGCTTCATTGGAGATCACTGACTGAATAAGAAGTTCTTTGAGTGTAATAATAGGAGGGTAGAACTGCACTACAAGTGAGCTAGATGCTCAGAGCCTTTGGCCAGGCTTACCATGTGTGCATGCACACATGAGTGTCTGTGTATATGTGTGTATGCACATGTGTACACCTGTGTGTGTGCCTGTGTTCCTGGGACTAATCTGGAGCCCTGGGGGGCACAAGCACATCCATGATCTGTGAACTCTAAAGCTTATAAAGTTTGGAGGCAGGTGGGCACACTGTGAGAAAGAAAGCCTTCTATCCACATTTTTACCAAGACACATGACCATGGAATCACATTGAGTGCTAAGGTGCATCCTGGGGCACTGGAGTAGTATTGTGAAGGTGAGGGGAGATGCAGCTTAAGCTTCATTATCTTCAGAGAAAACTCTCCTTGGCTAACTGCCACTTGGAAACATTCCCTCTGCTATTCAAGACTCAGGCATTGCAGCTCTTGCCCTTTCCTGCTAGGTAAATGTTATACCTGTATTAACTAACTTCCATGAGTTTCAGTTTACTGTCCTTAAACAGATTGTTCATTTAAGAAATGCCATGAAAATTAGAGAAAATACATATACAGTGCTAAATAATTGTATTTAACATTGGCCTGAGAAATAGATGCTCATTTCCAGTGGTCATGTATGAATGTGAGAGTTGGACTGTGAAGAAAGCTGAGAACCGAAGAATTGATGCTTTTGAACTATGGTGTTGGAGAAGACTCTTGAGAGTGCCTTGGACTGCAAGGAGATCCAACCAGGCCATTCTGAATGAGATCAGCCCTGGGATTTCTTTGGAAGGAATGATGCTAAAGCTGAAACTCCAATACTTTGGCCACTTCATGCAAAGAGTTGACTCATTGGAAAAGACTCTGATGCTGGGAGGGATTGGGGGCAGGAGGAGAAGGGGACGGCAGAAGATGAGATGGCTAGATGGCATCACTCATTCGATGGACGTGAGTTTGAGTGAACTCTGGGAGATGGTGATGGACAGGGAGGCCTGGGGTGCTGTGATTCATGGGGCCACAAAGAGTCGGACACAACTGAGCGACTGAACTGAACTGATGGCTTTTCAAGTAGTCATGTATGGATGTGAGAGTTGGACTGTAAAAAAACTGAACGCTGAAGAATAGATCCTTTCAAATTGTGGTGCTGGCGAAGACTCTTGAGAGTCTTTTGGATGGTAAGGAGATCAAACCAGTCAATCCTAAAGGAATCAACCCTGAATATTTATGGAAAGGACTGATGCTGAAACTGAAACTCCAGTACTTTGACTACCTGATGTGAATCACCAATTCATTGGAAAAGACCCTGATGCTGGGAAAGACTGAAGGCAAAAGGAGAAGGAGTGATAGAAGACTAGATGGCTGGATGACATCACTGACTCAATGCACATGAGTTTGAAAAAAACTCCAGGAGATAGTGAAAGACTGGAAATATTGGTGTGCTGCAGTCCATAGGGTCCCAAAGAGCTGGACAACACTTAGTGACTGAATAGCAACAATAGTACTCTGACTTTGGTTGTACCATAATAGTACAGATAAGAAACCTGAAGAAGAAAGACTGCAGAGACTTAATTAAGACTATTTCTCCTCAAGCTTTATTCATTGATTTTTCAAAGTGGTGGTTTTTTTTTTTTTTTTTTTTTTTTTTTTTTACTTGCAGCATACAATTCCAGGATGTGGGGATGGGAGGATGAGGCTAGAAACAATAGTGATTATGAATTTATTCAAATTATGCTAATTGAACATTGAATGCCTGCAATAAGCGAGAGGGGATGCTATAGACACTGTCAATAATGAACAGGACGAGGATCCTTAGACCAGGGAAATGAATGTTCTAGAGATGCTATGTCTCCCACTGTAAAATTGAAGGGGCCATAAAACAGGCTTTAGTTTAAAGAAAAAAGAAATTTAAAAAATAGCCTGTAACCAAAAATTAAAGGAAATTCTGATTAGAATTATAGGGAAAGTTTTCATAGGGCAGAACAGATAAATATCAAAATACATATGCTTATAGGTGTCCATGTATACACATACACATACACTAGACATATATATGTGTATATGCATTTGTATATTCTGATACTTATGTATGATGTGTGTATATACAAATCTGTGTCTATTTTCATCTATTTCTAGATGAGTAACCTTAGGAAATTTAATTAACTTCCGTTTCCTCAACAATAAAATGAAGCTGGTAATCACACCTAACTCACAGGACTTTTTGTTGGGAAGATTAAGTGAACTGATACAAGAAGCATTAAGATGTGGTGTTGTCTGTCCAGACTAAACCCATTATACACAGTCGTTGCTGTAATTAACACTGTTGTTATCACACTGTGCCAGGTAATGCACATAACACTTGTCCCTGTTAACAAAATGTGGAGTCCAACATTTCTAGACTTTCATTGCCTTTATGCTATGAAAAGGAATTACTATGTCCTGATAAAACTAAATTTAATTTTAAAACTCCATAAACACAGTTAAAAATGGTGTGGAATGAGGAAAACAATTGGATACCTAAGGAAAATTGCTGCTTCTTCCAGTGCCACGTGGAGGCTCAGACCTCTGCATTTCTTTCTGGTGGATGGTCACTCCCAGACTGTCTGGATGTGATGTTTACACAGCACGTTCAACCGTGTAGCACTAGCATCTTCAAACAGGAATTACGTTTGGGATCTGATCAGAACTGGGGATGGCAGAGCAAAATTGATACAGATGATGGTGTAATGTGCTCAAAGAATGTGCTTGAAACAGGATTTTGAAACCAAGTTGTTTTTTGTTTTTTTTTTTCTCCCTTCTGCTGGAAGATATCATAAGAGTTATCCAACTCTGCATCGTTAAACTGGAATAACAAGACAGCTAAAAGTGAATTTATCTGTGTGGGCAGTCATTTTGGACTACTTCATGGATCGCACCATATGTTAGCTACAGTTGGCATTCCACTGGGGATTGCAAATGTTTACAAAGCTTTGAGGGAGAAATTCTTTTTGCTGCAGGGTCCAGCATGTGGGGAAGCTTGCCATGAAAAGATGATAGAAAGGTATGCTTTTTTATCAAATATATTTTCTATACTCTTGTCCCATATTTAAAAGACCTTACATATTGAAGATGATTTAGACACTGAATATAAAGTGTGGATTTTCCATTTCCTCCATTTGGCTCCCTCTCTCAGCTTGTCTTCACACATCATTTTGAAATTTGTAGATGGAATGGGGAAAGAACATGTTCAGAATCATATGAGTTTTTGTTCTACAGAAGTCATTTCAAGCTCTTTTCAGATTTTTTTAGGATTATATTTTTGAGTCCTTTCTAATCAGTTGATATGCCAACAAGAAAGAATTTGTACTCAAGAAGACATAAAATATATCATAATTGTTGAATTGGAACTAGAAAGTGAAAAAAAAAAATCCTATATGTTATCAACTCTTTCCATGAAGTATTTGCTACATAAACTTACCAGGTAGATTTTGCCAGGGAAAGAAATATTTCTTTTTCCCATTTTCCCATGACATTCTCCAAAGTGTACCAGTTTAAAATAGAAATTGTATGTTCACCCTAGTTACAGACTGCATTATTTCTTTCAGCCCAATTCTCATTTTTAATGAGACCACAGTTACCAGGCAACTGTGTTATCACTGAAGACTGAGCCCAGCTCAATCCAGAATAATGGACCTTGAAAATTTTCAGAATGCAACATGGAGGAACAGAATAAGTGACTTGTAGTACTCTTGCCTGGAAAATCCCATGGATGGAGGAGCCTGGTAGGCTGCAGTCCATGGGGTCGAGAAGAGTTGGACATGACTGAGCAACTTCACTTTCAGTTTTCACTTTCATGCATTGAAGAAGGCAATGGCACCCCACTCCAGTACTCTTGCCTGGAGAATCCCAGGGACAGGGGAGCCTGGTGGGCTGCCCTCTATGGGGTTGCACAGAGTTGGACATGACTGAGGCAACTTAGCAGCAGCAGCAACAGCAGTAGTATGGAAGCCATTTATCTTGGTGTGTGTGTGCTTGGTCACTTCAGTCATGTCCAACTCTCTGCGACCCCATGGACCATGGCCAGCCAGGCTCCTCTATTCATGGGACTCTCCAGGCAAGAATACTGGAGTGGGTTGCCATTTCCTTCTCCAATGATAAAGTATGAAGTGAGTGAAGTGAGTGAAGTGAAGTTGCTCAGTCCTGTCCGACTCTTGGAGACCCCATGGACTGTAGCCTACCTGGCTCCTCTTTCCATGGGCTTCTCAAGGCAAGAGTACTGGAGTGGGTTGCCATTTCCTTCTCCAATTAATTTCGTACTTATAACTTACATTCTTGGGCCTTTGTTTTCTTACTTATGAAATTAAGAAATTGGAAAAAAAAAGTTTCCTATGCATACATGAGAAGGGATCTAACTACAAAACTTTGTGTTCCCTTCTCATTAGGCAGGGTTCTGGAGATGTGGGTCTCCAGGTTGGACTACATTTCCCAGCCATCTTTGCATCTATCAGAGTAATGTGATTAATTTTCCAAATAGAGTGTGAGTGAGTCTCTGTGTTTCACTTTTGGGAAAAGTATTATAAAAGTTCAAGGAGCCATGGCTGCGTGGGCGCAAGAGGGCCTAGAGGAGCTATCCCACGATGAAGGTCAGGAAGGGCGGCGGTTAGGAGATACCCCTCGTCCAAGGTAAGGATCAATGGCTGCACTTTGCTGGAGCAGCCTTGAAGAGATACCCCACGCCCAAGGTAACAGAAACCCAAGTAAGACAGTAGGTGTTGCAAGAGGGCATCAGAGGGCAAACATACTGAAGCCATACTCACAGAAAACTAGTCAATCTAATCACACTAGGACCACAGCCTTGTCTAACTCAAAGAAGCTAAGCCATGCCCATGGGGCAACCCAAGACGGGCGGGTCATGGTGGAGAGATGTGACAGAATGTGGTCCACTGGAGAAGGGAATGGCAAACCACTTCAGTATTCTTGCCTTGAGAACCCCATGAACAGTATGAAAAGGCAAAATGATAGGATACTGAAAGGAAAACTCCCCAGGTCAGTAGGTGCCCAATATGCTACTGGAGATGAGTTGGAGAAATAACTCCAGAAAGAATGAAGGGATGGAGCCAAAGCAAAAAGAATACCCAGCAGTGGATGTGACTGGTGATAGAAGCAAGGTCCGATGCTGTAAAGAGCAATATTGTATAGGAACCTGGAATGTCAGGTCCATGAATCAAGGCAAATTGGAAGTGGTCAAACAAGAAATGGCAAGAGTGAATGTCGACATTCTAGGAATCAGCGAACTGAAATGGACTGGAATGGGTGAATTTAATTCAGATGACCATTATATCTACTACTGTGGGCAGGAATCCCTCAGAGGAAGTGGATAAGCCATCATGGTCAACAAAAGAGTCCAAAATGCAGTACTTGGATGCAATCTCAGAAACGACAGAATGATCTCTGTTTGTTTTCAAGGCAAACCATTCAATATCACAGTAATCCAAGTCTATGCCCCAACCAGTAACACTGAAGAAGCTGAAGTTGAACGGTTCTATGAAGACCTACAAGACCTTTTAGAACAAACACTCAAAAAAGATGTCCTTTTCATTATAGGGGACTGGAATGCAAAAGTAGGAAGTGAAGAAACACCTGGAGTAACAGGCAAATTTGGCCTTGGAATACGCAATGAAGCAGGGCAAAGACTAATAGAGTTTTGCCAAAAAAATGCACTGGTCATAACAAATACCCTCTTCCAACAACACAAGAGAAGACTCTATACATGGACATCACCAGATGGTCAACACTGAAATCAGATTGATTATATTCTTTGCAGCCAAAGATGGAGAAGCTCTATACAGTCAGCAAAAACAAGACCAGGAGCTGGCTGTGGCTCAGACCATGAACTCCTTATTGCCAAATTCAGACTTAAATTGAAGAAAGTAGGGAAAACCACTAGACCATTCAGGTATGACCTAAATCAAATCCCTTATGATTATACAGTGGAAGTGAGAAATACATTTAAGGGCCTAGATCTGATAGATAGAGTGCCTGATGAACTATGGAATGAGGTTCATGACATTGTACAGGAGACAGGGATCAAGGCCATTCCCATAGAAAAGAAATGCAAAAAAGCAAAATGGCTGCCTGGGGAGGCCTTACAAATAGCTGTGAAAAGAAGAGAAGCGAAAAGCAAAGGAGAAAAGGAAATATATAAACATCTGAATGCAGAGTTCCAAAGAATAGCAAGAAGAGATAAGAAAGCCCTTCTTCAGCGATCAATGCAAAAAAATAGAGGAAAACAACAGAATGGGAAAGACTAGAGATCTCTTCAAGAAAATCAGAGATATCAAAGGAACATTTCATGCTAAGATGAGCTCGATAAAGGACAGAAATGGTATGGACCTAACAGAAGCAGAAGATATTAAGAAGAGATGGCAAGAATACACAGAAGAACTGTACAAAAAAGATCTTCATGACCCAGATAATCATGATGGTGTGATCACTGACCTAGAGCCAGACATACTGGAATGTGAAGTCAAGTGGGCCTTAGAAAGCATCACTACGAACAAAGCTAGTGGAGGTGATGAAATTCCAGTTGAGCTATTCCAAATCCTGAAGGATGATGCTGTGAAAGTGCTGCACTCAATATACCAGCAAATTTGGAAAACTCAGCAGTGGCCACAGGACTGGAAAAGGACAGTTTTCATTCCAATCCCAAAGAAAGGCAATGCCAAAGAATGCTCAAACTACCGCACAGTTGCACTCATCTCACATGCTAGTAAAGTAATGCTTAAAATTCTCCAAGCCAGGCTCCAGCAATATGTACACCATGAACTTCCTGATGTTCAAGCTGGTTTTAGAAAAGGCAGAGGAACCAGAGATCAAATTGCCAACATCCACTGTATCATGGAAAAAGCAAGAGAGTTCCAGAAAAACATCTATTTCTGCATTATTGACTATGGCAAAGCCTTTGACTGTGTGGATCACAATAAACTGTGGAAAATTCTTCAAGAGATGGGAATACCAGACCACCTGATCGGCCTCTTGAGAAATTTGTATGCAGAACAGGAAGCAACAGTTAGAACTGGACATGGAACTACAGACTCGTTCCAGATAGGAAAAGGAGTTCGTCAAGGTGTGTATTGCCACCCTGTTTATTTAACTTATATGCAGAGTACATCATGAGAAACGCTGGGCTGAAAGAAACACAAACTGGAATTAAGATTGCCGGGAGAAATATCAATAACCTCAGATATGCAGATGACACAACCCTTATGGCAGAAAGTGAAGAGGAACGCAAAAACCTTTTGATGAAAGTGAAAGTGGAGAGTGAAAAAGTTGGCTTAAATCTCAACATTCAGAAAACGAAGATCATGGCATCTGGTCCCATCACTTCATGGGAAATAGATGGGGAAACAGTGGAAACAGTGTCAGAATTTATCTTTCTGGGTTCCCAAATCACTACAGATGGTGACTGCAGCCATGAAATTAAAAGACACTTACTCCTTGGAAGGAAAGTTATGACCAACCTAGATAGCATATTCAAAAGCAGAGACATTACTTTGCCAACAAAGTTCCGTCTAGTCAAGGCTATGGTTTTTCCTGTGGTCATGTATGGATGTGAGAGTTGGACTGTGAAGAAGGCTGAGGGCTGAAGAATTGATGCTTTTGAACTGTGGTGTTGGAGAAGACTCTTGAGAGTTCCTTGGACTGCAAGGAGATCCAACCAGTCCATTCTGAAGGAGATGAGCCCTGGGATTTCTTTGGAAGGAATGATGCTAAAGCTGAAACTCCAGTACTTTGGCCACCTCATGTGAAGAGTTGACTCATTGGAAAAGACTCTGATGCTGGGAGGGCTTGGGGTGGGAGGAGAAGGGGACGACAAAGGATGAGATGGCTGGATGGCATCACTGACTCGATGGGTGTGAGTCTGAGTGAACTCCGGGAGTTGGTGATGGACAGGGAGGCCTGGTGTGCTGCAATTCATGGGGTCGCAAAGAGTCGGACACAACTGAGCGACTGATCTGATCTGATTATAAAGGTAGGTATACTTCTTCCACATGAACTTCCACATGTAAAAGCGTAGGTTAGAAAAGACATACACACCAAGGAAACCAGAATTGAAAGAGACTCATATACCCCAATGTTCTTAGCAGCACTGTTTATATAGCCAGGACCTATAAGCAACCTAGATGTCCATCAGCAGATGAATGGACAAGAAAGCAGTGGTACATATACACAATGGAGTATTACTCAGCCATTAAAAAGAATACATTTGAATCAGTTCTAATGAGGTGGATGAAACTGGAGCCTATTATACAGAGTGAAGTAAGGCAGAAAGAAAACACCAATACAGTATACTAATGCATATTTATGGAATTTAGAAAGATGGTAATGATAAACCTGTATGTGAGACAGCAAAAGAAACACAGATGTATAGAAAAGTCTTTTGGACTCTGTGGGAGAGGGAGAGGGTGGAATGATTTGGGAGAATGACATTGAAACATATATAATATCATATATGAAATGAATTGCCAATCCAGGTTCGATGCAGGATACAGGTTGCTTGGGGCTGATGCACTGGGATGACCCAGAGGGGTGGTACAGGGAGGGAGATGGGAGGGGGGGTCCAGGATGGGGAGCACATGTACACCCGTGGCAGATTCATATTAATGTATGGCAAAACCAATACAATACTGTTAAGTAATTAACCTCCAATTAAAATAAATAAATTTAAATTAAAAAAAAAAAAAAAAAAGACAGAGGCGCCAGGGATCAAATTACCAACATAGAGAAAGCGAGGGAATTCCAGAGCGGGGAAAAATCTACTTCTGCTTCACTGACTACACTAAAGGCTTTAACTCTGTGGATCACAGCAAACTGGAAAATTCTTAAAGAGATGGGAATACCTCACCTTACCTGCTTCCTGAGAAACTTGTTTGTGAGTCCAGAAACAGCAGTGAGAACCGGACATGCAGCTGGTTCAAAATCGGGAAAAGAGTATAAGACTGTCTATTGTCATTCTACTTATTTAACCTACGTGCAGTCTACATAATGTGAAATGCCAGGCTGGATGAAACACAAGCTGGAATCAAGATTGATGGAAAAAATGTCAACAACCTCAGATATGCAGATGTGCTCAGTTGCTCAGTTGTATCTGACTCTTTGCAACTCCATGGCCTGTAGCCCACCAGGCTCCTCTGTCTGTAGGATTTTCCAGGCAAAAATACTAGACTGGGTTTCCATTTCTGACTCCATAGATATGCAGATGATGCACTCTAATGGCCAAAAATGAACAGAAACTAAAGAGCCTTTTGATGAAGGTGAAAGAAGAGAGTGAAAAGCTGGCTTGAAACTCAGCATTCAGAAAAACAAAAAACAAACAAACAAAAAAACACAAACTAAGATCATCATATCTGGTCCCATCACTTCATGGTAAATAGAAGAGAAAAAATGATAGATTTTATTTTCTTGGGCTCCAAAATCACTACAGACAGTGGGTGCAGTCATGAAATTAAAAGATGGTTTCTCTTTGTAAGGAAAGTCATGAAAAATCTAGACTGTGATTAAAAACCAAGGACATCATTTTGCCGACAAAGGTCCATATGGTAAAAGCTTTAATTTCTCCAGTAGTCATGTATGGATGTGAGAGTTGGAGCATAAAGAAGGCTGAGTGCTGAAAAATTGATGCTTTCAAATTGTGTTGCTGGAGAAGACTCTGGAGAGTCCCTTGGACTGCAAGGAGATCAAACAAGTCAATCCTATAGGAAATTCTCCCTGATTATTCATTGGAAGGAATGATGCTAAAGGTGAAGCTGCAATATGTTGGCTACCTGATACAAAGAGCCAACTCATTAGAAAAGACCCTGATGCTGGGAAAGACTGAGGGCAAGATGAGAAGGTAGTGGCAGAGGATGAGATGATTAGATAGCATCACTGAGTTAATGGACATGAATTTGAGCAAACTCTATGAGACAGTGAAGGCCAGGGAAAACTGGCATGCTATAATCCATGGAGTCTCAAAAAGACAAGACTTAGGGACTGAACAACAACATCAACAAAATACCTCCTCCACTTTTTTTCCCCCCTCCCATCCTCTGAGTTAATATCAAGGAATCTCAAGTCCTAGAGAAAACAGAACACAGATTGGAGAAGACCTTGAACCTGGAATGAGAATGAGCAAAGCTGCTTACCCACTAGGACCATTTGTGATAGTATACTAATAAGAAATTGTTTTTAATTTTGTTCAGCCACTGAAGTTTCCATCTTTATTTCAACAGCAGACAACAAATCATAAATTCCTTGTCATTTTTCCATGTAACTTGAACATTGACCGATCAGCTGCAGATATTTCCATTGAAACTTGCATCCTTTCCAGTCACAGGGTTCCCAGATGCTGAGGAGGCAACTCTGTCTTTTTCCTCACCTCGGAAATATTTTTATGTGGCTTACATATGGGACCCTCTCTCTCTGAGCTCTTTTAAGTTTAGAACTAATGTTAAAACAATTATTGGATCAGTGACATTGGCGATGAGGTCTTACTCTGTTAAATAATGCAGTAGTCAATGTTATAAGAAAAGGTTAAACACAGTAAGGTTGAGAAAAGAGAAATATTTCTCTTTGATCAACTCATGTTTCGAGGCTGTCAAAAAATTAAGTTAAAAGATGGCAGAGGGCTGCCCTTATGGCTCAGTGGTAAAGAATCTGCCTGCCAATGCAGGAGAAGTGGGTTCCATCCTTGGTCTTGGAAGATACCACATGCCTCGGAGCAACTAAGCTGATGTGCCACAACTACTGATCTTGTGCTCTAGAGCCCGGGAACCACAACTACTGAGCCCATGCACTGCAACTACTGAAGCCCACAGGCCCTAGAGCCAGTGCTCCACAAAAGAGAAACCACCACACTGAGAAGCCTGCACAGTGCATAGTAGCCTTTGCTCTCTGCAACTAAAGAAAGCCCACTGAAAGCAATGAAGACCCAGCATAACTGTATATATATTTCAATATGGAAGATATTTAGAAATAACAAAGAGAAGTTTTACAGAGAATCCTTCACTGTCCATTGAAAGATTCATTCAAACAATTATCAGTATAAAGTTCTTGCTGTAAAGATCAGAATTAGAAACACTTCTATTGATACTGAGAGTAGAAATCATGGAGTTACAAGATCAGAGAGAGTTGCACTGCCTGGTAGGAGAAGAAACACCATATGCTGAAATGAGTAACAATATGGATTCATATCTATGAGTTAAGATCAGAAATAGATAGAGACAGAAATAAAACCCCAAAATGAAAATCTTCTTCCATGATTTCTTGAAAGTGAAAATACAATTTTATAAGATACAGTAAAATTCACATTTGAGGCACAGAAAGAGGAAGAAAGAAATAGGTTTAGCACACATTCTTTAGGATGTAGCCAGTTCCATGTGGAAACACCATGTTCGGGATGCTTAGTTTATGTAAAATTTTACCATAAAATATGGGTTTAGTGATTTTGTATATCATGTTTGTATTTTTATAACTCAAATTTAAAGAAGTGTTTCAAATATTTGTAGAGCATTCAAGAGATGCCCTTTGGCAACTGCAAAAGCTCTGATACAATTGTTGTTGTATGTTCACTAAGTCATGTCCAACTCTTTGCAACCCCATGGGCTATAGCCCACCAGGCTCCTCTGTTCATAAGGTTTTTGGTGTATAGGTGAAGAGCCATGTGCGTGCGCGCACACGCACAGACACACACACACACATTTGTGGATATGAAACATTTAAACTAAAACATAATTTTTCACAAGAAACTTCAGATGATTTTCCTTAAATGTTTTAAGAAATTAATATTTTCTGTTTAGAGAGAATTAAGGGAAAATTACAGTGTGGAATTGCATAGTGCAGTTAGTCAGTCGCTCAGTCATGTCTGACTCTTTGCAACCCCATGGACTGCAGCACTCCAGGCCTCCCTGTCCATCACCAACTCTCGGAGCTTGATAAAACTCATGTCCATTGAGTCGGTGATGCCATCCAACCGTTTCACCCTCTGTCATCCCCTTCTCATCCCACTTTCAATATTTCCCAGCATCAGGGTCTTTTCAAATGAGTCAGTTCTTTGCATCAGGTGGCCAAAGCATTGGAGTTTCAGCTTTAGCATCTGTCCTTCCAAAGAATATTCAGGACTTATTTCCTTTAGGATGAACTGGTTGAATCTCTTTGCTGTCCAAGCTACTCTCAAGAGTCTTCTCCAACACCAAATCATGGTGCATTCATTGATATTATATAATTGACTGACAAGATTGAAGGACTCTGCATAGTAGAGAAGCATTGCCCTCTGATGACTGGAATACAAAAATATTAGACCTCAGGGTGGAGATTATAAATAAATTATATGTATAAGCTATTTTTTATTACATTATAGTAAATTTTTCTTATAGTCCAAGCTGTCCAAAAATGAAAAGAAAGCTGTATCTGTTTTCAGTGCTAATAAAAGAAAATATCATTATTTTTTTCTGAAACTGACCACTGAAACTACCTAGACAAAATTACCATATGGTCATGGAACAAGAAATGGAAAAAAACTTTAATTAAAAAAAATTAAAGTTGGTTTTTTACAAAGGAGACATTTTTCTTATGGTAGTGACTTCTTTCTGTCTTCAAAGAATGCTGAGCCTCCCTCTTGCTGTTACTCATTGGAGTGATGTTTGCAAGGAGCTAATCAAATGAGATTTGTCACCTAACCTCAGGCTAGGGCAAGTTTGAAATTTGTTATAATGAGTGGATAGAATTCAGGCATCCATTGATTTCCAAGTTTAAGTGATAGAGGCCATCAATCACTGATACTGCTTGCTTTTCCTTTGAGTGTAAGTGTTGAAATGAAGGGAGGTAAATCTGTATCTTGTTTCATAATTTAGTATTTATAACTGGCAAAGGGGAAGATAGCATAAAATGCCCCCTTGACTACTACCACTGTCCTGCTGATATGTTTCCTGTCTTGCTGAGAAATTAGGCCAAGATAGTCAATTAGTCTGAAAATTCCTAAATGCAATCTCTAATGTGGTTACATAAGTAAGCCAAGGAGTTATCGCACACACACATAACAAAAAGTTAAAGAGGAAACTGAACTTATTCAGCAGGGCTCTGTTAGTGTTACTCTTTCTGTCGTGTCCAACTCTTTGTGACTCCATGGACTGTAGCCAGCCAGGATACATCGAATTCTCCAGGCAAGTGTACTGGAGTGAGTAGCTATTCCCTTCTCCAGGGGATTTACCTGACCCAGGGACTGAACCCTGGCCTCCTGCATTACACGTGGATTCTTTACCATCTGAGCTACCAGGGCTGAGTTCTCACTAAAAACTCCATTAATGACTGCTATTCCTACAGTCAGTAACCAATGAAGAATCATTGAATAATATTTTTGGTGCAAATAAACTACCTTTGATGAAATTTGCTGGGGTTCAGCCCAGGTGGATCCAGGGAATTCAAAGAGGAGATAGCATTGGCGATCAGGAGACAATAGCTTAATTAAGTGTTAATTAGAGATATAAAGACTGGTTAAATAGGGATAGCTCAGTGAAAAACTTCAGTGGAGAAAAGAGGCTGAATAACTTGGTTTACGTGGAAAACCAATAAATCTCCAAGACAAGGAGTTTGCACCACCTACATAGGCCACAGGGGTCCTCCCATTCTCCTGAAGGAGAGGAGACACTAAGGCCTCCCCAGTCAGATCTTAGAAGCCCAGGCAAAATTAGTAGGCTTGGAAAGCCTCCACTCTCCAGATGGGAATTCAGCCAGAAGGTGAGAGAAAGAATGACATGGGGATACTAAGCTTTGGTGAGCAAGGCCTGCACTTTATTTTCCAAAGTAGTTTTTGTACCTTAAGTTGTGCATAGAGGATAATGGGGGAAGGGGTAGAGTCATGCAAGGTCAGCAGTCCTTGATCCTTATGGAAGCCAGGCTTTCCTCCTGCAAACTTATCATATGCAAAAGTTTAGGTGATTTACATCATCTCTGGCCAGGAGGCCTGTTAACATTTTATGACCCTTTCTTTAGAAAACTTATTTTTCTTTAAAGGTGATTATTCTAAAGTCAGGCGCCACCCTCCGAAAGCATTAGATAAAGGTGCATTCCTATAGGGCAAAATTGTGGTGGGCTATAACAGGAAAAGAATTAACTCAAGGGTCCAAGGTTACAAACATTAAAGCTACTACTTACATTCCTATACACCAACTATATTAATCAATACACTCCCAGGGACACAGTAGGTAAGGGATATGGAAACTTAGCAGCAGACATTGGCCCAATAAATGAAAACCCTTCACCAATATAATTTCTAATCAACCCACTATACTATACTAATAATCTTCTAACTGCTCAAAAGAATCTGTATTTAGAAAGTTTAGAACATCTCGTGCCTCTCACTGTTGGGAGGCTGTGAACAATCACATGTGGCCGGAAGAACCTGTTCAGGCAGGCTAGAGAACTTCCAAAGGAGTTTGTGAGCCAAAACACTTTTGTCACTCCCAGGAACTTTATTAACTGGAGCTGTAAGTTAAATCTTTTTCAGAGAGAGAGAGATGGTGGTGGGGGACAGCTCCCAGTAAAGTCAGAGGTGTAGGTGAGAGGGCAAAGCAGTGAAGTGGCAGACTCTGGTTTTGGGGATAGATGCTCAAGAATTTCCAGGGGACTCCTAAGGCTCGATCCCGCCTTTGCGTATGCTGAGCCTCCTTCCTCATGACCTTTGCCATGGGCAGAGTTCCTCACACTGGCTCCCGGCATATATATATATATATATATATATATATATATATATATATATAATTCTTAAATATAAATAAACTAAAAACAGAATCAAATATCTAATAGCCTTTATGCAAATTCGCTAAAATTCCTCTAAGTGCTCTAAGAAGATATTGCTAAAAAAGAGTGTGGATGGCTATCAAGCCATCAGCCGCCACAGTAGCACTCCACTCCTTGATCACTGGAGAAGGTAATGGCACCCCACTCCAGTACTCTTGCCTGGAAAATCCCATGGATGGAGGAGCCTGGTAGGCTGCAGTCCATGGGATCGCTAAGAATCAGACATGACTGAGCGACTTCCCTTTTACTTTTCACTTTCCTAGATGGGAGAAGGAAATGGCAATCCACTCCAGTGTTCTTGCCTGGAGAATCCCAGGGACGGGAAAACCTGATGGGCTACAGTCTATGGGGTCTCACAGAGTCAGACACGACTGAAGTGACTTAGCAGCAGCAGCCCTGATCACTTGCCATTTGATGGGGTCCAGGATCAAGAAAGCAGGATACTGGTCCAAGATAACTAAGGTGCATACCAAAAGAATGATTTCAATGAACCCAGACTCTTGAACCTTTCTGATCTAGGGTGTCCTCGGCTTCCAGCTTGAAGTGGAGCTTCAGTTCCTGTCCAGAGACTGAGGTCAGCCTGCAGACGTGAGAGCACTGAAGACTAAATGCTAGACCAGTGGTCAGTGACAAGGTTTAGAGGAAGAGAATACCCACAAAGATAGAAGGTAAGCAAACAAGTAAAGTGTTTTATAAGAGGGAAGAAAAGAACAGGCAAAGCCTTTGACTGTGTGGATCACGGCAAACTGTGGAAAATTCTTAAAGAGATGGGAATATCACCTGACCTGCTTCCTGAGAAATCTGTATGCAAGTCGAGAAGCAACAGTTAGAACTGGACATGGAAAAACAGACTGGTTCCAAATCAGGAAAGGAGTATATTGTCACCTTGGAGTATATTGTCAAGGCCATATATGACCACCCTGCTTATTTTTATATGCAGAGTACATCATGAAAAATGCTGGGCTGGATGAAGCACAAGCTGGAATCAAGGTTGCCGGGAGAAATATCAATAACCTGAGATACGCAGATGACAGAGCCCTAATGGCAGAAAGTGAAGAACTAAAAAAGCCTCTTGATGAATGTGAAAGAGGAGAGTGAAAAGTTGGCTTAAAGCTCAACGTTCAGAAAACTAAGATCGTGGCATCTGGTCCCATCATTTCATGGCAAATAGATGGGGAAACAATGGAAACTGTGAGAGACTTTATTTTCTTGAGCTCCAAAATCACTGTGGATGGTGACTGCAGCCATGAAATTAAAACAAAACAAAACAAAACAAAACAAAAAACAACGCTTGCTCCTTGCAAGAAAAGCTATGACCAACCTAGATAGCATATTAAAAAGCAGATATATTACTTTACCAACAAAGGTCCGTTTAGTCAAAGCTATGGTTTTTCCTGTAATCATGTATGGATGTGAGAGTTGGACTATAAACAAAACACTGCTGAAGAATTGATGTTTTTGAACTGTGTTGTGGGAGAAGATTCTTGAGAGTCCCTTAGACTGTAAGGAGATCTAACCAGTCAATTCTAAAGGAAATTAGTCCTAAATTTTCATTGCAAAGACATGCTGAAGCTGAAACTTCAACACTTTGGCCACCTGATGCGAAAAACTGACTCATTGGAAAAGACCCTGATGGTGGGAAAGATTGAAGGCAGGAGGAAAAGGGGATGACAGAGGATGAGATGGTTGGATGGCATCACCAATGAGATGGACATGAGTTTGAGTAGACTCCAGGAGTTGGTAATGGACAGGGAAGCAGTCAATGGGGATGTGACTGAGTGAGTAAACAACAACAAAAAAACATTTTAAATGCTTTATAGAAATACATATTAACAAGTGCAATTGCTAAAAATATTCAAAATATCCAAGTTCAGTTCAATCACTCAGTTGTGTCCGACTCTGTATAATTTTGGATAAAAATCTAAAAAAGTCTGATTTTGGATAAAACCCAAAAACTGTGTATAAATTGAATGGAGCATAATTATGGAGAATTGATTATTATATTCTTTTTGGTTTTTGTTATTTAGAAACAAACCTTCTTTAATTGGGAACAGGGAAGGCATGACCTGGTGAGATTAGCTCTTTTACTGGCCAAGACACCTGATCTGCTTAAAGGGTTCAGGCTGGGGCTGGGCAGGAGTATAGAAGAAAGTTCATAACTGCTGTCCTGAGTGCCAGATATGGAGACACAGATGCCAACAGCATGCAAAGAAGGAGCATAGGGGATGCAGAGCTGAAGCTGGGGCATGTATATATGTGTATGTTCACATGTGTGGTAATGTAGATACATGAGCCCAATGCACACAGAATCTGCAGGATACCTCCAAGTTTGAACCAGGGAGAGGGTCAGGGGTAAAATGCGTCAAATCTCTGACACTCCCATGGACTGAGAAAATATCAGAAGAGGGGTACACACAGGTGTGTACTGAATGCCCAGACCTAGCTCTGCTTCTGCCACTCAGACTTGCTGTCTAACCTGAGACAAGTTACTTAGCCTCTCTGTGCCCCAGAAAGATTCTCAAGATGATCTCAGGTGTCTTTGGAACATCTGGCACCCCTTGACTTCTTCTTGGGTCCTTGGAATGCTTAGCCTTTGTCCAGCTCACTCTCCCCATTACAGTCACCTATGATGACCTGTACTCACCCCATCTAATTTTGATGCTGTGGACCTCTTGACAAAAAGTTTACATTTTCACAGTTGCAAGTAGAAGCTACTGTTACCATTAAACAAAGAGATGTTCTATTTTGAAGAATTATCAACAAAAAGAAAAAGGTTCCCATTTTATTTGCATAGAATTGAGGTCATCATCAAATAAGAAATCTGTATTGCTACCAAAACCTCAGATACTTTCTGGAACAGTCTTCTCAACACATTTTTATGGTAAAAAGACACATTTCCCAATGCTTCCAAGACCTGTACTTTATAAAATGAAATAAAATTTAGTGTGATAAAAAGATATACAAGTAAAAGTCATATTTTTAATGATTATGTTCAAAAGGAAAAAAAAATGTTATTTCCTCAAGATGCTACAAATGTTTCTAAATTTTGCTCTACTTATTCTATAACAGATGGGAAAGGAAATGTTTGAGAACCTACACTTGTCATAAGGCTATGTTCTAACCAGCAAGCTACTTCTTGTTTCAGAAACATTTTTAAGCATTTTATTTCTCACTACATGTTGTTTTGATCAGAATTTTGATAAAACATAGATAAATTTTCTTTTTAAACCAAAATTATTTGAGCTTGAATTTCAAAGTCTATATTGCTAATTGAATAAAAGCTTTTGGGGAGTCAGCAAAATAGTATTTTTGAAACTTGGATAGTAAATAATTTATCTTAGTGGAGGACCAAAGGTTTTTCTTAAAGACAACTTTAGGTATCTAAAGGGCTTCCCAGGTGGCACTAGTGGTAAAGAACTCGCCTGCCAATGCAGGAGACATAAGAGATGCCATTTGATTCCTGGGTCAGAAAATCGCCTGGAGGAAGGCATGGCAACCCACTCAGTTTTCTTGCCTGTAGAATTCCAAGGGACAGAGGAGTTTGGGGGGCTACAGTCCATAGGGTCACAAAGAGAAGGACATGACTGAAGTGACTTTGCACTCACACATGCATCATATTTAAAACTCTGATAATACTTGACAGTAATTTAGAAACTATTTTAAACAGAAAAATAAGAAATATCATTTATCTAATGGTTGCCTCAAGCCAAAACAATGTCAGTTTTAAGTGATACTGTTTCCTGATACACTCACCAGCGTTTGAGCACTGCTGGTGTAAGAACAAACTGAGCTCTGCTAGGAGTTTTTTTGTCCATTTTAATATTAAAGAGTGTGTATCAGATACCTGCTGTGGCCATTTTATTTTATTTTCTGAAAAGACTTAGATAATAGAATCACACACTTCTTGAATACACTATTAATTACTGATAATGTTTTGCCTCTCCACCTTCTCAGGCAGGAGACTGTATATTCTATATTGGAATGATAAAGATGGCTGTGCCTGGCCATGGCCTTATGTGAGAATAAACACCTCTGTAAGAAAGTCATCTCCACAGTATGTTTTGATCCAGGCTCTGCAAAAGCCCCAGGTCAGTAACAAATGCACAGAATTAATCTACTGATTCTAAGAGGAAAATGGAAAATTTCTAACCCTCTTCTTACTCAGAGTCTCATCAAGCTGTTAATGTTGCAATGACAAATATTGGACAAGATACACTTAAAATTCCTTTGAATTTCATAGGAGTTATTAGATCATACAGGAGGTATGGTAATTTTCATCATTTGAAAACAGGAGAGTGTGCATCTGAACTCCCAGCAGTGAGTTCCTGGTGCTCTGTGAGATAAGGATGATTGTAAATGTTTAATACTGCTGAAAATTTTAAAACTTGTTTTTCAACTTTGACAGTATGTGAGATCATGTTTGAACATGATTTTTGCAGCTGTCTCCTTAAACTCCCAAACTTTGATAATATTCTGTTTTTGGAAATTTACCAGGGAGAGCACTAGCAATCACAAAACAGTTGTTTTCCCATTCCCATAACCTTCCACAGAACCATCAATCAATCCCTGTGACCGTTAATTATAAAGAATGTGTTATTCTTCAAATATCTAGTGTACATGTGGAAAATATCTAACGTGTTTGGTTCAACTCAGTTCAGTCGCTCAGTTGTGTCCAACTCTTTGAGACCCTATGGATTGCAGCACGCAGGCCTCCCTGTCCATCACCAACTCCCGGAGTTCACCCAAACTCATATTCATCGAGTCGGTGA
The DNA here is from genome assembly GCF_029407905.1 of Bubalus kerabau. Lineage (NCBI taxonomy): Eukaryota > Metazoa > Chordata > Mammalia > Artiodactyla > Bovidae > Bubalus > Bubalus kerabau. The sequence goes on along the minus strand of NC_073631.1, from coordinate 6,218,528 downwards.
TGCCATCCAGTCATCTCATCCTCTGTCCTCCCCTTCTTCTCCCGCCCCCAAACTCTCCCAGCATCAGAGTCTTTTCCAATGAGTCAACTCTTCGCATGAGGTAGCCAAAGTAATAGAGTCTCAGCTTTAGCATCATTCCTTCCAAGAACACCCAGGACTGATCTCCTTTAGAAGGAACTGGTTGGATCTCCTTGAAGTCCAAGGGACTCTCAAGGTCTTCTCCAACACCACAGTCCAAAAGCATTGATTCTTCACAATTTAGCTTTCTTTATAGCCAAACTCTCACATTGATACATAACTACTGGATAAACCATAGCTTTGACTAAACGGACCTTTGTTGGTAATGTAATGTATCTGCTTTTTAAAATGCTATCTAGGTTGGTCATAGCTTTTCTTTCAAGGAGCAAGTGTCTTTTAATTTCATGGCTGCAGTCACCATCTGCAGTGATTTTGGAGCCCAAGACAGTAAAGTCCATCACTGTTTCCATTGTTTCTACATCTATTTGCAATGAAGTGATGGGGGATTTGGCCACCTCATGCAAAGAGTTGACTCATTGGAAAAGACTCTGATGCTGGGAGGAATTGGGAGCAGGAGGAAAAGGGGACGACAGAGGATGAGATGGCTGGATGGCATCACTGACTTGATGGACGTGAGTTTGAGTGAACACCAGGAGTTGGTGATGGACAGGGAGGCCTGGCATGCTGCAGTTCATGGGGTCGCAAAGAGTTGGACACGACTGAGTGACTGAACTGAACTGAACTGATGGGACCAGACGCCATGATCTTAGTATTATGAATGTTAAGTTTTAAGCCAGCTTTTTCACTATCCTTTCATTTTCATCAAGAAGATCTATATAGGGTTCCTTTTCACTTTCTGCCATAAGGTGGTGTCATCTGCATATTACAGGTTATTGATATTTCTCCTGGCAATCTTGATTCCAGCTTGTGCTTCATCCAGTTCAGCATTTCTCATAATGTACTCTGAATAAAAGTTAAATAAACACAGTGCAATAAATAGCATTGATGTACTCCTTTCCTGGTTTGGAACCAATGTATTGTTCCATGTCCAGTTCTAACTGTTGCTTCTTGACTTGCATACAGATTTCTCAGGAGGTAGGTAAAGTGGTCTGATATTCCCATATCTTGAATTTTCCACAGTATGTTGTGATCTACACTGTCAAAGGTTTGGTGCAATCAATAAAGCAGAAGTGTATGTTTTTTCTGGAATTCTCTTGCTTTTTTGATGATCCAGCGGATGTTGGCAATTTGATCTCTGGTTCCTCTTCCTTTTCTAAATCCAGCTTGAACACCTGGAGTTTCTTGGTTCATGAGCTGTTGAAGCCTCATTTGTAGAATTTTCAGCATTGCTTTGCTAGCATGTGACATAATTGCAGTTGTGCAGTAGTTTTAACATTATTTGCCATTGTCCTTCTTTGGGATTGGAATGAAAAGTGACCTTCTCCAGTCCTGTGGCCACTGCTGAGTTTTCCAAATTTGCTGGCATGTTGAGTGCAGCACTTTCACAACATCATCTTTTAGTATTCGAAATAGCTCAGCTGGAATTCCATCACCTCCACTAGCTGTGTTCATAGTGATGCTTCCTAAGGCCTACTTGACTTTGCATTCCAGGATGTCTGACTCTAGGTGAGTGATCATACCATCATGGTTATCTGGGTCATGAAGATCTTTTCTGCATAGTTCTTCTGTTTATTCTTGTTCCCTCTTCTTAATATCTTCTAGCTTTGTTAGGTCCATACCATTTATGTCCTATATTATGCCCATTTTTTCATGAAATGTTCCCTTGGTATCTCTAATTTTCTTGAAGAGATCCCTAATCTTTCCCATTTTATTGTTTTCCTCTATTTCTTTGCACTGATCACTGAGGAAGGTTTTCTCATGTCTCCTTGCTATTCTTTGGAACTCTGTATTCGAATGGCTATATCTGTCCTTTCCTCCTTTGCCTTTAGCTTCTCAGCTCGTGGTTTAGTCGCTAAGTCGTGTCCGACTCTTGCGACCCCCTAGACTGTAGCCCACCAGGCTCCTCTGTCCATTGGATTTTCCAGGCAAGAATATTGGAATGGATTTCCTTTTCCAGAGAATCCTCCTGACCCAGGAATTGAACCTGGGTTTCCTATATTGCAGGCGGATTCTTTACCAACTGAGCTATTAGGGAAGCCCTTTATTCCTCAGTTATTTGTAAGACCTCTTCAGACAACCATTTTTCCTTTTTGCATTTCTTTTTCTCTGGGATGGTCTTGATCACTGCCTCCTGTACAATGTCACAAACCTCTGTCCATAGTTATTCAGGTAGTCTATCAGATCAAATCCCTTGAATCTCTTTGTCACTTCCACTGTATAATCAATCATAAGGGATTTGATTTAGGTCATACCTGAATGGTCTAGTGGTTTTCCTTTCTTTCTTCAATTTAAGTCTAAATTTGGCAATAAGGAGTTCATGATCTGAGCCTTAGTCAGCTCCATGGTCTTGTTTTTGCTGATTGTACAGAGCTTCTCCATCTTTGGCTACAAAGAGTATAATCAATCTGATTTTGGTGTTGACCAGAATTTCAGAGTAGACCCTTCAAAAAGATCCAACTATATGTGGTCTACAAGAAGCACACTTTAAATATTGACACATTGTATATTAGAAGCAAAGAAGTGAAGAGTGATAGGTATATTATACTACAAAATGTTTATCTTAAAAATATATATATTTGGTCATTCAGATGAATGATGTATGGTTCTTATATATATTTGATCTTTGTTGATGGTTCAGGGTTCATAGCTCGACACATTTCTGGAATTTCCTGAGTGATTAGAACAATGGGAGCATCTTTTGTCCCAATATTTAGTCTCTCATCTTTACTTCCTGAAACAACTTCAGACTCATAAAAGCAAAATGAGTATATCTCCTTATTTATAACAAGTCCCTTTCTAATACAACTAAGTTTATGTTAATGGAGTGACTTTTAGAAAATGCAAAAGGATGATCGCTGGCTGCCAGGGAACCAATGAACAGAGGGTTGGAACTTCCAGTTCCACCGTTTTGACTTCTGGGGAGAGGATGTTGAACCAATCGCCTACAGGCAATGATTTAATCAATCATGCCTAAGTAATGGGCTTCCCTGGTGACAGCAAAGTATCCACCTACAATGCAGGAGACCTGGGTTTGATCCCTGTTTCAGAAAGATTCCCCTGAAGAAGGGAATCGCTACCCACTCCAATATTGTTGCCTGGAGAATCCATGGACAGTGGAGCCTGGCAGGCTACAATCCATGGAGCTGCAAAATGTTAGACAGAACTGAGCAACTAAGCATGCATGCTCACCTGTGTAATGAAGCCTCCATAAAAACACAAAAAAGACTCTTCTGAGAGATTCTAGGTTGGTGAACCCACGGATATTTGGGGAGGATCACATATTCCAAGAGAACATGAAATCTCGGTGCTGTCTTCCAAACACCTTGCCCTATGCATCTATTCCACCTGGATGTTCCTGAGCTATATTTATTTATAATAACCCAGTGATATAGTAAGTAAATGTTTCTTGAGTTTTGTGAGGAGTCTAGCAAATTAATCAGTCCCAAGGAGGGGGCTGTTTGAAGCTCTGGTCTATAGCTGGTTCAATAGAAGCTCAGGTGATAACCTGAGCTTGTAACTGGCACCTGAGGTTGGGGACTGAATCTTTGACCTCTGGAATCTGGTGCTATCTCTGGATAGATAGCATCTTAATTGAGTTGAATTGTTGAACACTTTGCTGGTGTCCAACTATTGTTTGGATGTATAGGAAACCCCTCTCTCCATATTGAAATCAGGTGTTAGAAATTTTTTTTTAATTTTATTTTATTTTTAAACTTTACATAACTGTATTAGTTTTGCCAAATAGGTGTTAGAAATTTTATGTGCTCATACTAATCCAAAGAAAGCTGGGATAGCTGTATTAATCTCAGATAGAAGAGACTTCAAGGCAAGGAAAATTATCTGGGATAAATAGACATATTGTATAATAATAAAAGGGTCAGCTCTCCAAGAAGATATAGCAATCCTTAATGTATAAACACCTACGAGTAAAGAATACAAAATATGTGAGACAAATTGATAAAACTATAAGGAGAAATAGATAGGAAACTTCAGCATTCCTCTATCAGAAATGGACTTCAGCAGCAGACAGAAAACCAGTAAGGATACCATTGAGCTTGACAGAACCATCAGTCAACTGAATTTAATTGTCATCTATAGGCTGCTTTAGCCAACAACAACAGAGTATACATTCTGCTCAGGCTCACATGGATTATACTTCAAGATAGATCACAATCTGGACTCTACAACACATCTTAACAAACTTAAAGGAATGAAAGAATATCCAGCAATCTGTACTAATATATTTATATGAAAAGTTAATTGTCTTATATGTTATAGACTGACAATTATCAACTAGTAAAAGTATTCCTTTTTTTCTATGATTAATTTTTAAGACAGAAGTCCATACTTATTGTGCTTCTTTCAGTGTATAATTCTTAAATTTAAATTTATGACTGTACTGAAAGAGACAAATATCTCATAAAAAAATACCAAATAATTTAAATGGAGTGTAAGGAGTATACTCCTTAAATATTGAGAGTTTATAGTGACTCTTTCTAAAAAAGTACATTATGGAAAGGGGAAAAAAGAGTTATTTCACAATGAAGAAACCTGGTAAATATCACTTCAATCAGGTGATCTAGATCAACACCAATAGTGATATGATGCTAATGGTATGTAAACTTTACATGATGTGGTGAAAATGGTACCTTTCCTCTGTGATCGTCCTCCTAAAAACCTATGGCTTAGCCTAACCATGATAAAAGCACTAGACAAATTCCATTAGAAGTGCATTCTACAAACTGCCTGACTAGTACTCCTCAAAGTCATCAAAATTAAGAAAAGTCTGAGAAAAAGTTACTCTCAAGAGGAGCCTAAGAAGATTTGACAATTAAATATGTGGTGTCCTGGATAAAATTTTAGAACATTAAAAAAAGAATAGATAAAAACTAAGGAAATCTAAATAAAGTATGGGTTTTAGATGATGATACTGTATTCATTTTGATTCATTAGTTATAACAGCTATACTAATGTAAGACGTTAATAATAGAGGAGTCTGGATGTGGGACACATTGAACTATCTGTACTAATCTCTCAATTTTCCAATAAATGTAAAATTATTCAAAATATTCAAGTTTACTTTTTTTTTTACTTTATTTTTTTTAATTTATTTACTTTTTTATTTAAGGATAATTGCTTTATTGCTTTTCAGAATTTTGTTGTTTTCAGTCGAACATCAACATGTTTACTTTTAAAAGGGAGATTTTATCAATACATCCAGAAAATATTTTCTCAGTTCTACTACTTAATTAGTGGATATATTAGTAACAAAAAGGTTTTTCCTAACACCATACAACATACATTGTAGAGTTGGACATTAAAAATGATGCAGAAGTTGTGTATTTTAAAGTTACAATGAAAAGTGAAAGTGAAGTCAGTCAGTCATGTCTGACTCTTTTCGACCCCATGAACAGTAGCCTACCAGGCTCCTCCCTCCATGGGATTTTCCAGTCAAGAGTACTGGAGTGGGTTGCCATTCCTTTATCTGCCATTCCTCCAGAGGATATTCCTGGCCCAGGGATCAAAGCCGGGTCTCTCACATTGTAGGCAGATGCTTTACCATCTGAGCCACCAGGAAAATTACAGTAGACACTAGTATTAAAAGTAGTAACCTATTATGGAGAGACTAAAGGAAGTATATAAACATAGTGAAAGACTATCACATGGTTTTAATTATACTTGAAATATGCCTTCACCTGCTGCGTAGATAATCAACTTCTAGGCCAAGGTGTGAAAACAAGGGGCTTCCCAGGTGGCACTAGTGATAAATAACTTGCCTCCCACTGCGAGATGTAAGAGATGAGGATTCAATCCCTGGGTCATGAAGATCCCCGGAGGAAGGTATGGCAACCTACTCCCTCTGTCTTGGAGACTCCCATGGACAGAGAAGCCTGGTAGGCTACAGTCCATAGGATCACAGAGTTGGACACTGGCGAAGCAACCCAGAAGGTGCACACACACACTAGTGAAAACAAGGAGTCCTACTGGCTGATGCTAAGTCACTTCAGTCGTGTCCGACTCTGTGCGACCCCATAGATGGCAGCCCACCAGGCTCCCCCGTCCCTAGGACTCTCCAGACAAGAACACTAGAGTGGGTTGCCATTTCCTTCTCCAGTGAATGAAAGTGAAAAGTGAAAGTGAAGTCACTCAGTCGTGTCTGACCCTCAGTGACCCCATGGACTGCAGCCTTCCAGGCTCCTCCATCCACGGGATTTTCCAGGCAAGAGTACTGGAGTGGGGTGCCATTGAGTCCTACTGGAAGTTTCCTTAAATCATTCTGGTAAAAAGAGATGGGGCTTAGACTTGGGAATAAGCATTGGAATGGGAGAAAATGCCAAAGAATGCTCAAACTACCACACAATTGCACTCATCTCACACGCTAGTAAAGTAATGCTCAAAATTCTCCAAGCCAGGCTTCAGCAATATGTGAACCGTGAACTTCCTGATGTTCAAGCTGGTTTTAGAAAAGGCAGAGGAACCAGAGATCAGATTGCCAACATCCGCTGGATCATGGAAAAAGCAAGAGAGTTCCAGAAAAACATCTATTTCTGCTTTATGGACTATGCCAAAGCCTTTGACTGTGTGGATCACAATAAACTGTGGAAAATTCATCAAGAGATGGGAATACCAGACCACCTGATCTGCCTCTTGAGAAATTTGTATGCAGGTCAAGAAGCAACAGTTAGAACTGGACATGGAACTACAGACTGGTTTCAAATAGGAAAAGGAGTACTTCAAGGCTGTATATTGTCACCCTGTTTATTTAACTTATATGCAGAGTACATCATGAGAAACGCTGGACTGGAAGAAACACAAGCTGGAATCAAGATTGCCAGGAGAAATACCAATAACCTCAGATATGCAGATGACACCACCCTTATGGCAGAAAGTGAAGAGGAACTCAAAAGCCTCTTGATGAAAGTGAAAGTGGAGAGTGAAAAAGTTGGCTTAAAGCTCAACATTCAGAAAACAAAGATCATGGCATCTGGTCCCATCACTTCATGGGAAATAGATGGGGAAACAGTGGAAACAGTGACAGACTTTATTTTTCTGGGCTCCAAAATCACTGCAGATGGTGACTGCAGCCATGAAATTAAAAGACGCTTACTCCTTGGAAGGAAAGTTATGACCAACCTAGATAGCACATTCAAAAGCAGAGACATTACTTTGCCAACAAAGGTTCATCTATTCAAGGCTATGGTTTTTCCTGTGGTCATGTATGGATGTGAGAGTTGGACTGTGAAGAAGGCTGAGGGCCGAAGAATTGATGCTTTTGAACTGTGGTGTTGGAGAAGACTCTTGAGAGTCCCTTGGACTGCACGGAGATCCAACCAGTCCATTCTGAAGGAGATCAGCCCTGGGATTTCTTTGTAAGGAATGATGCTGAAGCTGAAACTCCAGTACTTTGGCCACCTCATGCGAAGAGTTGACCCATTGGAAAAGACTCTGATGCTTGGAGCGATTGGGGGCAAGAGGAGAAGGGGATGACAGAGGATGAGATGACTGGATGGCATCACTGACTCGGTGGATGTGAGTCTGAGTGAACTCCGGGAGTTGGTGATGGACAGGGAGACCTGGCGTGCTGCAATTCATGGGGTCGCAAAGAGTCGGACACGACTGAGCAACTGATCTGATCTGATCTGTTCATAGAAAACTATTGATTTTTTGTATAATCTTGTGTCTGCTTTATAATAGCACTAATAAAATTTTATTTGCTTGTCTTAACTTTTCTAGATAGATAATTATATAAAGTTGATTGCTAATTTTGCATATTAACGTGCCTGTGCTTAGGAATGCCAAGATAGTTGCTTAAAAACTATTTCTAAGTGTGTCTGAAAGAGTATCTCTGGAAGAGATTAGCATTTGAATTGGTAGACTAAATAAGGAAGATCACCTTCACCAATGTGATGGGCATCATCTAATTTGCTGAGACTTTAAATAGAAGAAGGCATTAGAGCGAGTTTAAGTTTCTCAAGTTTCTCTGCTTGAGCTGAAACAACAGTGCTCCTGGATCTGAACCTCTGTACACAGACTAAATCTTACCCCATTGTGGCCTATGGTTCCCTAGCTTGTCGATGACCGATTTTGGAACTTTCAGGCTTCCATAATCAAATGAGATGTTTCCTATAATAATTTTATCTCTCTCTCTTTATATTTAAATATAATATTTGCTCTGATTCTCTGAGGAACTGTGACTAATACAAACAGATATACAAATGTTTAATGCCCTTTCTCTTCCCTTATTTTAAAAGCTATTAGACTTACTCTACCTTGTTTATGTATAATTCTCAAAGAGTTAAAAAAAAAATCATGACCTTCATACAAATCAGATTGAATATTTGTCCAATATTTTATCCATTTCATTATTTAGTGAGGAATAGAGGTCTATACAGTCTATCAGTAATGATATTAAAGACATATTGAACAGTTACAGCCCATATTCTACAGCTCCTCTTTCACAGGGAACCAAGGCAAAGTCCCCTCCCAACTTTTAAGCATTGCCTCCAGTCCTGCCTTTCCAGGGAAACTTGGAAGCCTGGAGTCCATGTGACAACACTTTCTAGCATAGAACTCAGTCTCCTGCCTCATCCAACAGTAGAGCCCATCTTATGGTTTTAGCCAGTTGTCAAGCACAGCTGTGGCCTTGCCCAGGCTGGCAGTTCAGCCAGTGGGCCCACCCAAAGGGAGCCTTGCCTGAAGTCCCCCTTGACCAGGAAGCCTGGACAGTGACCTACATGACCACAGAGCACATCAAGCCCAAACCAAATTCAGGGTTGAGTCAGTAACCTTCTTTGACCAGAAATCAGAGCCAGCAACCCCACCCACCATCAGAGCACAGTTAACAGCCTTGTCCAAATTTGGGGGACTACCTGCATTCACTTCATTATAGAGCAAAGACTGAGGACTTATCTAATTATAAAGGCCAGACTGGAGCCCAGCCTGAACGTGGGCTCCAGCCAGAGAACAGACCGGGGTGCCATTCATCCAAGGAGCATTGCCAGAGCCCAGTTAAAGCCTGGCCTAATCACAAATTTGAATCAGAGTCTCTGGTCTTTCAGGAAACACAGCCTATGACCCCACAAAAACAGAAACGATTTAAGAGCCAGTGATGACTGAGGTTCTACTTGACTGTAAAACCCAGCCATCAGTGAAGTTCAACCAGCGAGTTCAGTCAGCTTCCTGTCTGACCTAAATGTGCACATAGTGGACCCAAAGAAGTCAAAGCTGGATGAGTCCCACTGGCCCATGGATGCTACGAACTGTCTCACCTAGAATCCAAAGCTCTGCTGACTGGAGAAATTACTACTTTGCTGAAGCAAATGTGGGAAGGCTGCAAGAGAAGGCCACCTACTCAAATGTACAGATATCATCTCAAAGATGTAAAAATCAAGGATGAACAATTAAACATGACACATCCTCCCCCTAGAAAAACTAATAAAGCTCTAATATGGGTGTGTGTGCTTAGTCACTCAGTTGTATCTGACTCTGTGACCTTATCGACTGTAGCCCTCCAGGCTCCTCTGCCCATGGGATTTTTTCAGGCAAAGATGCTAGAAAGAGTTGGTGCCATTCCAGGGCATCTTCTCTACCCAGGGGTTGAAGCCGTGTCTGCTGTGTCTTCTGCCTTGCAGGCAGATTCATTGCTGACCCATCAGGGAAATCCCAAATCTCCAATAATTGACCTTAAAACATGGAAATCTATGAAGTGTCTGACAAAGAATTGAGAACAATTGTCTTAAAGAAGTTCAATGAATTAAAGAGAAAACACAGGCAGGAAACTGCAGAAAATTAGAAAATTGATAAGACAGATAAGACAGTAATGAAATAAAGATGCAAATAATTGGAAAGTTATCCTGTGTTTACAGTTTGGAAGAATTAATATCGTTAAAATATACATACTAAGCATACCTCTATAGATTTAAAGCAATCTCTTATCAAAATTCCACTGGCATTTCACACAGAGTTTGGAAAAGCAGTCCTAAAATTTGTATGGAACCACAAAAGATTGCAAACATCCAAGCCAATCTTGAGAGAAAACAAAATTAGATGTAACATTCCTCATGATTTCAAACTACATTATAAAGGTGTACTGTTAAAAATAGTTTGGTACTGGTTTAAAAACAGACACATAGATTAATGGAACAGAATCAAGATCCTAGAAATAAACTTATGCATTTATTAATGCAAATAAACTAATATTTGGCAAGTACTCTATGGGAAATGGATATTTTCTTTAATAATAGTGCTGGAAACCTGGGTAATTAAATGTCAAAGAATGAAATTGAACTTCTTTGTTACATCATTCCCAAAGTTAACTCAAAACAGATTTAAGACTTAAATATGAGAGTTGAAATCATAAAACTCCTAGAAGAAAATATGAGGAAAATGATTCTTAACATTAATTTTAGAAATTATTTTTTGAATATTACACCTAAAACACAAGCAAAAGAAGAAATAATAAGGAAATGAGGCCACATCAAAGTAAAAAAAAATCCATATCAAAATAAACAATCAATAAAATGAAAATATGATGTATGGAACTGGAGAAAATATTTTCAAGTACAGGCTTAATATCCAAAATATATAAGAAACTCAGATATCTAGATAAGGAAAAACCCAAATAATCCATTTTAAAAATGGACAAAAGAACTGAGAGGAATTTTTTCCCCAAAGAAAACGCATAGATGGCCAACAAGAACATAACAATATGCTAAATATCACTATTCATCAGGGAACCATAAATCAAAACCACAATAGGTATTATTTCAACCTATCAGCTTGGTCATTATCAAAGAGGAATAAAGGTTGCTGGTAAAGGTATGAAGAAAATAAAACCCTTTGGTTCTATTGGTGTATATGTAAAATGGTGTAGCCACTGTGTAAAATAGCATGGACGTTCATCAAAACTCTTTAAAAAAGAACTACCATGTATTCCATTAACCTCACTTCTGGGTGCAGAATCATCTTTCATTATCAGTGGGGGAATTGATTCCATGACAAAACAGACACCAAAATCTACTGATGCTCGAGTCCCTACATTTGTCCTCTTTATCCAAGGAATCCACATGTGCAGACTTAATTAACTGCAGATCCAATAGCCCAGAGAAAAGGCACGTGCTATTATTATCCAAGTCAGTTGGTTAAATCCTTGTGTGCACAACTCGCAGATACAAAGGGGACAACTATATCTCTATTTTTTTAAATCTGCCTATCAGTGAACCCATACAGTTCAAACCTGCATGATCCAAGGGGCAACCATATATTCAAATGGAATGGAATTCAGTATCCCTAAGAGTTATATCTGTATCCCCATGTTCACTGCAGCATCTTTCAAGATGGTAAAGATCAAGAAGGAGTGATATCACACACAGACACATGCACACCCATAAATAACCTAAAACAAGCACATCCCTTCTGAATTAGTACAACAATAAGGTCCTGAGGTCATGAGGCACATCTCAGGGAGGGTCCTCTTGAGGCTCACCTGCCTCAAATCCCACACTCCTTAATAAATCAATAACCTTTGGATAGTTTTTCAAGTAAGAGAAACTCAAATATTTGACTATGAGCCCATGTCCTCAAGCTGCCGTGGTTCATCAGCCATGTTCTCACACCTAACAAATATTAGCCACACTATTGCACAGACTGAAAATCATGTGTGCATATATGTATGTGTGTGGATGTGTGCTTGTGTGTGTAAAGGTGAATTTGATATGTTCTTAAACTCTATTGCAAAAAAGCCAAATACCTGCAAACTAGGTTCCTCCTGAAAGTCATTTGGGATTGACTGTGAAGAAGTTCTAAACTTGAACACAAGTTCTGTAATGTCAAGTGTTTCTCCCAACATTGATATGGAAAAGGGCTGAAAAATTTTCTGCAGTACTTCTGTTCCTTCTTTCCTGTAACAGTCAAGATTACCCAGGATATGCCGAATGTTAATAACTACAATGACAGAATTGCCTAATCAATTAACAGCCTAAAAGAAGGTTTGTGAGAAAAGAATGAAATAGTTTTCTTTGGATACTGGAATCTTTAAGAGAGTGTTGTAGATCTAGAAAGGAAAATTATACTTCATTGGTGTTCAGCTAACTTTATTTTATTACTGAGATTATAAAAAGAGACATAAAATTTGTTTTAAATATTTGTACCTTCCATTTGCCTTTTACACTATGTTAATTTCAATACTTGTATCTTAAAGGTGTTTATTTTGGTCTCTTTTGATTCAATTCAGTCATTCAGTCATGTTGGACTCTTTCCCACCTTATGTACTGCAGCACTCCAGGCTTCTCAATCCATCACCAACTCCCAGAGCCTACTCAAACTCATGTTCATCGTGTCTGTGATGCCATTCAACCATCTCATTCTCTGTTATCCCCTTCTCCTCCTGCCTTCAGTCTTTCCCAGCATCAGGGTCCTTGCCAATGTCCTTCGCATCAGGTGGCCAAAGTTTTGGAGTTTCAGCTTCAGCATCGGTCTTTCCAATGAATATTCAGGACTGATATCCTTGAGTTTAATCTCCTTGCTGCCCAAGGGATCTTCAGGAGTCTTCTCCAATACCGCAGTTCAAAAGCATCATTTCTCCAGTGTTCAGCTTTCTTTATAGTTCAACTCTCACATCCATACATGACTACTGGAAAAACCATAGCTTTGACTATATGAACCTTTGTCGGTAAAATAATGTCTCTGCTTTTTATATGCTGTCTAGATTTGTCATAGCTTTTCTTCCACAGAGCAAGCATTTTTAAATTTCATGGCTGCTTTTCCATAGTTTCCCCACCTATTTGCCATGAAGTGGTGGGACCAGATGCCATGATCTTAGTTTTTTGAATGTTGAGTTTTAAGCCACCTTTTTCACTCTCCCCTTTCACTTTCATCAAGAGGCTCTTTAGTTCCTCTTTACTTTCTGCCATAAGGGTGGTGTCATCTGTATATCTGAGATTATTGAGATTTCTCCCAGCATTCTTGATTCCAGCTTGTGCTTCATCCAGCCCAGCATTTTGCATGGTGTACTCTGCATATAAGTTAAAGAAGCAGGGTGACAATATACAGCCTTGACATACTCCTTTTCTTATTTGGAACCAGTCAGTTGTTCCATGTTCAGTTCTAACTGTTGCTTCTTGACCTGAATACAGATTTCTCAGGAGGCACGTAAGGTGGTCTAGTATTTCCATCTCTTTAAGAATTTTCCAGTTTGTTGTGATCCACACAGTCAAAGGGTTTAGCATAGTCAATGAAGCAGTAGCTGTTTTTCTCTTCTTGGTACTTGTCCTCAAAATGATATATTCCTATATTCGTATATGCATAAGTTAAATTCTGAGTACAAGATTACCTTTATGAAAAATCAAAATAACACTTGTTTAGAAAAGACTCTGTTTTCTTTCCAATGTGATATTTTTCAGTTATTAGTATCTTTATCCATTCTGGATAGTGTTACATCAATACCACAGATAAAAGACACATGTTTTTATTATCCAAGTCAGTAGTCTCAAATATTTTATTGTTTTAAGATATCTGAATTAGCATAATTCCATCACTAATAGTAATTCAGTACAGGAATAACTTTCAGTTGCTCAGATTTATTTCAGAATGTGAAATGTCTGTGTAGTTGGAAAAAAAATAAATTATTCAAAGTCACTTAATTACAAATAATTACATATGAATATAGTTTTCTTTTCTTATTTTATTATCAACTTCAAATTTAGAAACAACTTTCTTTATACCTACATTAGGGATATATCCTGCTTTACTTTTCATTATTGTGTTATTTTCATCATTTCATAATATAAAAAAAAAAAAATAGACTTCTCTGGTGGCTCAGACAGTAAAGCATCTGCAGGAGACCCAGGTTCAATCCCTGGGTTGGGAAGATCTCCTGGAGAAGGAAATGGCAACCCACTCCAGGATTCTTGCCTGGAGAATCCCATGGATGGAGGAGCCTGGTGGGCTACAGTCCATGGGATCACAAAGAGTCGGACAAAACTGAGCGACTTCACTTCACTTCACTTCATAATAAAAATAAACAACTTTGAAAAGTTTATTAAGATACTGTTTCTCCACTAGAATGTACAGACTGTAACATGACAGAGCTAAGTATTCTCCTCTCTAAGAGTTGCTGTCATGTAGTGAAAGTGATGAACTTTTGAGACCTAATGGCAGAGATGTTGATAGCACAGGTGACAGAGAGGCAAGAAAGAAAGTGTGGCTTACTGTGCGTTTTTCTCCCCCAAGCTATTTTCCACATGGTATGCTATAGTCCCATAGCCTCAGAAACATTTACGTATGAACTGTTTCCATCCCAATTCCTTAAAAGCTTTAATATTTCTTCATTATTTTATTTGAGCCTCATTTCTCTTGAGTGTCTCTGAGATATGCCGTCCCTGGTTTAAGAGTCATTTGTCTTGGGAAGCCAATGGAATTCTATATCCCATTGTAATATTTTACCCAGGCTAATTATATGATATATAATGTCCTTTCTGATCTCTTATTTTCTGTGAGAATTTAAGAAAAATGGAGTTGAAGGTAGATGAGGGACAGAAAAGCAGCATCAGAATAATAATCTAGGTTTCCAAACATTTGACTTGAGCTTATTGATATATATGTCCCTGGAAACACATACTTTTCAAAAATGCGTTCTTTTAAAAATGAAAACATTTATACAAATACCTAAAAATACATGTGAAAAAGTTAAAACAATAAAATAAATCTTTCAATGGCCACAATGCATGCTTTTTTTAAGGTGTTCCTTATATTTGTGTATATATTTATTTAAAACAGATTGTAAAAAGTAAAATAAAATTTTGTACATAGTTCTAAAAAAGGATACTGTTTCTCAACTTAGAATTTGTGTTTGATCCAACAGTCCTAAAAAGATATTGACAGTTTTTCATCATGTACCTAGTTTGTCCGAAGACGTGACAAATCACTTCAAAAGTTAGCAGTTGTTTTTGTGAAAAACAAATATGATTTAGTTTTAAAAGTTTGAAACCAACAAACTCACACTGTGAAAGTCACAGTTTATTGTATTTTTCCCAGTAAAGATATGATTGATTTTGCTCTACTAGGATGTAAAAGCAGAATTCGGGGAATTTAAGTATTATCTACGAGATGTTGGTTCCACTAAGCTATCTTTTCAGCTTATGTTAGGGGCTTCTGATCACAGTTGGCTTGCAATTAACACATGGCAAGCTTACTCGGTGCCTCTGATACCAGCAGATGAGCCCAGCTCAGGGAAGCAGAAGACATAGCACTGGGGAAATCTTAATGGGCCGGTACACATGTAGGCCTTCAGAAATATGTTATAATAGTTGACTCAACTATAACTATGCTAGAATTGCATTGACTCAGTTGCAGTTAAAGGATTGCACACATGGGCCTCCTCTAGGTCAGAAGACCAAGGCAAGTCCCCTGACATTTGCCTTGAGCCTCAAGGAGTTATTTAATGACCTTCACCAGTGTACAGATCTAACACTAAGGGTTGGTACTGCATAATCTAAGGGTTTCCCAAGAAACAGTGAGGTGTATGACCAGGTAAGGGCTTCCCTGGTGGCTCAGATGGTAAAGAATCAGCCTGCAATGTGGGATAGCTGGGTGCAGTCCCTGGTCAGGAAGATCCCCTGGAGAAGGGAATGGCTATCCACTCCAGTATTCTTGTCTGGAGAATTCCATGGACAGCAGAGCCTGAAATAAGGTCTGTATCTTTTGATCTGCCATAAACTCAGTCCCTACTGTATTTGACATCATGTAGTTGTATCAACAATAATAAGCTAAACAAAATAGTTTTAAGGAAAAATGCAAAACAATAGAAACATAACTCATCAGACAACTTTAAAAAATAATTTTAAAATATAGTCAGATCAATTTATTACTCATCCTACACAGTTCCCCACCTCAAGTCTCGAGGCATCAGTCTGTCAGAGGGGTTGCTTTAGGGTTTTATGTAGATCACCTGAATTGAGATCCCAACTCGAGTTGTACAAACTTAGGCAAAGGTGGTGCTAGTGATAAAGAATTGGCCTACTAGTATAGGTTCTCAAGGCAAGGATGCTTAAGTGGTTTGCCTGGAAGGACTGATGCTGAAGCTGAAGCTCCAATACTTTGGCCACCTGATGCAAAGACTCAACTCATTAGAAAAGACCCTGATGATGGGAAAGATTGAAGGCAGATGAAGAAGAGGATGACAGAGGATGACATGCTTGGATGGTATCATCAACTCAATAGGCATGAGCCTGAGTAAACTCCAGGAGATGGTAAAGGACAGGGAAGCATTGCATGCTGCAGTTTGTGGGGTTGCAGGGAGTCTGACACAGCTGAGCAACTGAACAACCAGTACGGATACACAAGACCTGTGGGTTTGATCCCTGGGTCTGGAAAATCACCTGGAGTAGGAAATGGCAACCCACTCCAGTATTCTTGTCTGGAAAATGCCATGGCAAGAGGAGTTTGACAGGTTACAGCCCATGGGCCACAGAGGATCAGATACCATTGAGCAACTAAGCACATTTTACTTTTATCTTCTATAATTCGGACAATAATGGTACCTATTTACCAAAGTTACCAAGTGGCCTAAGTGAGTTAATATTGCAAAGTGATTGACAGATGCCTGGCACAAAATACATTTTGCTAATCATTAATCTAATTATCAATAAGAGGTTGGGAGGACAGAAATACAGGGTATTTCTGGGGCACAATTAGTTATTCTGTGGGTGGAAGATGTTCTAATGTTGAGAATCAGGAATGATAAATCCATTGATGAGTCACTATATGTCTTTTATTTTTTATTTATTTATTTTATTTTATTTTTTAATTTTATTTTATTTTTAAACTTTACATAATTGTATTAGTTTTGCCAAATATCAGAATGAATCCGCCACAGGTATACATGTGTTCCCCAATGTCTTTTAGAGTTGTCTATACTGGACATCATTATTGGCTGCCCTTTTGAGGAAAGAGCCTGTTTCACACACAATAGAAGTTGTTTCTTTAGGTTTCCCCTAGCAACAAAGTTAGTTCTCCCTCTATTACATATTATGTATGGTGGTTCAAAGGAAACTGAAAAATAAACCTGAAAAGAAAATAATCAGGTTTCATCACCTCATTAAAAAGCAACAACAACAAAAAATAGTTATCTAGGGACTACAGCTATTATAACAAATGGAAGGGTGAAGCAGGGATTATTTAGAAAGAATTGTGTATGGCTTTTGCATATGAAAGTGATATCATTGACCTCTGCCAGTGCATTCTGTAATGATATATTGTTTTTATAATACTGGGAATGGATTTTGAACTATTTGATAGACTGTTTAGCTCCTTAACGGCTGCCTCAATTTGCTGCTTCTAAGAACAATCCCTATTCAGAATATGGATGTTCACAAACTTGAAATACATTTGCCACACCTGTTCTGAGCACAAATTGATGCACATGCATGTATCTGGCCATACTCTTCTTTTTTTTTTAAGTGTCCTTAAGAGACAGATTAAGTTTTACTTTACAGGAAGGAAAACTAAGGCAGGTTGAAGTACACAGAAAATATTTGGTACAGAAATTCTTATCTATGGATACACAATCCAATATTTTTTACACAGACAAAAGCACATATACTAAAGGCAAGTCCTAATCAATATCTCAATCAATCAATCTCTCCCTCTCTCTCTAACCTTATACTTCTTAAGCCACCTAATGTTCTGAGGCATTGCTTTAGAAAGGGGTTTCTTGTAACTCCTTGTCTATTAGATGATATAATTGAGATACTGAGTCTCTTTGGCTCCTAGTAAACACTAGGAGATTCTTTGTACTAGGATTCCCTAGTATCAGGACCCTAGTACATTTCTTAGGTCTGTATTACTAAGGTATACAATATCCTATGTCTCAACTTTTTTTTTTTTTTGCTATCTTCTCCCATATCGTATTCCAGCCGCAGTATTCTAATTAAAAATGAAATGTGAGCTGTGTCAAATCCACTATAGTGTTTTTTACCTTACATTGGATTGATGTTTAGTTGCACAATAAACTTCGCAGGCAAAGAATATATATCAACCCCATGTATGCATATGTGTGTACATCTCGCTTCTCCTTACTTACTTACACAGTTGTCATTTCTAGACTGAGATGTAATAATTGAAATTTAACAAATTTTTACTGAACA
Source organism: Bubalus kerabau (assembly GCF_029407905.1). Classification (NCBI taxonomy): domain Eukaryota; kingdom Metazoa; phylum Chordata; class Mammalia; order Artiodactyla; family Bovidae; genus Bubalus; species Bubalus kerabau. The sequence goes on along the minus strand of NC_073631.1, from coordinate 6,200,247 downwards.
AATAGATGCCCAGATATCTGGGTGTATGTGTCCGAAATATTTTTATCCAGTTATCAATTTGCTCTTCTCAGCAGAATTTAGAACTTCATTTGTACCTTTATGATGTACAAAATAATGATTTTTTGACCACTTATATTCTATATTTTCTTATATTCATGGGACAGTGAGAAAAATTAGAACATTGTAGTGAAACATATATCAGACTGCATTGTAACCGGTAATATTTTTGTTTATGTTGTATGGTGGTTGTGGTTCTTGTGGGCATGTATATAGGTATGTGTTTAAATATTCTTGCTAGGAAATAAAATGTTGACAATTCTATGTTAGTCCTCACATCTTTTATTGAAGCTTTACTGGTTATAAATCCCTAACTCTAGAAACCACTATGCTATACAAAAACGTGATATTAGCTATCCTAGCGGGGCTAAATGGTTTGTATTCAGCCATTGTCTCCTGTTCACACCTGTTCTCTAACATATTTGGACTCTTTCTAATCAGGAGAAAATCTACTTTGCTGTAAGCCGGCACCTTACCCAGTCTGAAAAAATGGAGAATTTTCTTTTTTTTCCAATTAGGTGGCAAGTGGTTTGCTGAAGAGCATCTGAAAATTAGTCATGGGACAACGCCCACAGAAGTGAGCCTGTTATCTTCCATGATTGCAATTCAGGGCCTGTGAATTCCATTTTGTGTCAGCTAGAAAGTTTGGGTGAACTAAGTATCTTTTAAAGTTTATAGGTACAAATGAAATTGGCACTTTGAAAATGATCCCAGAGCATAAAGACAGTTGCATAAAAAAGAAAGCCACCCTTTCTAACTTCAGCTTCTATAATTATTTTGACAAAGTGAATCTCTCCCAGTTTTAAAGAGAGCAGCTTTGAAGGGAGTGATGCCTTTATAAAATGAATTGATTTTGATATTTGGCAAATCTAATACAGTTATGTTAAGTTTAAAAATAAAATAAAATTAAAAAAAAATGAATTGATGAGAAATTTTGATAAGTTACTGAGGTAAACAGCAGCTATATTTGACTGAAGGAAATAAATTGTCAGGTAGCACAAAACCTGGATTCAATGACATATTTGCTAAAAACAATAATTAAGGCAGGACTCTGAGATATATACAGGGATAAAAAAGATTCAAAAAGAGACTTCCCCGATGGTCCTGGAGAAGGGAATGACTACCCATTCCAGTATTCTTGCCTGGAAAATTCCATGGACAGAGGAGCCTTGCAGGCTACAATCCATGGGGTCACAAAGAATGTCATGACTAAGTATGCACATTTGCTTGCTCCCAGTGGTTAAGATGGAGAAGGAAATGGCAATCCACTCCAGTGTTCTTGCCTGGAGAATCCCATGGACAGGGGAGCCTGGTGGGCTGCCGTCTATGGGGTCACAAAGTGTTGGACAAGGCTGAAGCGACTTAGCAGCAGCAGCAGTGATTAAGAATCTGCCTTGCAATGCTGGGGGCATGGGTTCAATCCCTGGGTGATGAAATAAGATCCCACATGACTCAGAGCAACCCTAAATGAGACAACAAAGATCCTGCATGGCACAACTAAGACATGGCACAGCCAAATAAGGAAATAAATAAATATACATACATATTATACACACACATAATTGGGCAACTATCTTAAAAAGAATCAAATAGTGGTGTTTAAACTATTATCATGTGATCCTGTGTTTCTTTGGGGAGGGTCATCTAAACACAAATAGTAAAAAAAAAAAAAAAAAAAAAATTGTAAAAATTAAATTACACTAACTTGTTTATACTGTGGACCCATGGGCATGTAGTGGGTCTGAATAATGATGGGCAAGTTGATGTAATGTTCTGCACCTAATTTCTCCTTTCCTGTGAAATAGGAAGAATAACAGAAACACACAGATTTGTTAGAAGGATTAAGCAAGTTGGTAAGGAAAAAAAGTGCCTAAAAGACTGTCTGCATAGTAAGTACACAATAACTATTAACAGCATGGCTATTACTGCCTTGCAGATCCCTCTCCTGGCATCTCTCTGCAGCTGTTTCTCATCACTATGGCAAAAACAAAGCACCAGGTTTCACATGAATCACTCAATGAAATAAGAAGCACTCTGCAAAAGACACTCTACTTCACTAAACTAGAAGTCATTGACAGACTGAGGAAACTCTTAGGCATGTTTTATATGACATTCAAATTACAATGGCCCTCATTGAAAGTATTTAGGAGAACCCCAATTTGCAGCCAGAGTTGGAATGTCAGATACCATGGGTGGATGTTAACTGCTTCTGGAATTGCTGGGGTCTCTTCTACTGCCCATCCTGTGGTCTGCCTCTCCTCTGTGTGTTGAACAAATATTAAAGACTATCTATTTGAAGGCAACATGCCCTGAGTACTCATGTCTTGTTCACTGGTAATCAAGAATTGTGTTCATTAAAATAAAGATAAACACATCTGGAATCGGGAGTAAAGAGGCCTGGATTATCTGACAGTAGGAAGTGTGGGGTGTTGACCGTGTGAGGGCAAATAAATACCTTTAGTATTTCTCAATGAAATATGTGAATTAAAAGAAAAAGCCAAAATAAGGAATAGAAAATAAGCTAGGGGATAAAGAAAAACAATGAGTTTGGCATTTAAAATTACATGCGATTTAGAGAAGGAAGAGATGGCTGTGTCACAGAGCACAGCTGTCTGCAGAGCACTCAGGAGATGCTTTAAGTCTGCAAGAGGAGACAATCCCACCCAACCACGTGGGAGGTGCAGAGCTGCTGTGAGACAGAGCACCGTGCAACTTAACAAGGTACTGATTGCAGAGTTTGATGAGTAAGTCACTATCTTATCCTTGTGTGAGTTCACTCATCTTTAAACTCAGGAGGAAGTGACTCCTATATTAATTGTTTTTCCACTCCCCCATTCTACCCCATATTTTTCCATATATATTTTTTATGTTAGATATGTTTTCCCAATGATTTAGAAAATATCCTTATCTGACATAGAAAGGATCATTCAAATCCCAGTGACATTCCTGCTCTGAGTTATTTTCTTGCATTTTATTATAAGTCAGAGATACTTAATATATACAGTAACTGAGAGCATAAAAATTAATTAACCTATGTGAATTCTACTTCTACATAATATTTCATATATTTGATTAATAAAAGATGTAAACATGTGGCTTTATCAAGATGCACTTTAAATATATTGTGCCAAAGCAAGTATCATTTAGAACTTTTTTTGAAAGCCACTTGTTTCAAGGAGTAAGCCAATGTTTTAGAAGGAATTTATCAGTAATGTGGAAATTGACAATGACAGTCACTGACAGTTTTAACTACTTAGTCATTTTTCAGTGATTGGTACCTGAAGTTGGATGAAGACTACTAGGTTTACGCATGGCATAGATTATGTATCTAGGTTTGAGTTTAACCCAAATTCTCAAATTTAAAGTAACACATTTCTAAGGATGGATGGGCAGCAGGGCTCCTGGAACTGTCCACTGCCATGCAATGAAAGTGGGGCACTTCCTGGAATATCCATTAATGTAAAGTCAGTAAAATATTTTAGTGCTAAACAGATATGATATTGAAGAGAATGTAAATTTTACTTTTCTTAAGCAAAAATGGTTTTTTAAAGAAAACATAAATTTTGGCCAGCTAATTCCCTCTGAACTCTGAAGTTATGCATTTGAAGGAACAGTTTTGAGTTTTAAGTTTTAAAAAATTTATTGATGTATGATGTCTTAATTTCTGCTATGCAGAAAAGTGATTCATATATATATATATATATATATGTAAGGGTGAAAGTGTTAGTCACTCAGTCGTGTCAAGTCTGACTCTTTGTGATCCCATGGATGTGTGTGTGTATACACACACACATTCTTCTCCATTAAGGTTTGTCTTAGAATGTTGAATAGAATTCACTTTATTATATAGTAGGACCTTGCTGTTTATCCATCCTATATAAAATAGCTTGCCTCAGCTAACCCCAAACTTCCAATCCTTCCCACCCCGCCTCCCTCTTGGCAATCACAAGTCTGTTCTCTATATCAGTGAGTCTTTGTTTCTTAGCTATGCTCAGGTGTGTCATATTTTAGATTCCACATTCAAGTGATGTCATATGGTATTTGTCTTTCTCTAACTTACTTTGCTTAGCAGGATTATCTCTAAGTCCATCTATGTTGCTACAGAGTGGCATTATTTCATTCTATTGTATGGCTGAGGAATATTCCATTGTATATATATACAGCAATTCTTTACCCATTCACCTGTTGATACACATTTAGGTTATGTTCATGTCTTGACATTACTTTGCCAACAAAGACCTGTATAGTCAAATCTACGGTTTTTTCAGTAGTCATGTGAGAGTTGGACCATAAAGAAGACTGAGTGCCAAAGAATTGATGATTTCTTTTTTTTTTTTAATTTTATTTTATTTTTAAACTTTACATAATTGTATTAGTTTTGCCAAATATCAAAATGAATCCTCCACAGGTATACATGTGTTCCCCATACTGAACCCTCCTCCCTCTTCCCTCTCCATATCATCCCTCTGGGTCGTCCCAGTGCACCAGCCCCAAGCATCCAGTATCGTGCATTGAACCTGGACTGGCGACTCGTTTCATATATGATATCATACATGTTTCAATGCCATTCTCCCAAATCTTCCCACCCTCTCCCTCTCCCACAGAGTCCATAAGACTGTTCTATACATCAATGTCTCTTTTGCTGTCTCGTACACAGGGTTATTGTTACCATCTTTCTAAATTCCATATATATGCGTTAGTATACTGTATTGATGTTTTTCTTTCTGGCTTACTTCACTCTGTATAATAGGCTCCAGATTCATCCACCTCATTAGAACTGATTCAAATGTATTCTTTTGGTGCTGGAGAAGACTCTTGAGAGTTCCTTGGACTGCAAGAAGATCAAACCAGTCAATTCTAAAGGAAATAAATCCTGAATATTCATTGGAAGTAATGATGCTGAATCTCTAATACTTTGGCCACCTGATGTGAAGAGCTGACTCATTGGAAAATACTCTAATGCTAGGAAAGACTGAAGGAAAGAGGAGAAGGGGATAACAGAGGATGAGATGGTTGAATGGCATCACTGATTCAATGGACATGAGTTTGAGAAAACTCTGGGAGACTGTGGACAGAGAAGCCTGGCACGCTGCAGTCAATGGGGTTGCAGAGTAGGACATGACAGAGTGATGAACAACATGTCCTGACTATTGTAAATAGTGCTACTATGAACATAGGAGTGCATATATCTTTTTAATTACAGTTTTTTTCTGTGTATATGTCCAGGAGTGGGATTGCTGTATCATATGCTGGTTCCATTTTTTTTTCTATTTTTTTTAATTTTATTTTATTTTTAAACTTTACATAATTTTATTAGTTTTGCAAAATATCAAAATGAATCCGCCATTATGAGGAAACTCTATATTGCTTTCCATAGTGACTGTCGCAATTTACATTCCCACCAACAGTGTAAGAGGGTTCTCTTTTCTCCACACTCTCTCTAACATTTGTTATTTGTAGACATTTTAATAATAACCGTTCTGACTGGTGTGAGGTCATTGTAGTTTGTAGTTTTGCAGAACTACAGTGTAGTTTTGATTTGCATTTCTCTAATAATTGGTAATCTTGAGCAATTAATCATGTGCCTATTCGTTTTCTGTTTATCTTATTTGGAGAAACATATTTTTTGCCTGGGTTGCAGGGGATTTGAGGAGTCTTCTCTGGAGAAAGAAATACAATAAACAGATATACAATAAAGTACAAAAGGGAGGAAATGGGAGGTTGGGACAGATCTTTTCAAGTGCTATTGAAACCTACAAACCATAAGAAAATGAATTCTGAATATATAGGAATAAAAATATGAAAGAATATGAAAGATTATATAATAATGAAATCAGTAATCTACAAAATGTCATTGAAAATTGGGAGAAATGGACCAACGCTTTCAATATTCTGAAAGATAATTATCCCAAGAAATGTATACCCAAATAAACTATATGTAAAATATAACGTTAAAGACCTTTTCACTAATGAAGATATATATGTAACACACAGCCCATGTATCTTTTCTCAGAAAGTCCCTAGGTATTTGTCTCCAAACTACCGCACAATTGCACTCATCTCACACGCTAGTAAAGTAATGCTCAAAATTCTCCAAGCCAGGCTTCAGCAATACGTGAACCGTGAACTTCCAGATGTTCAAGCTGATTTTAGAAAAGGCAGAGGAACCAGAGACCAAATTGCCAACATCTGCTGGATCATCAAAAAAGCAAGAGAGTTCCAGAAAAACATTTATTTCTGCTTTATTGACTATGCCAAAGCCTTTGACTGTGTGGATCACAATAAACTGTGGAAAATTCTGAAAGAGATGGGAATACCAGACCACCTGATCTGCCTCTTAAGAAATTTGTATGCAGGTCAGGAAGCAGCAGTTAGAACTGGACATGGAACAACAGATTGGCTCCAAATAGGAAAAGGAATACATCAAGGCTGTATATTGTCACCCTGCTTATTTAACTTCTATGCAGAGTACATCATGAGAAACGCTGGACTGGAAGAAGCAGAAGCTGGAATCAAGACTTCCAGGAGAAATAACAATAACCTCAGATATGCAGATGACACCACCCTTATGGCAGAAAGTCAAGAGGAACTAAAAAGCCTCTTGATGAAGATGAAAGAGGAGAGTGAAAAAGTTGGCTTAAAACTCAACATTCAGAAAATGAAGATCATGGCATCTGGTCCCATCACTTCATGCGAAATAGATGGGGAAACAGTGTCAGACTTTATTTTTTTGGGCTCCAAAATCACTGTATATGGTGACTGCAGCCATGAAATTAAAAGGCGCTTACTCCTTGGAAGAAAAGTTATGACCAACCTAGGTAGCATATTCTAAAGCAGAGACATTACTTTGCCAACAAAGGTCCATCTAGTCATGGCTATGGTTTTTGCAGTGGTCATGTATGGATGTGAGAGTTGGACTGTGAAGAAAGCTGAGCACTGAAGAATTGATGCTTTTGTACTGTGGTGTTGGAGAAGACTCTTGAGAGTCCCTTGAACTGCAAGGAGATCCAACCAGTCCATTCTGAAGGAGATCAGCCCTGGGATTTTTTTGGAGGGAATGATGCTAAAGCTGAAACTCCAATACTTTGGCCACCTCATGTGAAAAGTTGACTCATTGGAAAAGACTCTGATGCTGGGAGGGATTGGGGGCAGGAGGAGAAGGGGATGACAGAGGATGAGATGGCTGGATGGCATCACTGACTCGATAGACGTGAGTCTGAGTGAACTCTGGAATTTGGTGATGGACAGGGAGGCCTGGCGTGCTTCGATTCATGGGGTCGCAAAGAGTCAGACACAACTGAGCAACTGAACTGAACTGAACTTAGGAGAAGAAAAGATTAGGATAAAGAATCTTCAAAAGAGGGATTCGTACACATTTGAAAATTGTAATTGGTAATCTGATCATCACATCTATATAAAAACCTGAGAGCATAAAGAATGAATGCTAAAACATGTGGAGGACTCTAGATCCATCCATTTTTCTACAAATGACCCAATTTCATTTCTTTTTATGAATGAGTGTATTCCACCATGTTTATATACTGTATCTTCTTTATCCATTCATCTATTGATGGATATCTATGTTGCTTCCTTGTCCTGGCTATTTTAAATAGTGCTGCAATGAACATTGAGGTGGCGTGTGTCTTTTTGAATTATGTTTCTCTTAGGTATGTGTTCAGTAATGGACTTGCTGAATCATACAGGGAGCTCATCTTGGTATTCTGTGTGACCTAGATGGGTGGGAAGAGGGGATATATGTATACATAAACCTAATTCACTTTGTTGTACAGCACTGTAAAGCAACTACACTCAATTAAAACAAACAAAAAAAAAATTGTTGGAGGGAGGGCTCCAGGAAAGAATATTTTTAGTCTTTATTTTTATTTTCTATTTTTGCTCATATTTACTTTTCAAAAGACAAAGCTTCCATTCTCTTAGGTAAGAAAGCAAGGGACAAGTCAGAGATATCAGGACACAGATACCACACTATCAGTGCTTCTGCAGCCAAGTAGGGAAAGGGACTTAGTGTTCCACAATTCACTATTTAGATTGTTATTAATATCTCTATTTTCAGCATTATCCATCTACCAACAGCTCAAAAGTGCCTGGAATTTAATCCAAGCTGTTTAATGAAGAAAAAGAGGACACAAGGAAGTTGGAGTCACTGAAAATATATTAAAATAATTGGAGTGGAAGATTCCAGGCCTAATTAATTTTTATGAGAGACTACAGGAAATGATCTGTTGAATCATTAAAAAGCCAAAAGAGTTCCAGAAAAAAACATCTATTTCTGCTTCATTGACTATGCCAAGGCCTTTGACTGTGTGGATCACAACAAACTGTGGAATATTCTGAAAGAGATGGCAATACCAGACCACCTGACCTGCCTCTTGAGAAACCTATATACAGGTCAGGAAGCAACAGTTAGAACTGGACATGGAACAACAGACTGGTTCCAAATAGGAAAAGGAGTACATTAAGGCTGTATATTGTCACCCTGCTTATTTAACTTATATGCAGAGTACATCATGAGAAACGCTGGGCTGGAAGAAGCATAAACTGGAATCAAGATTGCTGGGAGAAATAACAATAACCTCAGATATGCAGATGACACCACCCTTATGGCAGAAAGTGAAGAAGAACTAAAAAGCCTCATGATGAAAGTGAAAGAGGAGAGTGAAAAAGTTGGCTTAAAGCTCAACATTCAGAAAACGAAGATCATGGCATCTGTTCCCATTACCTCAAGGTAAAAAGATGGCAAAACAGTGGAAACAGTGGCAGACTTTATTTTGGGGGGCTCCAACATCACTGAAGATGGTGATTGCAGCCATGAAATTAAAAGACACTTGCTCCTTGGAAGAAAAGCTATGACCAACCCAAGGTGAAGGTGAAGTTGCTCAGTCATGTCCGACTCTTTTCAACCCCATGGACTATAGCCTACCAGGCTCCTCCATCCATGGAATTTTCCAGGCAAGAGTACTGGAGTGGGTTGCCATTTCCTTTTCCAGGGTATATTCCCAACCCAGGGATAGAACCCTGCCTCCCGCATTGCAGGGAGATGCTTTACCATCTGAGCCACCAGGGAAGCCCTGACCAACCTAAACAGCATGTTAAATAGCAGAGACATTAGTTTGCTGACAAAGGTCTAGTCAGAGCTATGGTTTTTCTAGTTGTCATGTATGGATGTGAGAGTTGGACTATAAAGAAAGCTGAGCACCAAAGAACTGATGCTTTTGAACTGTGGTGTTGGAGAAGACTCTTGAGAGTCCCTTGGACTGGAAGGACATCCAACCAGTTCATCCTAAAGGAAATCAGTCCTGAATATTCATTGGAAGGACTGATGTTGAAGCTGAAACTCCAATACTTTGGCCACCTGATGAGAAAAACTGACTCTTTGGAAAAGCCCCTGATGCTGGAAAGATTGAAGGTGGGAGGAGAAGGGAATAACAGAGGATGAGGTGTTTGGATGGCATCTCTGACTCAATGGACATGAGTTTGGGTGAACTCCGGGAGTTGGTGATGGACAGGTAGGCCTGGCGTGCTGGAGTCCATGGGGTCCCAAAGAGTTGAAACATGATTGAGCGACTGAAATGAACTGAACTGACAGGAAATGAATTGGAAAGTTAAAAATCTAAAATAAATAAATTTAAATTAAAAAAAAAAAAAGTTTATTTTCAAAGGATTGTTATTCAGTCACTCAGTCATGTCTGACTCTGGAACCCCATGACTGAGGCACACCAGTTTTCCCTGTCCTTCACCATTTCCTGGATCTTGCTCAAATTGATGCCCATTGAGTCATTGATGCCATCCAACCATCTCTTCCTGGGTTGTTCCCTTCTCCTTCTGCCTTCAATCTTTCCCAGAATCAGATTATTTTCCAATGAGTTGTCTCTTCCCATCACATGGCCAAAGCATTGGAGCTTCAGCTTCAGCATCAGTCTTTTTAATGAATATTCAGGGTTGATTTCCTTTAGTAGTTACTGGTTTGATCTGACAGTCTAAAGGACTCTGAGAGTCTCCTCCAACACCACTGTTCAAAAGTGTCAATTCAATAGAACTGCCTTATGATCCAGCAATCCCACTGCTGGGCATACACACTGAGGAAACCAGAAGGGAAAGAGACACGTGTACCCCAATGTTCATCGCAGCACTGTTTATAATAGCCAGGACATGGAAGCAACCTAGATGTCCATCAGCAGGTGAATGGATAAGAAAGCTATGGTACATATACACAATGGAGTATTACTCAGCCATTAAAAAGAATACATTCGAATCAGTTCTAATGAGGTGGATGAAACTGGAGCCTATTATACAGAGTGAAGTAAGCCAGAAAGAAAAACACCAATACAGTATACTAATGCATATATATGGAATTTAGAAAGATGGTAACAATAACCCTGTGTACGAGACAGCAAAAGAGACACTGATGTGTAGAACAGTCTTATGGACTCTGTGGGAGAGGGAGAGGGTGGGAAGATTTGGGAGAATGGCATTGAAACATGTAAAATATCATGTATGAAACGAGTTGCCAGTCCAGGTTCGATGCACGATACTGGATGCTTGGGGCTGGTGCACTGGGACGACCCAGAGGGATGGTATGGGGAGGAAGGAGGGAGGAGGGTTCAGGATGGGGAACACATGTATACCTGTGGAGGATTCATTTTGATATTTGGCAAAACTAATACAATTATGTAAAGTTTAAAAATAAAATTAAAAAAATTATAAATAAATAAATAAACTGCCAAAAAAAAGAGTGTTAAAAAAAATAAATAAATAAAAGGACTCTGAGAGTCTCCTCCAACACCACTGTTCAAAAGTGTCAGTTCTTCAGCTCTTAGCCTACCATATGGTTCAAATCTCTCATCCATGTATGACTACTGGAAAAACCATAGCTTTGACTAGATGGACATTTGTTGGCAAAGTGCTATCTGTGCTTTGTAACATGCTGCCAGGTTTGTCATGCTTTCTTCCAAGGATCAAGCACCTTTTAATTTCATGCCTAAAGTACCATCTGCAGTGATTTTGGAGCCCATGAAAATAAAGTCTGTTTCTGTTTCCATTGTTTCCCCACATCTAGTTGCCATGAAGTAATGGGACCTGATGGCATGATCTTCGTTTGAATGTGGAGCTTTAAGCCAGCTTTTCACTCTCCTCTTTCACCATTATCAAAAGGCTCTTTAGTTCTTCTCTTTCTGCCATAAGGGTGGTTTATTGATATTTCTCCTGGAAAACTTGATTCCAGCTTGTGCTTTATCCAGTCCAGCATTTCACATGATGCCCTCTGCATATAAGTTAAATAAGCAAAGTGGCAACACACAGCTTTTATGTACATCTTTCCCAATTTGGAACCAGTCCATTGTTTCATGTCCGGTTCTGTTGTTTTTTGACCTGCATACAGGTTTTGCAGGAGGCAAATAAGGTGGTCGGGTATTCCAATCTCTTGAAGAATTTTCAAAGGAGAAAATGCTTCAAATGGAAATATTGGATGAACACAGTTGATGAAAATTACATGTGTTTCTTCCTCACCCATTGTAACTATTTCTTCTGCTCTATCTTACACACAGTTCATCTTCTTTATTTCACAATCTCTCTTGTAATTTGGATTGTTATATTGTCATCCTGAATTGCTGGATTGATTACTTTATTGGTTGTCAGCTCCATCTTTAAAATCACTAGTTAAGTTTCTCATTTTTGAACAAACATTTTGTTCTTCTATATTATCTGAAATTGCAGCCTATTGACTTCTTTATTTACAACTTTTTCATTGTGCTTATTTTTTCTTTATGCTTTTCTGTTTATGCAGCTTCTACTTTATATGACTTCTACTAAAAAGAAAATGCCAATACTCTAAACCATGTTGCTTAGCTTTTAAAAAATATTGTAAAAAAGCATAAACTTTATCTTGAACCACTTTTAATTGTGAGTTTCCCTGGTGTCTCACCAGTGAAGGATCTGCCTGTTAATGTAGGAGATATGGGTTTGATTCCTGGGTTGGCAGCATCCCCTGGGAAGGGAGAAAATGTCAGTCCACTCAAATATTCTTGTTAAGAAATCCCATGGACAGAGAAGCCTGGTGAAGTACAGTCCACAGGGTCTCTAAAAGTCAGACACAACTTAGAAACTAAACAACAACAACATTTTAAAGTATACAGTTTGGTAGTAGTAATTGTAGTCATATTACTATTTAACAAAATCTAGAAATTCTTCATCATACAAAACTGAAACTATACTGCTCAAAAAATGGCTCCCCATTTTGTTCTTACTTCAGCATCTGGCAGTCTTCATTTGACTTTCCATTTCCTTGATTTTCACTATTCTAAGTATCTTACAAAAGTGGATCAAATAGCATTTGTCATCTTCTGACTGACTTATTTCATTGAGCATAATGTCCTCAAAGTCCATCCCTGTTATAGCAGGTATCAGTACTTCCTTTCTTTTGAATGCTGAATAACATTCCATTGAATGTATATACCATACACTGTATTCTTTATTCATGTATTTATGTGTTCATGTATTGATTTCTTTAATCATGAATTCATGTATTTCGGCTGCTTCCAGTTTTTGCCTCTTGTGAAAAATGCTTCAGAGAACATTGCTGAGCAAATATCGCTTCAAGATCCTGCTTTCACTTATTTTAAATATAAACCCAGATGTAGGAGAACTCAATCATGTGATAATTCTATTTATAACTTTTTGAGGGATTGCTATACCTTTTTCAATAGTGAGTGCACCCATTTTATATTTCCACCAGCAGTGCCAAATGGATTCAATTTCTCCACATTGTCATCAGCACTTGATATTTGCTGGGGAATTTTTGTTTATTTTTGATAGTGGCCATTATAATAAGTGCAAGGTAGTAAATCATTCTGGATTTGATTTACATTTCAATTTTCAGCAGTAATTAATGATAGTAAGCATCTTTTTATATTTTTATTGGCCATTTGCACGTCTTAATTGGTGAACTGTCTAGCTAGATACTTTGCCCATTTTTTACTGTGTTTTTTTTTTCTTTTAGTTATTGTTTTTGAGTTGTAGGACTTTGCACACTGTGGATGTTAGCCTCATATCAAATATATTATTTGAAATTATTTTCTCCCATTCTGTAAGTTGCCTGTTCATTCTGATGATTGTTTCCTTTTGCTATGCAGAAGTGTTGGGATTATTATGTTTTTTTTATGTTTCTCTCTACATTTATATTTACTTTTGTTGCCTGTGTTACAGACAAAAATTTGTTACTAAATACAATGTTATGAAATTTTTCCTAATGTTTTTTACCAGAGATTTCTAGTTGTTGGTCTTATTTCTAGGTCTTTACAAATTAGTTTTGTATGAGCCATACAGTAAGAGTGCAGTTTCATTCTTTTGCATGAGGATATGCAGTTTTCCAAACATCTGTTGAAGAGACTGTTCTCATTTTATGGTCTTAGCATCCTTCAGAATATCATTTGATGACATATGTGAGGTTTTATTTCGGACCATTTTTTTTCCTTTGGTTCATGAGTCTGTCTATATGCCAATAGCTCACTTTTTGATTACTATAGCTTTATAAAATGTTTTGATATTAGAAATTTGAAGCCTCCAACTTTCCTGTCTCCTGAGAAATCTGTATGCAGGTCCAAAAGCAACAGTTAGAACCAGACATGGATGAACATACAGGTTCCAAATTTGGAAAGGAGTATGTCAAGGCCGTATATTGTCACCCTGCTTATTTAACTTATATGCAGAGTACATAATGTGAAATGCCAGACTGGATGAAGCACAAGCTGGAATCAAGAATGCCGGGAGAAATATTAATAACCTCAGATATGCAGATGACATCACCCTTATGGCAGAAAGTGAAGAAGAACTAAAAAGCCTCATGATGAAAGTGAAAGAGGAGAGTGAAAAAGCTGGCTTAAAACATAATATTAAAAAAACTAAGATCATGGCATCTGGTCTCATTACTTCATGGCAAATAGATGGGGAAACAGAGGAAACAGTGACAGACTTTATTTTCTTGGGCTCCAAATCACTGCAGATATTTACTGTAGCCATGAAATTAAAAGCTGTGTGCTCCTTTGAAGAAAAGGACCAAACTAAACAGCATATTAAAAAGCAGAGACATAACTTGGCTGACAAAACTCCATCTAGTCAAAGCTGTTTTTTCCAGTAGTCATGTTTGGACGTGAGCGTTGGATCATATAAAGAAAGCTGAGAGCTGAAGAACTGATGCTTTTGAAATGTGATGTTGAAGAAGACTCTTGAGAGTCCCTTGGACAGCACAAGGATTAAACCAGTCAATCCTCAAGGAAAGCAGCCCTGAATATTCATTGGAAGGACTGATGCTGAAGCTGAAGCTTCAATATTTTGGCCACCTGATATGAAGGACTGACTCACTGGAAAAGAGCCTGATGCTGGGAAAGATTGAGGGCAGGAGGAGAAGGGGATGACAGAGGACAAGATGGTTGGATGGCATCACTGACTCCATGCACATGAGTTTGAGCAAGATCCAGGAGTTGTTGATAGACAGGGAAGCCTGTAGTGCTCCAGTTGATAGGGTGACAAAGATTCCAAAACAACATTATACTTTTGAGACAGTTTTCCTCTATTCCTGGTTTATTGGGTGTTTTTATCATAAAACCATACAGAATTTTGTAAATTTTTACATAAGTTAAGCTGATCATGTTTCTTTCACATGGTTAATGTGATATATTGCATTGATTAATCTGTGAGTGCTAAACCATTAAAAAAAAATTCCATGTCATCAATTTTAATATCTTCCTTTTATTTTTCATTTTATTCATGAGTCATTTCTATCTTTTTCTTAGTCTAGCTAAGGGTTTGTGAATTTTGTTGGCATTTTCATCATGAGACCTAAACTCAAGTTTTGTCAATTCTTTTCTATTGTTTCTATTTTATTTATCTTACTATTTATTTATTTTACACATAAGTTTTTTCTTCTCTTTCTAGTTTCTTGAAGTGTCACTTTAGGTTGTGGAATTAAGATCCTTTTTTTTTTTTTTAAATAAATCGCTATTGCTCTAAACTTCCCTACTAACACTGCTTTTGCTATATCTCAAAAGTTTTGAAATGTTATGTATTCATTTTTGCTTGTCTTGAGGTATTTTTCAATTTTTCTTGCAATTTCTTTTTTGATCTATTAAGAATGTGTGTTTTAATGTCTATCTAATTGTGATTTTCCCCATTTTCCTTATCTCGCTGATTCCTAACTTAATTCCATTGTGGTCAGCAATGATATTGTTATAGTTTAATCTTTTAAAATTTTGATGCAAATATTTAAATGTTGATTTAAATATATTATTTAAATTATTTTTGTTTTATTATCTAATATTGAATAATATAATTGCATGTTATATAATTATAACATTGTACAATTATATTATTATAAATAAATATTAATTATTTAGTATTTAAAGAAATATTTGAA
Organism: Bubalus kerabau; assembly: GCF_029407905.1. Taxonomy (NCBI): domain Eukaryota; kingdom Metazoa; phylum Chordata; class Mammalia; order Artiodactyla; family Bovidae; genus Bubalus; species Bubalus kerabau. The sequence goes on along the minus strand of NC_073631.1, from coordinate 6,184,763 downwards.
TTTAGAGTTAAATATATTAAATAATGTATTTAGAGTTTTTTTCTTCTTTTAATCCATTCAGCCAAACTATATATTTTGATTGGCAACTTTAAACCATTTGCATTTAATTACTGATAGAATATATTAGTAATTCTTTTCTATATGTGTTATACTTGTTTTGTCCATATTTTCCTCTTGTGGTTCCTTCCTTTGTATTTTGTTGATTTGTTTAGTGACATGCTGCGAGTTCATTCTCATTTTCTTTTTTGTACCTTCTATTTCTATTTTCTCTGTGGTTACTGTAGCAATTAGTTAAAATATCTTAACATCATACTACCTATTTTAGGCTGCTCAATACTTAATTTTTATTGCATATAAGAATTATATTATTTTACATCTCTCTTGCCTCACATTTCATCTTTAAATTTTGTGTATCTTTTAACATTAGTTTATACCTTTTCTTTATATTTTTCTTTCAAATTCTATTCAAAAATTAAAAGTGATTTATGCACCAATTTAATCACACAGCTTTTTATGTTTGTCTAGTTTTTACTTTCATCAGACACACACACACACACACACACACACACACACACACATATATATATGTGCTTTTGTCTTGCTCTCTGTCATCCTATGGACTGAAGAACTTCTGTTAACATTTTCAGTAGGAAAGATCTAGTGATAATAAACTCCCTCAGCTTTTGTTTACATGGGAAAATCTTCATTTATTTTTTGCTTTTAAAATATAATTTTGTCATAAATAATACCATTTGTTGGCATTTTTTCTTTCTTTCAGCAGTTTGTATATGCTACTCACTTCTCTTCTGCAAAGTTTCTGGTGAGACCTTCCCTTCTAATTTTATGGAGGCTGAATTTTGTGACAAGTCACTTTCTCCTTGATGCTTTCAAGATTCTGACTAACTTTTATAATCTTGGTATGTCTTGGTGTAGGTCTTGCTGCTGCTGCTGCTAAGTCGCTTCAGTCGTGTCTGACTCTGTGCGACCCTATAGACGGCAGCCCACCAGGCTCCCCCATCCCTGGGATTCTCCAGGCAAGAACACTGGAGTGGGTTGCCATTTCCTTCTCCAATGCATGAAAGTGAAAAGTGAAAGTGAAGTCGCTCAGTCGTGTCCGACTCCTAGCGACCCCATGGACTGCAGCCCACCAGGCCCCTCCATCCATGGGATTTTCCAGGCAAGAGTACTGGAGTGGGTTGCCATTGCCTTCTCTGAGGTCTTCTTGAGGTAATCCTAATTGGAATTCTTTGAGATTCTTGAATATGGGTGGCTATTTACTTTCTCAAATTTGAGAAAATGAGTCAGGGAGAGGCATCAGGTTTATTATCATTGAAGGGAGAATATTACATTTCAACCTGACCTAGCTGGCTATTAACTGGACTGTTAAAGTAGTTTTTAACAACAGTTTAGCTTTTTCATTAGTTTGTTTTACCCTATAATCAGGGAGGAGAATGAACCTACATACTATTTAAATGTTTTCCTGCAGGACCTCAGCCTCTGACCAGGCCTATTTAAAAATATCAGTCTTGTGTAATCAAACATTGGGGATTACATGTTGTTATTGTTGTTGTTGTTTAATCACTAAGTTACGTCTGACTCTTTTGCAACCCTGTGAACTTAGTTTGGCATTATGGTGAGCTGTTGAGTCAACAAATATGTACTGATTTCTGCAACTTCTGAATATTCACCTAATAGAGAAAAATGAAGCAAAATGCATACAAAAAACATACATGAACAAGTTTTTTATTGTTAAGTAATGGTCAAATCAAAATAATATTTTACCTTTATACAGTATGTAAAATTTGTTATGGACACTCGTATATTTAACTGCTGAAAGTAACAGATGTCTTGAATCCACATATTCCAGATATTTTAAAGAATTCCCAAGGCAAACTTATTCTTGCTGCAAATCACAGCAATGGGACTGCAAGAAACTGCTTTTCTTAGGAGCTCTCCATACCCTAGAACAAGACTGTAGACATTTGGGGCATCCTTGGAAGAAAAAGTTAAGATTTCCAAATCAAAACTAGAGTGTGGATAATCTGATATAGGTGAAAAAAAAAATACATTGCAAGGAAGAGTAAATTATATATATATATATATATATATATATATATATAAATCACTTTTGTCTGATGTTTTTTAAACATATTAGAATTATTGTTTTTTTTAAATTTCCTGGGTTGGGAAGATCTGCTGAAGAAGGGAAAAGTTACCCACTCCAGTATTCTGGCCTGAAGAATTCCATGGACTCTATAATCCATGGGGTGGCTAAGAGTCGGACACGACTGAGTGACTTTCACTTTCAAACATCTTAAACCTTCATTTTTTTGCCTTTCTATATTTTCACCTACATATATATTTTCTGAGTAATAATTGATTTTTATATTTTGATTAATAGTTTACCTATTTTTTTATGTTTTACTGTGGGGTTTATTTTTTAATTCAATTTTTATCAAAGTGATATATATTACAATTAAATTCAAACAAGAAAAACTCTTTAAAATTTCTCACAAAAAATCTGTGTCAATCCTTTTCCCAGCCCTCACACACTTGTGCTCCACAGATATAATATTTTCAACACTGATAGAAATGTCTTCTAATATTTACATTTATAATTTAAATAGAATGCCTCTACTGAAGATTTTTGTTGGTTATAAATTTATACTATTATGCCATTACATTCATTTATTAATAAATATAATAATATATTTATTATTGACTTGTTATTTTGGAAAGTAAGCATCTGGTTTATCTATACCTTCATTCACACACATACCTCCCACTATATGTATGTATGTTCAGCCACTCAGTTGTGTCTGACACTTTGCAACCCTATGGAGTGTAGCCTTCTAGGCTTGTCTGTCCATGGGATTTTCCAGGCAAGAATACTGAAGTGGGTCGCCATATCCTTCTTCAGGGGATCTTCTTGATATAGGGATAGAAGCTGTTTCCCTCTGTCTCCTGCATTGTCAGGCAGATTCTTTGCCACTTTACCACTGAGCCTTCCACTACTATGTTTATAATGCTTCCTAGTAGTTATAAAACAATTTTTGGTTATCATAGCCAATGTTTTTATTATGGCAACATAAACAGGTTTATGGTAAGACATGAAGTGAGGCTTATATTTTTTTCTAATGCACTTTGATTTCCTTTGGAATAAATAATATCTTATTTTTTATTATTGATGTATTTTCTATGCATCTATGAGTAATTTATTTCCAAATATTTTAACAAAATGTTATGTCTTTTTTTTACATGTAGAAATATATCTGGAACTCTGTTCATGTGACTTTGTGTATGTGTGTGTGGCAAATACACAAGATGGCTACCTAACTTCTAAGGCACAAAATGAAATGAAAGCTTGTTACTTTGCTCAAAAGCATAAAAAGTTTCACCAAAGGAACTAAAATATATATAAAGCCCATTCTTTAAAAGACATGCCATTACTTATAAAACACAGTAACAGTATTAATTGTGAATTATTGCCTAAACGTATAAAATATGTTTACGTATAAAGGTATCAATTCATTTCAGTCGCTCAGTCATGTCCGACTGTTTGCGACCCCATTAATCAAAGCACACCAGGCCTCCCCGTCCATCACCAACTCCCAGAGTTCACTCAAACTCATGTCCATCGAGTCGGTGATGCCATCCAGCCATCTCATCCTCTGTCATCCCCTTCTCCTCCTGCCCCCAATCCCTCCCAGCATCAGAGTCTTTTCCAATGAGTCAACTCTTTGCATGAGGTGGCAAAAGTATTGGAGTTTCAGCTTTAGCATCAGCCCTTCCAATGAACATCCAGGACTGATCTCCTTTAGAATGGACTGGTTGGATCTTCTTGCAGTCCAAGGGACTCTCAAGAGTCTTCTCCAACACCACAGTTCAAATGCATCAATTCTTCAGCACTCAGCTTTCTTCACAGTCCAACCCTCACATCCATACATGACCACTGGAAAAACTATAGCCTTGACTAGACGGACTTTTGTTGGCAAAGTAATGTCTCTGCTTTTGAATATGCTATCTAGGTTGATCATAACTTTCCTTCCAAGGAGTAAGCGCCTTTTAATTTCATGGCTGCAATCACCATTTGCAGTGATTTTGGCGCCCCATAAAATAAAGCCTGACACTGTTTCCCCATCTATTTCCAATGAAGTGATGGGACCAGATGCCATGATCTTCGTTTTCTGAATGTTGAGCTTTAAGCTAACCTTTCATTCTCCTCTTTCACTTTTATCAGGAGGCTTTTTGGTTCCTCTTGACTTTCTGCCATAAGGGTGGTGTCATCTGCATATCTGAGGTTATTGATAATTCTCCCTGCAATCTTGATTCCACCTTGTGCTTCTTCCAGCCCAGCGTTTCTCATGATGTACTCTGCATATACGTTAAATAAGCTAGGTGACAATATACAGCCTTTTCCTATTTGGAACCAGTCTGTTGTTCCATGTCCAGTTCTAACTGTTCCTTCCTGACCTGCATATAGGTTTCTCAAGAGGTATGTCAGGTGGTCTGGTATTCCAATCTCTTTCAGACTTTTCCACAGTTTATTGTGGTCCACACAGTCAAAGGCTTTGGCATAGTCAATTAAGCAGAAATAGATGTTTTTCTGGAACTCTCTTGCTTTTTCCATGATCCAGCAGATGTTGGCAATTGGATCTCTGGTTCCTATGCCTTTGCTAAAACCAGCTTGAACATCAGGAAGTTCACAGTTCACATATTGCTGAAGCCTGGCTTGGAGAATTTTGAGCATTACTTTACTAGCCTGTGAGATGAGTGCAATTGTGTGATAGTTTGAGCATTCTTTGGCATTGCCTTTCTTTGGGATTAGAATGAAAACTGACCTTTTCCAGTTCTGTGGCCACTGCTGAGTTTTCCAAATTTGCTGGCAGATTGAGTGCAGCACTTTCACAGCATCATCTTTCAGGATTTGAAATAGCTCAACTGGAATTCCATCACCTCCCCTAACTTTGTTAGTAGTGATGCTTTCTAAGGCCCACTTGACTTCACATTCCAGGATGTCTGGCTCTAGGTCAGTGATCACACCATCATGATTATCTGGGTCATGAAGATCTTTTTTGTACAATTCCTCTGTGTATTCTGGCCACCTCTTCTTAATATCTTCTGCTTCTGTTAGGTCCATACCATTTCTGTCCTTTATCGAGCCCACAAAGATTGCATGAAATGTTCCTTTGGTATCTCTGATTTTCTTGAAGAGATCTCTAGTCTTTCCCATTCTGTTGTTTTCCTCTAGTTCTTTGCATTGATTGCTGAGGAAGGCTTTCTTATCTCTCCTTGTTATTCTTTGGAACTCTGCATTCAGATGCTTGTATCTTTCCTTTTCTCCTTTGCTTTTTGCTTCTCTTCTTTTCACAGCTATTTGTAAGGCCTCCCCAGACAGCCATTTTGCTTTTTTGCATTAAACGTATAAAAAACGTGGAATATTACCTAAACGTATAAAATACAAAATAATATTTCTGGTACCATTATTTTAAATAGTATAAGTAAAATTTAAATTGTATAAGTAAATAATATTACCTTATTAATGTAACAACTTGACTACAAGATTTTACTGGATCTATTTCCTAAAATGTCATTTATTACTTCAAATCATATATTGTTTTTGCAATGTCTTTTTTGATCAATATAACTGAAAATTATTTTGGTCTGTCTTGGCAAATACAAGATCTTGGTAATTTTTGATAATTTTTAATTTTAATAAAGATCTTTCTATTAATTCAACTGCTAAGAGTCTTTTATAAGCCATGACAACATTAGAATACATTCTGATAAATCATTTCATATGATAAATTTTAATGTAAGGACGCTGATATTTCTTATGGGATAATTTTTCTAAAAAAATTAATTCTTCAAACAAATCAGTTTTATATAAGTCTGAGTTTAATTTTAAATGCAATTTTATATGGCATTTTAATATTTAATCTGTTCTCTTCTGCAACTTGTGGTAATTGCACTAGAAATAAAAATAGCTTCATGATATTGATATAATTCAACATTCATCTGTATGCCTTTATTGCCATGTCTTGTACTGTAAAAAAAACTCTTTGATATAAAAATATTGTTGTTTTCTATCAAGTGTAATAATCTTAAACTTACTTTCTCTCTCTAAATTGAGTGTTTTTTGTGATGTTGTACTTTTTTTTTCTTTCTAGCACAACTATGTTTTTGTTAATTTTGTTTTTTTATTTTAATTTGAGGATAATTGCTTTACAATTTTGTGTTGGCTTATGCCAAACATCAGCAGGAATCAGCCATAGGTATACACATGTCCCCTTCCTCTTGAACCTACCTCCCACATCCCACCCCATCCCACCCTTTAAAATTGTCACAGAACACCAGATTTGAGCTCCCTATGTCATACAGCACATCTCCACTGGCAATCTAATTTTACATAAAATAATATATATGTGTCAATGCTACTCTCTCAAAAACTGCCCCATGTAGAGTGCCTCCTTGCCCTAAGTTAATGCTGTTATCTTTGTTGCTACTGGGACTCATCTGAGCTCAGGTCTGCCGGGAGCCTGCGAGAGACATTCCACTCGTGACAAAGGTCATGAGGAAGGAGGCTCGGCATACGCAAAGGCGGGATCGAGCCTCAGGAGTGCCCCCGGATATTCTCAAGCATCTACCCCCAAAAAACCAGTCTGCTTACTTTATTGCTTTGTGCTCTCACCTCTGACTTTACTGGGGGCTGTCCCCCACCACCATCTCGCTCTCTCTGTCCAAGAGTTAACTTACAGCTCCAATTAATAAAGTTCCTGGGCAATTAGGAGTGTTTAAATCTAAACCCCTCAGATGGCTCTCTAACTCGCCTGACAAGTTTACCCGGACACCTACAGCTATGCATATGATTGTTTACAGTCTCCCAGCCTCGAGAGGCATGGGAAGCTTAAGATATTCAAATAGCTTAGAGCCTCTCAGAGAGTTATAAACTGTCAGAATAAAACTAGTAAAAGGTTTCATTGATGAGCCAATGCTTGTTGCCAAGTTTCCACATCCCCTGAATTGTACCCTTGAATATGTATTAATTAATAGTTGGTATGTAGAAAAAATAAGTAGTGGCCTTGGTGTTAGTAACTTTAGACCCTTAAGGTAATAAATTCTTTCCTTTGTAAACCCATTACACATCCGCCCTATAGGAATATAATTTTATCGTCGAAAGATGGCGCCAAACCTTAAAATAATTAGTCTTAGAGAAAATAAGTCTTACGGTTGATAAGTCCTTGTCAAGAGTTATAAAATGTTAATAGGCCTTCTGGCCAGAAGATGATGTAAATCACCTAAACCATTTGTATATGATAAATTTGCAGGAAAGAAACCCTGGTTTTTGATAAACATCAAAGACTGCTGACTTTGCATCCCCTATTATCCTCTATGTGTAATTTAGGGTATAAAAGCCCCTGTTGAAAATAAAGCTATGGGCCTTGCTCGCCAACGCTTGGTCTCCCCATGTCATTCTTCCCTTTAACTTCCAGCTGAGTGTCCATCTGGAGCGCGGATATCCTCTGCGGCCATTTATTTGCCTGGGCTTCTAAGACCCACTGGAGAAGGTGTCTAAGGTGGGGCACCTTCCGCTATTCGAGAGGGCGCCTGCAGCCTCCGTAGTCAGAGCTAACCTGGTGTCACGGGTTATATTGATTTTCCGCGTAAACCAAGCCACTCAGCTTCTTTCTCCACTGAATTTTCCTACTGAGCTATCCTCATTCTATTACTCTTACATCTCTAATTAACATATAAATAGTCGCCTAGGCCGTCTCTCCTTCGAATACCCTGGATCAGCCGGGGCTGGACCCCGGCACAGGTCCAGCACTCGGACTGCTCCAAGTGGGCACACTGTACCTCCAGTTCAGCTGCTGTGTGTGCACATTGCCATGCCCAGGGCCTCAGCCAGCATGTCACATGATGCTGCCTGGCAGATCACTCCTGCTCTCACACATGCCCCCTAGGTCTATATAGACTTCCCACTGAAACACAAGTTCAGAGAGAAGCTATCAAAAATGTAATGACTGAAAAACGGAACATTAAAAAGTGAACAGGGAACTGAGAGCTTACAAAAAAGGGAAGTGCATACTGCTCAAACTGTGTGTGCATGAAGCCAGTTATGAGTTGGGCTAATGTCTATCTAGTCAGTAAAACACAGGCTAAGTATTCATTATGTTTACAGCTTGCATCCATAGTGATTGGGCTGGCTTTGCTTCTAATTGCTCAATGCTATTGGCTTATGACTTGTTAAATAGTCTGAATACCACCCTAAATGTCTTTTCATTCCCCAGCTACAATCTGGCTGTTTCTCTAAAAACCAGCTGCCAGATTTTGCCCTGGAGCTTCTCTTCAGCATCATGATAGAAATTCTTGCCACTTGATCCCACCGCTTGCTCCTTGTTTTACTCCCTAGCTTTGGTGGACCATTTCTTCTGGTAATCTTTGAGGAAGGATACAATAGCATACCTGAAAACATCTATCTTTTTCTTTACTTCTGTTTTCCTTAATTCATAATTTGACTGCTATAGATTTCTAGTTTGAAAGTTTTTTTCCTATAATTTTGAATAAATTATTCTTTTGGCTTTAAGTTTCTGTGGAGTCTAATGACATTTCTATGATTTATCTCATTCTTCAACTTACGGGAGTATATAAGATGTGATTTAGCTGCCTATCACTGGAAAACCTCAAACACTAATGCCTTCAGTAGAATACACCGAATTTCTCTTTAACATAGTGAAGGTATACCAGTAATATCAAATTAGAGCCTTTGCCAAGGGCATCATTTTACCCTTGTTGCTGTTCAGTCACTAAGTCATGTCTGATTCTTTGCAACTCCATGGACTGCACACTCAAGACTTCCTTGTCCTTCACTATCTCCTGGAGTTTGCTCAAACTCATGTCCATCAAGTCAGTGATGCCATCCAACCATCTCATCCTCTGTCTTCCCCTTCTCCTCCTGTCCTCAATCTTTCCCAGCATCTGGGTCTTTTCCAATGAGGTGGGCCTTTGCATTGGAACTTTAGCATCAGTCCTTCTGATGAATATTCAGGGTTGATTTCCTTTAGGATGGACTGGGTGGATCTCCTTGCAGTCCAAGGGACTCTCAAGAGTCTTCTCCAACACCACAGTTCAAAAGCATCATTTTACATTAATTACCTCTATAAAGTTTCCATCTCCAAGTTCAGGAGATTAAGATATTAACATATGAGTGGAGGGGCACAATTCTGTCCATGAGACTCCTCCCCTTTGCCCTCCAAATTCATGTCTTTCTTACGTTCAGAATGCTTTCACCCTATCACAACAGCTACCAAAGTCTTACTCCATTACAGAACCAACCCTGATTTCAAAATCTCATCTAAGTATCATCTAAATCAAGTGCAGGTTAGATGCAAGCTGTGACTCATCCAGAGGGAACATTCCTCTCTAGCTATGAACCTGTCAAACTGAGTCAGTTATCTGGGTTTACACATCACAGTATAGAGATTCTCATTCCAAAAGGGAAAACAGGAGAGAAGAAAGGGTTCCAAGCAAGTGTGAAACCTAGGATGACAAATTCCATTAGATTTCAAGGCTTGAGAATATGGACCTTTACTCCCTTACCTGTGGTGGCAGTGGCAGATTTGCCAACCTCTAGACCACCTTCAGGGATACGTTTCCCTTTCCTTGAGAGATAATTCATGTTTGTAGCTCTGTTGGCTCATTCTCTATACCACCAGGAGTCTGATGACTTCCATAAATTTTGCCCTATTTTTATCTCCTTTAGTTCAAGCAATAGCATTTCTTTTGCAAAATTTTTCTCAAAAAACTTGTTGGTCTTCCATGTATTTCATAGGAGGTCAAGCCATCAAACTTTAAGTTCCTCCTTTTGTCTTTCCTGTATACCTTTGATCTCTATGCCTGGCTTCTGAGATGAATTATTTTATCTATAAGTTACACAATATAATCTTTTTAGGAAATGGAGATCCAATTAAATGTTGATGTTTTCTCCGGAGCACCCTTTCTAACTTTACACAATACAAAGAGGTTGAGAATTTCACAAATCTTAAGTTATGGTTTCTTTTTACCTGATGATTTCTTCTTCAACTTATCTCACTCCTCTTATATTTTAATGTAAGCAACTACAGAAAATCCAGGCTGTGCCTTTTTAATATTTTGCCTAGAAACCTCCTATCCAACTTGATTGTCTACAGGATAGACTGTCCATAAAGTAGTAGAAGAAAATTTGACCAGGTTGTTTACCACTTATAACAAAAATCACCTTTCCTTCAGGTTGTAATAATAGAGTCTTCCTTTGATCTGTGATGCCACAAGAGGGAACTTTAATGGTTACACTTCTACCAAAGTTCTGTCAATGATGATATATGTGTATCACTAAAGCAATAGAAAATTACTCTAGTCCTCCTCTTTCCTTTCTGGGCTCTCACCAGAATCTGCTTTGAAATCCTATTTCTACCAACTCTCTTTTTGAGGCTGTCTAGAAGGTGGTCCACTGGAAAAGGGAATGGCAAACCACTTCAGTACTCTTGCCTTGAGAACCCCATGAACAGTATGAAAAGGCAAAATGATAGGATACCGAAAGAGGAACTCCCCAGGTCAGTAGATTCCCAATATGCTACAGGAGATCAGTGGAGAAATAACTCCAGAAAGAATGAAGGGAAGGAGCCAAAGCATAAACAATACCCAGTTGTGGATGTGACTGGTGATAGAAGCAAGGTCCAATGCTGTAAAGAGCAATATTGCATACATACCTAGAATGTTAGGTCCATGAATCAAGGCAAATTGGAAGTGGTCAAACAGGAGATGGCAAGAGTGAACATCGACATTCTAGGAGTCAGTGAACTAGGATGGATTGGAAAGGGTGAATTTAACTCAGATGACAATTGTATCTACTGCTGTGGGCAGGAATCCCTTAGAAGAAATAGAGTAGCCTGCCGGGAGCCGGCATATTGCATATTGAGTGCAGCACTTTCCAAAGCATCATCTTTCAGGATCTGGAATAGCTCAGCTAGAATTCTATCACTGCTGGGAGCAGCGTGAGGAACTCCGCCCATGGCAAAGGTCATGAGGAAGGAGGCTCGGCATATGCAAAGGTGGGATCGAGCCTCAGGAGTCCCCCTGGAAACTCTCGAGCATCTACCCCCAAAACCAGAGTCTGCCTACTTTCTGCTTTGTGCTTTCACCTACACCTCTGACTTTACGGGGGGCTGTCCCCCACTACCTCTCTCTGAAAAAAGAGTTAGCTTACAGCTCCAGTTAATAATTCCTGGGTGTGACAGTGTTTCAACCTACAAACTCCTTTGGAAATCCTCTAGCCTGCCTGAAGAGGTTTTTCTGGCCACATGTGATTGTTCAGAGCCTCCCAACTGTGAGAGTCATGAGATCTTTTAAACTGTCTAAACACAGATTCCTTTGAGTAGTTAAAAGATTGATTAGAAATTGTATTGGTGAAGGGTTTTTCACTTGTTGGACCAATGTTTGCTGCTAAGTCTCCGTATCCCTTACCTGCTGTGTCCCTGGCAGTGTATTGATTAATATAATTGGTGTAAGCAGTAGCTTTAATGTTTGTAACCTGGGACCCTTGAGTTAATTCTTTTTCTTGTTGTAGCCCACCGCACCTTTGCCCTATAGGAATGCAACTTTAATGCTTTTGGAGGGTGGCGCCTGACTAGTCACCTTTAGAGAAAAATAAGTTTTCTGAAGAAAGGGTCTTAAAATGTTAACAGGCCTCCGGGCCAGATGATGATGCAAATCACCTAAACTTTTGCATATGATAAGTTTGCAGGAAGAAAGCCTGGCTTACTGCATGACTCTACCCCTTCCCCCATTATCCTCTATGCATAACTTAAGGTATAAAAACTACTTTGAAAAATAAAGTGCGGGCCCTTGTTCACTGAAACTTGGTCTCCCCATGTCGTTCTTTCTCTCACCTTCTGGCTGAATTATTCAGCCTCTTTTCTCCACTGAATTTCCTCACTGAGCTATCCTTATTCTATTACTCTTTATATCCTTAATTAACATTTAATTAAGCAGTTGTTTCCTGATCCTCGCCGATGCCGTCCCCGCTTCGAATTCCCTGGATCCACCGGGGCTGGACCCCGGCAGTAGCCATCATGGTCAACAAGAGAGTCCAAAATGCAGTACTTGTATGTAATCTCAAAAACGACAGAATGATCTCTGTTCGTTTCCAAGGCAAACCATTCAATATCACAGTAATCCAAGCCTATGCCCCAAACAGTAATGCTGAAGAAGCTGAAGTTGAATGGTACTATGAAGACCTACAAGAACTTTTAGAACTAACACCTCAAAAAGATGTCCTTTTCATTATAGGGGACTGGAATGCAGAAGTAGGAAGTCAACAAAAACCTGGAGTAACAGGCAAATTTGGCCTTGGAATACAGAATGAAGCAGGGCAAAGGCTAATAGAGTTTTGCAAGATAAAGCACTGGCCATAGCAAACACCCAAAGGACACAAGAGAAGACTCTACACATGGACATCACCAGATGGTTGACACCGAAATCAGATTCATTATATTCTTTGCAGCCAAAGATGGAGAAGCTCTATACAGTCAGCAAAAACAAGACCGGGAACTGACTGTGGCTCAGATCATGAACTCCTTATTGCCAAATTCAGATTTTAATTGAAGACAGTAGGGAAAACCACTAGACCATTTAGGTATGACCTAAATAAAATCCGTTATGATTATACAGTAGAAGTGAGAAATAGATTTAAGGGACTAGATCTGATAGATACAGTGTCTGATGAGCTATGGATGGAGGTTCATGACATTGTACAGGAGACAGGGATCAAGACCATCCCCATGGAAAAGAAATGCAAAAAAGCAAAATGGCTGTCTGGGGAGGCCTTACAAATAGCTGTGAAAAGAAGGGAAGTGAAAAGCAAAGGAGAAAAGGAAAGATATAAGAAACTGAATGCGGAGTTCCAAAGAATAACAAGTAGAGATAAGAAAGCCTTCCTCAGTGATCAATGCAAAGAAATAGAGGAAAACAACAGAATGGGAAAGACTAGAGATCTCTTCAAGAAAATTAGAGATACCAAGGGAACATTTCATGAAAGGTGGGCTCAATAAAGGACAGAAATGGTATGGACCTAACAGAAGCAGAAGATATTAAGAAGAGGTGGGAAGAATACACAGAATAACTGTACAAAAAAGATCTTCACGACCCAGATAATCACGATGGTGTGATCACTCACCTAGAGCCAGACATCCTGGAATGTGAAGTCAAGTAGGCCTTAGAAAGCATAACTATGAAAAAACCTAAGGGAGGTGATGGAATTCCAGCTGATCTATTTCAAATCCTGAAAGATGATGCTGTGAAAGTACTGTACTCAATCTGCCAGCAAATTTGGAAAACTCAGCAGTGGCCACAGGACTGAAAAAGGTCAGTTTTCATTCCAATCCCAAAGAAAAGCAATGCCAAAGAACATGCAAACTACCATACAATTGCACTCATCTCACACACTAATAAAGTAATGCTCAAAATTCTCCAAGCCAAGCTTACACAATACATAAACCATGAACTTCCAGGTGTTCAAGCTGGTTTTAAGAAAGGCAGAGGAACCAGAGACCAAATATCCAACATCTAGTGGATCATGGAAAAAGCAAGAGAGTTCCAGAAAAACATCTATTTCTGCTTTCTTGACTATGCCAATGCCTTTGACTGTGTGGATCACAATGAACTGTAGAAATTTGTGAAAGAAATGGGAATACCAGACCACCTGACCTACCTCTTGAGAAACCTATATGCAGGTCCAGAAGCAACAGTCAGAAGTGGACATGGAACAACAGACTGTTTCCAAATATGAAAAGGAGTACGTCAAGGCTGTATATTGTCACCCTGCTTATTTAACTTCTATGCAGAGTACATCATGAGAAACGCTGAGCTGGAAGAAGGACAAGCTGGAATCAAGATTGCTGGGAGAAATATCAATAACCTCAGATATGCAGATGATGCCACCCTTATGGCAGAAAGTGAAGAGGAACTAAAACACATCTTGATGAAAGTGAAAGAGGAGAGTCAAAAAGTTGGCTTAAAGTTCAACATTCAGAAAACGAAGATCATGGCATCTGGTCCCATCACTTCATGGGAAATAGATGGGGAAACAGTGTCAGACTTTAATTTTGGGGGCTCCAAAACCACTGCAGATGGAGACTGCAGCCATGAAATTAAGAGACACTTACTCCTTGGAAGGAAAGTTATGACCATCCTAGATAGCATATTCAAAAGCAGAGAAGTGAAAAGCAAAGGAGAAAAGGAAAGATATAAGCATCTGAATGCAGAGTTCTAAAGAATAGCAAGGAGAGATAAGAAAGCCTTCCTCAGCGATCAATGCAAAGAACTAGAGGAAAACAACAGAATGGGAAAGACTAGAGATCTCTTCAAGAACATTAGAGATACCAAGGGAACATTTCATGAAAGATGGGTTCAATAAGGGACAGAAATGGTAGGGACCTAACAGAAGCAGAAGATATTAAGAAGAGGTGGCAAGAATACACAGAACTGTACAAAAAAAGATCTTCATGACCCAAATAATCATGATGGTGTGATAACTCACCTAGAGCCAGACATCCTGGAATGTGAAGTTGCCAACAAAGGTCCATCTAGTCAAGGCTATGGTTTTTCCAGTGGTCTTATATGCATGTGAGGGTTGGACTGTGAAGAAAGCTGAGCACCGTGAATTGATGCTTTTGAAATATGGTGTTGGAGAAGACTCTTGAGAGTCCCTTGGACTGCAAGGAGATCCAACCAATCCATCCTAAAGGAGACCAGTCCTGGGTGTTCATTGGAAGGACTGATGCTGAGGCTGAAACTCCAATACTTTTGCCACCTGATGTGAAGGGTTGACTCATTGGAAAAGACCCTGATGCGGGGAGGGATTCGAGGCAGGAGGACAAATGGGACGAGGATGAGATGGCTGGATGGCATCATCGACTCGATGCACATGCATTTGGGTAGACTCTGGGAGTTGGTGATGGACAAGGAGGCCTGGTGTGCTGCAATTCATGGGATCGCAAAGAGTTGGATAAGACTGAGTGACTGGCATACATGTGTTCCCCATCCTGAACCCGCCTGTGGTGGATTCATTTTGATATTTGGCAAAACTAATACAATTATGTAAAGTTAAAAATAAAATAAAAAAAATAAAAAAATATATCATTTTGCCTAAAAAAAAAAAAAAGACTGAGTGACTGAACTGAACTGAACTGAAGCCATTTTCTAACTTGAACCTTACTATTCATCCAAACTTTACCCATTAGCCAATTCTGAAACCACATCCACTAGCATAAGATGGTTGGATAACATTACTAACTCAATGGTATGAGTCTAAGAAAACTCAGGGAGAGAGTGAAGGACAGGGAAGTTTGGCATGCTGCAGTTCATGGGGTTGCAAAGAGTCTGACATGACTTAGTAACTGAACAACAACAATTTGTTACATCAGCATCCCAATTATCTATAACAAAATCTGTGTTCGTTTGTTAGGACTGTAATAGTAAAATACCACAGTGGCTTATACAATAGAATTTTATTTTTTCACAGTTCTTGGAGTTAGAAGTTTAAGGTCAAGTTTTCAACAGGGTCAATTCCTTCTGAGGCCTTGTTCCTTGGCTGGAAGATAGCTGTCTTCTCTATGTGTCTTTATAGGGTTTTCTCACGTGTGGTTTTGTGTCCTCATTTCATCTTCTCATTTAGATACCAGTTACATTTTGGGTATAACGACCTTGTTTAACCTTAATTATCTCTATAAGAAACTATCTCCAAAATACAGTCACATTTTGAGATATTGGTAATTAGGACTTATGAACTTCAGAGGACCCAGTTCACACCAGAAAAAAAAAAAAGTCAATGTTTGCTTCCTTGTTTTATTTTGGTTTACTTTTTTATGAAGTGATGTCATGGGCAAAATTTCATGGCATTTATCTAGCTTTCAAATTAACTCACCGATGTCTACTGAAGCATTAATTTGTACCATGTATTATACCAATGAGACAAGATTTGATATTAAAAGAAATATAATTCTTACTCTTTATAAACTGTATGCTAATCAAATGTGCAGCTATGGATACAAATGGCTATAATGGCATAAACTGCACCACTGGTGCCATGATAAGGTTCATTGTAGCTCAGCAGAGAGTATGATGAAATTTTTTTGATGTATCAGCAGAAAAAAAGGTAGTCAGGGAAACGGTATTAAAGTAAGCACTATTCAAGCAAAGTATTGGAACAATAAGAACAACAGAATTCCATCAGATATGAAGGATGGAAAGCTTTTTTTTTATATCCTGTGTGGCCATGTTAAAGAATGAGTTTTAACTTCTAAAGAAGAGTCTTTTGATTCCAGAGATTTCCATTTTTATGACTATATTTTATTATTCAGTATCTTAGGGGAATTTCAAGGGTAGAATTCAAAATAGAGTTCAGAATGTTAAAACTTTTAAAAATAATTAACTAGAGACATGCTTCAGAGTGTACATTTAGAAAGGAGTAGAGCAAAACCTTAAAAGCACCATGACGTATTCACTAATCAGAACTGACTGCTCATACATTTGGATTTTTTCTTTAACCATCCTATTAATGGATGGAATTCTCCTATCAAACCTTGTTTTCTTAATATTTTTAGGCCATTTTTTTTTAAATGAAAAGATACTCCAAGGTATTATTAACTCTTCTTTTATTAGAATAATTTCTTTGCAACCCCATGGACTGTAGCCTACCAAGCTTCTTCGTCCATGGAATTTTCCAGGCAAGAGTACTGGAGTGGGTTGCCATTCCCTTCTCCAGGGGATCTTCCCAACCCAGATATTGAACCTGGGTTTCCTGCATTGCAAGTGGACGCTTTACCATCTGAGCCACCAGGGAAGTCTCAATTTTTATTTTATTTATGTCTAAATATTTCATGCTATTTAGTCAGGATATATATTTAGTCTTCATGATCATCTACACAGACAGCAATAAGAACAATTATTTTAAATATACTTATTATTATATTGGGACTTACCTGGTGGTCCTGTGGCTAAGATTCTGCACTTCCAATGCAGGGAACTCGTTTGATCCCTGGTGAGGCAACTAGATCCCACATGTGCATCTAAGACCTAGCACAGCCAAATAAATAATTTCAGTGGGGGGCGTCCCTAGTGGCTTAGACAGTAAACAATCTGCCTGAAATGCAGGAGACCCTGGTTCACTATCTTAGTTAGGAAGATCCCTTGGAGAAGGGAGTGGCTAATTCACTCCAATATTCTTGCCTGGAAAATCTCGTGAAGAGAGAAGCCTGAGGGCTACAGTCGATCTGGTCACAAAGAATTGGACATGACTGAGCAAATAACACTAACTATAATACTGCTTGTTAATTTGTGTATAAAGCACTCTTGACTTTTTGCTTGCTTAGTTTTTAACAAATTATTTAAAAATTGGTCAAATCATAAAGTTCCCAAAGCTGTGAATATTTAAATGCATTTATTATTTTCATAGAAAATATTACATTGTAACTAGGTTTATTCCTGTGAAATTATGCCACCTGAATATATATTTGGAGTTAACTATGCATCTGGTCCCATCACTTCATGGGAAATAGATGGGGAAACAGTGGAAACAGTGTCAGACTTTATTTTTTGGGGGCTCCAAAATTACTGCAGATGGTGATTGCACCCATGAAATTAAAAGATGCTTGCTCCTTGGAAGGAAAGTTATGACCAACCTTGATAGCATATTGAAAAGCATAGACATTACTTTGCCAACAAAGGTCTGTCTAGTCAAGGTTATGGTTTTCCCAGTGGTCATGTATGGATGTGAGGGTTGGACTGTGAAGAAAGCTGAGTGCTGAAGAATTGATGCATTTGAACTGTGGTGTTGGAGAAGACTCTTGAGAATCCCTTGGACTGCAAGGAGATCCAACCAGTCCATTCTGAAGGAGATCAGCCCTGGGATTTCTTTGGAAGGAATGATGCTAAAGCTGAAACTCCAGTACTTTGGCCACCTCATGCAAAGAGTTGACTCATTGGAAAAGACTCTGATGCTGGGAGGGATTGGGGACAGGAGAAGGGGATGACAGAGAATGAGATGGCTGGATGGCATCACCAACACGATGGACATGAGTTTGAGTGAACTCTGGGAGTTGGTGATGGACAGGGAGGCCTGGCATGCTGTGATTCATGGGGTCACAAAGAATTGGGCACAATTGAGCGACTGAACTGAAATGAATGCAGTGTTATCAAATCCCAAAGAAAGGCAATGCCAAAAAATGATCACAACTACTGCACAATTGCACTCATCTCACACACTAGCAAATAAGGCTCAAAATGTTCCAAGCCAGGCTTCAAAGGTACATGAACTGTGAACTTCCAGATGTTCAAGCTGGATTCAGAAAAGACAGAGGAACCAGAGATCAAATTGCCAACATCTTTGGATCATTGAGAAAGCAAGAGATTTCCAGGAAAAACATCTACTTCTGTTTTATTGATTACACCAAAGCATTTTACTGTGTGGATCACAACAAACTGTGGAAAATCCTTAAAAAAAAAAAAAATGGGAATACCAGACCACCTGACCTACCTCTTGAGAAATCTGTATGCAGGTCAGGAAGCAACAGTTAGAACTGGACATTAAACAGACTGGTTCCAAATCAGGAAAGGAGTACACCAAGGCTGTATATTGTCACCCTGCTTATTTAACTTATATGTAGAATACATTATGAGAAACGCTGGGCTGGAGGAAGCACAAGCTGGAATCAAGACTTCAGGGAGGGAGAAATATCAATAACCTTAGATATGCAGATGACACCACCTTATGGCAGAAAGTGAAGAGGAACTAAAGAGCCTCTTGACGAAACTGAAGGAGAAGAGTGAAAAAGTTGGCTTAAAGCTCAACATTCAGAAAACTAAGATAATGGCATCTGGTCCCATCACTGCATTGCAAGTAGATGGGGAAGCAATTGAAACAGTCTTTTTTTTGGGGGGGAGGGGGGACTCCAAAATTACTGCAGATGGTGACTGCAGCCATGAAATTAAAAGACAGTTACTTACTGGAAGAAAAGTTATGACCAACATAGACAGCATATTAATAAGCAGAGACATTACTTTGCTGTCAAAGGTCTGTCTAGTCAAAGCTATGGTTTTTCCAGTAGTCATGTATGGATGTGAGAATTGGACTATAAAGAAAGATGAGCGCTGAAAAATTGATGGTTTTTAACTGTGGTGTTGAAGAAGACTCTTGAGGGTCCCTTAGACTGCAAAGGGATCCAATCAGTCCATCCTAAGTGAAATAAGTCCTGAATATTCATTGGAAGGACTGATACTGAAACTGAAGCTCCAATATTTTGGCCACCTGATGCAAAGAGCTGACTCATTTGAGAAGACCCTGATCCTGGGAAAGATTGAAGGCAGGAGGAGAAGAGGACAACAGAGGATGAGATGGTTGGATGGTATTGCTGACTCAATGGACATGAGTTGAAGTAAACTCTGGGAGTTGTTGATGGACAGGGAGGCCTGGCATGCTGCAGTCCATGGGGTTGCAAAGTGTCAGACACAACTGAGCGACTGAACTGAAGTGAACTGATGTAATGTTATATACTCCATAGAATTCCTAATTTAGCATGAAGAGGTAAATTTAAACTCTATAAAAATTTATTTTCATTTTTTGATTTAAAAGAGATATATATTTACAAATGCCTAAATAACTAGATTATATAAAATTGTCAATACATCATGAAGAAGGATCCATTAATTGTATAATTTTTGTTAAATATTACCCTTATTAGACCACCAATTTTATTTTCCCTTTATTAAAAAAGGTTTGCTGAATTTATTTTTTATATGAACTCATTACACAAATTAAAACAGCAATGGTATGGACCTAACAGAAGCAGAAGATATTAAGAAGAGATGGCAAGAATACATAGAAGAACTGTACAAAAAAGATCTTCACGACCCAGATAATCACGATGGTGTGATCACTGATCTAGAGCCAGACATCCTGGAATGTGAAGTCAAGTGGGCCTTAGAAAGCATCACTATGAACAAAGCTAGTGGAGGTGATGGAATTCCAGTTGAGCTATTTCAAATCCTGAAAGATGATGCTGTGAAAGTGCTGCACTCAATATGCCAGCAAATTTGGAAAACTCAGCAGTGGCCACAGGACTGGAAAAGGTCAGTTTTCATTCCAATCCCAAAGAAAGGCAATGCCAAAGAATGCTCAAATTACCGCACAATTGCACTCATCTCACACGCTAGTAAAGTAATGCTCAAAATTCTCCAAGCCAGGCTTCAGCAATATGTGTCCCTTGAACTTCCTGATATTCAAGCTGGTTTTAGAAAAGGCAGAGGAAGCAGAGATCAAATTGCCAACATCTGCTGGATCATGGAAAAAACAAGAGAGTTCCAGAAAAACATCTATTTCTGCTTTATTGACTATGCCAAAACCTTTGACTGTGTGGATCACAATAAACTGTGGAAAATTCTGAAAGAGATGGCAATACCAGACCACCTGACCTGCCTCTTGAGAAACCTGTATGCAGGTCAGGAAGCAACAGTTAGAACTGGACATGGAACAACAGACTGGTTCCAAATAGGAAAAGGAGTACATCAAGGTTGTATATTGTCACCTTGCTTATTTAACTAATATGCAGAGTACATCATGAGAAACGCTGGACTGGAAGAAACACAAGCTGAAATCAAGATTCTCGGGAAAAATGTCAGTAACCTCAGATATGCAGATGACACCACCCTTATGGCAGAAAGTCAAGAGGAACTAAAAAGCCTCTTGATGAAAGTAAAAGTGCAGAGTGAAAAAGTTGGCTTAAAGCTCAACATTCAGAAAACGAAGATCATGGCATCTGGTCCCATCACTTCATGGGAAATAGATGGGGAAACAGTGTCAGACTTTATTTTTTTGGGCTCCCAAATCACTGCAGATGGTGACTGCAGCCATGAAATTAAAAGACGCTTACTCCTTGGAAGGAGAGTTATGACCAACCTAGATAGCATATTGAAAAGCAGAGACATTACTTTGCCAACAAAGGTTCGTCTAGTCAAGGCTATGGTTTTTCCAGTGGTCATGTATGGATGTGAGAGTTGGACTGTGAAGAAAGCTGAGCGCTGAAGAATTAATGCTTTAGAACTGTGGTGTTGGAGAAGACTCTTGAGAGTCCCTTGGACTGCAAGGAGATCCAACCAGTCCATTCTGAAGGAGATCAGCCCTGGGATTTTTTTGGGGGGAATGATGCTAAAGCTGAAACTCCAGTACTTTGGCCACCTCATGCGAAGAACTGACTCATTGGAAAAGACTCTGATGCTGGGAGGGATTGGGGGCAGGAGGAGAAGGGGATGACAGAGGATGAGATGGCTGGATGGCATCACCGACTCGATGGACATGAGTTTGAGTGAACTCTGGGATTTGGTGATGGACAGGGAGGCCTGGCATGCTGCGATTCATGGGGTTGCAGAGAGTCGGACATGACTGAGTGACTGATCTCATCTGATATTCAAATCAGTGGCTAAAGATTATTCAAGTTAGTATTCTAAATCAACTTACAGTGCTTTTGTTGTGTTTATTTTGGTGAACGATTCCACAATCTATGATTCACTTGTCTCAGTGTAATGAGATAATTATATAAAATTTGATATGGTCTCACTCTGATTTGGGGCTTTCTGTAATTCAGGAGAAATATATGTCTACAAAGGGTATATGAACACATAGTAACAAATAAAATGACAAAGTTTATGAATATATATATATATATATATATATCTCCAACCAGTCCATCCTAAAGGAGATCAGTCCTGGGTGTTAATTGGAAGGACTGATGTTGAAACTGAAATTCCAATACTTTGGCCACCTGATGGGAAGAGCTGACTCATTGGGAAAGACCCTGATGCTGGGAAAGATTGGAGGCAGAAGAAGTGGACAACAGAGGATGAGATGTTTGGATGGCATCACCAACTCAATGGACATGGGTTTGGGTAAACTCCAGGAGTTGGTGATGGACAGGGAGGCCTGGCGTGCTGCAGTTCATGAGGTCACAAAGAGTAGGACATGACTGAGGGACTGAACTGATCTGAACTGATACATATTTATTATTATTATTATATATATTTGTTTATATGTATTATATGTGTATATAATGTTAATTTCCACATATCTTTATCTTAAAGGCAAAATACACAAAAGTAAGTGTTATCAAGAGATTTTAAAACATAAATTTTAAGAACTTCAATTTTAGTTATTCTAGATTTTGTTTATTTTTGCAACTTTTCATTGAGCCTTCCTGATAAAGAAAACTAAATTTGAACATCATCATTAAATGTATGTCATCAAGATTGATATGTTTACTTTTGTGAGAATAGTGTTGTCGAATAACATTATTTTTGGAAAAACATAAAAAACCATTAGTTTTCATGTGATTTGTTCATAAATGCTAAAGAGACAAGAGAGTCTAACCAATATGAATGTTCCATTTTGCATATAAGCAGGCCCTGAAATTCAGTTTTCATTGAAATTCAGTTTTCACATTGTTGGCACAAAATCACTTACACAATAAAGTTATCTTGTCCCAATCATACTATGATGAGTAGCCAAATATTGCATCTAGAAATAAAAATTCAGCTGTTGCCTCAGAAGTGAAATCACATGCATTTTTAGTACCTTAATTCATAATTAGTCCATTTGAATTGCCATTAAGTGTCTCAATCAAAATATTCCTTTGCAATACTATTTTTCACAGAACTCTCCATGCAGTTACACTGGCATTTCTGTTCCATTCTCTTTGATTTCAGCATGGAGTATTGAAGTATAAATCACTTTGGCTTCTTTCCCACAAAGTAATGAATGTTTCATCATATCAGCCCACACAGGGTTGGTTTTTTTTTTTTTTTTTTCCTCTCTTTTTTGTTTCTTCCCTTTCCCCATTCCTCTCTCACTCTCTCTCTTTCCCATTATATACCATCATGGACTTTTTCTCGATCTCCCATCAAAGCATCATATGAGAAGTACATATAAGATGAAGCTCTTCTTCAATGTTGACCTAGAGCTTACTGTTTTATTTATATGAAATATACAGTGTTGAATTATGTTCATCACACAAATTCTCATGTCACAGTTTTTAAGGCTCTGAATAAAAAGGCAATTTTAGCTATTTTAACACTCCTCATATGAAAGGTTGGATTTGAAATCTCTTATTTGAGGGCTCCTGGATCAATAGTTGGTCACCCTCCAGAACACAAGTAAAGGTAGAGAATGTCAAGAATATTATTCTTCTGGGGAATGCAAATGTCTGCATAATTGAAAGAGTGGTGTCAAGTGGTTCATAGTCATAAAATTAGGACTTCAGGTAGCCTGTGAACTACATACGACTCATTGAGTCTTTTCACACAAATGACTTGAGTGTTGTCTGCACACACTTAGTTAATCAGGCTTACCACTTAAGGCAGTCAGCAGGAGTCAAATAGGTCTCTTACCAGTATTTTGACTTCATTTGTTTCAGCAGTTTTTACTTTTCTCAGGAGAAAATGTTCTCTGAAACAAGAATGTCAAGGCTTACCCTAACCTAATGTTTGCCATCATAATAATATTAACAACAGCAATATTAATAATTGATAACTTCTATATTATGTTTAAACAATACAAGAATTGTGCTAAGCATTTGCTTCCTTCTTCATTTGTTAAGAAGTTTGTTTTTTGTCCATTGTATACACATGAGACCTGAGATACACAGAGATGAAGAAAATTTCCTCTGGTCCTTGGGGGTGGAGGAGTTTGACTCCAGAGTTTTAAATATTTGCTTCCTTTCATAATGGGCATACAATGAAGTTAAATGGATATGAATTTTGGAATTCAAACAATATAGCTTAAAACATGTAAATCAATACATATCACAAAATTATAAAGAATTATAGGAAACATTACATTGACATATTAAAATATTATTCTAAGTTTATGAAAAATTTAGAATAAAAATAAACAGTAATCCAAACTTGACTAAGTGTGGTTCATCCTGTAAAGTCAAAACGCATCAAAATGCCTACATTTTTTTTTCCAGAAATGCCCAGATTGCCTCTCTATGTTAATAACCACTTTTCTCAATTGCTTTCCCTATGCCATCTTTTCTGATATCTATATTGCTGAATCCACTTGGTTGGATTTTGCAACCACAAAGAAAAATCTTATCTTTTACTGAAAACATTACAACCCTGCACATTCTTCAAGATATGAAATGGCGCAGCATGCCCCTTGAACCTCTTTGAAATGTTTAAGCAATACAATGTTTTTGGAGAAGTGGGAGACCCCACCTTCATGCCCAGCATTCTCTTTTGTAACCTGAAGCCACTGAAGCTATACTGCTTTGTCTCAGCCTCATTTACTACCACTCTGGCTCTTGTTGGATTAGAAGTAGTGCCTAGAACTGAAAAAGGAGGGAAGGGGGCAGGGCACAACCTTTAAAAGAATGATATAGCCATGTGCTGTCCTTAGTCACTCAGTTGTGTCTGACTCTGTGTGACTCTAGGGACTGTACCCCACCAGGCTCCTCTGTTCATGGCAATTCCCCAGGCAAGAATACTGGAGTGGGTTGCCATGCCCTTCACCAGGCAATCTTCCCAACCTAGGGATCAAATCCAGATCTCCTGCATTGCAGGAGGATGCTTTACCATCTAAGCTACCAGGGAAGCCCTGATATAGATAGCCATGGGACATGACAAAAATTGGTCAGAACCAGCTAAGTCCAAGATGGCAGAAAATTTGACTTTCAGTGGATGTTGAGTCTCATTATACTCTCACTGTTATGTATTAGCTAAACAATAACCCACGAGCACCTTGGCAATTCTGAGGCCAGTCATAAAAAGTCAAAATGTGAGGCATGGACCACTTCCTCGAAATCTCCACTCCTCCCCTGAAATAATTGGAATAATCTTCCCAAACTATGAAATTACCCAGTCCATAAAAATTAACCATACTATATCTTGGGGCTGCTCGCGCTTTTTGAGGTGACCCACAGTAAATCTACTTCTTGCCTATCATTTTGTCTCTTATTGAATTCTTTCTGCCAGGAAATATTAAAACCCTGAGCTTTATTCAATTCTGAGACAGGTAAGAAGTTTCAGTTAAAAGAATGTGGCGGAGCTAATACAATATTGTAAAGTTTAAAAATAAAATAAAATTTAAAAAAAGAAAAAGAAAAAAAAAAAAAAAAGAATGTGGGTTCAAGTTCCAGTCAGAGGAACACAGTTTTGGAACCAGACTAAGAGCCAACATGATTATGCTCTTCATTTCTGCTTTTCCTAGAATTCTGTCTCTCTTGTCTTTCATTTCTCTCAATTTTAGCTCAACTTATGAAATCAATGGCTTACAAAAAGTCCACCATAAAGGCCGACTTAAACTAATGTTGGCACATTTTTGCTGTAGAAAAATAAACTTTTACATTTTACATATATACTTTGGAATTAAAAAAAGAGATATTTACAAAATTTAGACTTTAACACATCAATGTTGATCAGTTTTACTCCATAACCGTGTAAGGAAAAAATATTTCAATGTCAAAATTTATCATTTTATTCAATAAGTTTTGTTGAGCCTGTACTATGTGTTAGGTGCCTTCAACAAAGTCATGTGGGAGATTTGTTTACTAAATAAATAGCACTCTCGAGCACTGCTAAAAAAATAAATAAATAATTTCCTTGTGCATGATTTAGTTGATCCTTTTTGTTGGGCTGGGTTATTGACGGTTCTCTACTCAATGTAAATAAGGACAGGTGATGAATTTAATTGTTTCTAGGTCCTTATAGCTTATGGAAATGCTGTTCCTTTCACTGGTGGAGATAACTTTTCTTTCCCTGAAAGCCTTCTGCACTAAAGGGACTCACCCTGACCTTGAGATTAACTGTCAAATATCAACTGGCACATATCAACTGGAATCTGATCTCATGCAAAATATAAACTTCTGCATCTTAATAACATCTGGTAACTGCATTATCTAATTCACCTAGATTTGCAACAATCAAATAAAACTATTTTAGAGTTACTAACAATTAAGTAACTGAAATCAGAGCAACAGAAAGGAGGAGACAAGGTCACAGAATAGATGGTTTCAGAGAAAATGTTGAAATTAATTAAAAATATAAATGTGTTTGGATGATTATGTGATCTCAGCTTACTTTTCCCTTTTCCTCCCTCTGAAATAGATGCTAAGACACTGGAAAAGTGGTTAAGTGGTTTTCTAAAATCTTTTGCCCCTAAGGGTGCCTGTAGGGTCCATTGCCAGACAAAGAGAGGTACCTGGTGGACTGTGGGGATTCCTGAGAAAGTTTGTTCTTACAGATTAGAGGAAGATATGTGGTGATTAAGCCAATTTTACTTTCATTCTTCTTTTCCGATTTTGAAAGCATTCATTTTAGAAACTGGTTTCTGGGACTATGGATCTTCCTTGATACCAAGAAGCAGCAGGACTGGGTCAGGTTCAATGCAGTGAGAGGGGCAATTTTGAAGGATAGACGTGTGTCCTGAGTCTTGAAGCATTACTGTGCGTCCAACAACTCTTGGGTACTTTCAATGGGCCATCAAGTTTTGTTTACAATTATGTAAACAGAAAAGAGTCTTCCCACATAAGCTGAAAATGTTGCTACCTGGGACAGAAATATACTCCTATAAGCAGCTTTTAGCAGGAAAGAGCTCTCTGCAGGAGGCACATTTGTCTTGTCACTAACCTTAAACCAGGCACTCTCATGCTCTGCTCTTTCCTGGCCAGAGCATATCTTTCAGATCTTTTGGGCACACAATCCTTGCCTAATTTGTTCCTTCTTTCCTTAGATCAAAGAAATAAAAATGAAGAATAAATAATTAACAGATAACCAGATCTCTTTCCCAACTTCCTCTTCAGTAATCTTGCTAGCAAACTGTATGAAGGATCAGGAGTCATCATCAAGCCTGCACACAGAAGGGATGGCGATATCCCTGACCCCTGATTTCAACGATTAACTGAGATTATTTCATTTTTTTTCTCTTGAAAAACTCTCATGGTTGATTAGAATCTTAAGAGATGGTTTTGGGGGACACTAAGTCCACTATCTCCCTAGATTGCTGACATTCTGATAAAATTGTCTACAAACATTTGCCTCTCTCTTGGGTATTGATTTTTCAGTACTGAGCAGCCCAACCTGACTTCAGTAACACTGCTGCTGCTGCTGAGTCATTTCAGTCATGTCCCACTACTAATAAAATTATAGCTAATGTTTTGTGAGGTTCTCCCAATGAGGATAACTTTGTTAAGTTCTTTACTACCTTGTCTCAATCATCCCTAACAACAATATGCAAGATAAGAACTTTGTCCTGGAGATACTGAAGTTCAAAAATGTAACAGAACAGCTAAATTAACTAACCTAGAAGAATGGGGTTTGTGTCTCTCAGAAATAGTCAATTTCACACATGCTGCAGAGGGAAGAAGAGAAACTTCTGAAAAGGAGAATGCGTGTAAATATCAGATCATTGACTGTATTAAAATAAGGAAAGAATTATTTTTAACTGTTAGCAACCCTGCAGACTTGACAGCTTCAGGTAGGGAGCCCTATCTTCTCAGACAAGCACTGAAGAGACTTTTCTTTCTAATTAGTCAGCTGCCTTCTAACCTAACTGCTCTGGATAAGGGCTATTTGACAATATTGTGCTGCCCCTAGGGGAGAAAGGAATGGGACCAGGTGGTGATGGGGTTTGAATTATTTATTTTATTTTTTTTGGCTGTACCACATGGCATGTGGGATCTTATTTCCCCTGACCAGGGGTGGAACCTGCACCCCCTGCATTGGAAGTGTAGTCTTTACCACTAGACCATCAGGGAAGTCCTTTGAATTTAATCTTATTGGATTTTAATGACAATGTTTATTTAAACATCTAAAAGCATATTTAAAAAGGTTGTAGAAATTGTAAAACGGCCCACTTTTCAAAAAGTAGCATGGATTGAATAATTGAGAAGATATTAATGAAATTATATTTTATGATAATTTCATTATCAAGCAACTATTATGCAAAGAAACATCAGGGCAATACCATAGTGAGGTGTCTGAACATGTACTTTAATGAGAAAGACTTTGACATTTAAAAGTTTAAAAAAAATATTAAGACACAAATATCATGTCAAAACCAATTAATAATTATTTTTAGACCATTGTTTCCTGTTCTTTCTGTATTTTCTATATTTCATGATAGTTTTATTAGGTATCTTTAAATAGATGAAGAGTGTATGACCATAGAGCTACATAAATAATTGGACCTAATTTCCATGAGAAAGGTAGAAAACCAAGAGAAATTTTAATTTAATAGCTAATTTTAGATTTTGTTTGAGCTCCAGATTGATGTTGTGGTATATATAGAGTGAAATGATTAATCTTGCTTTCCACTGTACTAAGGGAGAGAATTATTAACAGTATCTTGACAGTTCTAAAAAGGGTGAATATAAAATATATTCGATTAAAATATCTGGTTCTCAGAGAAATTAGAGTGAATCAGGCTGGAAAAGAGACTGCTTTACTGGCTAGGGAGCTGTAATTCATCTTTCCTCTTCATTGTGCTGTCCTTTCTTAAGACCCATTTCCATGAAAAGAAGAAATAGATGAGAAATTTTCTGTTTTGTTTTTGTTTTTCAGGAAGCAATACCTCTGAAAATAATGGATAAATCGTTAGACCTCTTACCTCACCCAAAAAACTACCTGATCGAAGTTCTTTCCTTATTTCTGTGTGTGTATCTATGCACCTGTGTGTTTGTGTTCCCACAAGATAGATGCTTCTGGCCAAGCCTGGGAAAGTGGAATAATTGTATTTGAATGCTGCCTTTTCTTTATGTTATGCTGTAAACCACTTGGGCAGCAAGCCAGGCCCGGCATGGTCACTGCAGCCCCTCTAGACCTCAACCTCTTCAGCTCTGAAACAGGACAATGGGGGTTGAATTTGTGCTGTGCCAGAATCTGCTCACTCAAGAGAAAGGAAGGGAAATTCTAAGGTCAGGTGGGAATGCAAAATTTGACCAAGCCAGGAAGGAATCCGTCCAAGTCCTTCAGTCCTGACTGCTACCCCTCAGTAAGAGTTACATCATCTTGTAGCGACTACTGAGCCCTTGTGCCCACAAAGCCCTCCACAGAAGCTGCGGTCTTTCTCACGTCTCACTGCACAGCAGTCTCCCCTCCCCACTCCTTCACTCAGGCTGCTGCTTGTGTCTGCAGCTCCTGGGGCTCTTCACTCCTCAAAACCCCAGTTCTTTAATAACCAAATACTACCCCCTTAGGAAGCCTTTCTGCACCCTTACCCGTAGAATGACTTCTTGGATTTACCTTTACACCAATGTTTTAAAACTTTTCTTATCAGATAACTATATACCTTTCTCTATATATTTTAGTAGGCTTTATGCATGTTCAAATGTGCAGTATGTTATATTTGTAAAGTATGAACATGTACATTATGCTTACATACATTATATAAAAATGTTTTATAATATTCAAATGTACAGGTGTTCAAATATACAGCATATTTCATGTATTATATTTTATATATTATACATTTTATTTATACAAAATATACAAAACATGCTGTACATTTGAGCATTTTCTCTCTGAATTCTCCATTTCTGCCCAATATAAACTCATTTTGTTTCCAATGTCCAGCTAAAACATAATACTTTTGTGCATATAACACTCATCCTCCACAAAAGTTAGGATATATTTACCTATAAAACATGCAAAGCCAAATAAAAAACAAAGTATATCACAAATCAG